>NC_083434.1:46762773-47411107 GCF_020745735.1 Hemiscyllium ocellatum | reverse complement strand
GGTAAGGCACCATCTCCCCCACACAAAACCATGATGCCCATCACCGATAAGGTCATTCCTTTCCAAATAAACATAGATCCTATCTCTCAGTACCCTTTCCAGCAACTTCCCCACCACTGACGTCAGGCTCACTGGTCTGTAGTTACCCAGAATATCCCTACTCCCCTTCTTGTACAGGGGGACAACATGAGCAACCCTCCAGCCCTCCGGCACCTCACCTGTATTTAATGATGCCACAAAGATATCTGTCAGGGCCACAGCTATTTCCTCTCTCGCCTCCCTCAACAACCTGGGATAGATCCCATCCAGTCCTGAGGATTTGTCTACCTTAATAACCTCTAGCATATCCAAAACATTTTCCCTACTTATGCCAACGTGATCCAGACTAATCAAACTTCTATCTCTAATTCAAAGTTTGGGAGAAGATTTGTAGCTCGGGTGCTCGTTATTGTGGTTCTGTTCATCGAGCTGGGAATTTGTGTTGCAGACATTTCGTCCCCTGTCTAGGTGACATCCTCAGTGCTTGGGAGCCTCCTTGAAGTGCTTCTGTGATCTTTCTTCCGACATTTATAGTGGTTTGTATCTGCCGCTTCCAGTTGTCAGTTCCAACTGTCCGCTGCAGTGGCCGGTATATTGGGTCCAGGTCAATGTGCTTATTGATTGAATCTGTGGATGAGTGCCATGCCTCTAGGAATTCACTGGCTGTTCTCTGTTTGGCTTGTCTTATAATAGTAGTGTTATCCCAGTCGAACTCATGTTACTTGTCGTCTGCGTGTGTGGCTACTAAGGATAGCTGGTCATGTCGTTTCGTGGCTAGTTGGTGTTCATGGATGTGGATCATTAGCTGTCTTCCTGTTTGTCCTATGTAGTGTTTTGTGCAGTCCTTGCATGGGATTTTGTACTGGTAGAACGAAGGACCCGATACCCAGCATGAGCAAAACCAATGTAGTGTACAAAATCCCATGCAAGGACTGCACAAAACACTACATAGGACAAACAGGAAGACAGCTAATGATCCGCATCCATGAACACCAACTAGCCATGAAACAACACGACCAGCTATCCTTAGTAGCCACACACGCAGATGACAAGTAACATGAGTTCGACTGGGACAACACTACTATTATAAGACAAGCCAAACAGAGAACAGCCAGGGAATTCCTAGAGGCATGGCACTCATCCACAGATTCAATCAATAAGCACATTGACCTGGACCCAATATACCGGCCACTGCAGCGGACAGTTGGAACTGACAACTGGAAGCGGCAGAGACAAATCACTATAAATGTCGGAAGAAAGATCACAGAAGCACTTCAAGGAGGCTCCCAAGCACTGAGGATGTCACCTAGACAGGGGACGAAATGTCTGCAACACAAATTCTATCTCTAATCTCAAGATTCATCATGTTCCTTTCCTCAGTGAACACTGATGCAAAGTAATCATTCAGAATCTCATCCATTCTCTCAGGTTCGGCACATAGCCTTCCCTAATTATCTTTTAGTGGACCACTCCTTTCTCTAGTTACCCGCTTGCTTCTTATATAAGGATAAAGTGTTTTGGGATTCTCCTTAATTCTGCTCGCTAAAGCTATTTCATGACCCCTTTTAGCCCACTTGATTCCTTGTTTCAGACTTGTCCTACTCTTCCGATATTCCTCCAGGGCCTGTTCAGTCCTCCACTGCCTAGACCTTATGTACACTTCCATTTTCCTCTTGGCTAGTCGTACAATTTCTCCTGTAATCCACGGTTCACGTATCTTGCCCAGAAGGTGCTGGTCAGTTGCCTTCTTGAATCACTGTAGTCCCTGTATTATTGGTTCACCCACAATATCCTCATAGATGAAATTCCAAGATATTGACCCAGTGATAGTGAAGGAACTGCAATATATAGCAATAATCATGAAATGCTTCAAGAGGCTGGTCATGGCCCACATCAATTCCAGTCTCTCAGCCTGCCTCTGGACAACAAGGACACCTATGCCAGACTCCTGCTTATCAACTGCAGTTCCACCTTCAACAGCTTTATCCCCTCCAGACTGATCTCAAAACTCCAAGACCTTGCTTTCAGCTCCACCCTCTGCAACTGGATCCTGAGCTTCCTGACCTACAGACTGCAGTCAGTGAAGACAGACCTCCTCCACAAAACACTGCAGTCCCCCAGGGATGTGTTCTCAGCACACACCCCCCCTCCCCCGGACTCCCTGTACACCCATGGCTGTGTTGCCAAATTCCAAATCAACACCATTGACAATTTCACTGACTGCCCCACCATGGTAGGACAGATATCTAAACAGCCACAATACAGAAGGGAGATGAGAGGGCTTGGTGACATGGTGCAATGACAGCAACTTCTCTTTCTTAACATTAGCAAACATAAAGAATCGATTTGACTTGAGAAAGAATGGAGGAGAACATGCCCCCATCTACATCCATACAGTGGAGATTGAGAAGGTGGATAGCATCAAGTTCCTCAGAGCGACAATTACTGACAACCTGACCTGGACCTCCCACAGAGATGCAATGGTCAAGAAGGTACAAAAATGCCTCTTCTTCCTCAGGCAGCTCAGGAAATTTGGCATGTCCATAAGGACCCTAACCAACTTTTATGGATATGTCATTGAAAGCATACTGTCCCAGTGCGGCCAGGTATTGCAACTGCTGTGCCCAGAAGGTGGTGTGTACAGCCCAGACCATCACGGAAACCAACCTTCCATCCATGGACTCCATTTACACAGCTCGCTGCTGTGGAAACACTGCCAACTTTATCAAAGACCCATCGCACCCCGATAATACTCTCTTCCAACCTCTTCTGTCAGACAGAAGATACAGAAGCCTTAACACACGCACCAGCAGGTTCAGGAGAAGTTTCTTCCTAGCCATTATAAAACTATTAAATGGACTCTGTATGCTCAAATAATACTGATCTTGCTAACGTTGATATCTCTTGTATGCCCATGCAATGTTGGCTGTATGCCCTCTGTCTAAATCTTTCATTCTGTACATCATTGCTTACTATGATCTGCTTGCACTGCTGAAAAACAAAGCTTTTCACTGTACTTCAGTACACATGACAATAAATCAATCAATATAAGTCTAAGTCAGATGGAGCAGAACTTGCAAGTGGTGGTGTTCCTCTGTATCTCCTGCCCTTATCCCTCTAACTGGTTGTGGTCATGGTTTTGGTAGGTGCTGTCCAAAGAGCCTGAGTGAATTTCTGCAGTGATTCTTGTAAATGGTACACACTGCAGCTACAGAGCATTGGTGGCGGAGGGAGTGAATGATTGTGAATGTGGTGCCAATCAAATGGATACTTTGTCTTGAATGGTGCCATGCTTTTAAGGTGAGAGGTGGAAAGTTTAAGGGGGATACATGCGGTAAGTATGTTACACAGAGGGTGGTGGGCATTTGGAACCTGTTGCCAGCAGAGGTGGTAGAGGCAGGCACAGTAGATTCATTTAAGATATATCTGGACAGATGCATGAGTAGGTGGGGAGCAGAGGGATACAGATGCTTAGGAATTGACCGACAGGTTTAGACAGTACATTTGGATCAGCTCAGGCTTGGAGGGCCGAAGGGCCTGTTCCTAGACGGTAAATTTTCTTTGTTCTCTGTTCTTCTATTCTTGGGCGTTTTTGGAGCTGCCCCCATCCAAGCAAATGGGGAGTATTCCATCACCCTCCTGACTTGTGCCTTGTAGATGGTGGACAGGCTTTAGGGAGTCAGGAGGTGAGTTACTCGCAGCAGGATTCCCAGCCTCTGGCCTTCTCTTCTAGACAAAGTCTAGGAATGTCTCATTTTCAGTATATCTTTAAGAGACATGCTCATGTAATCCTCACTGTACTACAACATGTGACTTGAGAACTTGAAGATGTCATACTCCATATTACATAGCCATCACTTAAAGCATGACACTCTCCCAGCAGCATGTTTCTCTGTTGTCATGTAATTGCTTAATGTAAGCCCAGGTACATACTCCTGTAAGTACAATGTAGAT
Organism: Hemiscyllium ocellatum; assembly: GCF_020745735.1. Lineage (NCBI taxonomy): Eukaryota > Metazoa > Chordata > Chondrichthyes > Orectolobiformes > Hemiscylliidae > Hemiscyllium > Hemiscyllium ocellatum. The sequence continues at coordinate 47,407,114 of NC_083434.1, read as the reverse complement.
ATTTTTAATAGGCTATTGTAATGAATGTCTTTTTGGATTTTTCAAAACCACAATATCCACAATCAGTTGCTTATGTTATGGAAAATTTTCAGAATATTGGTGTTCCAAATAAAATGTATTATATGAATTATTATAACATATTATTCAATTATTTGGAGTATTGTGTTCAATCTGAGCACTGTATTTAAGAAAGGATGTTAAAGGCTTGGAGATAGTGTATCGGAGATTTACCAGAATGCTCTCAGGAATAAGGGATTTTATACAAGGGAAGATTAGAGAATTAGGCTGATTCTCATTGGAGCAGAGAAGATTAAGACACTACTTTATTGATGTGTTCAAAATGATGAAGAATTCTGACAGGGTAAAGAAGGATATTCTGTTTCCACTGGTTGGTATGTCAGTAACTAAGGGTCACAATTTCAAGATTGTCAGCAAAACAACAAGGAGTGAGATGAAGAGAAACTTCTTTACTTAAAGAGTTGTTAGGATTTGGAACGCACTGCCTGGGACAGTGACGAAGGTGGATTCCATGGGAGGTTTCTAAAGAGAGCTGGAGATATATTGGAAAGGGATAGAGTTAGGGGGTGACAGAGAGAGGCTTGGAGAGTGGGACTACCTGGGGAACTCTTCTGGGAGCCAGTGGCAGACATGATGGGTCAAATAGCCTCCTTGTAAACTCTAACATTTTGTGATTCTAAAATATCCTGCTAGAACCTAAATCACTTCAATCAATCCATTAATATGAGTTATGGTGTCAAAGAAACTACAAGGTTGGTGTGAGACTCTGAACTGGCTCACAAATACCTTCCAGGGAAGGGATCTTGTTACTTTGTTCAGTCTGTCTTCTATGTGACTCTGAACCTACATCAATGTGCTTGGCCTCCTGACACAGAGGGGAAATCATTCCATTGCTCAGAAAGTGACTCATTAAAATAGTCTCAGAAACAGTCAGAATGGACAGTAATGTTTGGCCTGAGCAGTGATCTCTATAGGCAGTGCTCTCTATAGGCAGTGATCTCTATAGGCAGTGATCTCTATAGGCAGTGATCTCTATAGGCAGTGAGTGAAGAAAGCAGAAGTTTACAAACATTGCAACTTGCAGCATGTCTGTCCTGAAAACTGACTGTAGTTCTTGGAAAATGTAGTGAAGAATTTTATAGAAGTAGAAATTCAGAAAACAGTAAAAAAGAGCAACTGATAGGTGGGGAAGAAAGCAGATTATAGCGAGCAGAATCAATTGTGTAAGTAATGGAATAGACCGCGAGCTAAACTAGGTTTGGAATACAGATAGGTTGTAGCTCCCAACTTTGTTTGGAGAAAACTCCGGCCAGTTGTGAAGATTGTGCAGTAATACAATTCTAACCTTACAGCATTACTGTGTGAGGGATTTATTCAAAGAGACAGCGTGGGATACGGAATCATAAAAACCCTAAATTGTGGAAGCAGGCCATTTGGCCCACCAAATCCACACTAACCCTCTGAAGAGCATCCCAACCAGACCCACCTCTCTACTCCTGTAGCCCTGCATTTTCCTGGCTAATCCATCTAGTCTGCATAACCCCAGACACTATGGGCAAGTTAGCATGACTAATCCGCCTAATGTGCACATCTCTGACCTGTGGGAGGAAATTCACACAGACATGGGGAGACTCTGCAAACTCCACACAGACAGTCACCCGAGGCGGGAATCAAAACCGGGTCCCTGGTCCTGAGAGGCAACAATGCTAACACTGAGCCACTGTGTCAAAAGGTTCTGGGCATAGCGATGTGTGAACCACTAACACTGAACTGCAATGCTGGTTAGTGTCTCCGTTCAGGGAGCATCCTGGCCCCATTCAGAAATTTAAGAAATGGAGAAATCTCGCTTTATAACATCACTCATCAAAATCCAGGGTAAAGACCATTGAGTATATAGGATGAAATAATAAAAAAATCTTTTTATTTTCTATTTGTTGAGCTTGGATATGAAAAAGGAATAAGTGCTTGCAGTTGGCATTAAAGTAGTAATTCACCTCAAGTCCAGGAACGGTTTAGAGTGTCACTTGTTGCTGCTATTTGAAAAAAAAATAAAGTCAGTTGACATTCAAGGAATGGAGAAGGACAATGTTAACAGAAATGATGTTCCAGCAGGGAGCTCAGGGAAGAATTTTGTGACCAAAAACCGCTCTGAAAATGTTGTGTAGGTCCGTTTGGAGGTGGTGACCCCCACCACCAGGGATATATTTCCCTCCCCACCCCTTTCCACCTTCCGCAAAAACCATTCCCTCTGTGACTACCTGGTCAGCTCCTCGCCCCCCCAACAACCCACCCTCCCATCCTGGCACCTTCCCCTGCCACCACAGGAATTGCAAAATCTGCGCCCACACCGCCTCCCTCACCTCCATCCAAGGTCCTAAAGGAGCCTTCCACATCCATCAAAGTTTTACCTGCACATCCACCAATATCATTTATTGTATCCATTGCTCCCGATGTGGTCTTCTCTACATTGGGGAGACTGGACACTTCCTAGCAGATCGCTTTAGGGAACATCTCCGGGACACCTGCACCAATCAACCACACCACCCTGTGACCCAACATTTCAACTCCCCCTCCCACTCAGCTGAGGACATGGAGATCCTGGGCCTCCTTCACCGCCGCTCCCTCACCACCTGACGCCTGGAGGAAGAACACCTCATCTTCCGCCTCGGAACGCTTCAACCCCAGGACATCAATGTGGACTTCAATAGTTTCCTCATTTCCCTTCCCCCACTTCACCTTAGTTCCAAACTTCCAGCTCAGCACTGTCCCTATGACTTGTCCTACCTGCCTATCTTCTTTTCCATCTATCCACTCCACCCTCGTCCCTGACCTATCACCTTCATCCCCACTCCCATTCACCTATTGTACACTATGCTACTTTCTCCCCACGCCCACCCTCCTCTCATTTATCTCTCCACCCTTCAGGCTCTTTGCCTGTATTCTTGATGAAGTGCTTTTGCCCGAAACATCAATTTCGCTGCTCCTTGGATGCTGCCTGAACTGCTGTGCTCTTCCAGCACCACTAATCCAGAATCTGGTTTCCAGCATCTGCAGTCATTATTTTTATATAATTTACATTGGTGATGATCCAGAATAGGACAGGGCTGATGAGCGTCTCTCTGTGCATCATTCAGTGTGTGGTATCACACCACTCGCAGGCTGGTGCATGAAGCTGCCTCAGTCCAGACCGCCAACCTGAAGAGGTGGCCCATGCAAATCTTGGGCTGTCCTGTTATACACTGTGTTACTGTTCATATTCAGCAGCAGGAAAACCACACATCAACAAGCAGTGGGACTGCGTGGGGGCAAAACTTGTATCGATGCAGCCTGGGAGTCACTGTGTAAGTAAGAGCATATCTAGAACATTCTGCTGGATAAAACTTGGAATTATTTCAAGATGAGATTAACACAATGTTGACGTACAATAGTCCTAATCATACACCTGACAGAAATGGTTTAGAAAATTCAAAATAACTGCCAATTTTTACCAATTCTCCCCAATTTTGACTAGGATTTATGTTAATGCATAAGGTGTTAGATACGCTAAGGCCACAAGTTAATGGGCTGTTTGAGTAATTAGCTCACATATACCACACATGCACGTGCACACACACACACCCTCACACATTGTCTCACACTGACACACATACTGACATATACACTCACACTGACGGACACACACACTCACATTAAAATACACACTCACACTGACTTATACACTCATACTGGCTTACACACTAACACTGACACACACACACATTCACACTGATACACTCACACTGACACACAAACTCACACACTCAAACAATTCTAATTTTCAGTCTGATAGCTGCAGTATCAACGTGAAAAGACTGAAATTAATCTTCAAATTCTCTACTTAGTCCAAACTATTACTTTACAAATGGAACAAACAGAAGAAAAAAACTGCTAAATATTGGTTTTGTACTTTTTACAAGTACTCCCCGGTCTTCCCAAATATCAATAACCTAACCTGCCAATCCTGAATCACGTGTTAAATTTGCAAAATAAGCAAAATAACTTTGGTATCACAATGAAGCTTCCAGTGCCAGTTTTCTGCTGCGGACATTTTTCACGCAAATGATCAAGTACATAGCTAGAAGCTTTTGATTTCTTGCCCCTGCATCCAGTGGTGGGATAGTGCTGATGGTCGGGATAATTTGGGGGAAGCTATTACACAATAGCACTGTTGTAAAGCTTGTTCAAGTCTTCATGTTCCACAAACCTGCAGTCCAGTTCTGGATTTACATATCTGACATTTCAGGCCACCCACAACCCCTCCCCACACTCTATGCCCACTTTTAAAACGGACACTTCTGACAGAAACATAGAAACGTAAATGATAGGAGCATTAGGAGGCCATTCAGCCCTACATGCCTGCTCCACCATTCATCACAATCATGGCTGAGTCACTGAGTCAATGTTCAACTCGAGCCTAATCCTGATTTCTCTGCATGACCTTTGATCCCATTCGCCCCCAAGTGCTATATCTAGCTGCCTTTTGAATACATTCAATGTTTCAGCATTGACTACTTCCTGCGGTAATTAATCCCACAGGCTCACCATACCCTCGGTGAAGAAGTGTCTCCTCATCTCCATCCTAAATGGTTCACCCCAAATCCTCAGACTGTGACCCTTGGCTCTGAATACACCAACTATTGGGAACATCCTCCGTGCATCTGCCCTGTCTAGTTCTGTTAGAATTTTATAAGTCTTTGTGAGATTCCCCCTGAACTCGTCTGAACTCTAGTGACAATATTCATAATCTAGTCAATCTCTCCTCATCTGTCAGTCCCAGCATCCCTGGAATCAGCCTGATAAACTTTTGCTGCACTCCCTCGAGAGCAATGTGCACACAGGACCGTGATCTTTGAACTCTAAGATGTAGATGATGAAGTCACCATGACAGCCATGCATTGATTCTGACATTTGACCTGAGTCAACTGCACTGCTGCAGCTAACCTGGAGTGGGATATTACAGATGGATCATCTGCTGAGCCAGCGATGAATCAGGTCACTGGGTTGGAGAGGGTTCATCAAGAGATGTTCCACAGTGGGCTCAGATGGACTGCAATCAGGAACAGCAGAATTTTCTTAAAAAAACCCACCATCCTCTCCATTTCAATGAAATGAAGTTCCCTGGTTGCTATGTGAGACCGCCAGTGGTCATTTTAAAGGTTCCTCCTTAATGCATCATTCAATCACAGTCTTGTTAATGAGTCACAAGGTTTCGGTTGTACTCCAGGACGTGAGTGAGGAAAACCAGGTAGACTCTCCCGTGCAGCAGGGGGTGCTGCATTATTGGAGATGCTGCCTTTCAGAGAAGGTCAACCCATGTATCTCCTTGGGGCGATGTCAAATAATTGCTAGTTCAATGAGGAGCCAGGGAACTCCCGCATTGGTCAATGGTTTGTCCCTTAGACAACATCATTAAACACACACTGCTGTTTGAGAGAGCGCGCTGTGCAAAATTAGCTGCTGCCTTTCTTACATTACTTCAGCGGTAAGGAGCACTACATCTGTGGGCATAAAAATGTTCAAGAAAAAAATGCGTGTTCCTCTCGTTTGCTTTCTCAAAAGCAGCAATTTGCATTTGTTTTCATCTTTAAAGTCTTGGTTAAAGAGTTAGGTTTTAAAGTGCACCTTTACGGAGGGAGGGAGACATTAGGATTGAGGGAAAGAATTCCATAGCTTCAGACCCAGGCAGCGGGAGGCACAGCTGCTAGTAACAGGGCAATAGAAATCAGGGATTATTGAGAGACTGGAATTGGACAAGGGGCAGTTGGGCTGTAGAGCTGGAGGAGAATAGAGAATTGATGGGGTGGGACATTTTTCTAGATAAGATTTGCTGTGTAACTACAAATAGTCACGCTGATGTTTCTTTAGCACACCTCACGTGGTGTTTGAAGTAATTGCCTTGGTAAACCTCAGCTTGGTGTAAAACCAGAGTTAGCAACCTGGATTGCACCATTTTTCATTCTAATAGCTGACAGGTTCAGTACCCAGAGCACATTACCTTAATCCAATGGGGGCCACAGGACTTAATCAGGAGTCATTTTGTGCCTGATGTACATCCGGCTCATCAAGTTAAATTTACAAAGCACTGTGAGTATATTTAATGCAAAACTAAATCAGAAAATAAATAGAGAGGCAGTCAGTTGTTAAGTGAATAGAACGATGTAACATTCCTTGTTCCAATTTTTAACTACTCACATTTATTAATAATTGTGTGATAATATTGTGACATTTACTTTGCCCCTAACACCTAGCCCTTTTCACCTGAGATGGCCTTTTTTGCAAAGGCCAGTCTGTGTACAATACTGAGACGTTATTGCAGAGCAAGGGCAGCCAATTCCCAGTCACTCAACCCAAACCCTTCAAACACCCAATATAACCAGTTCCATTTCTTCCATCTCATCACCAACCCTTCCTCATCCTCACTGACCTGCCCACTCAGCCACTGGATCCTCCTGTCCTCCTCACATTCAGTTGGCTGGATGGCTGGTTTACAATGCAGATTGATACCAACATGAGTTTAATAACTTCACCAGCTGAGGTTACTCTGAACAAACCCCCTTCTCAACCTCTCCCTTCACCTGAGGTATGGTGACCCTCAGCTTAAACCACCACCAGTCATCTCTTTCGAATGAGAGAACAGCCCTAAGACCAAGTATGGCTATGGCAACTTTACCTTTTACTAATATAAGTAGAAACACACCAGGGAAAAACCTTTCCAAATTTGTCTTTTGCTTTGCAAAGTTGCTTAAAGCGGAGTTACTGACAACCCTGGGAAGTTAGGTCCTTTGCATTTACAAGTACAGTTCTAAACCTCGCTCAGTTCTGATTATTTTACATAATTCGAATCCCAGCTGCTTTGAGCAAATAAAAATGCTGGTATTCAGCACCATGCTTCCAGAGCTTGTTTCATCAACATCATATTTATAACATTTATAACTCAAGGTGATATATCTGCCTTCAGAGGAGATCCTGTGAAGGAAGGCTGATTCAACCATATCGAGTGCTACGAATGCAAGATCACGAATAAAAGAACTAACTCTATTACAGCGATTTACATACCCAGTGGTTTGAGTGTTAGCAGATTAACCGAATGTAATCCACTTCCTTTTTACTGACATAACCAGGGAAGCATACATTGAAGCAAGTTTCTTTCATAACATTGCTGGCTTATATGAGGATTTACAGGGCTATTTACTGCAATTGATATCATCCTAGTGATCAAGTATATGTGCATTCAGATGTTTAAAACTGACAATTAATTATTTACTTAACTCCAAACCCTGGTCCTAACCTGTCCATATCTACAGAAACTCCGATGCTGTTCTGACTGTGAGCCTGAGAAAATGATGGTGAAACTGGTAGATTTGTAGACCGTAAAATGAAAATGCTGAAAAATGTGTTGCTGGAAAAGTGCAGCAGGTCAGGCAGCATCCAAGGAGCAAGAGAATCGACGTTTCAGGCATAAGCCCTTCTTCAGGAATGAGGAGAAAGGGTGGGGGCGGAGAGGTCAGAAAGAAGCAATTTGACCTGCAATCTTCTTCCTGACCTCTCCGGCCTATCATCCTCACCTTAACCTCCTTCCACCTATCACATTCCCAACACCCCTCCCCCAAGTCCCTCCTCCCTATCTTTTATCTTAGCCTGCTTGGCACACCTTCCTCATTCCTGAAGAAGGGCTTATGTCCGAAACGTTGATTCTCCTGCTCCTTGGATGCTGCCTGATCTGCTGTGCTTTTCCAGCACCATTCTCATCTTGACTCTGATCTCCAGCATCTGCAGTCCTCTCTTTCTCCCCGTAAAATGAAAAAACAACCTTCCAGAGAGACTGCAACAGTGCCTTGGGATCCCAATTCATGATGCTATGAATAGTCAAGCAATATCAATGCAAATTGACAGCATTCATACAATGCATCCATATTTCTGCATGCTCCCTATATTCGATTCCCTCATTATTGATGCATCTGTTACCAGAGTACAGATAATACAATTAAATTGCTTGTAATCACATGTCCTTTGCACTTCAGAGTGTTGGTCCTTTCATGTCTCTGTTAGCCCTAAGGCCTGGTAATCTTAGAAAAAGAAAACAGTCTTTTTACAAGGTCTGATGTGCTCCACGGATTTGCTTTATTTCACACACCATCTATTTCACAACCACTTTGCAGAAGTTCCGTGCCACGATAACACTAACACCCAAACAGCTTTCCCCTGCAGAAGGACAAAAAAGCACCTCTGCAGAGTTCACTATTTCCCACTCAGAGGTCAAACAGTCACAAATTACAGAAGTTAACAGCAGCTAGCAACTCTCCCAAGAAATCACATCAGCAACAAGTGCAGAAAAGAAATGCTGCATTATCTCCCTCCTATTTCAAGCAAAAAGCTTCCTTTACCACAGGGACCATTTCTCTCTTTGCAAAAACATGTCTTCTCTTTTGCACAAATTCTATGTTGTTTGATCTAACTCTGTTCTTGAATAGCTCTGTTATACAGCAGAATGTGGATAATAATTGGCCATTTTATCTTTTCTGCAAACTCATTAGCTTCTGCTCATCACCAATCAAAACATTTCTTTTCTGTTGCTGAAAGCTCACACTGATCAATTAGGTTTAATCTATAAACCTGTTGCAGTTTCAAAACATACATTTACATGCACAACCAAGGAAATGGCTAGATTTAATTACATCTTTGATAATTAATCATTTTAAGACGTGAATTTTCTAAGATTAGTGGTTAGTTGATTGATTAAAGGAAGGATCAATAATTGCTGTGTTAAGAATTTCAACGTCTATATTTTGGAGTCAATTTTGCAGTTAAATTGGCAGTAAACTTTCTTCAGTTTTTTAGCCAAGTTTATAATTTTCAACATACATAGAGTAACTTTAAAGTAATAAATCCCTTTACATACCATCACCTTGGGAATAGTCTGTACGAGCAACCTTACACCCTGCACCTACAGAATTGAAACACTACATAGAGTCACAGGGTCATAGAGATGTACAGCACAGAAACAGACCCTTCGGTCCAACTTGTCCATGCTGACCAGATATCCCAACCCAATCTAGTCCCACCTGCCAGCACCCGGCCTATATTCTTCCAAACCCTTCCTATTCATATACCCATTCAAACGCCTTTTATATGTTGCAATTGTACCAGCCTCCACCACATCCTTTGGCAGCTTATTCCATACACGTACCACCCTCTGCATGAAAAAGTTGTCCCTTAGGTCTCTTTTATATCTTTCCCCTCTCACCCTAAACCTATGCCCTCTAGTTCTGGACTCCCACACCACAGGGAAAAGACTTTGTCTATTTATCCTATTCATGCCCCTCATAATTTTGTAAACCTCTATAAGGTCACCCCTCAGCCTCCGACACTCCAGGGAAAACAGCCCTAGCCTACTTAAACCTTTCAGGTTTCACAACATCTTTCTGGTAGGAAGCAGATCAGAATTGCACGCAATATTCCAACAGTGGCCTCACCAATGTCCTGTACAGCCGCAACAAGACCTCCCAACATTTGTGAACGTACACACAAATTCTTCTAGCACAGTGGTAGTGTCCCTACCTCTGAGTTAGGAGGCTTGTGTTCAAGGTCCACCTGATCCAAAGGTTTGTCATAGCATCTCTGAACAGATTGATTGGAAAATATCAACCCTGTTGACCTCCAACTGTAGTGAAAGTCAAATACTTCCCAGATTAACCAAGGTCGAATTGCATCTGTAATGTTTGGTTCCTCAGTTAGCAAAGTTATCACAAACTCATGTGAATTTTGTGTTAAATTTTGACTTTTGACCTAAAGACCTATTCTGAAGCATAGAACATAGAACAGTATAGTGCAGTCTAGGCCCTTCGGCCCTCGGTGTTGCAATGACCTGTGAAACCAATCTGAAGCCCATCGATCCGACACTATTCCATTTTCATCTTTATGTTTATCCAATGACCATTTAAATGCCCTTAAAGCTGGCAAGATGAATACTGTTGTAGACAGGCCATTCCACACCCTCTGAGTAAAGAAACTACCCCTGACATTGATTCTATATCTATCACCCCTCAATTTAAAGCTATGCCCCCTCGTGCTAGCCATTGCCATCCAAGAAAAAAGGCTCTCACTGTCCACCCTATCTAATTCTGTGGTGCACTGTCTCAATTAAGTCATCTCTCAACCTTCTCTCTAATGCAAACAGCCTCAAGTACCTCAGCTTTTTCTCATATGACCTTCTCTCCATACCAGGCAACATCCTAGTAAATCTCCTCTGGACCCTTTTCAAAGCTTCCACATCCTTCCTATAATGCGGTGACCAGAAATGCATGCAATACTCCAAGTGCGGCCACACTAGAGTTTTGTACAGGTGCAGTATGAACTTGTGGCTCCGAAACTCAATCCTTATATTCATAAAAGCTAACACACTGTATGCCTTCTTAACAACCCCATCAACCTGGTTGGTAACTTTCAGGGATTTATGTACATGGACACCGAGATCTTTCTGCTCATCAACATTACCAAGAATCTTGCCATTAACCAGTATCATTAAGCCTCCAGGAAAATCCATCCCTGAAACAGTTTAGTAGTCCTAGCCAACTAATTGACAGTGGTTACTGCCATGGTATTGGGGCCTTAATAAGAAACTGTTCATATGTTGTCCAGGTGTACATCTTCAAGCTCTCACATTCTGAGTTCCAGAATGAATCATCTTATTCAGGTCCCACAGATAGTAAGGAATTGCATTGTGAAACTGAGAAAAGACAACCATTTTAAAACACCACGTAAAAGAACGATGGCAACATCCTTATAGACACAGTGTTAAAAACTTCACTGTTATCACAGAATTTCACAGAATGAACACGTTGCAGAGATCATCAATAAAATATTTCAGGTTTAAGATTGCCCCCAAAGTTAAAATAATTCTAAGGTGTCAAATATTTGTTCAGTTTACAGTCCAATGGCCTACCCCACCCCAAAACATATGCATCAATAATACTTGGTAAAATAAATTCATGAAAGGGCAACGTCAGAGCCAACGTCAGAGCCAACGTCAGAGCCAATGCAAGGGAGATTGACCAGGATCTTGCCTGGACTGGAATGAATCAGTGACAAAAAGAGGCTGGACAGGCTGGGGTTGTCTTCCTTCAAGCAGAGGAGAGGGTATATGTTTGAGGTGTCCAACATTCTGAGGGACATAGGCAAGATAGCTTGGGAGAAACTTTCCCCCTTAGTGCAGTGGTCATTAACAAGAGGGCACCGTTTTATGGTAAGGCATAAGCAGTTTAGAGGAGATATCAGGAAAGCAATTCTTACCCAAAGGATGGTAGATGTCTAGAACTCACTGTCTGAAAGGGTGGCAGAGGCAGGAACCTTTGAAACATTTAGGAAATATTTAGACGAGCACTTGAAATGCCAGAACATATAAGGCTAAAGGCCAAGTGCTGGCAAATGGGGCTGAAATAGATGGATGTTTGATAATCATCAAGGATATGAAGGGGCCAAAGTGCCATTTCCTTTGCTGCAAAACCTCTATGACTCTAATTACATTCCTACTCCCAACTTATGCATGTTTATTGTTCAACTACAATATAACTAAGAACTATCATCACTTGTGTTTCATAGAACATAAAACATCACAGTACAGGCCTTTTAGCTCTCGATGCTGCGCCAACTTGTGAAACCAACTTGAAGCCCATCCTTATAAGACCTTCCCTCCATACCAGGCAATATCCTAGTAAATCTCTTCTGAACCCTTTCCAAAGCTTCCACATCCTTCTTATAATTCGATGACCAGAACTGTACACAATACTCCAAGTGTGGCCGCACTAGAGTTTTGTGCAGCAGCAACATGATCTCATGACTCCAAAACTTAATCCCTCTACCAATAAAAGCTGACAAACCTTATGCCTTCTTAACAGCCCTATCAACCTGGGTGGCAACTTTCAAGGATCTATGTACCTGGACATCAAGATCTCTCTGTTTATCTACATGACCAAGAATCAAACCATTATCTCACTATTCTGCATTTCTGCTACTCCTTCCGAAGTGAATCACCTCACACTTTTCCACATTAAACTCCATTTGCCACCTCTTAGCCCAGCTCTGCAGCTTATCTATGTCTCTCTATAATCGACTTTATACTTTGTCACTACCCACAACTCCACCAATCTTAGTGTCATCTGCAAGTTTACTAACCTATCCTTCTATGCCCTCATCCAGGTCATTTATAAACATGACAAGAAACAGTGGACCCAAAACAGATCTGATCAGCACCCCACTCGAAACTGAACTCCACAATGAATATTTCCCAATTTCTAATCCAAACCACTAAATCCCCCTCAATCCCATGTCTCCGTATTTTGTGCAATAGCCTATCCTGGTTATCAAACTCCTTACTGAAATCCATATACACCACATCAACTGCTTTACCATCCACCTGTTTGGTCACCTTCTCAAAGAACTCAATAAGGTTTGTGAGGCACGATCTACCCTTCACAAAACCGTGTTGACCATCCCAAATCAACTTATTCTTCTCTCGATGATTATAAATTCTATCTCTTATAATCTTTCCAACAGTTTACCCACAACCAAAATAAGTCTCACAGGTCTATAATTTCTAGGGTTGTCTCTACTCCCCTTCTTGAACATGGGAACAACATTTGCTATCCTCCAGTCTTCTGGCACTATTCCCGTGGACAATGATGACATGAAGATCAAAACCAAAGGCTCTGCAAACCTGGTGTCCCAGAGAATCCTAGGATAAAAGCCATTTGGCCCAGGAGACTTATCTATTTTTTACACTTTCAGAATTGCTAACACCTCCTCTTTATGCACCTCAATCACATCTAGCCTAGCAGCCTGTCTCTTAGTATTCTCCTCGACCACATTGTCTTTTTCTGATGTGAACACTTACAAAACATATTCATTTATGGCTTCCCCTATCTCCACTTACTCCACGCACAACTTTCCACCACTGTGCTTGATTGGCCCTAATCTTACTCTAGTCATTCTTTTTAGCTCTCTCTTTCAGTCTGATCTCACTGACATGTAACTCTCAAGTGCCCTAACTGAACCCTTACGTCTCATCCTAACATAAGCCTTCTTCATCCTCTTGACAAGCGACTCAACTTCCTTTGTAAACCAAGGGCCCCACACTCAACAACTACCTCTCTGCCTGACAGGTACATACTTACCAAAGACAAACATTACCTGGTCCTTGAATAAGCTCCACTTTTCTATTGTGCCCATCCCCGGCAGTTTCCTTCCCCATCCTATGCATCCTAAATCTTGCCTAATCGCACCATAATTGCCTTTCCCCCAACTATAACTCTTGCCTGCAGTATATACTTGTCCCTTTCCATCACTAAAGTAAACATAACCAAATTGTGGTCATTATCACCAAAGTGCTCACCTACCTCCAAATTTGGCCAGGTTCATTACCCAGGTACAAAATCCAATATGGGGCATCACCCCTTGTTAGCCTGTCTACATTCTGCGTCAGGAAACCCTACTGCATACATTGGACAAAAACTGACCCATCCCAAGTACTGGAACTATAGTATTCCCAGATAATGTTTGGAAAGTTAAAGTCCCCCATAACAGCTACCCTGTCACTCTCACTCCAATCAAGGATCATCTTTGCTATCCTTTCCTTTGGATTCTTGGATAACTGGGACTATTCAGAAGCCTTTAGAAAACTCCCAACAGGGTGACCTCTCATTTCCTGTTTCTAATCTCAGCCCATACTACCTCAGTAGAAAAGTCCGCAAACGTCCTTTCTGCAAGCATTATACTATCCTTGATTAACAGTGCCACACCTCCCCCTCTTTTACCATTTTCTCTGCTCCTACTGAAACATCTAAATCCCAGAACCTGCAACAACCATTCCTATCCCTGTTCTACCCATATCTCTGAAATGGCCACAACATCGAAATCTCAGTTACCAACCCATGCTGCAAGTTCTCCCGCCTTATTCCGGATGCTCCCGGCGTTGAAGTACACACACTTCAAACCGAAGTGTTTGCCCTCTTGTGACCCTGAAACCTTATTTCTGACCTCCTGACTCTCAACCTCCTGTACATTCAAGCTATAATTTTTGTTCCCATCCCCCTGCTGGATTAGTTTAAATCCTCCCCAATAGCCTTAGCAAATTTCCTCCCTCTCTGGTTCAGATGAAGACCATCCTGATTGTAGAGGTCCTCTCTACCCCAGAAAGAGCCCCAGTTATCCAAGAATCCAAAACCCTCCCTCCTGCACCATCCCTGTAGCCATGTGTTCAACTCCTCTCTCTCACCCTATTCCTTGTTTTGCTAGCACATGGCACGGGCAACAAACCAGAGATAACAAATCCAATTGTTCTAGCACTAAGCTTCCACCATAGCTCCCTGAATTTCTGCCTTAAGTCTCCATCTCTCTTCCTATCTATGTCGTTAGTGCTTATGTGGACCATGACTTGGAACTGCTCCCCCTCTCCCTCAAGGATCCCGAAAACACAATCAGAGACATCACAAACCTGGCACCTGAGAGGCAACATACCAACTGTGAGTCTCTCTTGTTCCCACAGGACCTCCGATCTGTTCCCCATAACTATGAATTCCCCAATGACTAATGCTCTGCTCCTCTTCCTCCTTCCCTTCTCAGCAACAGGAACAGACTCTGTGCCAGAGACTTGTGCCTCATTGCTATCCCTGGTAAGTTGTTCCCCCCAACAGTATCCATGACAGTATACTTGTTGTGAGAGGTGCTAGCAAATGTTTTTTCCGCAAAAATCGTAAGGCGGAATCATGAGAGTATATACCAAGAAATAACCAACTGAAAAGGGAGGTGGTCGACTGGTAGAAACAGATGTATTGACATGACAGTTGCAATTGTCACGCACACAAGGAACTAGTATGAACAAGATAGCCAAATAAGATCCAGTGTTGCGTCAGCAAAAGTAATAAGACCCAGCTATCAAGAGGGGGGTGGGGTGGTTGCACACTAACAACAGGCCACAGACAGATGTGGTAAACCTATTAGATTAGCAGCTACACAGAGCAATACAACTGTCACATATGACGCAAAAGGGGAGGTACAGAGGGGCTCATAGAAAACTTTATAAATGTACAATAAAATTATTCAGAAGTGTGCCTACGTTTTGGTCACCTGGGTTGCAGGAACGTATGAATATAGACTGCTTCAGAATTAGACTTCGACTGAAATTATTGAACAGTGAGCTTCATTTCTCACACTAATTGTTGAGGGGAATGGATCCCTGCGCTGTCTGCTGGTTTCCCTGCCTGTCCAATGAAGTTTCATGTGAAGCTACTTCTCATTATCTTTTAAAAGTTTTCCATTTTTTTGTTTCTCCTGTATCATCACTAGCCCTCCAAAAATTTTTTTTTTGTTTTTTTGCTAACTGCAGTGATCTTAGTGAAGAAACAGTTCTATTCCTGCATTCCTGTTTGACTGTCACCTGGTCTCTTTTCATCCTTTTCTCTCTGGCTTTATGATGGCATCTTTCCTGTGATGCTTCATGAATGCACCTTCAATCTTATCCTTGTTGTTCACTGTTTCATCAATTTTTCACACTTTTAGTGAGAGTGCCATCCTGGAATGATTATGACCAGCTTGCAATAACTGAAACCCTTGGCACCTGCAGGTGGTGAACTTATACCGAGGAGGGATACCGAACTTGGTGTAATTGTAACTTCCCCAGACCCCATCTTCTCATTTTCACCAGAATTAACTTCAGGACAAGGAGGCCAGTGGTCAATCTTGCTGCTTTACCACCAACTGAGGCCATAAGTAACTAATTAAGGAGCTCTTACCACCACTGGGTTAACCCAACAACAAGCAAGTCACTGACATATCCAACTGGTCAAGCTCTGTGAGGTGACAGTTACCTCCTGGACAAAGGGGTGGAGTTCTCTCATCAAAGGCCATCAGTACCCAACCGAGGGACTGTTCAGAGGGAGGCAACTGTTGGATACCACTCTCTGCCCTTCCTTCCAAACGTTCGGCTCACCCTTTCACTGTAACCCCCAACCAAAGGAATCCCAACAATCATGCCCCAATCAACCTATTACTCTCTGAACAGCTCTCTAGATTTTGACCAGATGCTAGAAGCCTCAACGAGATTCTCATCTGTGATTCTGTAGCCAGGGCTAGACATCCACTGGAGTGAGAGAGACAATGTTATGTGAAAGAACATTACCACAGAAAGCAAATTCATTATTTACTGAGTGATAGGTAGACTGGCTAATTATGGAAAATCCTGGTCATATTAACTCAAAATGTTTACGAGTTCTGTTATGGCATACAAAGAGAATATAGCATTCAGAAAGGAGCAGATGTCTCTCTTCAAGTGTGGCAGACAATGCTACACAGACTGGGAGTTGACGAGTGAGCTTGTGAGGCAGAGTGACACAAATAGAGTGTGTTCAATTCTTGAATTGGCTGAGGTTATCATGAAGGTCCTGCTTTTGAAATCTTGTCCCTTGCCTGAGATGGACACCCTCAGGTTAAACTCACCATCAATTGTTTCTCAAATGAGCAAACAAGACTATGATGACTTCACCTTTTACAATCTGACAGCAATCGATTATAGAAGAGTTATTTGTTTTGCATCTTCATAAAAGCACACACTATCCCCTTTTTTCAGAATAATGGTAGAACACTGGTAGGATTGACAGGCTGATTACCAACCTGTTGAAATGCCTCATGAATACTGCTCTGAGGCTGGATAAGATCATGCTGGATAGAGACACTTGGGAAAACCGATTCAATGTCTTACCAATCTGCTCAATCCACATGTGTGTAATCAGCAACTTGACTCTTCGTTTCAGGTTTCAGCTCTTCATGAGGACATTTTCACAAGGAACTGGGGAGTCGACATCTGCCATTGTATAACTCCAACATTGCTCCCAATTCCCCTGGTACCAGCTCAGGGAGCATCCTTCACGGCATAGTGCTGCCAAGTCTGGCAGTCAGTTCCAATTCACAAGAAGGCACACGTTGGTTTTATAATTAGTTAGTTAAACATTATAAATTAATTGCCTTGTGCAGATCATCTCAGCCAAACAAGGTACTGACAATTATAATACAGAAACTATAATTAAATATATCTTGCTGTACAGACTAGGAGTACCTCATTTAATGGGCTTTGCATTTTTCTGCTCAAGTGTATGGCACAACTTCTCAGCTTTGTCATCAATTTTGTCTCTCCCCTTTCCATCTGCTCATTGAAACACAATAAAGCATTGCTTCTTCACTGAAGTATTTGTTCCTGGAGGGTGGTCATCACTGAAGAGGTCAGCACTTATTACCCATCTCTAATTGTGCTGAAGGACACAATGGTGAGCTGCCTCCTTAAACACTGCAATTCTTTTGGTGTAGGGGTCAGCATCGTTCTGTTAGAGAGGGAGTTCCAGTGACACCGAAGGGACGGCTATGCAGTTCCAAGTTAGAGTAGTGTCAATGAATCTTTTCTGAATCCCAGGCAGGTGGATCTGCAACAATTTCTGAAATGTCCTGTTTCCTTGACTCCTTGTCTGTTGCTAAGTGTTTGTTAACAATCACATGAAGGACATTATGATGAGAAATATACAATTGTGTCCTCGAAAATTTTTATACACCAAATGTTTCAATACAATAAATGCACCCTAATGCTTCACAAAGTGGTATTGATGGACAGGACACTGTCGAACAAAGTGCTTGCCAATTTTCAGTACTGAAGCAGAGATTCCCATTCACCAGAATAGCAGAGCTTGCTGTTACAACTTCTTTGTCATGGTCACTGTGATTGTCAGTCACTGACCAACATTAGTAATGATACTTTGGAATTACTTCCTCTAATTAACTTGACCTATTCTAAATAGTTTCACAAATTGCAGTTCTTTATCAGTCAGCAAAATGTTGCCATCAGGTACCACTGTGTCATACAGAGCAAGTCCCATCAGTGTGCTTGGTGTATGACACCAGCTTGGTGGTACAATTACTACCTTGTGTATCTCTTACTTTTATACCTCAATGCAATCTTGTATGGCAGCAAATGCAAACAAAATAGAAAACAGATGGGATAACAGTACATCAGGGCTTGATGCATGTAGTGAACCTGATGGGCCAAAGGGTCTTTTTCCATGCTGTAAAAATGACTTTAAACAGAATGAAACCGTGAAAAGACATTTGAAACTTTTGTGTTGTCCAATAACAGTCCCAAATCTGAATTGATTCTGAAAATTAACTGGTATTGTTTCTAAAAATAGAATATTAATTCTCCAAACTCAACACTTGCATTTTTATTTACAAAGCTGATTTGCGGATTGGCATTGGAATATTCTCACCTTAACTATTCAGCTTTTTCCTTAGTGAAAGCTGCTGTCTCACACAAGCTTGAAGTGCCTCCATTTGAAGTGGAAATATTAGTGCTCAATACACCAGGGAAAAATCACACTCAAACGGCTGATCCACTGAATAATGAATTAATATTTAAAACACAGTAAAACCAGAATGCAAGTAATCAATTATAAAAATTCATCTGGAGGCTTGCCTGGACTTTATACCTCAAACCTGCCATTTTCTCCTCAAAAATAAATTACAATAAAATATTGCATTTAATGGCATTCAGAACCTAACCAATGTAATCAGCCTTACCTTGGGTAATTTTCCCTAATATTTAGTAAAGTACTCAAGCTTCTTACTTCACCAGCATCTGCGCTGATCTGGTCCTTTGAGAGGTACGAGACAGAGTGATTTGAAATTTCTAATCTCAGATGAACAGTTTCTGCACGTCTATAGCACTCTGTCTCCGATTGGCCACGGCTCTGATTCCTCTCCTTCTCATCTCTCATACCTTCGCTCTCCCCCTTCCTTATCATTTCTTCCGAAATACTTCAGGGCAAAGTAAAAAAAAAAGCGATCACAGGAAGCAAAGAGCGCCTCTGCCCAAGAAATGCTAATTAATAAAAACAAAATAAAAAGAGAGGCTGCAGACTAATTTGCCGCCCTGGTGAAAAATGGTAGCATTTGCTCTGTATTGTAAACTCATCAATTCTGGGCAGAAGGATTTTGCCAGTCAGGTGGTCTGAGAGCACACAGACAGAGAGATAGAAGCACTCTGCAAAAGGGCTGCTAATAAATTTTACACATTGTGCAAAACCGTTGCATCCACTAAACACTTAACTTGAACTCATTCATCAGACAGCCACACAACTTTATGCTTCAGCTCAAAGCACATTCTTTAGTGTCCTGATTGGGATCAGCTTAAGGCAAATAGAAATCACTGTTAAATTGCACCTGAACCAGTCAGGGGCAAGAACAAATTGGAAAATATGCAAACATAAAAATCAGCAGCATCTCCGTTTGAACCCACCTAAACCAGAGAGCTGGATATAATTCACACTGTCATCAGATAAAACAATTCCGATCAACTTCACACAAAATTCATAGTGACGTCATCACCTTGTTCCACTTTCTGTTTCCTTCAGTTTGAATGAACAGTACTGGAAGATGAAATAACAGCTGTGATTTTACCTGGAACCATGGATACCCGAGCAAAGGTATAATTAACGGAGCGTCTGTGCAGTCCCTCCTACATGCTTCAGTACATGTGTAATCACTGAGGGTTGTGCAATGAAGCAGCTCGGACAATTGATGTGGGGCACATTACTTTGAAATCCAAGGCCAGCTCAACAGAACATCACACGGTTTCTATGTTTTCTGGTGAATGTTAGAAGTTGGGTCCTTTCCTCCCATTTCCTGCTCCAACAAATGCTCCAGACAGATGTATGTGGCTGACTTGTACAGTTCAGTGACACACTGTATCAGGAGAATTACAGAGTGAGTGATCAGCCTGAGGCTGGTTAACTTATTTATACATTCACAGAATGTGGGCTGACATTTATTGCCCTTAATAAGATGGTGGTGAGCAGCCTTTTTAAACCACAATGCTAGGTTTGTCCAATACACCACATCAGTGTATGACACTATGAACTTTTGCTATAAATTCTGTCCTATGAACCTACTCCACCAGCTACCACGCAAAGGAGCAGTGCTCGAAAAGCCTGTACTTCCAAACAAGCATTGTCATTTTTAACTTTTTAAATGCTGCAGGCCATATGCTGTAGGTAAACCCACAATGCTGTTGGGGAAGAACTTCCAGATTTTGACCTAATGACAGTGAAGGATCGGCAATATATTTCCAAGGTGGTGGTCTTCCCATGTATCTGCTGCCCTTGTCCTGGAAGTGATTGTGAGTTTGGAAGGTGCTGACTAAAGATCATTCATGAGTTTCTGTAGTGCTTTTTGCAGATGGTACACACTGCTGCTACTGAACGTTGGTGGTGGAGGGAGTGGATGCTTGTGGATGTAGTGCCAATCAAGTGGGCTGCTTTGTCCTGGATGGTGTAAAGCTTCTTGAGTGTTGTTGTTGGGGCTGTATCCATCCAGGCAAGTGGGGAGCGTTCCATCACACTCTTTGACTTGTGCTTTGTAGATGGTGGACAGGCTTTGGGGCAGGAGGTGTGCGACCTACTCTTGTATATATGGCTAGTTCAGTTGAGAGTCTGGGTATTGGTACCTGATGTCTGGCCAGCTAAATTAGTGGAGGTAGCAGGGTAGGTGGAGGCCAGTCAAGATTCCTGTTCATGATCATTGTCCTGTGACCATCGCTGGGAAGTTTTGTGTTTCAAATGACCTGGCTTGGCTTCGAGGAATGTCAGTCCATGATCGTTGCTGTCACTCAGGATCATTTCTGTTGTACTTGCAACAGCAGGACTGGAAGTGGAGATGGGAGAGGATTGAAAAGCCAGGATGGAGAGTTTAGGGTGTAGGTGTTGCTCGCTGAGCTGTAGGTTTGATATCCAGACGTTTCATTACCTGGCTAGGTAACATCATCAGTGGTGACCTCCAAGTGAAGCGAAGCTGTTGTCTCCTGCTTTCTATTTATATCTTTCTCCTGGATGGGGTTCCTGGGGTTTGTGGTGATGTCATTTCCTGTTTGTTTTCTGACGGGTTAATAGATGGCATCTAGATCTAGGTGTTTGTTTGTGGCGTTGTGGTTGGAGTGCCAGGCCTTTAGGAATTCTCTGGCATGTCTTTGCTTAGCCTGTCCCAGGATAGATGTGTTGTCCCAGTCAAAATGGTGTTTTTTTCCTCCATGTGTACGGCTACGAGGGAGAGAGTTGTATCTTTTTTGTGGCTAGCTGGTGTTCGTGTATCCTGGTGGCTAGCTTTCTTCCTGTTTGTCCTACGTAGTGTTTGTGGCAGTCCTTGCATGGAATTTTGTAGATGACGTTGGTTTTGTCCATGGGTTGTACTGGGTCTTTTAAGTTTGTTCGTTTTTGTTTGAGAGTGTTGGTGGGTTTGTGTGCTACTAGGATTCCGAGGGATCTCAGTAATCTGGCTGTCATTTCTGAAACTTCTTTGATATATGGTAAGGTGGTTAGGGTTTCTGGCTGTGTTTGGTCTGCTTGTCGTGGTTTGTTCTTGAGGAATCTGCGGACTGTATTTTTTGAGTATCCATTCTTCTTGAATACGTTGTATAGGTGGTTCTCCTCTGTTTTCCAAAGTTCGTCTGTGCTGCAGTGTGTGGTGGCTCGTTGGAATAGTGTTCTGATACAGCTTTGTTTGTGTGTGTTGGGATGGTTGCTGGTGTCGTTAAGTATTTGGTCAGTGTTTATCAGTTTTCTGTATACGCAGGTTTGTAGTTCTCCGTTGTCCTTTCTTTCGACTGTGACGTTCAGGAATGCGAGTTTCTTCCTCCTTGGTGAAGTTTGTGAGGGTATGTCTCACAGGCATAAAGTTCACCAAGGAGGAAGAAACCAACAACAGAAAGCAGGAGACAACAGCTTCGCTTCACTTGGAGGTCACCACTGATGATGGTACCTAGCCAGGTAATGAAACGTCTGGATATCAAACCTACAGCTCAGCGAGCAAACCTACACCCTAAACCTCAACCTGAGCTACAAACCTTCACAAACCTTGCAGGATGGGGAGTGAAAGGACGGAGGGTGCCCAACTTCTCTCTGCTACCATTTAGCCACCGGAGGGGAAGATGAGGGACGAGTCTTCCAATCTGAGGGCAAAGATCCAGTGGCCAATTAAAGCCTCTTCCTAACACTGTTAGAATTACCAACTGCAGACAGGCTCTCTGCTATAGGAGGAGCTGCCAACTTCAATGTTGGCTTGGTGAGGGGGTGGTGAGGACGGCTAATGGGCTTTCAGAAGGAACTAGAATGACTGAATACTCATCTCCAAAACACCCCACCTCACAGGCCAATAGAGAGACAGAAAATTCACTTGCAGGAAACAACTGAGACAGGGATACTCCTGGCTTTCAGCGTAACACTCAGCACTCCCACAGAATCCAATCATCAGTGTGTTTGTGCTTCAGCATGAATATTGGCAGGAGTGCTTGGAATGTAACTGTAACCAAAACCAGGATCTTCAGGAGACGGTGAAGCTAATTGTTTCTCACTGTTATAATAATGAGCAGAAGACTTGCTCAAAGGTCAGTGAAGTACTTTCACTATCAGCCATTACCATCCCAAAGACAACTTCTGATTCATGGTAACATCAAATTGTGGCTATTCCCCAAAACCTGGCTGTGTTTGTAATCTAGCTGCTGCTGCTCACTGTGAGATAAATATTGCCTTTAGCTGGACTGAATTGACATTAGTATCTGGGGGGGCATCTGACTCCTGAGTCAAACAATGCAGGTGTTTTGGGGTCAGCATTTCGGAGATCTCCAGTCCAGTGCTGACAGAAAGATACTCTAACTGTTCATGTAAAGATCACCACAAGGTTTCACTCATGGACCTCACTGAGGAATATGGTAAACATGACAAATACAAGGACAAGCTGCTCTCTCTGCTGTGTCATAGGAAAACACAGTGAATTACACCACAATTCTCATGTACATAGGGAATGGAATCTTCGAGGCTGATCCTCAGTGTGGATGGTAGAATCATTTTGACCTAGTTTTCTAATAGAAGCTTTTCTCAGAGGAATGATAGTAACTCTAGCCTTGTGGGATGACCTGACCAATTAGAATGAGTAGTCAGGTTACACAACCATTCCATGAAAGGAGGGATTTCTAATTAAAGAGAGCAAGATATGATTTTGAAACCATGATTTATTTAAAAAAAACATACTTTCTGAATTGATCAGCTGGAAACCTCCAATTGATTTTAAAAAAAGATTAAGCCCCCATAACAATGATTTGAAATCACAGTCAAAGGTGGCTGCATATTTGCATCACAGCACTTTCGACACACCCAAGCTGACGAAATGAGGGAACCTCACTACAAATCCTTACTAGGGACAATCACCTTGAAGGAATGAGAGTGAAGGTCATTCACACTCCCACCCCATGAGGAATGTATCTCAAATATTACCTGGAATATTCAGTTGGGTAGAAATAAACCATTACTTTGCCAATTGCTAGAAAGGAGTTTTCCCTGACAAAATCTATGCATTTAAGATAGGTAACTTTACTCATATATCCAAGAACATTTTGGATCACTCGGAGCAATGGGGGGGGGGGGGGGGGGGGGGGGGGGGGGTGGAGGGGGAGAGAGAGAGAGAGAGGGGCACGTGACAAGCCAGCTAACCCGTTGGGTGTTTAAGTCCCTTTTGCTCCTTCAGTCCAGAGACAAGCAAATGGGACAATGAAAGGCAAATCGCTGAATGGATTCTCTCGCTCTCTCTCTGTCTCTCTCCCTCTCTCTCTCTCTCTCTCTCTCTCCATTCAATCTTTAAACTTTCAATCTTGCCTGATTTTGACAGCCCATGTGTTGCAAGCAGAGGACTTTATTAAAACAATTCAGCCCAACAGCTGCTGTTCCAGAAGAAGAGATGGATTGTCTGCCGAAATCTTCAAACTGCCACAGACATCAAACTCAGGAACACCATCAAATTCAGCCTGAAGCCAGTTGAGTCACCAACTTCCCAGAGCCCTATATCCTTTAACTCCACTGAGTTTTACATTACTTAACCTTTCCTCCCACTCTATAATCAATTTGTATGTATGTGTATGTGTATGTGTGTATGTATTCAAGTTTGTGGGAGGATGTGAACATTGGAGCATTTTTATCAGGTTCTTAGAACAGGTAAAGTACACAAAATACTATTCTCTTTCCTTAAAAACTGAAGGAAGATTATCTGTTTGCATCTTTCACAATTGTAGCATAAAATCAGCTAAGCACTCACTGAATTAACAAATATCTCCTTTAAACAAGAATAATCTATTGGATTCAGATGAGGCTGATGGAAAGAGGGGTACTATTCCGCCAGTTTTCAGCTGATTGTAACAGCATGCTTCAGCAAATCCCACCTGGACTAGGATTGAGGCTGGGGCAAATCAAAGGAATAGAGAGGAATTCTGGGAAGACTGCCCTCGCGGTCTCTCTATCTTTTTGAGAAGCTTATGCTGCAGGATGTGAGGAGGTGCAGTGAGATGAGTTTACCCAAAGATGCAAGGTAAAGAGAAACTAAAGGAAACAATGATCAGCAATGGATGGGTTCCAGGTGGTAATATGGAGTTAAATAATGACATGGTTTAAATGTGAAGTTGGGAGGTTGCTTTGAAATGTTCTGTTTTTACCAGTAGTGTAGAGTGGCCGTTTCTTTCAGCTTTATGTCCACCTGATTTCCTGAACAGTTTGGCTACATCATTCCTAAAGAAGGGCTTATGCCCGAAACGTCGATTCTCCTGTTCCTTGAATGCTGCCTGACCTGCTGCGCTTTTCCAGCAACTCCCCAAAGCCTGTCCACCATCTACAAAGTACAGCCAGGCGTGTGATGGAATACTCCACACTTGCCTGGATGTGTGCAGCTCCAACAGCACTCAAGAAGCCCAACACCATTCAGGACAAAGCAGCCTGACTGGTTGGTATCAACCCAATCCCTTCAACATTCACTCACTTTAACACTAATGCACAATGACAGTATCTATAAAATGTATTGCAGTAACTCTCAAAAGGCTCCTTGACCAACATTTTGCTAAGTGGTGACCTATACTATCTACTCTCCAGAAGGTTAAAAGCAGCAGATACATGCAAACACCACCATCTTCAAGTTCTCCTCCAAGCTACTCACCATCTGACTCAGAAATGCATCTCTATTCCTTCAAGGTTGTTGGTTCAAATCCTGGAATTGCCTCCCTAAGAGCATTATGTATTGACCTACATCCCATGACTGGAGCGATTGAAGGGGCAGCTCACCACCACCTTTACCAGTGCAATTAGGGACAGGCAAGAAATGCTGACTCAGCCTCAAATCATACCAAAAATATTTAAGTCAAAACTAGAGCACCCAAGGTCTGCTTTGACCACCAGACACACTAGGAGTAGTCATTAACTTGGTATAGTTTTTAAGAAGCTGAAAATGTGTTGCTGGAAAAGCGCAGCAGGTCAGGCAGCATCCAAGGAGCAGAAGAATCGACGTTTTGGGCATAAGCCCTTCTTCAGGAATGAGGAGAGTGTGTCAAGCAGGCTAAGATAAAAGGTAGGGAGGAGGGACTTGGGGAGGGGCGTTGGAAATGCGATAGGTGGAAGGAGGTTAAGGTGAGGGTGATAAGGTGAGGGTGATAGGCCGGAGTGGGAATGAGGGCGGAGAGGTCAGGAAGAAGATTGCAGATTTGGAAGGTGATGCTGAGTTCGAGGGTTGGGACTGAGACAAGGTGGGGGGAGGGGAATTGAGGAAACTGGAGAAATCTGAGTTCATCCCTTGTGGTTGGAGGGTTCTTAGGCAGAAGATGAGGCGCTCTTTCTCCAGCTGTCATGCTGCTATGGTCTGGCGATGGAGGAGTCCAAGGATCTGCATGTCCTTGGTGGAGTGGGATAGGGAGTTGAAATGTTGAGCCATGGGTTGGTTGGGTTGGTTGGTCCGGGTGTCCCAGAGATAAAGTACAAGTGCTACATTTTGTCTGTTTGCTAAGCTCTTATTTCATCTTCTCCAGTGTTTTCATTCTCATCTCTGAATAGTGCCCACAGCATTATTCAATGACGATCAGTGGAGTTATCCCCAGAGCCCTCGTCAATTCCCAAACTAACATTACTGAAAGAGGTTATCTGACCATTATCATCTGTTTCCTACACTACAGCATTTCAAAAGTACTTCACTGGCAATAATGAGCAGTGGAGTATACTGAGTAATAAGAAGAACCATCTAAATACAAGCCTGTCTTCACTCAAACAATCTTTTGATTCATGGGCATCATAGTTCACATGAAACATAATCATTTGCTTGTGAAATTGTGTCATTTATCCATTGACAAATAAACAGCTCACCTGTCATTCATTATGGCTCATCTGCGGGTATTTCCAGCCAAACTGCCGTATAACCCGCTGTGTGCTTGGCCATCACTAGGGCTTTATGTCCCAGAAATATCTGCCTCCCTCCTCCATGTCAATATCCTCATATCTAAGAACCTGGACTTTGACCAAGGCCATCGCAACTGAACTCAATATTTTATGCTGAAGAAGGATACTATGCATCAATCTCTAAAAAATTGCTGTTGATTTGTTTTATTCACTGTTAACAAAATCTCCAGTCTTGCCTTGACTCTCCCCATAAAGTTCATTATGTAACATCTAATGTTCATTAGAACATTATTATACAGTCCCTGGGTTATGAACAGACTCTATCCCTGAGTATGTTTGTAAATCAATTCTCAAGTTGGATCACATTCCAGTACCTTTTTTAAAAAAAGTCCATTCATAAGTACAATTGAGTGATCGCATGTTCGCATGACCCTTAAATCAATAGTCAGGTAGGATCTCGTTCACAAGTATGAACGTTTGCAAGTCAGGTGTTTGAGAGTTAGGGACCGCCTGTAATTAAAGTTCACTGCAGTGAGTTGGGAATGTGACTTGATGTACTTCTTTAAGATAGGGTTTGTCTGGATAGCACAGAAGACAATACTTTTCATTGTATCTTGATACACGTGACAATAATAAATCAAATCAAAAAGTTTTTATATTATTGATGGGATAATACTGGATGCTCAGAAAGGAAAAGCTAAATTTGTAGATTTTCAATAAACTCTGAGTAGAGATTTGTATCAGTTTTTTTTCTTTATACTCTGACAGTCACATTGCACTTCTTGTTGAAAAGCATTAATATTCTAGATTACACACTCAGAAATGATAATTTAATATAATTATTCAGAATTCAATATATCGAGGTGCGCCCTAGGAAAACTGGTTGAGATAGTTCGATGTGATTAGTCAACAATTTGATATTATTGTTTTATTTAACAAAAATGGCAGATGATGAACTAAACCAGCCTTAATCCTTTCTCACCCAGGAATCGCTGTGCTTCTGTTTACAATAATCCTGTTGGTCTGAGACTTCACTCAATTTGCAAATACTACCAGTCGTGTGCATATATTTTATGAAAAAAAAACTTTTATTAAGTTTCATTTCTTAATTATAGAAACCCCACAGGGCAGAAAGGAGTTTTTCATAACATTTTCCTGCAACAATATGTTGTGGAACCAACTAATGATCAGGCTATTTGAAATCCACTGTTGTGCAATGAGGCAGAATGGATGACTAACGTCAGAGCAAAGATCAATTGGGAAGAAGTGATCACAACAATATTGAAATTCACATTGAGTTTGGAAATGCCTACTCCAATGACAAACACAAGAAAGACCATAAGACCATGAGACATAGGAGCAGAAATTAGGTCATTCAGTTCATTGATTCTGCTCTGCCATTCATTCATGGCTGATGAGTTTCTCAACCCCATTCTCCCACTTTCTCACCATAATCCTTGATCCCCCGGACAATCAAGAACCAAGTTATCTTTGTGTTAAATGTACTCAATGCCCTGGCCTCCACAGCTTTCTTTGACAATGAATTCCATAGATTCCATGCGCTCTGGCTGAAGACATTTCTCCTTATCTCCATTCTAAAACATCTTCCCTTTACTCTAAGGCTGGGCTCTTGGTTCCTAATCTCCATTACCAATAGAAACATCTTCTCAACATTTATTCTGTATGTTTCGATTAGATCCCCCCTCCTCCTTAAAAATGCCATCGAGTATAGAACCAGAGTCCTCAAATGTTCCACATATGTTAAGCTTTTCATTCCTGGGATCATTCTCGGGAACCCCCTCTGAATACACTCCAGGGCCAGTACATCCTTCCTGAGATACGGGGCCCAAAATGGCACACAATGTTCCAAATGTGATCTCAGTAGAGTCTTATACAGCCTCGGAAGTACATCTCTGCTTTTATATTCAAGTCCTTTCAAAATAATTGCCATCATTGCAATTGCCTTCCCAACTACTGATTCAACCTGCAAGTTTGCTTTAAGAAAATCCTTAACTAGAACTCCCAAGTCTCTTTGCACTTCAATCTTCTGAATTTTCTCCCCATTTAGAAAATAGTCCATGCCTCCATTCTTTCTACCAAAATGCATGACCTCACATTTTCCCATGTTGCTCTTCATCTGCCACTTCCTTGCCCACTCTCCTAACTTGTCCAAATCCTTCCCCAGATGCAGCCTCCCCATCTCTTCAATGTGATTTGTCCTTCTATCTATCTTGTATAACCTGCAAACATGGCCAAATGCCCTCAGTTCCTTTATCTAGATTGTTAATGTATAAAATGAAAAGTTGTGGTCCCAACACTGAATTTTAAGGAATATCACTTGTCACTGGCTAAATTTAGAACCAATTGTATCGATATGATGGGCAAGTTGGCTCAGATTAGATGAGTAAGTAGATGAGATAAACACTAGGAAACAAAAAAAAATTAAAATGTTCAACAGAAATAGATTCTATTGAAAAACAGAAAAACCTCTTGAGAAAAAGTGTTTGATAGCTAATAAAGGAAGTTAAGAATAGCATTCAATTAAGAGTGGTAATATATCTGAGGAAAGAATTTTCAGCAAATTATTAAAGCGTCACAAAAAAGTTGATGTTAAAGTATGAACAAAGAAGATATTAGAGTAAACTTACTAACAATATTAAAAACTGATTGGAAGAGCTTTTAAAACCATATAGAAAGGAATAGAGTAGCTAAGGTAAACAGAGGTCACTTAGAAACAGAGTCAAACATCATTGCCAAGGGAAATAAGGAAATAGCAGAGATACCGAGTAAGTATTTTGTCTCTATTGACACAAAGGAAGACAATTATATACCAGAAGTAGAGGGACACTGAGAGGTTAGTAAGTGTGAGGAAAATAAGATTATTAATGCTAGGAGAGTAAAAAAATAGATAAGGCCATAAGATCACAAGACATAGGAGCAGAATTCAGCCATTTTTCCCATCAAGCCTGCTCCACCACTTGATCATGGTTGATATGTTTCTCAAACCTATTCTGCTGCCCTCTCCCCATAACCCTTGATCCCCTTGCTAATCAAGAACCTAACTATCTCTATCTTGAATACATTTAATGACTTGATCTCCACAACGCTCTGTGGCAATGGGTTCCTTGGATTAACCACCCTCTGGCTGAAGAAATTCCTCCCCATCTCAGTTCCAAAGAGTTCATCTCTTCATTCTGATGTTGTGCCTTATTATCCTCGAATCTCCTACTAATGGAGACATCTTCTTCACATCCACCCTATCCAAGCTTCACAGTATTCTGTAAGTTTCAATCAGATCCTGCTTATTCTTCTAAACTCAACTGAATACAGACGCAGAGTCCTCCTTATCATCTGTGATCATTCTTGTGAATCTGCTCTGGACCCCTTCCAATGCCAGCACATTATTCCTTAGATACAGGTTCCCAAAGCTGCTCACAATATTCCAACAATTCCCAACAATTGAAAACCCATATCCACAGATATCCAAAAGTGATAGTTGCAGAGATAATGAATGCACTAAATTAGGTTCTTCTTCTATGGAGCTTAGATGAATGAGGAGTGATCTCACTGAAATATTCAAGGCACTAAAATAACTAGACAGCACAGATACTGAGAGGTAATTTCACCTTATTGGGGAATCTTAAACAAGGTGTACAGTTTCAGAATCAGGGACAGATAATTTAAGGATGAAACACAGAAATATTTCTTCACTCAAAGCGTTGGGAATCTTTGGAATTCTTGAACCCAGATTTGTGGATGCCCCATCATTGAATAGAATTCAGGCCAAGGTAGATGGTCATTTAGTCTCTCAGGGAATCAAAGGAGTTAGGGGCAAAACAGAAATCACTGAAGAAATTTTGGGAAAATAGATTTTGAACTCAAAACCAGCCCAGATTGCACTGAAAGGTGAAACAGGCTCAATGGTATGGTCTACTTCCTCCTCCAATTTTTTTGTCATCTTTGTATGTTCTTATATGATCATTTTTAACTCTTCCCCTTAATCCATTCTCCTTCTTTGTCTCTATTTATTGGGATCACTCTGTTGTTCACAAACCTCATCATCAAAAAACTGAGACATGAAGAGCAACCAAAGAAGTCCCTTCACTTTCCAGTCTGGGCAATGCTCCATTCCACCCATTCCTGAACCATTGAGCTTCAAGCAGCCATTTGGATGAAGTGACATCACCTTTGTAAGACATGCATTTGCCAGTCTTTGGACAGGATCCAGTTCTAGTCATGGAGAGAATTATCACGCAAGGTTCTTTGTAATTGTGAAAACAGGTTTTATTTTTGTGATTCGTTTAAATTTTAGGAGATTCCACACAAATATTTGCCATGCAAAATTATCCAATTTTACTGAAATAATTTCATCCCTTTAGCAGTAGCATTTGTTATAGAGCATAGTCAGAGAGATGTGTAGCACAGAAACAGACCCTTCAGCCCAACTTGTCCATGACAACCAGATATCCCAACCCAATCTAGTCCCACCTGCCAGCACCTGGCCCATATGCTTCCAAACCCTTCCTATTCATATACCCATCCAGATGCCTTTTAAATGTTGCAATTGTACTATAACCAGACCCAGGTAATAGAATAGAATAGAAAAGCACAGCACAGAACAGGCCGTTTGACCCACAAGGTTGTGCCAAGAATTAATCAGAATCTAAAATCAAATGTTCCTCAATTTACAACATTTCCTGTTTGGATACTACAAACCAAGGAGTTCCCAGACCATGAGAGGTGAACTGGTTCCCTTAGTTTATTCCCTCACTTCCTCGGTTAATTGTACCAAGTCTAATTTAGAATGGATTCTTCCATGTATGGAATCCATCTTCCCAAACCAAGTAAAACTCATGTTTTGAAAAGGAGCCAATCGAGCCATGTTTGAGAGTTAACATAAAGTGTTATTATTTATTACTGAATGGTAGAAGAATTTATCATGGAACACACACACACATTAGAAACAAGGTGAAATTTAAAAATTTAAAATAAACAGATCAGTCTCTGAATTGTTCATGATGCATAACTATCAAACATTGCAGCCAGTGCTGTAGAGGTTACTGGTAACTTTAATACCAGTAGTCAATCAGTTTCACAATCCTTAGTTTTGTAGATTAGTTGAGATTCTGTAGTTCTGATTTCTTGCATTGAATTGGATTGGCTTGCAGCATTCAAGGTAAGAGAGGATCCTTCTGTTGCCCCACTCCACTTTGTCTGGCATGCAACTAGCTGACTTCTCACACTCAGAGCAGTAAGTGGACCTTTACCTGCAAAACAACGGTGATGAGGGGACAGATTCTTCAACTGTGACCTTCACAGCACGCTAATGCTCAAACCCACACTGTTATACACAAGAACATTCAGTCCCACAAGCACATTTTAATAGAGTTACAACTACCTTTCTTAGCCCTTGCCCTTCTGAATTATTTAAAGAAGAAAATCACAAAAGGTGTCTGCAACTTGGAAGACAAATGGTCGAGGGGAGTTTGTTGTTAAGCAGGAGGCTCATCGGCCTTCAATATCTTTGTAGGGATCACAGTCTGTTTGGAATTTCTTTGATACTTAAAGTTATTATATCTCATCAGATTCATACAGAACTGTTTCCAGTCTGCCACAAATTTATAATTGTTGTTATCTCTGAGTTTTTAGTGGTCCTGTTTCAAAAAGAAATGTTTTGAAATTAAAGGCTAAAAATCCCTGTAGTATTTTGGAGTTCTCACTCCGTTGTTCCCAACAACATTTTTATACAATTGATTGTTGCCCTTCAAAGATGAATTAACGGATTTAGTTTCTTCATATTTTCGTCGCGCCACAGCCACATGAAGAGAACGGTTGTGTTATTCTCATACTTTGCCACAGTTGGGTTAAAGCAGCAACAATTATGTTATGGTTTCTGTCATTTTGAAACATCCAGAAGGAAAAGAGAAAGGTAAAGAAAGACAAGACTCTGGAATCTAGCCTTTGAAGACTGCAAACATTTATTACATGGTTATTCTAACCTATTTCCTATACTCAGTAGCACATTATTTCCAGTGAAACCCTGACAGACTGATTTTAAACAGAGGTGGGTTACAGTAAATCTGCTGAACAGAAACCAACCATTTGATATCAATGTTCTGCAGGAAATTCCTCGAATTACTTTTCCTATTACTCTATCAACATACCTTGCTATTCCTTTCTTCCTCATCTGTTCATTCCATTTTCAGTATGTGCACTTATATCATTGACCTCAACAGTTCGTCATTATTGTGAGTTCCATATTCTCACCAGTGTCTGCAGGAAGAAATCTCTCCTGAATTTGCTGTGAAATTTATTTATGAATATCTCATATCAATGAATCCCATTGATGGTCCTTCCCACAAGTGAAAGCATTTTCTATTTGTCCACTGTACAAGGTCTTGTTATCTCAAAGATATCCAACAGGTTACTCTCGGCCTTCACTATAGACTCTCGTCTGTTCATTCTTCCCAGATAGTTCTAACCTCTGAGATCTGCTATCATCTTTTTGAATCTTTTATGCATCTTCTTCATAATATGGAGACCAGACTTGTGTAAACCAGGTTACTGAGGATGTTTCAGTTCACATTGCATTTAAAAACAGATCCTTTGTGAAGTTTATGTTGTGGGAAGGGAGGTTGCAATGAGTCAAAATCAAAAGCTGCTGTTGTATCCAACAGTGTCTGATCACAAAAAAAACATGCAGTAGAAATTAGAATCAAACAGAATGTAAGTTCCAGCATAAGTTGAATGTGTTTGTTGGATCAGATATAAAATGATCAGTCTTCCTTGCAATCTATTCCACTTACTCTATTCACACAATTGCAGGGGGAAGCCTAATACCACATCCTTGTGCCAGACCATGTTTCTTCATTTCGGGTTATTGACACAGAACCATTCTTCATTTAATTATTTTAGTGATGAAGGTTTTGGGAACACTTCAAATAATATTGCTCCAATGTTAGGAAGAAGAAAAGGCATATGCCCAATCTGATATAGTACTTCTCTATTATGAGATCTTATTGTATTTTGAACAACTCAACATTTTGCTTCTGTCTACTCCATGATGAACATCACTTTGAATTAATGGAGTTAAGTGATAATTATGCAGGGATGGAAAAATCTTATCAAGTGGTATTTCATTTCAAGATCAACATGACCAAAATAATTAACTCCCTGTTTTTGTGCTTTGAGATTAATATCCAATGACAGCAGGACATATCAATGTATATTTATACATGCTACTTTACACAAGATACAAATACGGAAAAACAATTTATTCTTTTTGATCTGTATATTTCATGAGTTAATCGTAACCAAGAGATCTTTTCGCTGACCTTCCCCCTCATATTTTAACATATTACATTTTTCACACTTAAAATTGCAAATGAGGTCAAGCTGAACACAATGATTTGCAGCATGCTATATTTACATGGCAGCCCCTCTGGTAAAACAGATAGCATTTCTATTACATAACTTGAGATTATAAAGTCTATACTAATTTATACACAAATAAAATATTTTGGAAAGTCATAACCAGATCCATTTTTCAATAATGTTAATGAAATGATTCATCATCAAACAAAATGAGAACTTCATGCATGACATAATAGAAACTGCACTCTGTTTTACAACTCCAGTGGGGTTCTGTGTTATTAATTTTACACACAGAAATCAAACACCACAGTGTGCATTTACAGCATTTGGTGGCATTGAAGAAACTCAATTATAGAGAAAACAGCAGAGGGTTGGGGTAAAAGGAAATTGCCTCCATTTCATGAAGGTACCAAAAAGAGCAAAATGGCATTGTTTTGAGCTTTTGTGGTACAGTGGCAGTGTATCTACCTCAGAGCCAGGAGGTGCATGTTCAAGTCCCACCTGTCCAGAGGTGTGTCACAACATCCCTGAACAGGTTGATTCAATTCCTAAAACAGCATGAAATAGCCTGCACAGGCTGATGATTAAAGTAACATGAAGACATAGAAAGTGGGAGCAGGAATAGTCCATTTAGTCCATTCAAAATGATCATGGCCGATCCTCTATCTCAACACCATATTTCCACACCGTCCCTATACTCCTCACCAATTTCCTTCTTTATTTTTTTCATTGACTTTGCCTGCACAGGTTTGTGTGGTAGCAAATCCCACAGGCTCACCACCCTCTGAGTGAAGACATTTCTCCTCTTCTCAGCCTGAAATAAATCACAGTGTTTGCTGAGACTGTGACCCCTTGTTCTGGACTCCTCCACAATCCCGACGGAAACATTATCCCTATATCTGAATGTCCAGCCCTGTCAGAATTTTATGCATTTTAATGAGATCCTACCCATTCTCCTAAATCCAATACCTACAGGCATGGTTGGCCCAATCTCTCCTCATCCCTGCCATCCCAGGGATCAATCTGGTGAACCTTTGTTGCATTCCCTTTACAGTAACTATATTTGCTCTGAAGTGAGGAAATCCAAACTGCAGGAGAAAGTGAGGTCTGCAGATGCTGGAGATCAGAGCTGAAAATGTGTTGCTGATTAAAGCGCAGCAGGTCAGGCAGCATCCAAGGAACAGGAAATTCGACGTTTCGGGCATGAACCCTTCTTCAGGAATAAGGAAAGTGTGCCAAGCAGGCTAAGATAAAAGGTAGGGAGGAGGGACTTGGGGGAGGGGGAAAGGTAGGGTGGAGGTACTTGGGAGAGTCCCTCTTCCCTACCTTTTAGCTTAGCCTGTTTGGCACACTTTCCTCATTCCTGAAGAAGGGCTCATGCCCGAAACATCGATTCTCCTGCTCCTTGGATGCTGCCTGACCTGTTGCGCTTTTCCAGCAACACATTTTCAGATCAAAACTGCATATAATCATCCAGGTGTGGTCTCACCAAGATCCTGTCGAGCGAGCTGCAATAAAACCTGCTTGGTGTTGTATGCAACGTTCTTGTAATGAGGGTCAACATACCGATTGCCTTCTGAACTGCTTACTGCACCTGCATGCTCACTTTCAATGACACAAACACAAATTTCCCATCATACAATCGACATTTTCTGATCCATCACCGTTTAAATAATAGGCTGCTATTTGTGTTTTTTTTCTCAAACTGGCATTGGAAGTTTCATTATCGTGCACGTTGTACTGCATCTGTCATGTAATACTGCATGTAATACTGTTATACTGCATCTGTCATGTAATTGCACACTCACTCTTCACATCCTCCACACCACTTGCAATCCACATGGTTTTGTGTTGTTTGTCGCTTTGGAAATATTTCATTTGATTCCTCATCTAAATCATTGATATTGTGAATAGCTGAGACTCAAGCACAGATTCCTGTGTATC
This sequence comes from Hemiscyllium ocellatum, assembly GCF_020745735.1. Classification (NCBI taxonomy): domain Eukaryota; kingdom Metazoa; phylum Chordata; class Chondrichthyes; order Orectolobiformes; family Hemiscylliidae; genus Hemiscyllium; species Hemiscyllium ocellatum. The sequence continues at coordinate 47,371,460 of NC_083434.1, read as the reverse complement.
ACATTGTCATTACCATTCACTTCAGAAAGGACCTATATATTTCTATTCATCACCTGATGCTAACCCATTCTTAAAACATGTACACGATGACCAAGGCCGTGTGCCTTAGTTTTGCACAACAACCTCAAAATAGGGCTTTATCAAAAGCTTCCTGAAAATCCAATTTTACTGCATCTTCTGGTTCTCCCTAATCCATTCCAACAATTATGTCCTCCAAACACTTGCTGAACATTATTTCTCTTCCATAAATCTATGTTGACTTTGTGTAACATCATTGGTAGTTTATAAGTATCATATAATCACATCCTTTAACATACACTGCAGTATTTCCCCACTGGTGATGTTAAGTGATATGATCTCTAATTTCTTGTCATAGAGTCATAGAGATGTACAGCATGGAAACAGAACCTTTAGTCCAACTTGTCAATTTCTACCAGATAGCCCCAAACCAACGTAGTGCCACTTGCCAGCACCTGGCCCATATCCCTCCAAACCCTTCCTATTCATGTACTCATCTAGATGCCTTTTAAATGTTGCAATTATACCAGCCTCCACTACTTCCTCTGGCAGTTCATGCTGTACACATACCACCCTCTGCGTGAAAACGTTGCCCCTTAGGTCTTTTTTTATATCTTTCCCCTCTCACCCTAAACCTTTGTCCTCTAGCTCTGGACTCCCCCAACCCATGGAAAAGATAGTGTCTATTTACCCTATCCATATCTCTCATAATTTTATAAACCTCTGTAAGTTCACTCCTCAGCCTCTGATGCTCCAGGGAAAACAGTTCCAGCCTATCCAGCCTCTCCCTATAGCTCAAATCCTCCAACCCTGGCAACATCTTTGTAAATCTTTTCTGAACCCTTTCAAGTTTCACAACATCCTTCCTAGAGCAGGGAGACCAGAATAGAATGCAGTATTCCAACAGTGGCCAACCAATGTCCTGTACAGCCTCAGCAAGACCTCCCAACTCCTGTACTCTTCTTCACTATCTTATCTACCTGAGACTCCACTTTCAAGGAGCTATGAACCTGACTCCAAGGCCTCTTTGTTCAGCAGCATTCCCTCGGACTTTATCATTAACTGTATATGCCCTGCTAAGATTTGCTTTCCCAAAATGCAGCACCTCACATTTATCTAAGTTAAACTCCATCTGCCACTTCTCAGCCCATTGGCCCATGTGACCAAGATCCTTCCTCATTACATTAAATGTTGGCTCCATGACAACTCCAAGAAACAATCCCTGATACACTCTACAAACATTTCTTTGAGGCAACCCTTACCTCCCCATCGTTTTTCTAAAAGAAAGCCGGTGTTACATTTAACACCCTCCAATCAGCCAGAACTGTTCCAGAATCCTTTATTTTGCTTCCCCCCACAACAGTTTTACTTGACCATTGGACTTCTGTCTTGATGGAGAGAGATGACTTGTAGTGGTTTAACCTGAAGGACACCACACCTTGGGTGATGGGAGAGTTTCAGAAGGAGAGTCCTTCACGATAACCTCAGCCAGTGTAGGATTTGAACCCATGCTGTTGGCAACACTTTGCATTGCAAACCCATCCCTTCAAGCTATGCAACACCCTCCTCCAGGAGACAACAACCAACTCATTGATTATTTCCATGCCAATCTCATTTAGGCACATGTGATGTAGATCATTATTCCTAAGGGATTGAACAGTTTACAATCCTGTTAACTTCTCCAGGATTTTTTTTATTACTAATACTAATCTCCTTTGATTCTTCCTGTTCACTGAATTTTGCTTTCCTGGTATGCCTGGAAAGGAAATATGTGTTCTCCTGTGAAGACAAAATTAAACTAACCTGCTATTTCCTTGTTCTCAATGAGATGTCTTCTCACTTTAAACTGTAAAGGCCTACAACTGTCTTCAGTAATATTCTTTCTTGTTAAGTGGTTATGGAAACTGTTACAGTTTTTCTTCCGTTTCTGGATTGCTTCATCATTCAGCCCAGGATAGTCCTTTCAGTTCTCAATTCGCTATTCAGACACACTTTCTCAAACTTACTTGCTCTGCTTTTCCTATCCTTCATGATTGTATTAACCATTCCTGGGTGTCCAGGCTAAAATTGTTACATTAATTCATCCAGAATTCTCATTTTTGGAGGTAATTAATGGGGTACCAGGCAGATGCTTGTCCAAATCTTTTTGGAAGAGTTGAGGTGCTCATATTGTCTGGTTAATTATAAACTATATGATTGTCACAACCTTTCAGAGGTCAGGCAAATAGGTCAAACAGGGCATTCTCCTGAATCCAAGTTAATTGCTGTTAACTGTTATTGTTGCACAGCTGTTCCTGATAAATGATTACAATGCTTTACATGGAAAAGGAGTAACTTTAACGGATCTGTAGTTGCCTGTGTCTGTTCTGTGTTTTAATGTGGACACTACAGTTATTTCAAACACACACTGGCCTATTTCCAACCCCTGGTACCTGCATTGCATTCATTAACTCCTTTGTAATGAGTGTCACTATCCACAACTCTTTTCCCTCGATTCTTTCCACATAATTTAATTGGGAAAAATAACATCTCACTGGCAATTTATTGGTTTGAACCTAATTAGTATGTCTAAGACTTACATCTAATTTATAACCAAGTTATTGATTTTATTGGGATCTTGTTGTTTGAAGGGACTTAAATTTTCCCTAATGAATTGTTTTATTTTAAATTAAATGGTGTTTATTGATCATGTGAATCTCCATGATATATGTATGACGTAAATGCAAAAAAACTGATTCATCAAACTCTATAAACAAGATGTTAGATTCATCTTGATTATTTAATTTCCTTATTTTCCATTTTATGACAAATCTATTGCTTGTTGAAACAATGAAAGGTTAAAAAACATTTCATTTCTCCAATAGTAGTTGAGTTGAAAGCCAGATCCTCAAAGAATTGATGAAGACATCATAATGTAAAGAAATCTATTCAATATTATTGAATGTTAAGGAAAGTATTGAAGCCAAAGAGTATTTGTTGCCAGGTTAGTATCAGACTGATGTGAAAAAATGTTCAATCTCTCGCATGTGAACTCAGAAACAGACATGTAACCAGACTCCTTTTTCGACACTCTGTGTGGTATATATGAGGTTGGTTTGTTCAGTTGGTTAGATGACTAGTGTGTGATGCAGAGTGTTGCCAACAGTACAGAATTGATTCCTGTACCAGTTGAGGTGACCATGAAGGACTGTCCCCCTCAACCTCTTCCCTCACCTGAGGTCTGGTGACACCAATTGCCTCTCTCTGGTGACTGTGGTTACTTTACTTTACCATATGTACATCATAAAAGCGGTCCCTGTGCACCCAGCCCTAGCACGCCTTACCATCTACATATTGTGATCTGATTTGACCATTAATGATCTGTTAGTGGGCCTATGGAATTCATTGCTGCAGAGTGCAGTGGAGGCCAGGACGCTAAATGTCTTCAAGGCAGAGATTGATAGATTCTTGATGTCACGAGGAATTAAGGGCTACGGGGAGAATGCGGGTAAGTGGAGTCGAAATGCCCATCAGCCATGATTGAATAGGGGAGTGGACTCGATGGGCCGAATGGCTTTACTTCCACTCCTATGTCTGATGGTCTTATGGTTGGTACTTACTTCCCATAAAATACAGCCAGGAATTGATAGATTGTTAGTCTTTCTTAGTTCACTCGGTAAATCTAAGAGCTGAGACATAAAATGTTAGAAGCTGCCAGGTTAGATGTTCAGAGGCTCAAAGGGCAGAATGACTTTCTCTTGCTCCTAGTTTCTATATCAGTGATATTTCAGCTGAGGGTTACATTTTCCATCTCTATCTGTAGGCATTGGCTGGGGGAGAAAAAAAGAAGAGGTTGGAAACAGAACAAAACACAGCTATAATATCCTCCCAGCCAGATCAACTTCCCAGTAATACACTAGTCTCAAAATAAAAGGTTGGCACAATTCGAAGGAGTCACCAAAGGAGGTGTGGCTGTCTGGAAACTGCAGACAAACTGTCAACATCTCAACAACTGCAGAGAAATATGGAAATAAATGGAAACTAATAAAAACTACTTTGAATTGCAAATGAATTATGTATTTGAAAATTTGAATATTAAGGAAAATTGAATCAATACATAATCAAAGTAATATGAGTGGGAAGAAGTGGGCTTTATGATGGGGTAGAGGATCCATCATAAAGCTATCAAACCCATGTGTGAATCACTGTGACAATTATGTTCTCTCTTTGCTGCGATTACAGATGCCATAAAAGTATTTCACAAACAATAACCTTTCTCCTCTTAATTCAAATGAACAAGCTTGACAACAAATGCCAATCTCACTCAGGACAGTGCAAAAAAGATAAATATAGATATTTATCATATACACACAATAACGTTTGAGTGTTGCAGGGAAATGTATTCTTCAGATTGAAGTCAAAGATGCATGTTATTTAGATAGTTTTTATTGAATAAGAATGACAGATATCATATCAATCATCATGTTTTAGTGGTTTAGTGTTGAGTCTGTAAATTACCACCAACTCAATTTAGTTTTGGAGTTGGAATCCATTGTTATAGAACATGGAACATAGAACAGTACAGCACAGTAATGTTTGGCCCTCGATGGTGTGCCAACCTTTCATCCTACTCTAAGATCAAACTAATTGACATACCCATCATTCTAGTATCTTCACTGTGCTTTTCCAAGACTCACTTTAATATCCTTAATGTACTGACTCTAGTACCACTGCTGGCAGTGCATTCCACACACCCACCATTCTCTGTGTAAAGAACCTACATCTGACATCTCCCCTAACCTTCCTCCAATCATCTTAATATTGTGCCACCTTGTGATAGCCATTTCTTCCCTGGGAAAACATCTCTTGCTATCCACTCTATCTATGCCTCTCATCATCTTATACATCTTTATCAAGTCACCTCTCATATATCTTCACTTTAATGAGAAAAGCCCAAGCTCCCTCAACCTTTCTTCATAAGACATGCCCTCCAGTCCAGGCAGCATCCTGGTAAATCTCCTCTGCACCCTCTCTAAAGCTTCCACATCCTTCCTGTAATGAGGCAACCAGAACTGAACATAATATTCCAAGTGTGGTCTAATCAGGGCTCTATAGAGCTGCAGCATAACCTTACAACTCTTAAATCAACCCCCTGCCAATGAAAACCAACACACCAGGTGCCGTCTGAACAACCTTATCAACTTGGGTGACAGTAGAGGGATCTAAGTACGTGGATCCCAAGATTCAACTTTTCTTCTACACTGCCAAGTATCCTGTCTTTAACCCTGTGTTCTGAATTCAAGTTAGACCTTCCAAAGTGAATCACTTTACACTTTTTCAGGTTGAAACCTATCTGCCACTTCTCAGCCCAGCTCTGCAACATGTCAATGTCTCGTTACAATCTATAATAGCCCTCCACACTATCCACCACTTCACCAACCTTTGTGTCATCTGCAAACTTGCTAACTCACCTTCCATTTCCTCATCCAAGTTATTTATAAAAATCACAAAGAGCAGAGGTCCCCGAACCGATCCCTGAGGAACATCACTGGTCAACGAGCTCCAATACTTTCCATCCACCACCACCCTCTGCCTTCTATGGGCCAGCCAATTCTGTATCCAGACAGACAAGTTTCCCTGTATCCGATGCCTCCTTACTTTTTGAATGAACCTACCATTGGGACCCTTATCAAATGCCTTGCTAAAATCCATATACACCATATTCACTGCTCTACCTTCATCAATGTGTTATGTCACATCCTCAAATAATTCAATAAGGTTTCTGAGGCATGACCTGCCCCTCACAAAGCCATGTTGGCTATCTCTAATTAAACTATGCTTTTCCAAGTAATCATAAATCCTGTCTTTCAGAATCCTCTCCAATAATTTTCCCATCACTGATGTAAGACTGACTAGTCTGTAATTCCCAGGATTATCCTTATTTCCTTTCTTGAACAAGGGAATAAGATTTGCTTCCCTCTAATCATCTGGTACTACTCCAGTGGAAGGTGAGACACAAAACTGATCGCCAAATGTGCAGCAATCTCTTCCCTCGCTTCCCGTAGAAACTTTGGGTGAATTCCCTCTTGTCCAGGGGACTTCTCTATCCCCATGTTTTTCAAAATTTCCAGCACATCCTGCTTCTTAACATCAACCTGTTTGAGCATATCGGCCTGTTTCATGCTGTCCACACAAACGACAAGATCCCTGTCACTCGTAAATACTGAAAGCAAAGTATTCATTAAGGATCTCCCCACTTCCTCCGAGTCTAGGCACAAGTTTCCTCCTCTATCCCTGATCGGCCTTACCCTCACTCTTGCCATTCTCGTTGTTACTCCCATAAGTGTAGAATGCCTCGGGGTTTTCCTTAATCCCACCCACCAAGGCTTTTTCATACCCCCGTCTACCTATTCTAAGTCCATTGTTATAAATGAAGATTTACCAATGGTCTATTTACCAAGTTTGAAAGTCAGTACCTTATCAATTGCCTGATCCCTGCCATTCCTAAGGAACTCTCGGCATTCTACATTATCTGTATCAAGTGTTTTGTTGATAGTTCATCTCATATAGTCACTAATCCCCAACTACACAGCCTGTGTCTCCCTCTCTTTCTGAGTCTACTGTACTCTGATTCAAGGGATACAGCAATGTAAACACATTACTGGGGATCAATTTAACTATATTCAAGAATTTTGAATACCACTCCTCAATAAATCCTCTCTTCTTCAAATAGTGTGCAGATTTTCACATTGACAGAGGGCTCTCTTAACTGGACAAAGAGGTGCAAAAGCCCCGATTCCAGAAGGTATTGTTCCTGTAACTGGCACTCACTGTTTTGCTACAGGGTTGTATTTTAAACATCAAATATTCACGGAGGCAACTTCACATAAAAAATACGGCTGCTTTCAAACATATTGAATCTTTTATCACTGGGATGTACAATACATTCCTGATGGAATGTAGATACTACGGCAAATGGTCAAAGGTTTGTGGATTCATTTAAACATGTGGTGTATACAATTTTGATATTGTTAAAAAAATCACACAACACCAGGTTATAGTCCAACAGGCTTAATGAGAAGCACTCGCTTTCGGAGCGCCGCTGTATCTGCATTGTAAGGATTTTCTGGATAAATTTGTAAAACATGGATAGGTGGGTGTGCTGATTTGTGATTGAATCAGGTGAGCTAGGATTTTAATGCATGGAGGATCAAGCTTAAGGGGTTGACAGGGTCAATTGCTTGTTCTTTCTCCTACGTCTTATGTTAATGAGTGAGTGAGTTGTGTTTTGGAGTGGAAATTGCAGGTGCAGGTATTTGCATGAATCTCCAGCCCCTGTCCATCTCGGCCGTGGTACTGATTGGCATGGAGCTGTCAGAGGAGATTTGATAAGTGACTGATCATGGAGATGGTACACAGTGTGTGGCACAGCCAGGCAATTTTCCACATTTTTGGCTTTATTTCAAAGTTATACTGTTAAGATTTATTGCAATAATTCTGAAATTTTGTGCTTTGGTTTTTTCAGGCCCATGTTCTTCATTCCATTGCAGTCATTTCCCATTTAATTTTGTCCTTACGGGCCGTATAGGTCATTCATGTATTGGGTCTGTGTATGAACAGTGAGATTCTGCTTTGTACCACAACTGTTTGTTTCTGTGTTTTTCTTCTGCATCATCGTTCACAACAGTATAATGTGAAAATGTTTCCATTTTCCCCTGTGAGAACTCTAGCTATGTTCTGTATTTTGTATGCCGGCTGTTCTATTTACAATAAATCCAGCTGGTGTGCTCTCAGAAGCTTTTTAAAAGCTAATAATACAGAAACATTGGCAGAAATTTAATAGCAAGCTAACTGTTTAGCCTTCTGTGAGGAAGTCAACATGAATAACATTTGTTAAAAAAAAATTCATATTAAACATTTTTTGGGCATTGTGTATTGAGTTCCCAACTGGTTGAACAATTGAATGATAATCAGTAGAAATTGAAATATTGCATATTTTAAATTCAAAATTCCAGTTCAGAGCTTTGAGTGACAGCAAGGTACACCAGGAAGACACAGCTGAAAGAGCGCAGAAGGAAGCCATTCAACCCATCGCACCTCTGCCAGCTCAAATAGTCTCACTTCACAGTCTGCCCCATTCATAATCTGCACATTTTTTTAAACCTTTCGAGGGACAATGTGACTTTTATTTCCATTATCTCCTTGTACTGCTAGTGGCCTAGTAGTATTTGTAATTTTTATAATATTAATACTTTCATCACAGATTCAAATATGAGCAATGAATTGACAAACTGAAGAGCAATTATTGACAGCTACTCCTCTGTGAACCAACATAGGCCTCGTTAGCTTACTCTTTTTTATTTATTCATTTGTAGGATGTGGGTGTTTCTGGTTGGAGCAGCAGTTATCGCCCATCCCTAGTTGCCCTTGAGAAGATGGTGGTCAGCTGCCTTCTTGAACTGCTACAGTCCATCTGCTGTGGGTTTACCCAGAATGCTATCAGGGAGAGAATTCCAGGATCTTGAACCAGTGACAGTCTGGATAGGGTAAATAGACAAGGTCTGTTCCCTGGATGGGGGTTAGTCCGGAACTGCACAGCATAGGTTTAAAGTGAGAAGGGAAAGATTTAAAAGGGACCAAAAGGGCAACTTTTTTTCCCACAGAGGGTGGTGCGTGTATGGAATGAGCTGCCAGAGAAAGTAGTGGAGGCTGGTACAATTACAACATTTAAACGGCATCTGGGTATATGAATAGGAAGGGTTTAGCTGGCAAATGAGACTGGATTAATTTGGGATATCTGGTCGGCATGGACATGTTGGACTGAAGGGTCTGTTTCCGTGCTGGACTCTATGACAGTGAAGGAACAGTGATATGTTTCCAAGTCAGCATGGTGAATGGCTTGGAGGGGAACTTGACGTTGGTGTTTTCATAAATCTGTTGCCCTTGTCCTTCGAGATGGAAGTGGTTGTGGGTTTGGAAGACGCTGTCTAAGGATCTTTGATGAATTTATGCAGTGCATCACATAGATGGTTACTTGATGGGCGTGCAATTCAGAAATAAACAGGAACCTCAGCTCCAGACACAACAAAACATAATATTGGGGAGCTTTAGGCAGATATTTGACTGCTGTTGAAAAGTGTGTACAAAGTCTCAAGCTCTTATTGTTCAGGTATTTGCATGATGGTTGTTCTCAGTGAATCCTCACATTGCTTCATGGAGCTGCATGCTTTTAGTACAGATAAGCACAGTTACATTGAATAGTGAGGGCAGCATTTGATACACTTTATTGGTCAGAGCATTGAGTACAGGAGTTGGGAAGTCATGTTGCAGCTGTACAGGACATTGGTTTGGCCACTGTTGGAATACTTGTACAATTCTGATCTCCCTCCTGTAAGAAAGATGTAATGAAAAGTTAAAGGGCTCAAAAAAGATTTACAAGGATGTTGCCAGGGTTGGAGAGTTGAGCTTCAGGGACAGGCTGAATAAGTTGGGGCTACTTTCCCTGGAGTGTCGGAGGCTGAGGGGTGATCTTACAGAGGTTTATAAAATCATAAGGGGCATGGATAGGGTAAATAGACAAGGTCGGTGGGCAGCACGGTGGCAGTGGGTGGCACGGTGGCACAGTGGTTAGCACTGCTGCCTCACAGCACCAGAAGCCAGGTTCAATTCCCGCCTCAGGCGATTGACTGTGTGGCGTTTGCACGTTCTCCCCGTGTCTGCGTGGGTTTCCTTCGGGTGCTCCGGTTTCCTCCCACAGTCAAAGATGTGTGGGTCAGGTGAATTAGCCATGCTAAATTGCCCGTAGTGTTAGGTAAGGGGTAAATGTAGGGGTATGGGTGGGTTGCGCTTCGGCGGGTCGGTGTGGACTTGTTGGGCTGAAGGGCCTGTTTCCACACTGTAAGTAATCTAATCTAATCAAAAAGTCTTTTCCTGGGTTGGGGGATTCAGAACTAGATGGCATCAGTTTAAGGGGAGAGAGTAAAGATTTAAGAGACCTAAGAGGCAAAGTTTTCACAGAGGGTGGTGCGTGTATGGAATGAGCTGCCAGAGGAAATACAATTACAGCATTTAAAAGGCATGGATATATGAATAGGAATGGTTTAGAGGGATATGGGCCAAAGTTGGCAAATGGGACTAGATTAATTTAGGATATCTGGTGGGCATGGACGAGTTGGAATGAAGGATCTGTTTCCATGCTGTACATCTCAATGGCTCTGTGACGTTAAAGTTTGCTTCATCTTCATTTCAGGTTTGTGAATAGCAATTATGTTAACTGACCTTTTTGCAGATATTTAATCGTCCAACAACGCTCATGAAAGGGTTCTACTTTCAGAAGGTTAACTGCTTTGTCCTACATTTTAACTAATACCATTCATGGGGTTAATGAGCACAATTTGAAGAAGATTTAATTCACATTGGGTAGCAGCCCATTTTTGTATCCCTTTTACTTTGTTGTATTACTGTGCAAGCTGGTGAGAAAATAGCACTTAATGTGTTATAAAAGCTGGCTTTACAAAAATATACAGAAAAAAAATGTGGTTATAGATGGGTTGGAACTAATGGAACACTGGTTCCCAATTTGTCATCTGTAGTCTGTGCAGGATGTTTGCAGTACTTACCGTTATGATCAGGTGTATAGGTGGATGAGATGCTCACCTGGGTAGGAGAGCAGAGATGGAGATGGTAATCTGTCCAGCGAAGACTGAGCTGGATTTATCACCTGGAGAACAGTGCAGGGAGGAGCAGTGTAAAGACCGCAATGTGTGTAAATGAAGATATGTCAATGAAAATATTGTTTATTAAAATGGCTATCAGCGCATTGTTTATGTGCAGCACCTTCACATTCTGGCTATTACAACATGCTATAACAGAGAGCCGGGTAGGATCTGTAATCACTAAACCATTTCAAACCTGCTCCTTCAACTGAAATGTTTCAGAACTACTGTAAATGGAACTAAAGTGAAACACTTAATGTCAGACAAAACTGAGCTATTGTAAAAGATTCACAACCTTGCCTCTCAACGTCTGACTGTAGAGTGCTTTTAAATCCAGGAGAGTCATTTGTTTTTTTAGAATCCTCTCCTCTTCAACAATCCTCTGCGTGGATCCTTAGGTCACATTTGTGGTGAGAGAGTACCCAATAAGATACTGTATTCATGTAAAAACAGGGCAATACAAACTCCTTCATCTCAGGGTAGTTCAAAGTAAAAGCCCCCGTTGCTTGCCCCCTGACACTGTTTAAGCTGTGAAACTGGAGACGCAATCAAGTTGGTAACAAACGCCAAAAAGTGAAGCTCCAGCCATGTTTACCAAACAGTAAAGTCAGTACACTCACTGGGCAGGTAATTGCCTGAGTCCCAGTGCATAAACGAAATCGAGGCTGTTCTAATTATAAACTGCGGGCTACATATACAGCTCAGATCATTAGGTTCCAAACTGGATGCACTCTCTTTGGGTCAGTGAAGATAATTGACATTGGAAAGTGCACCTTTCCAAGCTACTTGACTTGAAATTCCAAGTGGAAGATTGTTGGTAGTGCTGGTTGTTAACTGAGTGAATTTAAGCAGTAAGGTGTTTCAGAACTAATCTGATAAGCTTCTGCTATTGTTAGCAGAAGTTGTATCTTGGAAGGACAGCAAGGCTGAACTAATGAACTAATTCTATCAATTAAGTTAAATTATTAACTGGTTGTTGAAGGCAGTACACTTGAAAGAAAACAGAAACTTTTATTGGGAAACTGCATTCTCAGTTCACTTTTCACACAAGAAACCAACCTCATTGAAAAATCAATATTGGTGATCAAAGTGGCTACAAGACCTGCTTTAACCTAAACAGATACAAGGACGTGTGTATTAATCAATGTGACATTGGCGGACATTGGTGTTATCGTGTGTATGAAGTTTGGTAAAACTGATTTACCGAATCCAGCAAGACAGCTCTGCAATAAACAGAAATCTATCTTCATACACAAAAAATCCAAACCATTAAGTTAAACTTGTAAAGATGAATTCTGTCATAGAACACAGAACAGAGAATGTTACTGCACAGTACAGGCCATTTGGCCTCCGATGTTGTGCCAACCTGTGAAATTAATCTGATGCCCATCTAACCTATACCAATCCATTATTATCCATATGTATATCCAATGGCCATTTAAATGCTCTTAACATCGGCGAGTCCACTACAATTGCAGTCAGGCCATTCCATGCCCCTACTATTCTCTAAGTAAAGTAACTACCCCTCATATCTGTCCTAAGTCTATCACCCCTTAATTTAAAGCTATGTCCCCTCGCATTAAATAAATTTGGGGTCTGGAGTGGATATTGGGGACTCCTAAGGCAGCTCCCTCTCAGCTGGGGTTTATCACTGTTCCAACACTTCCACACTCAGTAAGATGTTAGTATAGAAGACTTTGGAGTGTTTGATGTTGTTGTTTCTGGTGCAGTCATCTCCACCTTAGATTCTAGTTGGTTCTCTCTGATTTCCTTCCTTTCCTCCCTATTTCGAATGGTTGATGTAACCCAGTGACTTATTGGCCATTTCAGGGGCCAGTGAAGAGTCAATTATGGTGCAGGAGCTCTGAGGTCACTGACCAGATAAGGACTGCAGTTTCCTTCAAACATTACTGAACAGATTTCAATTTTTACAAGAACTGACTAGGGTTTCACCAGCATCATTAGACTGCCAGACTACATTACTGAATTTGAACCCTACTTGCCACAATGGTAGGATTCAAATCCAGATAATTATTTGAGTCTATGGATCAATACATTGAGAAACAATATCACGAGGTCATCATCTCTCCTAAAGTCCCCATATCCAATCCTTTCTGTTCAGTTCCACAGGGCACCTGCCAGGCAAGCTCCACTTTCCAAACGGCAGGACTTTAGCTTCCCCTGTTCTTGTATTTCTCATTGACTAGGATTGACTGACCATTCAACTGCCTTCACTGACTGTTCAACTGATCTGGGTGAGCAATCAAAACTCTCCAAGAAAGATTGATGCTTGTTACTAGGCAGAAACAAATGTTTCAAGTTTTGAATTGTTTTGCATCTTCCGAGTTCACTACCACCCCACAGTTACCAACATCAGGACATACAGGGATTACATTACAACCACTCATCACCTCCCCATTCTCAGACTGTTCATTGGTGACACCCTCATCAATTTTTCCTGTGCTCCAGAAACCAGCCTTTCAATACTCACAGTCCAAGTTCAGCTCCTCTAGACTCTATTACCCAGCTCTGAAACAGCATGAAATCCCATTCTGCTATCAGTCACACACCCATTAGTCTTCAGGGTTTTACGTTTAAGGCCTAATCCCCTCCTCCATGTTGATAACCTCCTCCAGTCTGTAACTTGGGGAACTCTGTTTTCTTGAATCTCTACCCCTTGGGAATTACATATCCCCCACTACTCACCAGTTTTTTTTTTCTTTAAGGAACAATGGTGCAGTCTGCAACCACAATTTACTCACTTACAAACACTTCTGATCTGCAAAACCTTCCTCGATTGTTACACAGAAGCACAGAAAATAGGAGCAAGAGTAGACCATCAGCCTTTCAAACATGTTCCACCATTCAGTATGATCCTGGCTGATTATCCAGTTCAGTCCCCTGTTCCTGCCCTCACCCCATATCCTTTGATCACTTTAGCCCGAAGAACTATGCATAACTCCTTCAAAAAATTCCAATAAATTATTCAAACAGTTTTCCTTTTACAAATCGATGTTAATTCTGGCTGATTATTTTGAATTTCTCTAAATATCCTGCTATAATGGGGTTTAATAGCAGCTTCTAATATTTCACCCTAACATAGCCAATGTAAGTGGCCTTGACTTTCCTGGTTTCTGCCTCTCTGCCTTTGTAAATAACGGAGCTACATTTGCTAATGCCAAATCCAATGAATTGTTCCTCAAGCTAGGGACCGTTGAAAAATGAAACCAACACATCAGCTATCTCAGTATCCATTTTGCTAAGATCCAAGGATGACGTTCAGTTACACCCGAGGATTTGTCAATTCAGAGCCTAAACAAGTTATTCAGTACCACTTCCCTGGAGTTATAATTTTCTCTCATTCTTCTGTCCCTTTCATTTCCTCATTTGCAGCTATTTTGGAGGTTTGCTTGCATCCTCAACAGAGCAAACGGACACAATGTCTGTTGAATTCATGTGCCATCTCCTTATTCTCTCTTATTAATTCTCTGGACACACTTCCTGTAAGACCAATACTCACTTTATTCAATTTTTCCTTTTTAAATATCTTACTATCTGATTGGTATTTCCAGCCAGCTTTGTCCTTTAACTGGGATATTGACAGTGTCAGGAAGAGCGAAGGACAAGTGTTCCTACAAAGGAAAAGGGCAGCAGATCGATAGGATGACCATCCCCTGCAAGTTCCTCTCTGACCCATTCACCAGCCTGACTTGGAAATATATTGCCATTCCTTTAGTGTCGCTAGATCAGAATTCTGTAATTCACTCCGTAAGGGCATTGTGGGTCTAACTACATCACGTGGACTTCAATGGTTCAAAAAGGTAGTCTACCAACACCTTTCCAAGGGAAACTAGGGATGGGCAATAAATGCTGGCCATCTAGCAATGTCTCTGTCCCACACAAGTAACCAAAGGAAAGTATATATCCAGTCCACCAAGAAAGGATGCACTGTTGGACCTGGTTCTTGAAAGTTAGGTTGTAAAGCGTCAGTAGGGATACATTTAGGACACAATGATCATTGCATTGCAAGATTTAGGAAGATGGTGGAGAATGACAATAGTTAACCCCCAAGAGAAGAATCAATGATCAGCGAGCTAGCTTCAACAGGAAAACAACAGAGCTGGGCGGGAGAGATTGGAATGAAAGGTTAGGGCTACTTTCAAGGAGAAGATGGTTCAGATATGGACAAGGTTTTCAATTTATTACAGACCAGAAAGAAGACTATTTAGACTAATGTACCTTTACCAGGTCATTTCTCATGTGCCAATGTCCTGTCTTTTCCCCAGACTGTTACATCTTTCCAAAAAACAAATCCAATGCCCTCTCCCAGCCGGTCAGGCAGCATCCGAGGAGCAGGAGAATCGACGTTTCGGGCATGAGCCCTTCTTCAGGAATGAGGAGAGTGGCACAGTCTTCTCATTCCTGAAGAAGGGCTCATGCCTGAAATGTTGATTCTCCTGTTCCTTGGATGCTGCCTGACCGGCTGGGCCTTTCCAGCAACACATTTTCAGCTCTGATCTCCAGCATCTGCAGACCTCACTTTCTCCTACAATGTATTTCAATGACTTGGATGAAGGAAAAGCAGGTATTGTGGCTAACATTTGCTAATGTTACAAAGACAGGTAGAAATGTATGTTATAAAGAGAATATAACGATGCTACAAAGCAAGATAGGTTAAACGAGTCAGCAAAGATCTGGAAACAGTACAATGTGGGAAAATGTGAAATTGGCCACTGTAGCAGGAAGAGTAAAAAAAAATTATCAAAATGGTGGAATGCTGTACAGATTTGGGGGCCTCAGCTATGAATCATAAAAGGGTGGTCTGCACGTGTATAAAGTAATTAAGAAAGCTAAACAAATGTTAGTGTTTCATGGAATTTCTGTAGGGAGTAGTGAGACAACAGCTGCAGTACAGTGCACTGTATTGGGCACTCTATTTGAGGAAGGACATTATTGCATTGGAAGCAGTTCAGTGGCTCACTCGACTAATGCCTGGAAATGGGTGGATGGTCTTCGGAGAAAAGATTAGGTAGGTTGGGCTTTTATTCCCAATTAAAATGTTATTTTAATTGAAACATGAGAAATCTTGATGAGTCATGACAGAGTAGATGTGGAAAAATGTTTCCTCATGAGATAAAGTTTAGACCTGGGCTTGTTGTTTGAAACTCAAGGGTTGCCTGACTGAGAAAAGGAGAAATAGTTCTCCTCAGGGGATCCTTTAAGTCTTCCTCAAAAATGTGATAGCAGCTGAGTGTTTGAATATTTTTAAGGTAGAAATAGACAAAAGCTTATTAAAAAGAGGATAAAATATTATGAGGGATAGGCGGGACTGAATAATTGCTGCTAAAATCAGATCAGCTATGATCACATTAAATGGCAGAGGTGGCTTAAGACGCTGAAGGCATGTTCACATTTACCACATGTATATCTATTTAATACCTCACCCAATTGTTTCTCATTATTTTCAAGTACATTTAATTATTTTACTAAGGGACTCAAGTCTCAATCAAAAGCCTGAGGGTAAAGTTGATTTTCTTCGCAAAGACTTCACTCAAGCGCAGAAGGAAGTTGCCATCGTTAAACAATCTCAGCAAGTCCCAGCAACGCCCAGCCTGATTGTGGTGAGCTTCTTCAAAGATCAATGCAACTCTCTTTAAGCAACATTTTGACTTCCCTTTCGGCAGTATCAGCATTTCAGTGTGGATTTCTGTTTTCAAATGATCCAGAGAGAAACTTAGAAAACGCTCTTCAGCCCTGGGTCAGTTGGAAGCACCTTGACCTCAGAGAAAGGAAGTTGCGTTGGTTCTGATCCCATTCCAGTCCTTGGGTGGACCTTTCACTGAAGACAGTGCCACACTGCCAATTCTTTCAAAACGGAGAGGTGACTGGAGGTGCCCCTTGCCCTTTCGGGTGAGGGGTTCTGGACCCTATGGTTCGATCTTGAGGAACAGTTAGGGAGTTATTCTTCCATCCCAACTCAAAATCTATTCTTCAGCCGACATCATTACTTTATTTATGGGAGCTTGCTGTTCCTAAAATGGCAGCCATAACTTCTACATTACAACAATGAGCATGTTTCAAAATACTTTCAAAAGTATTTTGTGATGTCCTGTTGTCAGGGAAAATACTTTATAAACGTATTTTTTTCAATTTTCAATCCCTTTTTTTCCCACAAGAAAAATTATTTTAGCCTGAGAACAAGAATTGATCAGAACTTTTATGCTCCAACTTACTTTTAATGATCTGAAAAGAATAACTGTCTACCTAAAGGTTTGCTTTCTCCTTCTCCATACAAAGGATAGATTTTCTCAGATTGCAAAGTGAAAATTTCAAAACCTTTGGGTGAAAACTGAGAGACTGAAAGCAAGCCCTTAACCTGAGCTTCTGGCCTCATTAAAATGTATTCACTGAGCCAAAACACTCCAGCCAAATGCAGCTACTTCCCTCACAGGGAGTGTAGGTGGAGCTGGCAATAAGCGATGGTGTGAGTGTGTTGGGAAGGTGTTGGAGGCCTAGTCTTCTCAATCACGGTGGAGAACTCTCCCCCTTAGCCCCTTATGTGGCTGCCCTGCATCATTCTCCAGCCTGCAGGCCTTGGACAGTTTTGCCCCCAGAATCCTCCTTTAAAATATGCCTCCACTCTTGTTCAGCTGGTGGGATTGTCCCCACCTAGTCCCATTCTTAACTATTTAATTATAGGATCACCTACAATAGCTTGTCTTCTTGTTCCTTCAGTGAAAAACACATGGCCCCGTCATTTCTCACTACATGCGACTACTCAACAGTATTAGTGTTAATTTCCACATGGACGCTGTCAGTTCTACCTCACTGTAAGCCTTTCCTGGTTTCATGTATCCACTGCGGAAACACTCAGCCAAGACTTGGCCAACTCTCAACTTGAATTTCCTAAATGATCCTGACAATTCTCCCCTGTTGTCAGCTCTGTAAATTGAAGGTATCTAAATCTCTGCTGCCATGTTCTGGTTCACTCTAAGTCCAGATCATCTCTCACCATAGTGACAATAGTTTTCCCAAAGAAATTATCATCAGCGTTTTCCAATCCCTAACTTGCCTCCCCCCTTATTCCTTTTTGCCTACTCCCGCCCAACAGCTCTCCAAGATTTTTTGTAATGCCATGGTTCTAACAAATTAATGATTTTTAAAAAATCACCTTTGGTCACTATATCTACAGTTGCCTTAGCCCTGGGTTCTAGAATTCTCTATTCACCTCTCCATCTCTCTATTGTTTCTCACTCCTTTAAAATGCTCCTTAAAAGCTCCCTTTTACATTAAATCTGTGATCGTCTGCCCTAATATCAAGGAGAAAATGGGGACTGCAGATACTGGAGATCAGAGTCAAGATTAGAGTGGTGCTGGAAAAGCACAGCAGGTCAGGCAGCAGCCGAGGAGCAGGATAGTTGACATTTCAGGCAAAAAGCCTTTCATCAGGAAGGGCTGATGAAGGGCTTATGCCCAAAATATTGACTCCCCTGTTCCTCGGATGCTGCCTGACCAGCTGTGCTTTTTCAGCACCACACTCTTCAACTCTGCCCCAATATCTACGTGATCTGATATCAATTGGTCTTACACAGTAATGCTCCCATTGATTACCTTGTGAAGGTTCCAAAAGAAAGTCAAGTCACTGTTGCCATGAGAGATTTCAGAAAAGTATTTTTTCATGGGATTTTGGTGTTGCTGGCTGAGCCAGCGTTTACTGCTCACCATTCATTGCCCTTGAGAAGGTAGTGTGAGCTGTCTTCTCAAACCTCTCCAGTTTTTGGGATGCATGGTAATTCACAATGCTGTGAGGGAGAGAGCTCCTAGGTATTAATCCAGCTCCAGTGAAGGAACAGTAGTGTATTCCCAAGTTGAGATGATGAGTGTTTTGGAGGGGAAGCTGTAGGTGGTTGGATTCCCACATATCTGTTGTCAATGTCCTTCTAGGTGGAAGAGATCAAAAGGATGTGGAAGGTGCTGTCAAACAAATTTTAAAGAAAAGGTTGCAACTAGTAATTAAGGCGGCAAACAGAATGTTTGCCTTTACTGCAAGAAAGGTTGGCGTATAGAAGGAAGAAGGATACCCTGAAACTTTACAGGGCATTGGTGAGATCCCATGTACAGATTTCAAATACTCATCCAAGGAGGAATGTACTTGCATTAACAGTAATTCAGATGAGGTTCAACTGGCTGTTTATCAGGTGGACAGCTAATCATGAGCCGGTTGGGTCTTTCCACCTTGGGGTTTTGAGTGAGAGGTGATCTTATTGGAATGGACAAGATCTTGATAGAAATTGACAAAATGGGTACAGAGAAGATGTTGGAACCAGGACTAGATCAAGGAGAAATAGTTTTTAAAAAAGGAGACCCCATTTGAAGCAGAAATAAGAAGGCTGTTCTTCTCAGAAGTCATTAATGTTTGAAATTCTCTTCCCCAAAGAACAGTGGACACTGCACCATTGAATATTTCCAAGTTTGAATGAGACAGGGTTTTAATCAAAAGGAGAGCTAAAGTTCTTGGAGTTATACTGGAATTAAGGACATAATCCAATTACAATCCAGCTGCGATCTTAATGAATGGTACAGTGAGCCCTTGGAGCCAAATAACCTATTGATTTACAATGATCTTCTAGTTTGAGTTAACAGTAAGTTTTGGCCACACCTTGAAGTAAGTTAAAAAATCACAACACCAGGTTATCGTCGTACGGGTTTATTTGGAAGCACCAGCTTTTGCAGCGCTGCTCCTTCATCAGGTAGTTGTGGAGCAGGACCATAAAACATAGAATTTAGAGCAAAAAATTACAGAGTCATGCAGCTAGAATGATGTATTGATAGATTGTTGTTAAGTCTTTAATTCTTTAGAATGGATTACAGGTTCTTGTTAATTATTATGTTGTTACAAAACTGATCCCTTTTATCTAAAAGCTGTCTCTTTTCTCAAGGATACTGTGTCCTTGGTTTTTTTCACAGGGGTCATAAAACTCTCCTGGTTCCGATTAGACTGGCTAGGTACAGAGGTTGAGGGGTCTTGAGAGGCCTTTTTTTTAAAATATGTAAATAGATGGGACTTCAGGTCAAAGTGGTCATGTTTAAGAAGTGACCTGTATAATAAAAAGGGAATGGTCAGCTCTCTAGCTGGGCAGTTCAGTCCAGAATAGTTCGGAGCTCAGCTGTGTGGAAACAGGTTATGAAACTCTCTCTCTCTCTTTCGGCCCTTCTAACTTCAACCTGTAAGCATTTGTTCCTTTTTTAATTGTTTTTTAAGTGGGTTTGCTTATTGGGACTGTTGTGTATATTCAGAACAGCATAATTAAGTCTAGTTTGGATAGACTGAATTCCATAGGGATTCTTTATTCTGTTCTTTGTGTTTCATTGTGTAATTTTGTGAATAAATTTTGTCTGTTTTAAAACCTGGTAGTCAACCTCACTAACTTACTCCAGGTGATGTTCACTGTACACTTACTGAAACAAATTGCAAAGTTATGGTCTGGGCTGCCTGCTTCAGAATATTTTGAGTGGTCTGGCCTAGTCCATAACAATGTAAAGCTCACAACTTCTTTTCAGTTACATTCTTGAGGGAACATATGGTATAAACCTATTAGACTATAACCTGGTGTTGTGTGATTTTTAACTTTGTCTCTCTTCAAGGTGTGGAGATGCCGGTGTTGGATGAGGGTAGACACAAATAGAAGGAAATTAGCATGGAGGGGGTTTCATAGTCATACTGAGAATTAGCTAATGGTATTTATCTCAATATTCATCTGTGGACCTTGAATAATTAATTAAATAATTCATTCATTAGGTTTCAAGAAGGAGTTACTTCCATTTTCATTGAGGTAATATAGTGAAACAGCTTCCGCGTATAAAAACGTTGCAAGAAATTAAGGACAGCAATTTAAAAAGTGAAAAACAGCTTTTTGAGTAGTTTGGATCTGGAGCGCACTGCCTGGGCATGTGGTGGAGACAGCTTCAATTGAGGCATCCAGGAGGGTACTGGATTGTTATTTAGATAAAATTGATGTGCAGGGATGCTGGGGGGAGGGTGGGGCGGGAGCAGGAGTGCCAATGATCCACGTTAACAGAGCTGTTGTAGGAATGACGCACTGAATTGCCTCCTTCATGCAATAACATGCTGTGATTGTGAGAATAAAGGCTTTTGCTCACTTTACCTTTGTTTCTGTTCTTTTTATTTGGATAGAAAGGGTTTTCAGGGATATGGGCAGGGAAGAAAGCAAGAACTTGGTACGAGGCAACAGAGCTAGTACAGGCATGGTGGGCTGATTGGCTTCATTCAGCGCTGGAGTAATGCTGAGCAGAAAGCTTCTGCCTTTCAATGCCCAGTGGCTGGGCACCCAATTAGGATTAGCACTGCCCCATAGCAGTGGCTAATGGAACTCAAGCCAGGGAGCAGGGGTCAACCATAGCTGGATTTGTCGATCTTGACCACTGGCTGGCAAGGGAGTTTATATTGCACATGGAGGTGACTGGCAGAAAGAGTGGCATAGAAATGGAGATGGTTTACAAGAGTGGGTTGATATGGGTGAGTCAGACAAGAAGACAGCTGAGCTTTCACAGTTCCAACTCATATAGATTATTGGTAAATATATTGTCTGTGACAGAGACGCCCTGCTGCAACGAATAGGTTTACATTCCAACTGAGTGTTAGTCTGAAATTGCACTGTCCCCTCTATGCTGTTCCTGTTAAAACAAATTGGGTAGCTTTCTCCTCTTCCTATTAGACAGTGTGAATTAATCAACTCCAGAGCAAATGCTTGCTTCAAATGAGCAGCCCCCACTCACCCGCACATGGTGCAGACCCCTAGTTTCTTCTTTGTAGCTGCACTGGGATATCTTCACAATCAGATCAAAAACTAAAATGGATTTTCAAAAATCTGAATTTTTATAACCTTCCTTCAGAGAAATCAAAGGACCAACTGGTTAGCAGCAATAAATCATGCCACACAGCAACAGTGAATCATTATTCAGTGTTGACTACATACTTTAATCTCACAATTTTAAAGCTATTAATCTGGTAGTAGTGAGTATTTAGACAGTTTAATCTAGATTTGAAGTTGCTGTGTTATAAGTTAAGGCTTTGCTGCAAAATAGGGCTACAATGTAACAGAAGTGTGCTTCAATATGACTTTGTTCTCCACAAGGCCTTTGGCCCTCAAGTATCCTCCACAATCAGAACATGGCAGACATGTTGCCCAACTCTATTCTGCCGTCTCCCTGTAAGCCTTGCTCCTCTTACCAATCAAGACCCTATCTCTGTCTTAAATGCACTTAATGACTTGGCCTCCACAGCCTTCTGTGGCAATGAGCTCCACAGATTCCCCACCCTTTGTTTGAAGAAATTCCTTCTCATCTCAGTTCGAAAGGGTTGTCCCTTCACTGAGTCTGTGCCCTTGGACCCAAATCTCTCCTGAGTGGAACCTTCTCCATGTCCACTCTATCCAGGCTTCTCTGTATTCTGTAAGTTTCAGTCAAAACCCCCCACATTCTTTTAAACTCCATTGGGTACAGACCAAGAATCCTCAACCACTCCTTCATCTCCAGGATCATTCTTGTAAACTTCCTCTGGAATCCCTCTGACATTCCTCCAATGACACACATCCTTCTTTATATATGGAGCCCAGAATTGCTCACAATATTCCAGGGCAGTCTGCTGAGAACCTTGCACAACTGAAGCAGTATACCTCTGCTTTTGATTTTTGCACTCTTAAAAAGAATGCAAACATTGCATTTGCCTTCCTAACTCCCTCGTTAGGGCTATATCCCACCACCACCCTCCAAACCCAGCACTTTCCCTCGTCACTGCAAGAGGTGTAAAACTTGCACCCACACCTCCCCCCTCACCCCCATCAAAGGCACCAAAGGATCCTTCCACACCTGACAGAAATTTACCTGTACCTCCAAATTACCTCATCCAATGTGTCCGTTGCTCTTGATGTGGTCTCCTCTATATTGGGGATCATTTCAAGCAACATCTCTGGGACACACATACCCAACAACCCCACCGTCCTGTTGTCAACCACTTCAACACCCCCTCCCACTCCACCAAGAATATGCAAGCCTCCTCTGCCGCCAAATCCAAGCCATCCAATGTCTGGAGAAAGAACACCTCGTCTTCCAACTTGGGACCCTCCAACCACACGCCATTAACGAAGATTTAACCAGTTTCCCCATCTCCCCGTCCCACCCAAATCCAGATCAAATCTTCCAACTCAGCACTACCCTCTTCAATTGTCCTCACCTCCCTTCCCACCTGTCCGCTCTACCCTATCACCATGGCCCCTCACCTGCTTCTACTTATTGTCTTTCCAGCTACTCACCCCTAGCTCCACACCCCCTCCTAATAATTGCTCAGCCCCCTTCCCCCAACCCACATTCCTGATGAAGGGCTTCTGCCTGAAATGTCCACTCTCCTGCTCCTCAGATGCCTGATACTGTGCTTTCCCAGCATCACACCTTTCAACTGATCTCCAGCATCTGCAGTCCTAACCTTTTCCGTTGCTTTCCTAACTGCCAACTGAACCTGCCCATTAACCTAAAGTGAATCCTGAACTAGAACTCAAGTCCCTTTGCATTTCAGATTTCCAAAGTCTTTCCCCATTTAGAAAATAGTCTGCGCCTCCACTCTTCCAAAGTTCATAAGCTACACTTTCCCATATTGTATTCCACCTGCCATTTACTTACCCACTCTCCTAGCCTTTCCAAATTCTTCTGCAGCCTCCCACTTCCTCAACACCACGCGTCCCTCCACTTATCTTTTTATCAACTGCAAATCTAGCAACAATGCCCTCATTTCTTCATCCAAGATGTCAGTGCATAAAGTTCAGATAGTTTGGATGGAATAGTTTTTGTCAGGTGTGTCCAGGGAGGGCTTTTGACTCAACATGTAGCTAGGCTGACTAAAGGGGAGGCCATATTGGATTTGGTGTTTGGCAACGAACCAGGTCAGGTGCCTGATCTCTTGGTGGGATAGCATTTTGGTGATAATGATCATAACTCCCTGAAGTTTACTACAGTCATGGAGAGGGATAGGAGCAGATGGTATTGGAAAGTATTTAATTGGGGGAGAGAGAATTACAATGCTATAAGGCAGGAACTGGGGTGCCTAAATTAAGAACAGATGTTCTCAGGGAAATGCACAACAGAAATGTGGAGGTTGTTTAGGGAGTACTTGCTGATAGTGGGATAAACCTGTCCACCACTGAGGGAAGGGAGGGATGGTAGGTTAAAAGAACCTTGGGTGACAAGGAATGTGGAACATCTTGTCAAGAGGAAGAAGGAAGTCTACTTAAGGTTGAGGAAGCAAGAATCTAGAGGGTTATAATGTAGCCGGGAAGGAACTGAAGAATGGACTTAGGAGAGCTGGAAGGAGGCTTAAAAAAGCTTTAGCATGTAGGATGAAGGAAAACCCTCAGGCTTTCTACACTTATGTGAGGAACAATAGGATTGCCAGAGTGAGGGTGGGGCCAATCCGGGATAGTGGAGGGAACTTGCATCTGGAGTCGGGGGAAATAGGAGAGATTCTTCATGAACACTTTGTTTCAGTATTCAGTACTGAGAGGGACCTTGACGTTTCTGAGGACAGTGTGAAACAGACTGGTTAGCTCAAACAGGTTTCTGTTAGGAAGAAGAATGTGCAGAAAGTTTTGAAAAACATGAGGATAGATAAATCCCTGGGGCAGACGGGATATAATCTAGTTCTTACAGGAAGTGAGGGAAGAGATTGCTGCATCTTTTGAGATGATCTTTGCGTTTTCACTGTCTGCTGGAGTAGTGCCAGATGATTGGAGGGTGGCAAATGTCATTGCCCTGTTCACGAAAGGCAATAAGGACAATTCTGGGGATTACAGACCAATCAATCAGTCTTAGTCTGTGGTGGACAAATTATTGGAAAGGATTTGGAGAGACAAGATTTATGAATACTTGGAAAACCATATTTGCTATTTCACATTGTCTGCTGACATAGGCCTGAGCCTATTAGAGGTGTGGTACCTCATGACCAGTTTCACAATTATCATCATCACTATAGGGTATCTCTTCGTTGATTACTGTCCAACAGGTAGCTTCAGGTTGTTATAGAGTCTGGGACATGATTTAACATATTCATGAGGCTGACGTTCCCATTCTGTATTCAGGTGTAAACAATCCTTAACCAGAAGCGAAAAGGAGGAAAATCAGGCAGAAGGTCTAACACACGTGGAATACCAACTACTAAAACTGGATAGAATGTTCAAGACATCAACTCTTCCCGCTATCCAACTGTCTCTAATTAATCCATCCTGATGACTGGTAACATCATGGAACAAAAGTGTAAAACATGCTGCTAGATTTACCAAGTAACTTCTTCCAACCATCTCAGGGCATCCAATGCCAAAAAGTACTGGTGAGTCCAAAATTAGATAGAGGTTATGACATGATGACACGTATTCTAAGAAAATGGAATGGGACGTTTTAGGGGTGAAGTGCGGTGGCTGGAGTGAAGATGAACAGTAAGCAATTAGCATTAACTTGGCTTATAGGCTGTGATAGACCATAAATGTTACTATTAGCATATAGGCTGACAGGGGGGTGTATGGGGTATGCTACACAATGGAGTGCAAAGTTCTGAGCAATTTTGTGAAAAATAATTAAACTGACGAATGATTCAGATGTGCTCCAAAGGCCAATTTCTGGCTTGTGATGAAGACATAACAAACAACCCATCTGACCTTGTTACAAGCAAATGTGATC
This sequence comes from Hemiscyllium ocellatum, assembly GCF_020745735.1. Classification (NCBI taxonomy): domain Eukaryota; kingdom Metazoa; phylum Chordata; class Chondrichthyes; order Orectolobiformes; family Hemiscylliidae; genus Hemiscyllium; species Hemiscyllium ocellatum. The sequence continues at coordinate 47,346,006 of NC_083434.1, read as the reverse complement.
TTATGGGATATTGTTCATTTATAACATTCTTGCTTTAAGGTGTATGCCACATTGTTCAATGCTGGGATTGGAATGAATGAGAAAGTAAAATCACTCATCTGTATCCGACCCTTCTCCTGTGCTGTTTGGGTAAATCCATGAACAGAAAACAAAGTATTGAAAGTCATGCATAAAAAAAGGAAAGGCTTTACACTAAAGTAGACTTTTACAAATGTTTTCATTTCTTTGCAAGTACCAGACATAATGGTCAAAAGTTAACGAAACAAGTTTTATTACATTGTAGGCAATCTGAAGAAAATAACTACCTGAAAAATACATTTGGATATCATGTACTGGCAGCCTTACTGTGACCATGTGAATGTTTGCTGTGATACAAAGAAACATTTTCCCTTTTGTTTGTGGCACCCATTGAGTTCTTTACATGATCCATCCTGTGAGAAATGTGAAGGAGAGATTGAATTCATACTCAGTTGGAAGAGCCAAGTACTGTTTACTAAAAACGTTAAACTGTATTCCACAACTTGTTTTATTTTCTCTGAGGGTTGAGAACCTTTAGAATCTCCTTCCTCTAAAAGGGAGTGGATGTAGAGTCTTCAAAATATTTTGAAAAAGAGACACAGACACAGATAGATTCTCAATAACCAGGGGGAATGCAAGAATGTGGAACTGGGATTTAAATCAGATTGCCATGGTCTGATTGAATGTCAGAGCAGGTGCGATGGCCTGACTCACCTACTCCTGTTCCATTGTTGAATGCTGGATGAGTCAGAATGGCCGAAAACTTTCCGTTTTCAGCTGGAGAAAAGAAAGGAAACTTTTTAGCTCAGTGACAAAATGATGATATAGCTACCGAATTAAATGTGAAAATGATAAAAAACAACAAAGTAAATGATATAAAATAATCAAATTTCTTTTCAGTGATGGGGAGAGAGCGCTACAAGTTACTTTGCAAGTTGAGGAGCATAGAAAAAGAGATTTTGAAAGCCTTGAGGACATACTATTGACATTAAAATTAACATGGATCCAGCATCAGAGCTCAGGACAAGGAAGACTAATCAATATTGATGGTACAAATATATCTGGTTTAACTTTGTTAACTTGAATAACTGAAAGGCGGGGAGATAGATTGTTTTAGGTAGAAAGATCCTTCCCTGAAAAGATATCTGCTGAGAGCAGAAACTTACTCTCAAGAAAACTATTGAGATATCAACAGCTCAGATGGTGTCAATCATCAGCTAATGCATATCAACAGGAGAACAAGATGAGGTTTTACATTAAAAACAATACATTGTGAAAGCTGGAAAGCTGAAAGAGAACGCAAAAGAAGGCAGCTGGTCAGACAGCATCCATGGAGAGAGAAACAGCTAATATTTTGAGTCCAGTGTTTTTACCAGGCCAGACCCTTTTGAAATATTTTAAGAGGGTAGCTTTTACCCAGCCTTTCTTTTATTTTAAAGGCAAATGTGATGTGGATATTCCAGATGAGATGCAGATGGTCAATCCACTCGACTTTAAGCAATACAGAATTGATTGAAACACTACAGCTGAAACACGAATAAAATGAAAATAGAACTTAGAATAACTTAACTATTGGAAAATGACCTGAAACAGCAGTTTAACAGAGGAGGTGTTCCAAACCAGTAAAATCCCATCAACACACTCCTTGGTCAAAAAGATAATTTGAAAACCAGATTCTTACAGGCAGGAGGGAGCAGCATACAAAGAGAGTTCAGAGAGAAAGTCAGTCAGGAATCATTTGCTAAAGCTTGCAACCTTTCCTGGACTCCAGCAGTTTGTAACTGCCGCAGCTAATCCAAACTAGAAAACAAACCTGAACTGGGAAATCTGCCATCGTTAAGCGAGGCCCTTCCCAGAACCCTCAGCACCTCTGCCTTTATGACCTCTCTTGAAAAAACACTCAAGGATAAAGTAACCTCGTTAAAGTCACAGCATTGCCACACTGGTCAGTTTTTTCTTCAGTACTGCGGAGTTTCCCAGCATGCTGTACTTATTTGCAGCTTTGTATTATGCTGAGACAGAGTCCAGACCAATTGAGAAGAATACATTGGAAGAAAATGTTTTCAGCAGACCCAGCAGAAAGATCAATGCCAGTAGCCAGATGTCAATTTTATAGAGGACATCATAAATGGAGAGAAAGGAGGGAAGCAGTTCTTGAATTGCAAGAAGCAAAAACACTGTTCACAAACATTTACCTAAAAAGCAGATTGCTGATAAAGATTTGAAACGAGCAAAAGCAGAGAATATTAGAGAAACTCAGCAGGTCTGGCAGCATCAGGGGAGAAAGAACCAGCATTAACAGTGAGTACAGTGATCCTTCTTCAGAGAAAAAAATATTTTTATAGTTTATAGAGCTGACTGCTGAAGAGATGTCAGCCAGTGATTCTGACATTATTTCACATACTGGAACAGATGGCTTTAAGGTGATCAATGGCTTCTACCTGTTACAATGAGGACTACGGAAATGCGGTGAATTAAATTGTGAAATGTCAGACGGATGTTTCATTAAACACCCTGAGCATCGTAGGCCTGTGCAAAGTAGCTCAAGACAGAGACCTGAAGTTGATGACCATGGAGTGAATGTTGAGGTTGTGATACAATGATATTCAAAACAAGAGAACAAAGAGAGCCCAATGCATTGGCAAGGTTGAAAATCTTCCTTTGCAGATAATGGATGCTAACAAATTCCAAACGTAATAAAACAAAAGCTTAGAATGGTAACTTTACAAATTTCTTTGGCACATTTTAATGTTTTGATGGACACTGAGGCATTGAGTTCTACAGGATTCCAGAGAGAGTAAAGAGATGTTTTTAAAAACAGAACATCTTTTGGATGTCTTCATATTCAATACCATCTCAAAATAGATGGAAGTGATGGTGTGGGTAATCCAAGGGAGAGGACAGGAAAAACTTGTGGCTGTAACAGCTGCTATTTTTGGTGATATTTTAGCTATTAGAGGTGATTTCCACAAACTCCAGGAGCAGCAGTTCCTTTTGTTTATGGTGTTGCATTGTTTTGTAACTTTGGACAACAAAAAGGAGAGAGTGAGTGTGCGAGTGTGCGAGTGTGCGAGTGTGTGAGTGTGTGAGAGTGTGAGAGAGAGAGTATCCAGGTTCTAATGCAACAAGAGGTACGTCAGATTCCAAGCAATCAATTGTGTTCAGGGACTCTCTAGTCTGAGGCACAGACGGATTTTCCTGTGGCCAGCAGCAAAAAATCGGAATGGTGTGTTGCTTCCCTGGTGCCAGGATCAAGGATGTCTCAGAGAGGGTGCAGAATGTTCTCACGGGGGAAAGAGGGTCCACCAGGAGGTCATTGTGCACTTTAGAACCAATGACATAGGAAGGGAAAAGGTTGAGATTCTGAAGGGAGATTACAGAGAGTTAGACATGAATTTAAAAAGGAGATTCTCAAAAACAGTAATATCTGGATTACTCCCGGTGCTACGAGCTAGTGAGGGCAGGAATAGAAGGATAGAACAGATGAATGCATGGCTGAGGAGTTGGTGTATGGGAGAAAGGTTCACATTTTTGGATCATTGGAATCTCTTCTGGGGTAGAAGGGACTTGTACAAGAAGGATGGATTAGACCTGAGTTGAAAGGGGTCTAATATATTGGCAGGGAGATTTGCTAGAACTGCTCAGGAGGATTTAAAATAATAAGGTGTTGTGGGGTGGGGTGACCCAGGGAGATACTGAGGAAAGAGATCAATCTGAGACTGGTACAGTTGGAAAAATAAGCGAGTCAAAACAGTCAGGGCAGGCAGTGACAAAGCAGAGAACAAGGTTGGACTGATAAATTAAACTGCATTTATTTCAATGCAAGAGGACTAATTGGGCGGCACGGTGGCACAGTGGTTAGCACTGCTGCCTCACAAGCGCCAGAGACCTGGGTTCAATTCCCGCCTCAGGCGACTGACTGTGTGGAGTTTGCACGTTCTCCCCGTGTCTGCGTGGGTTTCCTCCGGGTGCTCCGGTTTCCTCCCACAGTCCAAAGATGTGCGGGTCAGGTGAATTGGCCATGCTAAATTGCCCGTAGCGTTAGGTAGGGGGTAAATGTAGGGGTATGGGTGGGTTACGCTTCGGCGGGTCGGTGTGGACTTGTTGGGCCGAAGGGCTTGTTTCCACACTGTAAGTAATCTAATCAAAACAGGGAAGGCAGATAAACTCAGGGCATGGTTAGGAACATGGGACTGGGATATCATAGCAATTACAGAAACATGGCTCAGGGATGGGCAGGACTGGCAGCTTAATGTTCCAGGATACAAATGCTATAGGAAGGATAGAAAGGGAGGCAAGAGAGGAGGGGGAGTGGCATTTTTGACAAGGGATGGCATTACAGCTGTAATGAGAGAGGATATTCCGGAAATACATCCAGGGAAGTTATTTGGATGGAACTCAGAGATAAGAAAGGGATAATCACCTTCTTGTGGTTGTTTTATATCGACCTCCTAATAGTCAGCAGGAAATCGCAAAACAAATGCGTAAGAAGATCTCAGTTATCTGTAAGAATACTAGGGTGGTTATGGTTGGGGATTTTAACTTTCCAAACATAGACCAGGACTGCCATAATGTTAAGGGTTTAGATAGAGAGGAATTTGTTAAGTGTGTACAAGAAAACTTTCTGATTCACTATGTGGATGTACCTACTAGAGAAGGTGCAAAACTTGACCTATTCTTGGGAAATAAGGCAGGGTAGGTGACTGAGGTGTCAGTGGGGGAGCACTTTGGGCCCAGTGACCATAATTCTATTAGATTTAAAATAATGATGGAAAAGGGTACACCAGATCTAACAGTTGAGGATCTAAATTGGAGGAAGGCTAATTTTGATGGTATTAGGCAAGAACTTTCAAAAGCTGGTAGGGGCAGATGTTTGCAGGTAAAGGGACGGCTGGAAAATGGGAAGCCTTCAGAAATGAGAATGCAGAGACAGTATATTCCTGTTAGGATGAAAGGAAAGGCTGGTAGGTATAGGGAATGCTGGATGACTGAAGAAATTGAGGGTTTAGTTAAGAAAAAGAAGGAAGCATATGTCAAGTATAGACAGAATAGATCGAATGAATCTTTAGAAGAGTATAAAAGGCAGTAGAAATAAACTTCAGAAGGAAATCAGGAGGGCGAAAAGGGGACATGAGATAACTTTTGCAAATAGAATTAAGGAGAATCCAAAGGGTTTTACAAATACATTAAGAATAAATGGGTAACTAGGGAGAGAATAGGGTGTCTCAAAGACCAGCAAGGTAGCCTTTGTGTGCAGTCACAGGAGATGGGAAGACACTAAACAAGTATTTTGCATTCGTATTTAATGTGGAAAGGGGCATGTAAGGTATAGACTGTAGGGTTATAGATGACGTCATCTTGAAAAATGTCTATAATACAGAGGAGGAAGTGCTGGATATCTAGAAATGCATAAAAGTGGATAAATCTCCAGATTCGATCAGGTGTACCCTAAAACTCCATGGGAAGCTAGGGAAGTGACTGCTGGGCCCCTTGCTGAGATATTTGTATCATCAATGGTCACAAGTGAGGTGCCAGAAGACTGGAGGTTGGCTAACATGGTGCCACTGTTTAAGAAGGGTGGTAAGGACAAGCCAGGGAACTATAGACCAGTGAGCCTGACATCAGTGGTGGGCAAGTTGTTGGAGGGAATCCTGAGGGACAGGATGTATATGCATTTGGAAAGGCAAGGACGGATTGGGAATATTCAACATGGCTTTGTGCGTGGGAAATCATGTCTCACAAACTTGATTGAGTTTTTTGAAGAAATAACAAAGAGGATCGATGAGGATAGAGTGGTAGACGTGATCTATGTGGATTTCAGTAAAGCGTTCAACAAGGTTCCCCATGGGAAACTGGTTAGCAAGGTTAGATCACATGGAATACAGGGAGAACTAGCCATTTAGATACAGAACTAGCTCAAAAGTAGAAGACAGAGGGTGGTGGTGGAGGTGATTTTCAGACTGGAGACCTGTGACCAGTGGAGTGCCACAAAGATCAATGTGGAGTCCACTGCTTTTCGCCATTTATATAAATGATTTGGATGTGAGCATAAGAGGTACAGTTAATAAGTGTGCAGATGACACCAAAATTGGAGGTGTGTTGGACAGCGAAGAAGGTTACCTCAGAATACAACGGGATCTAGATCAGATGGGCTAGTGGGCTGAGAACTGGCAAATGGAATTTAGATAAATGCAAAATGCTGCATTTCGGGAAAGCAAATCTTAGCAGGATTTATACATTTAATGGTAAGGCCCTAGGGAGTGTTGCTGAACAAAATGAAATGGGAGTGAAGGTAGATAGGATAGTGAAGAAGGCATTTGGTATGCTTTCCATTATTGGTCAGAGTATTGAGCACAGGAGTTGGGAGGTCATGTTGCGGCTGTACATGACATCGGTTAGGCCACTTTTGGAATACCGCATGCAATTTTGGTCTCCTTCCTCTCGGAAAAATGTTGTGAAACTGGAAAGGGTTCAGATAAGATTTACAAGGATGTTGCCAGGGTTTGAGGATTGGGGTTATAGGGAGAGGTTGAACAGGCTGGGCCTGTTTTCCCTGGAGCATCGGAGGCTGAGGGGTGTCCTTATGAAGGTTTATAAAATCATGAGGGGCATGGATAGGATAAATAGACAAAGTCTTTTCCCTGGGAAGGTGAGCCCAGAACGAGAGGGCATAGACTTAGAGAGGGGAAAGATATGAAAGGAACCTATGGGACACCTTTTTGCACACAGAGGATGGTGTGTGTATAGAATGAGTTGCCAGAGGAAGTGCTGGAGACTGGTTCTGTTACAGTATTTAAAAAGCATCTGGATGTGTATATGTATAGGAAGGGTTGAGAGGAATATGGGCCAGGTGCTGGCAGATGGGACTAGATTAGGTTAGGATATCTGGTCAGCATGGATGAGTTGGAGCATGTATTTCAGTGCTGTTCATCTTTATGACTCTATAACTCTATGACCAACTTAACATAGGCCAGAGACAGTTACAGTGGCATCATAGGTACCAGTCTGAAAGATAAGAAACGATCCCCTTACTGAATCAGTCAGTGAGTCAGTCAGTCAGTCACAAGTAAAATTGAGATAATACAAACAAGAAATTGCTCGGAGGAGCAGACAACTGATAAGAGAAAGCTGAGAGGCAGACAAACAGAAGAAAATGTGTGATAAATAAGAATGTTATGGGAAGAAGAAACAACTGCCAATGAAAAGGATCTTGCCCAGACTTTCCCCAAGAGGAGATGTGAAAGTGGTGCAACAAATTGAGTGTGAACCTCTTTGCCAGCTCATTGAGAAGGATGTGCAGTGGTATTGGGCACAGATCTGGAAACAGCTTTCTTCCAAAGCAACTAGCCATAGCATCTCAGCATGAGCTAGAAGTCATTAACACAGCAGCTGAATCTGAAAGACAAGTACCTAATCCAGCACTCCTACAGGAATGCACATCACCCCAGCAACAAGACAGGGAGGAGCGGAGGTCATGGAGAAATTTGAAAACAAGACAATGCTTTGTTTGACGATGTAACAATAATCATTGTGTTACAATAACATGCATGGTGCAAATGTGGAGCTGGTTGCTTTGCCAAAGGTACAATTATAAAATTAGATACGTATTTCCTCATTAAGTAATTAGAAAGTTTCCAACATTTTTAATGAGGATGTTTCAGATAATAATGTAAGCACTTTCATCCTCATTAGAACACTTTCAATTGGAGTGCCATCCCTGCTATGAGGTTACTGAACCTTAACCATTGATGTTCAGATTATATTTGTGCCAGGTTATCACATTCTCATTTTAACTGACATCTCATTGTGATGGTGAAAGTGTGATTCAAGGTCAGGTTATAATGGGGTAAGTGTGAATAGATTTCTAATCACCGTTCCGACATGTTATGACATTTCCATGATAGCTGGTACTCAAATCTGGACTTCCTGACTTAATGGTAGGGACATTACCACTGCACAACCTTTAAACTGTGCGTGCACCTGTGTTTGTGTGTGTATGCACACGTGTGCTTGGAGCGTTAGTGAATCAGCAGCTTGCTATCCCATGAGTTAGTAAGAAGATTGTTCCCTGTCATGTAAGTGTGATAACAGGACCTGGCAAATTCTGATCACGCCTTTAGCAAACAGGATCTGCAGTGCAGAAACGTGCACCAATTAAAGGATTTGAAAACCCCTCATATCTGACTCATCTCCAAGTAGGGTTGAAACAATTACATCATGAATGAACATCTCATACACACAGTCACTGGGATGGTTCAGATAATTAAAAAAAAAGAGGAAACAATAGATGATTTAAAGGTACAGATCCTCAAAGAGGGTGAAAGCAATTGTATTAGCATCTGAAACATTTTCATTCAACATGTTGGAAATTTTTTAATTGCTTAATGAGGAAATAGGTACCTAATTTTATAACCTCTAGCATTTAACAGATAAAACAAAGTGAACAAAAGGCAATATTATGTGAAAAGAATAATGATACAAAATGGAAAACCTATATGAATATAGGGTATTATAGTGAAAAAGTGGCCTAGTCAATCAAGAGTCCACTTTATATCATCTAGTTACTTTTTTTCCAGTTGACTGAGTTCCATATACATTCTGAAAATCATTCCTTTGGGATCTTGGAAAGTCTTGTTGCCTGCTTCAACTGGGAAGACACAAATTCAATGTCTCCACTATTGAGTCTGTGGTGCCATTGGATGCATTTCACAGCTGCCTGACTAATGTGACACAGGTCACTCCAAACACAAACTTGGGGGGATGAAAACGCACTGACAAAGTGTTGTCCCTGGCTGGAGCAGCCAGCATCCTTTCTCAGCTGGAAATGGCCCGTCAGCATTTAACCAGTTGACAGATTTCCCCCAAAAACCTGGTTAGTGTAGAGAGGAGACTGGCAGCCTTTTGAAACAAAGACCTTCAGGGTTTTTCGTTTGCTGAAGAGATTAAAATATAAAGTGAAGAGATAGTTTTGCAAAACCTGATTCTGGAATTCCAATGTGATTTTGTTCAAATCGTCAGTATAAACCTCATTAAGTGCGTGGATTCCCAAAGGGAAGTCAATGTCTTCTGAAGTGAAGTAATCCCATTGAGTCAGCACACTGACAGTGGCCTTATTTGCCTAACACCAACACCACCATTCAATAAGATCCTTGCTGATCAGACTGTGCCGTCAATTCCACTTTCCTGTTGACCACCTTTGTTTATGACTTTCCTGGTAAGCAAGGCTCAGAATGTTCTCAACACCAATGAGCTTGTCAACGTAACCTGCAGCAGCAACATACAAAATATCTTCTTTAGTAACTTCATTGGTGATACATTGCAGTAGCTTCTCTTGCTATTTATGTATCGACAGTAATTATCGAGGGGGCAGAATTTGGGATAGACTCCAGGAGGGAGATCAGCCTCCCATGTCATGATAAAATGCTGACAAATTCTTCCTTTTTTTTGGTGAGGGGAGAAGAGGGTGTGGTGTTGGTGACAATTCTGTTGTAGTTTTCTTCGAGTTTAGCTAATTACCTTCAAGAATCAGTTATTTCTATCTCAGCAATAGCCCTTATAATGTAGAGACAGCACAAGACAGAGAGAGTGCGCGTTAGGAGTTGGCTCAACCAATTTTGAAATGAAGTTCAGGTCCATATGGAGAAAATGGAGCAGAATGAATTTGAATTGAGCAAACTCACCTTTGCTTTTGTTCTTAATGTGTACATTTAGTTTACATGATCAGCTTTGAGGAGTTCTTGACTGATGGGAGTGGAAGAAATGTGGTTGACTATTAACTGCCTAATGGCATGAACAATAAATGCTGGCCGAGCTAGTGACATCCTTATTCCATGAATGATTAAAGAAAAACTCAGGAACTCATTTCCTGTAAAATCAAAGGATCAGGTCATTCTTCAACTGGATTTATTTCACCTGAAAATCTTGACAATTCCTCAAAACTATTCTTTCATGATTTATTTCTACAATAAAAAGAAATTGGGAACAATGAATGGAAGAAAATGATAGGTAATGAAGTTCCTCAGAGTTCTTCATAATGGCTTTCATTTTCTTAAGACATCTTTATTTCAAAACTAAGCAAGCTGTTCCAGAGGCTGATCATGAGTGAGAAGATTATGCATATCTTTGGAAATCAGCTGTAATTGTCTGTCTGAATGTGGGGTTGACATTGTGAATGTATAAATTACAGCAGTCACAAAGTAAAAAAAATAACGTAAACCCCTTCCTGAGGTCTGACTGCAGGAGTGCAGTGAATATGTATCTTGCCTCAGGCAGGATGATACCTACATTTACTCTACACAGCCTCACACTATTTCAGATTGTGTTGCCAACCACAATACATTTGTTCTTAAAATATGTGCACTGCACCCATTCAATGAATCAAGTCAGGTGCAAAGCACCATCTACAGTAGAGCATGATAAAACCAAAGACCTGCCCTAGCTTAGCTTTCTGACTTTGATACAATCTACAAAAACTACAGCCATGTATATGCACATCCTCTGACTCCAAAACCTTCAGTATCATGTTGGGGAATCTCGGAATTGTCATGACAGAAATGATACATCTGTCCCAGCTATCCAGCCCCACTCAAGTTTCACTAATTCATTGATGTATCCCATTTGGAATCAAAGTATTGTGGCCCTGGGTAAGAGCAGATGAACTGTGTCTCCTCCTTTACTCCCCCAGCCCATTGGTTAGTCACAATGAAGTTCCCTTCCCTTCTGGTTACCTTTCTGCCAGAAAAAGTGAATTTGTTTTAAAAAGGAACCTATTTAATGAGGCTTTCTAGCCCTTTAATAAAAGAAAGCGTGAATTTATTATTTATTAAATGAGAGAACACAAATAACACACAGCACATGAAAATTAGGATTGAAAATGTTTTCCAAGAAAATAAAACAACTTAAAATGATTGGGTTGGGATATCTGGTCGGCATGGACAGGTTGGACCGAAGGGTCTGTTTCCATGCTGCACATCTCTATGACTCTAAATGCCAGTGATGCAGAGACTAACCCATAAACAGTAGAAGGTAGCAGCCATTATATTGGATGGTGCTGGCAGCATTGATCATGAAGTTTGAGCATGCGACTGAGAATTTTGACTTTGCAAGTTTATTGAAACTTTCTGTCCTGGTTCCTTCCGATGGTGACCAATCTCCAGCTCATAGCGAGCTTGTCCATATCCCTTTCTCACCTGCAGTGCAGAGGTGTTCATTGGTTCTTCAAAAGCTGCATAACTTCACAGCACACAAAGTCAAGCCATTGACTCTCAGACCAGCAACTGCAGTCAGTTCTTAAACTTTTTTTTTCCTTTTTTGAACAAGATACCCAAAATTGTCTCCAGGAGATGGTTTCCTTTGAGAGAGATAAAATGGGGTGGGTAGTTAGCCTCGAGGCTTCTCTTCCTTTTCGTTTGAGGTTTCCCTGACTCTGTACAACAGTCATGATGTGCAGGAGGTGGTGTTGGACTGGGGTGGACAAAGTTAAAAATCACACAAAACCAGGATATTTTCCAATAGGTTGATTTGGAAGTACAAACGTTCAGAGCACTGCTCCTTCATCAGATAACACAGCACTCCAACAACTTGTACTTCCAAATAAACCTGATGGTCTATAACTTGCTGTTGTGAGATTTTTAACTCTGTACAAGAGTGTCATTCCACGATGCCCTCAGAATTTTGCCAGGAAACTGAATGTATGTCTATAATCATCTTTTAGCTGCACAGTCCTCTTAAAAAAAAGACTTCTTTTTGAAATAAAAGTTTGACATGTTCATTGGTGTTTTGGGATTCTGATCTTATGATAGGATGTAACTGACCCTGTTACTGTGTGGTGTCCCATTACCAGTACACTGCTTTGATGTATTTATACCATCAGCATTAGACCTTTGCAACAGAATGCAATTGTTTCCCAAGAAAAACCAAAAGACCTGGATGCTGTAAATCTGACACAATAACAAATTGCTGGAAAAGCTCAGCAGGTCTGGTAGCATCAATGGTGAAAAATCAGAATTAACATGTCAGGTTACGTGACCTTACCTCAGAACTATATTCGTTCCAGTTCTGGATTGAGTTTATCCTTTCCCTCAAAAGACTCGAACACAATAGATCTGTGCAGCTTGAATTTCATCCCCTCTGTTCATGGGCTGACAGCAAATTATCAGCAACATGTACGTGAGCTGTGAAGACTTCTTCCTTCAATACTCACAAATCCAGAGGGCTTAGACTCTGTCTTTTAATAATTGGCAGGATTCTAACCAAACATTCCTGGTCTGGAAGTTTCCCCAAACAATACACTTTCAGAGTCTAGATTAGAGTGGTGCTGGGAAAGCACAGCAGGTCAGGCAGCATCCAAGGAGTAGGAAAATCAACGTTTTCCAGCACAACTCTAATCTGGAATCTGATTTCCAACATCTGCAGTACCCATTTCTGCCCTAATACACTTTCAGAGGTAACTTATTTCCTTAACTGCTCTGAACAATTTCCATTTTAGGAGAGTCCATATTTACTTTGGACTCCAATCAATTCCAAAACTTTTGAATTTTTTTGAACAATTATTCATCCTGTATTTGAAGTTATGTGCTTGATGGTTTCTCTCTCTTGCCAAATTCCCATGGTATAAACAAACTTCCATTAACACTCCAAGAGGCATATACCAGTTTAAAATTTTACTCATAAACTGACCTAATTAAATGTTTCAAACTCTTCCCAAAAAACAAGCCACTTATATGCCACTAGTTTGAAATCAAAAATTAAAAATTGATGCTATGCAAATGTCACCATTCATCACACCAATTTCAGACCTTCACGAATTAAACCTCACCTATTCAGCAAGAAGATCCTGACTGGGATGTGATGGTGATGCCGACACGCTCAGTGTGAAGTAAACAGGACAGGCTAACCAACAGATTAAGTACATTTAAGAGAAGCCGGTGGTTCAACAATTCCATTTGACTTAACAAGGCAAGATTAGTTGCTCTTTTCATGCCAACGTTACGTATTGAAAGCAGTACTTACTGTGGCGCGGTGGCTCAGTGGTTAGCTCACACTGCCAGGGACCTGGGTTTGATTCCACCCTCTGTGCAAACTTCACACAGACAGTCGCCATTCTCCCTGTTTCTGCGTGGGGGTCCTCTGGGTGCTCCAGTTTCCTCCCTCAATCCAAAGATGTGCAGGTTAGGTGAATTGGCCATGCTAAATTGCCGACAGTTTTCAGGAATGGAGATTAGGAAAAAATGTAGGGGAAGGGGTTTGGGTGGGTTGCTCTTCAGAGGATCAGTGTGGACTTGTTGGGCCGAAGGGCCTGTTTCTACACTGTAGGGATTCTAGTGCAATTGAAATCACCATGCTTCAATCTTCAAGTTACTTGACAAAATGGAAGAATTTGAGATGCTTCAGATTAGCACATAATGATCTATTTTGCTATTCCAGTATCAGTTGTAAAGTGGTTAAAGTTTCCAATGGCTTTATTTTGGGGAGGGTGAGGGAGTGGAGGTCGGGTGGCTGGAGAGATGAGGTCAGGAGGGTCCACAGAATGACTGGTAGCATAATAGAGTGTTCTTCTCTACAGAATACTGAGGGGGATACTAAGGAAGCAGGCTGAAGCAAAGCTGTAATCTCCATTGAACTGTACTACAGCTGCCCTCCAGGTGATTGATGTTCACAATGCAGACTCAAAATAGAAGCTGTCCCACTCCTCTGCACAAACATCCTCCATTTTAATCAGCACAATGTGTAAAAAAGCCTGCACCTAATCCAGACTTTACACATTCAAGGTTATCGGTATATATGAAGGTCTTGGGATTTTAGAAAATCAAATGGCTATGTAGGTTGGAGAACGATGCTAGTTTTGGCATTCAGACATTAATTAGCTGGAACTGAACTATAAGGATGGATAGCAGTGTTTCAGACTTAACAGCTTTGAAAAAGTGAAGAACAAACTTATTCACAATGAACAGGGTATGCAATATATTCAGGCACTCCAAAATAACAAAGTGAGATTGCAAGATGCTGAATAGAAATGATAAATCAGTACTACAGGTAACTGTACATCAAATCAGCAAAGATTATTTAAGTTTCTAGCGAAGGTCTTCAATTATGTAACCATTCAGTAAGGTGACATGACAGAAATCCTTTCAAAGAGTAATTAGTGTTATGCTGAGAGGACAATTCACATGAAGATCAAACATGTTAAACAAATAATCTTCATCCATCCTCCCTTAAAATTAAGAAAAAACTAAAATATCTGAACTGAAATACTTTTGGCACCCTGAGAGCGTGCTGAAGTGGAATTAGAGTAATCTGAAACAACCGCTGCATACAGAATAAAGACCAGGATTCAAGTTCATGTGGCAGTGTTAGTGTCCCTGCCTGTGAGCCAGGAGGTTGGGTTCAAGTCTCACCTGCTCCAGAGCTGTGCGACAGTATGTGTGAACAGGCTGATTTTAAAAAAAACTAAAGACCAGGACAATATCAAGGTAAATGTCCAACATCAAGACCACCAATTTCCCAATTCTGGGCTTGTGGCACATTGAGCTGATACCTCTCCCTCCCATTGATTCCAAATTTCCCCTCTTTCACATAGCTGCTCCAAAGGGATTTCCCAAATGGATGTTGTGGCTGTACAGGACATTGGTGAGGCCACTGTTGGAATATTGCGTGCAATTCTGGTCTTCCTATTGGAAAGATGTTGTGAAACCTGAAAGGATTCAGAAAAGATTTACAAGGATGTTGCCAGGGTTGGAGGATTTGAGCTACAGGGAGAGGCTGAACAGGCTGGGGCTGTTTCCCTGGAGGGTCAGAGGCTGAGGGGTGACCTTATAGAGGTTTATAAAATTATGAGGGTCATGGATAGGATAAGTACACAAAGTCTTTTCCCTGGGGTGGGGGAGTCCAGAACTAGAGGGCATAGGTTAGGGTGAGAGGAGAAAGATATAAAAGAGACCTAAGGGACAACATTTTCATGAACTGGGTGGTATTTGTACAGAATGAGCTGCCAGAGGAAGTGATGGAGGCTGGTACAATTGCAACATTTAAGAGGCATTTGGATGGGTATATGAATAGGAAGGGTTTGGAGGGATATGAGTTCTGGCAAGTGGAACTAGATTGGGTTGGGATATCTGGTCGGCATGGACGGGTTGGACCAAAGGGTCTGTTTCTGTGCTGTACATCTCTCTGACTCTAAATATACAGAGAAAGGGCAGGAGGGGAAGTTGGAATGAGGTAACGACTGTCATTTGAAAACCTGGTGCAGGAACAGTGGGCCAAATAACACTCCTGTGAATAGGTGAGGTCAGACTCACTCAAAGTGTTAAAAATCTCACAACATCAGGTTATAGTCTAGAAGGTTTATTTAAAAGTACAAGCTTTTGGAGCTTGTACTACCAAACAAACCTGTTTGATTATAACCTGTTATTGCAAATTTTTTAAACTTTGTCCACCCCAGTCCAACACTGGCACCTCCACAACAGTGAAAGTGATCCTTGGATAAATATTAGACAGTGTGATTAACGTATGTAATTATTTTTCAGATACGCTATTGGAGAAAGAAACAGGAAGTGACAGCATTAAGTACATTGAATGGGTGAAACAAGGTAGTCAACTGTCCTTGTGGTGGCCCCTTAATTGCACCATTTTTTTTCTTGTTTTATTCTGTTATTCATCGAATCCCTATATGCAGAAAGGCCATCCAGCCCATCGAGTCTGCTTCAATCCTCCCAACTGCATCCCACCCAGACATGAGCATTCCAGACCCTGATCGACATTGCTCTCCCAGTATCTAATGATGTCAAATGTCGGAGACAGTTACATTCTACCCTTATTTCGTAACAGTTTCCGATTAACTTGCATTTACCACACAAATAATTTACTTTCAAAAAAATCTCCAAATATTATTAAGAGTTGAATAAATTGTAAGTCTGTATTGCAATAACCATTTATAACACAGACCATTGAAACTTAGATATCAGGACTGAGCCTAGTTAATTTTATTTGGGAAATATGATAAAACCCATAGCATCAATGCTTGTTTTTTTTTGAAAGGAAAACCTAAATTGAAAGTGAAACTGAGAACGGAAATAAACCCTTCCAGTTTGAGGAAATGGAGGATGAAACTGAGATTGGAAGTCAAAACTTTTGGAGATACAGTGGTGGAAATTCCCCAAAGTAACTAAGCCAACAGAGTTCTAACAATGAGTCCATTAGTACAGTCCAGGCAGGTTGAAAAAGACAGAGGCTAGATTCAACGGTTGAAATTAGGCAAATATAGAAACCAAAGCAGCAATTGTATGGGCAGATGTAACATCAGATGTGGACATCTCTATTTGCATAAATCAGAAATGAAGTTCTGAAAATGTGCACAATTTGTCATTTCCAGAAACTCCACTTACTGGTGAGCAATTGTCAGACTGATATTAGGCTCAGTGCTAAAAATAATGAAATTCTGTGTGAGGACAGAGGAATAACAGAATTGTTATGGTGTAGAAGGCAGCTGTTTGGCCCATCATACTAACACTACTTCTTCCAAAGAGCACCATTGCCAAATGCCAATATCATGCTCCCTTCCATATATCCTACACACCATTTCTATTCAAACAGCTATCCAATGCCCTGCTGAATGCCTCTATTGAGCCTTCCTCCATCATATTTCCAGGCAGTGCATTCCTCACTCTAACTACTCATTTTGTGAAAAAGTCCTTTGTCCCCCCCATATCCACCTCACTTTGCACATCACTCTAAACTATACCCACCCTTTTTTGCTCTCTCTTTCCCCTTAGCATTTAAGGACTTTGTGACTGAGCTTGACAACATAAATGCTGCAGGAACTGCTGAGCTGGTAAAATCCTTCTTCATTGAATCTGTTTAATATGTGCTTCCTATTTTATAATTAATTGCAATTTACCTGTAAGTGAATTTATTTTGTAAATATATTTTTATTAGCATTTAAGCTGCATTTTAAAAAAAAATTATTCTGGCATTTGTTATATTTTCCAAAACTTTATATTTTTTGTCTTTTTTTAGAAAAATAAAAAGCTATGGAAAATATAAATTCCAGTATAATTTTTTTTAAAAATTGCAAATTACAATACAACTACTACTAACCTACCCTAAAAAATAAAACCAAACACTGAAAAACACTAAATAAATGACTAAAAAGAAACACACAAGAACACAAAATAAACAAAACAACAATGCTTGGTTCAAAGCTCCCAAACAAAAAAAAAAGATGTGTTAGATAGATACTCTTATTCACTCAGGAGTCCTCCTTCTAGGACCCAGGACTTAGCAAACCTAACCATCCTGGATAAACGAACACTCTAGTTAAGATAACAGACAGATCTGTGACCAAATAACTGAAAAAGGGCTGCTATGTCTTATAAAAATATAGTCTGTTGTGTGGTGCACTATATTTGTGAAAAAACCCAAGGGAATGTGCTCCATAATTAATTTCTGCCATCCCAGTGGGTTCTCAGACACCCAATCATCAGAATATTCTTCTGTGCACAATAAGTAAGAATATTAAATAGTTTCTTCTCGTGCCCATCTAAAGGTGATAAATTCGGTAGACCTAAGAGGAGAGATATCGGGTCTACTTTGACTTCAGTCCTCAATACCCTCCCTATCTCTCCCGCCACAGCGCTCCAATAACCACAGAGCCCGTGGCATGTCCAGAAGCAATGTGTAAGAGTACCTACACTTATTTTACATTTGGGGCAATTGGAGATGCCCCTTTTTTAAACTTCACCAGACGGTGCGGTGCCAGATGAACTCTGTGCAGAACTTAACTACATAGTGCATGTCCAATTACAGATAGAGATCTTTTTCACATGTTCTTCCACATGTCCTCCCATGTTTCAGAAGAGATCTCCACTCCTAGCTCTTGCTCCCAAATCTCACATAACAGATTAATGTCCTGCCAGACCCTGCCACCAGCAGGTGATAGAGGGCACTAACTGAGAGGGTGCTTGTAGAACATAGCAACAACCTCTCTATACTGGGCTTAGAGAAAAGCAGAATCTTCTTCTGGATGAAAAGAAACGGAAAAGATCTCTGCTGGGAAACCTGTATTTGCAACTCAGTTGCTCGAAAGACATCATAAACTCCCCCTCAAACAAGTCTCCCAAACTAGAAACTCCTCTCACTGCCCATAGTTTGAACCCTGAGTCCATTATCCATGGCCAGAACTCCAGCACACCAACTATGGGGGTGAGTGGCAAAGTCTTGGATAAGCAACCCTCACTCTGACGCATCGCCCTCCATGCCTTGACTGTACTAATGACAATGGAGTTCTAGCAGTGGTCCATAACTGTCCTCATCTTATCCATGAACAACGGGTTAATAAGAGGGTACTTTGCCAAGGAGGCTTCAATATCCAGCCATATTGTGTTCGGATCGTCACCTCCCCAATCGCAGACAAAAGACAGCAGGAAGCTCAACTGATACCTCCCCAATGGCTGGGAAATCAACTCCTCCCCCTCCTTGAGACAACTGCAATTTAGTAAATTTGATGAGGAGCCACCCACAACGCAAAATGAAAGAACTAAACCAACCCATAAGTTTCCGCAACATTGAACTGTGAAATATTATAGGGAGCATACACAATGGATAAAGCAAACGAGGGAGGACGTTCATATTAAGGGCTATTCGGCCCAACCACAAAATTGGAAGAGCTGGCCATCTCTGGAGATCCCGGCTAATATTGTCGAGCAGGTGAACAAAGTTAGTCCGAGATAACTGATCAAACATGGGGGTAATAAAAATGCCTAGGTATCGGAAACCCACCCGTGACCACTTAAAGGGGAACCTAGGGCCACCTTCAACCTCTGGCACTTCCTTAAGTTCCCACAAAGACACAATCTCTGATTTTGCAAAGTCGATCTTATATCCTGAAATAGCCCCAAATGAATTGGTATCAAATGGTGTACAGAGGTCATCAGGTTCGGTACAAACAGCAGGACATCATCTGCATTCAGTGGAATCTTGTGTATCTTCGATCCCACCTCTGGATCAGTTACATGGATGTTCTGACGAATGGTCTCTGCCAGTAGCTCTAATCACTAAAGTAAACAACAGTGAGAGGGGCCAGCCTTGACGACTACCCCTACCAATTCTAAAGTTAGATCAGATTCCCTAAAGTGTGGAAACAGGCCCTTTGGCCCAACATGTCCACACCAACCATCTGAAGAGTAACCACTGAGACCTATTTCCTTCCGACTAATGCACCTAACACTATGAGCAATCTAGCATGGCCAATTCATCTGACGTGCACATCTTTTGACTGTGGGCGGTAAACCAAAGCAAACCCACGCAAATATGGGGAGAATGTGCAAACTCCAAACAGAGTTGCCCGAGACTGGAATCAAACTGGGTCCCTGGTGCTGTGAGGCTACAATGTTAACCACTGAGCCACCGTGCCACCTCAAGCTTAGAAATTTCACCCCGTTGGTGATGACTGCGACCAGAGGGTGACGATATAAAACCACCACCACCACCTCACAAAGACACCACCCAACCCAACCACTCTAAGATATAAAAAAAATACGGCCATTCCACCCGGTCAAATGCTTTCTCTGCATCTAAGGAAATCATGAACCTCTGAATCGATCGTTGCTCACATACTTGGACCATATTCAGCAACCTTCTAATATTATTAGAGGACTTACAGGCCCTTATAAAACCATTCTGGTCCTCTTTGACAATATAGGACAACACCTTCTCCAATATCAGCACCAAAATATTAGACAATATCTTAAAATTTGAATTTAATTAAGAGATGGGCCTGTATGAGGCACAATCCTCAGGAACCTTCCCCTTAAGGAGAAATTAGTTTCTCTCAAAGATGGTGGTAGGCATTCATGCACATAAGAGTGCTTGCACATTTCCAGCATTGGCCCTGACAGAATCCCAATAAACTCCTTATAAAACTCACCCAGGAGACCATCAGGGCCAGGCATTTTTCACTTTGAAGTTGCCTAGCTGCCTCCTGGATTACCTGAACTTTCGGGTGGGCATTGAGGAGAGAGGTCTGCATCAAGGTTACCCCTGGGAGGTCCAGGCTCTTAAAAAAAAGTTTCCATCTTGAACCATCCAACTTCGCAACCTTCAGACTGATACAATTCAGAGTAAAAACTCAGAGAAGCCTCATTAATCCTTTTGGCATCATTTGTAACAACCCCGGCAGTGTCTTTAACTGTAGCAATGGGTTGGGGAGCTCAATTGTTCCAGGTCAGGTATGCAAAATACTTCCCTGGCCTATCCCAATACTCAAACAGCCTTTGTTTAGCAAAAGCAAGTTCTCTTGTTGCGGTTTGTAAGTACTGAATTCAAGGCAGCCTGGAGGGCTATGATCTGCTGTAGTTTAGTCACCAAAGGCCATGCAAAATGTGCTGCTTCGGCGGCTTTCACTTGCGTCTCAAGTAGACGCTGATGTTCCTCCTCCTGTCATTTCCGACTAGCCCAATAGGAAATAGCTAATCCCCTAGAAAAAGGCTTCAGCAGTCTCTCAGAGCATAGGCGGACTACTACCATGAGTTAATAGTCAAAAACTCCTGAAACTCCCTCAAAACGTATACCACAAATTTGGAATCCTTGAGGAGAAAAGGATCCAGCTGCCAATGCCGTGAACCTAACTACTCACTCTTGGCTTTAACTCCAAATATACCGCTGCGTGATCAGAAATAATTAGACTCACTACTCAAACAGACTCGTTACCACAGCCATATCTCCTTCCTCAGCACTTGTCTACAGAACCGACTGCACACTTTCCTCATTCCTGAAGAAGGGCTCATGCCCGAAAGATCAATTCTCCTGCTCCTTGGATTCTGCCTGACCTGCTGCACTTTTCCAGCAACACATTTTCAGAAATGATTATGTTCCCAATTTTACAACCCATAATCGAATCCAGAAGAGTCGAGGGAGCCAGAAAAAAAAAATCCTCATGTGACATTTATACTGGTTTGAAAAAAAAGGTGAAGGCCCTGCCAGTAGGGTGAAGACATCTCCAACTGTCCACCAGCCCCAATGCCTCATGAAGGTCAGCCACCTACTTGGCGTGCAAAGAGAGAATCCACTGTTGGATCCAAAAGACAATTGAAATTCTGTTTCCCCACACTCCCATCCTTACAATAATGTGCTGTGTTCCAAGGCCACTCAGCTTAGAGAAGACATTAATCAAAAATTTGAGGGGATGCGCCGGAGGACAGTAAACATTTAAAATGCCATATTCTTTTCCATGTATCAGGGCCTTAAGTATCACAAACCATCCTTGCTCATCTTTCACCTTCTCTAATAATGTGAATGGAAGATTTTTCTGGATAAGTACAGCCACTCCCCTACTTTTAGTAGTAAAGAATAAAAAGAATACCCACTCATGGCCATCCACCCCTTCACTGTGCTGTAACTTCAGTGTTCCTCATTGTCAAGATGGTTTCCTGCAAGAGGCTGATATCAGCCCTTTCCCTCTTAAAGCTGGAAAGCACTTTTTGTCTTTTAACAGTGAATGCCTTCCCTTGATGTTCCAGGTGCACCATTGAACAAGACACTGAGCCATATCTCCTTTCAGAGACCCTTGAATCCCTGGGACGGAGAACCCTGCATGTAATGTGCCGAGCACAAGTAAATGGAAACTCAAAGTCGAAAAATTATGCATACAAAAACAACACTAGCATAACTGCATACAACTATTGCTACTAAAAAACTACAAAGAAAACCAACGGTAAAACTTTGAATGGGAGACTCTCCCCTGTCTATAAGAGTCACTCATCCTACCCATCCCGTCCTGCACAGCTCCTTCAGGCCTGGACTGTGCCCCATGCCCCAGCCTTAGGCAAAAATAAGTTAGTAAACAAGCAGATAATCCGTAAATCAACAAGAGAAGGCAAAGTCAGGATAACACTCCACCCATTCCTGTCTCCATGTTAACCCCAAATATGACTGAAAGAGAAAAAGAACAAAAGTAAAGAGGAAAACAACAAAAGGAGGCCCATACAATTTCCCATGATAAAACCCAGTTATAAAAAATATAATGAGAACATCCTTCAGAATCCCAAATATTAACAAATATGTGTTCCCAATGCTTCAAATGAATAACTTTCTCATAGGAGTTGGCCAGGGATGGCAAAAAAAACACCAATATGCCTTGGCTGTTAGTCAGAGCCATCCAGGGCAGTTCTTCCGAATCGTTGCCATCTTGCGGAGTCCCATTAATGAATGTTTAATGTAGGGCTGTGTGGGTCTTAGCATGCAAGATCACATTTAGTAATTACTTTGTTGGACTTTTGTATAGTACAGGCTCTTATTTTTAAACTATTGCAAACTTTGGGATTTCAATCTAATCAGTAGAGTCAGAACGATACAGCATGGAAACACAATCCTTCAGTCCAAATCATCCATGCTGACCAGATATCCTAAATTAATCTAGTCCCATTTAGCAACACCTGGCCCACATCCCTCTAAACCCTTCCTATTCACATACCCATCCAGATGCCTTTCAAATCTTTTAATTGTACCAGCCTTCACCATTTCCTCTGGCAGCTCATTCTATACATGAGAAAGTTGCCCCTTTCCCCTTTCACCTTAAACCTACGCCCTCTAGTTCTGTACTCCCCAACCCCACGGAAAAGACCTTGTCTATTTACCCGATCTGTGCCCCTCATGATTTTATAAACCTCTATAAGGTCACCCCTCAGCCTCCGACACTCCAGGGAAAACAGCCCCAGCCTATTCAGCCTCTCCCTGTAGCTCAAACCCTCCAACCCTGGCTACATCCTTGTAAATCTTTTCTGAATGCTTTCAGGTTTCACAACATTCTTCTGATATTAAATAACTAGGATTTTAGATTTATCCTTTAAGAAAAGCGGTTGGTCTTGACAGAGAGCATAAGCACATACCAGGAGCAAGTCAAATGCAATAACTCAAATCGATTGAATAGTAATTGATGCGGTTAGGATATGGTGCTCATAAAGCAGCTGCATGTAGTTATCCTGCCCTGACAGAATCTTCCATTAGAAAACCCAGAGGAATACTCTTTTCCACAGACACGTGTTTAACTGCAGCAAGGTCATTGCGATGAGTGCCCGGTGGAATCGTGGTGAGTGAACACATATTTGTTTTCCTTTGATCATATTCTGGTAGCTTGCCCTGGCTCTTGTTACAATATGCCAGAACTCAAAATCTAAATTCTGTAAGGGGATCATTCCCCCAGTGATCCAAACAATATCACTGCATGAACTGGCAAGGGCAGGTTTAGTCATGGACACTGGAGACTTGCCAATGGCTGTCATAATTGTTTCATAAAGAAAGCCCTGAAGAGATATACAGACAGGCAGCAAGGTCACAGATAACGAAGATAGCATGCAGTACAAGCCACACCAACCCGAGGTGCATAGCACTGTCTGAGGTACAGATCATTGACATTCCTGAAACTGATAGGGAAAGGATTTAGACTTAATGGGATATCAAACAGCTAAATAAACTCCCTCTGATTAACAGCAATCACTATCACACAAACAGCTTCTGAGACTGAAGTGTAATGAAGTATTTTTCAAACAAATATTTATTATAAGGTCAAA
This sequence comes from Hemiscyllium ocellatum, assembly GCF_020745735.1. NCBI lineage: Eukaryota > Metazoa > Chordata > Chondrichthyes > Orectolobiformes > Hemiscylliidae > Hemiscyllium > Hemiscyllium ocellatum. Next base: position 47,322,427 of record NC_083434.1, on the reverse strand, counting down.
ATTATTATTGCAAAAAACTGACCATGCTGTGAACTGCAAGTCAAACAGAATACAAAGGAACCTCAAGTATCAGATTATCCAGCAAGATCGCAGGGTCCCGATGTTTGGTTAAACTATGTTGTTATCTGGCATTCGGTTAACCAGAATTCGATTAACCGAACAAAATACTCACCACCTGTGTCCTTTGGATAATCGAGGTTCCTCTCTATTCTGGAAGAAGTCAGGCTCTCTAGAGAGAGAGTGTGTGTGAGAGAAAGAAAGGAGTTAATGATGTGGATTTTCCATGGGAATCAGGGAGTTCACAGTCTAATTGTGATGTCTACTGGCACAACTTTGGAGAAGGCTCTTCCTAATTGTCGGCCTGGCAACAGATGTGGGTCCTAAGGCTGAAGGCCCAATTAGAGAGCCCACTGCAATGTCAAAACAAACCATCTGAGCTCCAGCTTCCTGGTTATCTAGTTTTTGCCTTTAGGTATTGAAAAATATGTGTTTCTCCAAACAAAAACATCCTGTGCAATAAACATGTTGACATGAGCGATAATAAGGCAAGGGAGCTTATAATTCCATGTTCCTGCACCAAGATACGACTCAATTTTACAATTCAATTACAGAGGAGATTGCTTCTCCAGCTTGCTAGAGGCCATAAGTTGCCAAAGGAATGCCTGTGGCACAGAGACCACAACACAAATTAGTTCAGTTCCTGATTGCTGTCACAAACATATTCACAAAATCTCCAGCCTCTACAATTGGTCTTACAACAACAAAGCAAAAACAAAAGGCACAAACACAATCTCTGTTCCTGGAAAAGGCATATACCTTTAGAATTTGAAGAAGAGGATTGATGAGGGCAGAGCGGTTGACATGATCTGTATGGATTTCAGGAAGGCATTCAACAAGATTTCTCCTGGGAGACTGGTTAGGAAGGTTAGATCACATGGAATACAGGGAAAACTAGCCATTTGGATACTTCTACCTGGCTCAAAGGTAGAAGTCAGAGGGTAGTGGTAGAGGGTTGATTTTCAGATTAGAGGCCTATGACCAATGGTATGCCACAAGGATTGGTGCTGAGTCCGCTGCTTTTCATCATTTACATATATGATTTGGATGTGAGCATAGCAGGTATGGTTAGTAGCTTTACAGATGTCACCAACATTGGAGGTACAGTGGACAGCAGAGAAAGTTTTCTTAGAGGACAGTGGGATCTTAATCAGATGGACCAATGGGCTTAGGAGTGGCAGATGAATTTTGGAAAAGCAAATCAGGACAGGACTTATACACTTGATGGTAAGGTCCTTGGGAGTGCTGCAGAACAAAGAGACCTTGGAGTGCAGGTTTAGAGCTCCTTGAAAGTGGAATTGCTGGTAGACAAGGAAGTGAAGTCATTGTTTGGTACGCTTGACTTCATTGGTCAGTGCATTGAGTACAGGAATTGGGATGGGTGGTGGCTGTACAAGACATTGTTTATGTCACATTTGGAAAACTGCATTCAATTCTGGTCTCCCTGGGGTCGGGGAGTCCAGAATTAGCGGGCATAGGTATGGCGTGAGAGGGGAAAGAGACCTAAGGGGCAACTTTTTCACGCAGAGTGCGGTACGTGTATGAAATGAGCTGCCAGAGGATGTGGTGAAGGCTGGTACAATTGCAACATTTAAGAAGCATCTGGATGGGTATATGAATAGGAAGGGTTTGGAGGGATATGGGACGGGTGCTGGCAGGTGGGACGAGATTGGGTTGGGATATCTGGTTGGCATGGACATGTTGGACCGAAGGGTCTGTTTCCATGCTGTACATCTCTCTGACTCAATGACTCTATAGGAAAGATGCTGTGAAGCTTGAAAAGGGTTCAGGAAAGATTTCTAAGGATATTACTGGGGTTAGAGCTAGAGGGAGCGGTTAAATGGGTGGGAGCGATTTTCTTTGTAACATTGGAGGCAGAGGGTTGACCAGAGATATTTATAAAATCATAAGGAGCATGTGCAGATTGATTGGACAAGGTCTTCTCCCCAGGATAGGAGAGTCCAAAACTGGAAGACTTAGATTTATGGTGAGAGGGGAAAGATATAAAAAGGGACCTAAGGATAACTTTTACATGCAGAGGGTGATGTGTTAATGGAATGAGCTGCCAGAGGAAGTGGTGGAGGCTGGTACAATTACACCATTTAAAAGGCATCTGGATGAGGATATGAATAGGAAGAGTTAGGAGGGATATGGGCCAAATGCTGGCAAATGGGACTAGATTTATTTAGGATATCTGGTTGGCATGGTGAGTTGGATCAAAGTGTCTGCTTTTGTCCTGCATATCTAGAGTCATGAGAAGTATAGCACAGAAACAGACTCTTCAGCCCAACTTGTCCATGCCAACCAGACAGCCTTCCCAGCAGGTGCTTAATACCCAAGTGGTGAAGACAACATAAATAATTTACATCTATGACTCTCATGGTAACTGTACAATACAAAGTATTTGGGTTGTGAAGACTGCACTGAAACCTTGGAAAAGTTATAGCCTCATATCTTTCTGTTCCCAGAGGAATTGGGTTCCATTGAAACTTTTGCTTTTTTATCTTTCAAGCATATAACCCAAACTCACAAGGTGATGTGAAGCCAAGATAAAATTTATCACTTGGGTATTGAACACTGCCTGGGAAAGAAGGAAGGAATTCCAGAAAAGAGCACAGGATGTAGGAGCAGAAGCAGATCATTCAGCCCATCGTGTCTGCTCCACCATTAATGAGATCATGGCTGATCCTGAACATCGCTTAAAAATGTGTTGCTGGAAAAGCGCAGCAGGTCAGGCAGCATCAAAGGAGCAAGAGAATCGATGTTTCGGGCATAAGCCCTTTTTCAGGATTATGCCCGAAACGTCGATTCTCCTGCTCGTTTGATGCTGCCTGACCTGCTGCGCTTTTCCAACAACACATTTTTAAGCTCTGATCTCCAGCATCTGCAGTCCCCACTTTCTCCTAGTTGATCCTGAACATCCTCAACTCCACTTTCCTGCCTTTTCCCAACAATACTCGATTCACTGATGAAAAAAATTTCAGCCAAGTTGGGACGGTCCAGACTTCATCAGAGCAGCTCAGTCCCATAAGGTCAACAAGACGAAGTGAACATGGAAAAGGTCTGAGATCGGTGAGCAAGCCAATCTGCCAGAGAAACTGCTATTAAAAAAGGTCCTGATTTCCAACTTCCGGGGGTGGGGGTGGGGAGAGAATTACGAACCCCTAGATTTAGCTTCAGGCAAAATAAAGCAGAATTGGATCAAAGTGACTGTTTCATGGTTGAATAACTTGATTAAAGTGATCTTGGAATTCAATCCATCGTGTCATCTCCTCTCTTCCTCAATCCATTACCCAAACTCAGCTTTGGATTTGATGAAAGGGCACATCTTTTTAAACACTCAATACTAAAAAATAAAAGATTAAAGATATGAACAAGTGTTTGCAAACAGAAAACCCTTGTTACCATCAGTGTAAACTATAGCACTGCCTTTAACAGAAATCACTCAGTGAGGGAGCACCAGTGTTGTAGCAGAGCTGAAAGAAACGCAGGTGAGAGAGAAGTACATGAAGATTAATTAGCCCATTGGATTGAAGGTATTTTGTAGCCCTTGTATAATTGTTGCCAAAAATAATCAAGAGATTATTATTAATGAATAGTCACAAAAGGCAATTGCAGTAAGTATTACAACAGTATAAATCTCACTTAGTTTTCACATGAATATGCATTGAGAAATCGTGAAACTACGCAACTGCTCTCCTCAAATGATTTTAATCATCCTAAAATCAAATATTCAGTCAACAGCCTCCACATCTGAATGCAAAAAACTCATTGATGTTCAAATATAGAACTGTATGAGTATTTATTTAAAATAGATGATAGTTACATTAAAATTGTCCAGACATAGCTATAGAGAGTACATAAAATATAACAAATGTTATTAAGAGGATTAAAAAGTGGTTTGTCCCAATGAGCTCCTTCATCCTTTATGAAATCAGCCATAACAATCCTTCTCACCACATGTTTCAATCCTAACTCTTACCAGAAAAGCCCACTTGTTTAACTTTCCTCATACCTCACGGATGTTAGCCATCACTTGGAGAGCAGCAAGATGAAAGTCAGGCAGAGGATTTTGTGCCAATTACAGAAGCTAACTGATCTTCCAACAGTTTGTGAAAACATTAGGAGAATCAGTTCACTGGCGTGGTTGCATAGCAATCTTATCATCATAGTTTCCACTCTATATTCCCTTCAGGTAACAGAGAGAAAGAAACCTGCATTCTCATCACCTAAATTTATTTTAAAATTTAGTAACATTTTCCTCCTAATTTTTTAAAATTGTTTTCCTACTTATTTCTTTCTTCAGCATGATAAACTGTTTATCTGATCAACAATTAATCATTTTTGTCAAATTTAAAAACAATAATACCAACATGTAACACTACACATCTTGAAATCAATATTTATACAGACTTTAAACTGCAGTGTATGATTATATCCATAGCGACCTCTTCTATAGCTACATAAACTCCAATGGAACGGGAGACACTTGTGGACTCTAGTCTACCATATCTGCATTTTCATTTCTGGTCCAGAATTTGGACCTCCAGAAACATCAACTCTCCAGATGAAGTTCTCAGCTGAGGGGTGCAGAGATAATTTTTGGAATCATGAGCTCCCTATCCTCTGAAAGAGCCTGTCTCCTGTGCATGGAAGGTGGGTCAGTTTGGAGGCTCTGGGAGGACAGCTCTGTCTCCACTGCATTAATACCACCAATCAAGGAGCAGGCAGCAAGCTCAGAGTGTCCTTCAATCTCATCGGCAAGTGGAAAATGGGCCTGGGACATTTATACACTGACAGCAATGGAGCACACCTCTGACAGACAAATCCCGGTGACAGGAGGAGGGTCAGAATATTGTGATAAAACAGAGACGCATTGGAAAATAGTTTGGGGCACACTGTTATAAAGTGCACAGGTCAGGAACCTGCGATCACTGAAACAATCTGCAAGAACAGATATTTTGCATCAACCAGTTCAGATGGGGCAGGCAGTGCTTGAACTTCTGGTCCAGAGACAGGGATACTGCCACTTTCCCCTGGTCTTCAATTGTATGAGAATACACTGGAGTTAACAATGTTAGAGACCATCCATAAAAGGAATATATTGCTGTTAATTTTGTTTTATTCCAGAACCTAGTGCATTATTGCTTCAATCCATGTTATTGAATGAATGGCTATGAAAACATGCATTTATGTCTTAACAAGTATTATGGCAGGTTCCATGTCTCACATACATATTGATATTCTGTTCACATAGCTGTGTTTAAGTGCATTAACGTTATTCTACAATCTAGAAATGCCTTAAGCCCAACCTATTCTGACTTGAAGGTGGTGAATCAGTATCAGAGCCAGGGAGGTTGGGTAAGATTTCACTATGATTTAGAAACTGAATGTATGCAGGAACTTGATTGTTTGCTCAAATCAAAACAAACAGTAGAAAGGGACCAGAAACTGGTGCATAGAGTATGTTTGTTTCACATGGCAATTTGTTGAATAAAATATTTAATGTTTAGGTAACAAGATACAGGTATTTATTACAGTAGATTCTAAAATTAGTTAGAACCACCAATTATCTCTAACTTATGTAAAGCCAAAAGTACAGATCAAAAAAATCAAGTTTGATTCACAGAAAAAATCCATTTTTATAGGAAGGCTGTGATTTCTAACGTCAATCCCCATTCTGATAGATAGTCACTCGCATGGTGAATAAAGACTGCAGTTTCCTGGATGGCTGGTTTTCAAAAGAAAGTGATAGTAACAGTGTGGGTTCAATTGTTACCATGAAGAAATCTCCATCACAACCTCAACTGTTGGATGAGGCAAGGTGCCCCTCAGCTTAAACAATTACCAGACATCTCTCTGTAATGAGATCACAGCTCTATGCTTTGGTAGGACTATGATAATATTATCCTCAAGTGAAGAACTCTGTTGTTCCCCAATTATATTTGCTATCACACTAATTAAACTAAAACCTCAGGTTTTTCCTTGATTTTGTACATCGACCCTGCTTCCAGCTAAAAAAGAATTATCATTGCACTTCAAGTATTTTCAGTATCTCTTCAGTTCTGTTGCCAAGGCATCCTAGCTATTCCTCACAGTGGCACTGGAGCAACACAACTGCAGACAACAATTTTTAATCGATGTTGGTGTCAGAAAATAGGCAACAGCTCCAAAATCTGTTTGTAGCTGCATGACTAGAGCATTCAATATATTTTATCCTTTAGCAAGACAGAGCTGAGAGAATTACAATATATTATGCTGAGTGCACAATAGACATTGGTTTCAATTTAATTCTGATCATGTCATAATAATGACCCAAATTATTGTGTTACAAAGCATCTATTTCTCATGTTCAAGCTTCACCTTTCAACACAACGAGTAAAACTAGATCAATCTGTCTGATGTACAAAATACACATTCTGTGATCTGTAAAAGAAAATGTACATACAAACATTTTTAAACTCATTAGGTTCTGGTGATGTATATAGAGAGATATGTGGAACAGCAAGGAAATTTGAAGCTCGGAATCACAGAACTATAAAATGAATACAGAACTAAAATGAAGTCCATTTAGCCTGTGCCAGTTCTTTTAGATTAGATTATCTACAGTCGAGAAACAGGCCATTCAGCCCAACAAGCCCACACCGATCCTTTGAAGAGTAACTCAACCAGACTGGTTTCTCTCTGAATTATTCACCTAACATTATGGGCAATTTAGCATAGCCAATTTGCCTAACCCTCACATCTTTGGATTGTGGGAGGAAACCAGAGCACTCAGAGGAAATCTGCACAGACACGGGGAGAACATGCAAACTCCACACAGACAGAACGGAGGCAGGAATCAAACCCAGGTCCCTGGTGCTGTAAGGCAGCAGTGCTAACCACTGAACCATCGTGCCACCCATATGTAACTATAACTTGGCTAGCCACATTACCTTGCCTTTTCTCTGTAGGTCCATTAAGTGTTCAGCTTCAGATGATGATCCAATTCCCTTTTAGTGACAAGGTGTGAAATTACAGACTTGGGAACAAGCCCACATTTTAAAGTTGCACTGTAAACTTTGGCACAGCAACAGAGTCAAGCTTATGTATATATTATCCTTTCTTACCTTTCCAAAGTGCCCACTCACATCCCATCAATCCGTCTAAACATTGCTTAACACAACATGGGCTCTCCAGAAAATTTTTAAAAAATGTCTTTCCATTCCCTGACGTGCACTGAAACCTACCTCTTAAAATGCTTGAAGCAAGTCCCAGGATGCGGAATACCAGTTTTGGGAAAGCAGGGGATTCTTCACTTTGTGAGAACATTGCCAACTGTGGCAAGATTGAAACAAAACTCAAAATGTACCTTGCTACAGGGCTGAAGGGCAAAGAAACCAACTGCAATTCTAATTCTGGTAAATTCTGTCTAATCCTTGTTGATCACCTTAGAGAAATAAATCCTGTAAAAAGGATCAACTTTAATAAAATGATTTACACAATAAATTGTTGCTTGGGCTCTACCATACTCCTAATTGTATTCAAATGAATATTAAAAAAAAACTGGAATTCTTAAAAAAAAAATTTATGCAGTGTTTGGAGAAAAAGAGCCACAAAAAAATAAAGTACATAATTTGCAAAATTAATCTGGAGTTTGCAATTATAATGGAAGATAACTGACTCAAATATAATTTTGCATCTTTAATGATTCTCATGAAGGTATAATCATCCAGATCTGTGCCAATTTGACTAGTTTTGCTTGATTGTAATTTCTCAAAGTATATTTACGTTCCCAGTTGTCTATGGGTTATTTAACTCACTAGCTCAATCCAATGATATTAACAAGCGTATATTACTCAGGAATTCATATTCTCTGGTTGATTGGTTTATGCCCACAAGTGTCTTGTATGGAGAAGGTAATTTCGGTAATATAACTGAGGGATGCGTCCAGGAATGACAAAACAGTATTCACTGGTTTACACTTAAGGACTTTGTCTAAAAGACAAGCTGAAGGTTTTATTGGTGCAGGGTAGTATCCCTACCTCTGAACCAGGAGGGCCAGGTTCCAGTGCCACCTTCACTAGACGCAATATAATAACATCCGAGCAGGTTGGTTAGGAAAAATACCTAAAAGACAACCTTTTCCCTGTTCATACAGATTATAGAAGAGTGTGTGGAAGGATTGTGCAGTGAGCATTTGGTATGACAAGTTTCCAAATGTGAACTCCAAGTTCGGAGGATCTAAGCTTTCACATCAAAGCTGTTCTTTCAGAGAAGGATGGAATTTTAGTGAATTGTTGGAGTCTGTGCAAGTAATGTAGACAAAAATAAACAAGTTGGAGGATTCAGAAAATGAGCCAAAGATCAATAAAGAAATTAATATTAAGCAATAGAAATGAGAATAGCCAATGCAAACTAAAGGAGAAGCATATTCTGTCACATTCATGAACAGGAATATGAATCAAGTCAAGATCAGACTGGTGGAAGGATATTTCGTTCTGCTCGGTCTGCAGATAATGTTACCACATTTAAACTGCAATGGAACCAAAGAGCAGAACAGCAACAACAGATATGGACCACACATTGTCACAGATTTCAAACCTTCGCAAATTTACTTCAAATGAAGACAGTGGTTTGAAGTGATTGTTGTGAAATATGAAAAGAGACAAAAACAAAGAAGAGTCAACATGATTTCACTGTCCACACAAGGCATTCCTTTATTGGTGAACAGTCTATGTTCAAATCAGCAACATTGGTCACTGAGCAAGGATTATCTTGCTCAGTTCAGGTCACTGATATGTAATACTGGTTCGATCCACAGCAACACACAATAAAGGGAATTTCACAAGAGCAGGGAATGTCTACACCATTACAAAGTGCTTGTAAATCATAGATCCAACATCACAAAGTGGCAAAAAAATGGGGGCAGGTTGTTGGGAAGAAGCTGGGTGGGAAATGGGGTTGGGACACGGATTTCTGAAGGCAGTTGCTGAGATGGATCTATAGTGTAATAACGTGATCATTCCTTTGCTATTTCTCAGTTCCACTCAAATAACTTCCCTGGATGTATTTCCGGGACTATCCTTCCTGAGTACAGCCATAATTTTATCCCTAATCAAAAACATCACTCCCCCCACCTCTCTTGCCCCCCTTTCTTTCCTTGCTACTGAGTCTATACCCTGGAACATTAAGCTGCCAGTCCTATCCATCCCTGAGCCACATCTCTGTAATTGCTATGATATCCCAGTCCCATGTTCCCAATCATGCCAAGTTCATCTGCCTTACCTGTTAGACCTTTTATATTGAAGTAAATGCAGTTAAATTTATCAGTCCTACCTCTTGTCTACTTTATTCCTTCCTGCCCTGTCTTTGACTTAATCCTTTTCCCAACTGTATCAGTCTCAGATTGATCTCTTTTATCACTATCTCCCTAGGTCCTTCCCGTACCCCCCTCCCTAGTTTAAATCCTCCCGAGCTGCTCGAGCAAATCTCCCGCCAGTATATAATCCCCTTCCAATTCCGGTGCAATCTGTCCTTGTTATACAAGTAACTTCTACACCAGAAGAGATTCCAATGATCTAAAAATGTGAATCCTTCTCCTCTGCACCAGTTCTTCAGCCACACATTAATCTGCTCTATCTTTCTATTCCTACCCTCACTCGCTCTTGGCATCAAGAATAATCCAGATACTACTGTGCTAAAGGACATACTTTTAAAATTCCTGCCCCAATGTCCAAAACTTTTCAGAATCTCATCCTTTTCTCTTTCTATGCCATTTTTTCCAACGTGTACAATGACCTCCTTTTAGTCCCTCTTCCCCTTTGAGAATATTGTACATCCTCTCCCAGAGGAAGTGGCTAAGGTCCAGAATGAATACATTGATATTCACAAAAGGAGGAAAAGGACATGGTGGATGGTGAGTCTTGGGAGGGGTATGTTGATATTCTCAGGCATGTCAAAATAAAAGCAGGATGGGTTGGCTGTTTTGAAAAGCATTAAGGCAGACAAGCTCCCATGACCTAATAGGACCTATCCCAGAATGCTGAGGGAGGCAGATGAGAAGGTTACTGGAACCTTATGTGAAATCGTTGAATCCTCTTTAGTCACAGGCAAGGTCCCAGAGGCTGGAGAATAGTCAAAAGTTTTTCTTTTGTTTAAGAAAGTCAACAGGGATAATCTATGTAAATAAAGACTGGTGAGCCTTACATTACTGCTAGAAAAATTACTGGAGAAAATTCCTAGAGGCAGGATTTACTTATATTTGGAAAAATAATGGACATATTAGCAACAGCCAGTATGACTTTATAAGGGGAAGGTAGTGGCTTACAAACCTGATTGAGTCTTGAGAAAGTGACAAAGATGATTGATGAGGACAGGAGGTGGATGTTATCTATACGGACTTTCGCAAGTCCTTTGACAAGGTCCCTCATGGCAGGTTAGTAGAAAACAGAAAGGCACATGGGATCCACAGTCAGCTGGTAAGATGGATACAGAACTGGCTCTGTCATAATCGACAGAAAGCAGCAGTGGAAGGGTGATTTTCTGACCAGTGGTGTTCCTCGGGGATCTGATTTGGACAAGAATGTAGGTGGCTCAATTAGTATGTTTGTGAATGACTAGGATTGGTGGAGCTGTGGATAGTGATGAGGGAATCCAGAGGATAAAGCAGGATATAAATAGGCAGGAGACTTGAGTTTAATTCGGACACATGAAAGGTGATGCATTTTGAAAGATCGAACACAGAAGGGAAGTATAACAGTAAATGGCAGAACCTTTTGTACCTTCTCCCCAGCCCCACCTCCCACCCATTTATCTCTCCACCCTGAAGGCTTCCTGCCTCTATTCCTGATGAAGGGCTTTTGCCCGAAACGTTGATTTTCCTGCTCCTTGGATGCTGCCTGACCTGCTGTGCTTTTCCAGCACCACTCTGATCAGAACTCTTTGTAGCATCAACATACAAGGGATCTAGGCATACAGGTCCCCAGTTCCCGGAAAGTGGAACAAAAAGTGCACAAAGGTGGCCAAAAGGCACATAATATACTTGCTTTCATCAGTTAGGGCATAGAGTATAAAAATTAACACCTCATGTTGTTGTTGTATAGGACTTTAGTTCAGCCACATTTGGAATATTGTGTAAAGTTGTGGTTGGCACATTATTAGAAGGGTGTGGAGGCTTTGGAAAGGAGACTGAAAATGTTTACCAGAATGTTGTCTATTTTGGATGGCATTAGCTATAAGGAGAGATTGGACAAATGCAATAGTTTTCTATTGAATATTGAACAATGAGGAGTGTGCTGATATAATTTTGCAAATATCCAAGTCATGGATAGAATGGATAGCCAGAACCTTATCTCCAGGGTAGAAATGTAATTCCAAGAGGACATAGGAGGCAAGCTTAAAGGAGATCTAAGAGGCATTTTTTAAAAAATAAAGCCAGCAATAAGTGCCTGCAATGTGCTGTTATGAGATGTACGTGGATACAATAGTAATGTTTGAAGAGGCATCTCAACAGATACAGGAATAGGCAGGGAATACAGACTGCAGAGACAAAAGGAAAGGCATGTGTCAGCACAGACATCACGGGCCAAAAGGGCCTATTCTTGTGCCATACTCTTCTTTATTCTTTGTCCTCTAGATTACATTCCACATGTCTATTTCCCATCCACTGAACCATATGATCGATATCATCCCACCAGTGCAGCCATTCTCTCTGCTGTCAACGATCTGGCTAATTATTGCCCTGTTTGCAAATTTCCCAAACACATGTCCCAGGTTTAATTCTCAATCATGACTCAATATAGCCAATAGCATGGGATACAACAGAACCCTGTGGAACACCACTGCAAATCAATTTCAATTTGCAAAAACATCCATCAATTGCCCTGCTTCCTTTCACTGAGAGAAAGTCAGATTCAACTCGTCACCTTCCCCTGTGTTGCACCAGACTGCCACATGGAACCTTAACCAAATCCCCACGACAATACTTCATTGCCCTCAATTCAACTTGTTACTATGTCAAAAAATTCAATATGCTCCTAAGGCATGATCTTGACTTAAACCTGCAGACTATCACGGATTAATTCATGCTCAACTAATAATTTATCCATTCCCAGAAAGGATCCTAATAGTATGCCCAGAGTCTTGATTTTCCACATTGTAACAAGTTAAAAGAAACATCACTTATGGTTTTCCTGTGTTCACTGTGCCCCTTCAATGCAATAAACCGATGTGCAGAAACAGGATCGCCTCCTTTCAACATTTTCTGCTGAGGAAAACAGTCCCAATTTTGTCACTTATCCACTTAATGGAAGGTTCCCACCCAGGGGGCAATCCTCATGAATTTCTATTCAATGCCATCATACACACCTTTAAGTTTATACGAGGTAAACACTGGAAGACAAGGGTTTTCATTTTGTGGTGTTTAAGAAAGATATAGCTTGTTTTAATCAGGATCACTTAACAAAATCTTTTATTTGATTTGATTTAATATTGTCACATGTACCTAGGCTCAGTGAAAGTTTTATTTTGCCTGCAGTATAGGCAGATCATACCATACAAAGATGATAGGGCAATGAAACAATGTAAAGTTATATCAGCAGAGGTGCGCAAAAAGCAAGATCAACATTAGATTTGAAATTAGAGATCCATTCAGAAGTCGAATGGAGTCATGGGTAATAAACTAGCAGGGACAGAGGACTGGTTAACCAATAGAAAGCAGACAGTTGGGATAAATGGGTGTTTCTTTGGTTGGAGGTCAGTGGTGGGCGGGGCTCTACACCCCTCACCCATTGGGCCTACAACTGTTTATGATATTTATAAATGATTTGGAAGAGGAGACCGAGTGTCATGTATCCACGTTTGCTGATGACACTAAATTGAGTGGAAAGGCAAACTGTGCAGACGATGTGGAGGGTGTGAGGAGAGATTTAGGCAGGTTAGTGAGTGGGCAAGGGTCTGGCAGATGGTATACAATGTTGGTAAAATGTGAGGTTATTTACTTTGGAAGTAAAATTAATAGGTCAGAGTATTATTTAAATGTGAAAGATTGCAACAAGCTGTTGTGCAGAGCGACTTAGGAATGTTCATAGATGAATCACTAAAAGTTGATTTGCAGGTGCAATAGGTAATCAGGAAGGCAAATGGAATATTGGCTTTCGTTGCTGGGGGATTGAATTTAAGATCAGGGAGGTTCTACTGCAAGTGTATAAGGTGTTGGTGAGGCTGCATCTGGAGTATTGTGCACAGTTCTGGTCTCCTTACGTGAGGAAGGATATACTGGGTTTGGAGGCGGTGCAGAGGAGGATCACCAGATTGATTCTGGAGATGAGGGAGTTACTCTATGAGGAGAGGTTGAGCTGCCTGGGACTGTACTCACTAGAAGTTAGAAGAGTGAAAGGGGATCTTGTAGAAACATATCAGATTATGAAAGAGATAGATAAGATGGAGGCAGACAAATTGTTTCCACTGGTGGCTGTGAGATAAGGATTAGGGGGCATGGCCTCAAGATTAGGGAGAGTAGATTCAGGACAGAGATGAGAAGGAACTGTTTTTCCCAGAAAATAGTGAATCTATGGAATTCTCTGCCTGAGGGAGCAGTAGAGACATCTTTATTAAATATATTCTAGACCCAGTTGGATGGGTTTTTGCGTGGTAGGGGAATGAAGGGTTATGGGGATAATGCAGGTAGGAGGAGCTGAGATGATGGATAGTTCAGCCATAACCTTAATGAACAGCAGAGCAGATTTGACGGGCCAAATGGCCTACTCCAGCTTCTATTATTATGAAACAGGTAAGACTTTGTTTTTGAATCTGTTGGTATGTGTGTTTAAAATTTTGTATCTTCTGCCTGATGGCAGAGGTTGGAGGAGATTATAACTGGGGTGAGAGGGGTCTTTGATGTTGGCTGCCTTTACGAGGCAGTGAGAAATGTAGTCGGAGACAATGGATGGGAGGTCAGTTTGCGTGATGAACTGGGCTGTACTCACAACTCAGGTTCTTATGGTCCTGGGCAGAGCAGTTGCCATGCTGTGAGGCATCTGCATAGAAGGTTTTCTGTGGTCCAAAAGAGAACCCTTTTGGACATGCTGAATGTCCTTTGGCAAAATGCATTAGTTGGATTCTCAGTAGGTAAATAAAATATCCATGATAACTTCACCAATCTTAGTCTCTCATTTGAACCTGCTGTCAATGAGCAGAGGGTTATATGAGCTGCGCAGGAGAGTGGAGTTCAGGTTACAATCAGATCAGCATTGAGCTTCCTGAACAGTGGAGCTAATTCACATGTTAATTTGTCAGAGAGCGTACACTCACTCAAAGCCAACACAATAGAGGTGAGACAGCAATAAGTGCATCAGGATGCTGGACTACAAGATGAGCCAGTGACCAAGCTATGAGTATCCTTCAAGGACAAATCCAGCATGAACAGGAGCCAGGGCAAGCCCAAAAATATCTGTGGGCCTTTACTGGTTGGACTGTCTTGATGGTCCGGAATGTTTCTGGATGTTCCCTGGGCCATATAACAGGTTTCCTCTTTTCCTTCCTTCAAATGCAAGAAATTCACAAGCAGACCACTGTCAGAGACCATCCCAATGGGCTCCGAGCAGTGATCTCCTGCTTCCTAGGGTCATGCTCCTACTCCCAGCCCTGCTCTTAGTCCCTGGTCAGTTGGCATTCCCTCCCAATTCAGGCCAGTGATCCACCTGATCTCTCCTTTGAGCCTGAGCTGCTGGACATCATACGGATGATTTCTCACAACTGTCTCAGCCCTTTCCACAGAATTAAAACCACTTCTGCTGTATCACTGCTGACATGTACAATTTGGTCTAGATTAGAGTGGCGCTGGAAAAGCACAACAGGTCAGACAGTGTCCGAAGAGCAGGAAAATCACCTGAAACGTTGATTTGTTGGACCTGCTTGTACGTTTCCAACACCATTCTAATCTTGACTCTAATCTCCAGCATCTGAAGTACCCACTTCCGCCTATGTATAATTTGGTGCTGAAGGCAGAATGACATGGTCAAGGGTCACATGGGAACACTTAAGGTTCTCATGATTGAGAAATGATTTGGTGATGCTGCAAATTAGAACAAAGCTGAAATGAGGGAGCACAGAATTCTCCTGAACCTGGTGATTGTTACACGCATGAACACTGTGCTTAGAGTAAATGGACTTAAGAAATGCATCGGTCGGATTACATTTGACATACACCAATCACAGATTGCAATTTTCAGATCATGTATCAGTCTTATAGCATTTTTATAGCAAGGCTCTTTAACAAGACTGTCATTGTCAGTTTGTTCCTGTATATTTTACAAGTAAACACGCATTTAATACTGTTGCACCTTTCACTTTGAAGTTTTCATTTTTTTTAAAAGGCAGTCAGATACTTGGCACAAATAGAACTTTATTTACCCTCTAGTTTCTCACACAGGTGGGGATTTTAAACCCCTTGTCATCAAGACACAGAACACACAAACATTTTGTTTTAAAAGTGTCCCAGCAAATGAAGTTGGAGTAGGGAAACCTGATTTAGAATTGAACAGGGGATAGGAGGATTCTAGTGAAGGGAATTGAAAAATCCAAAGTGACAAATGGAGACAGATGGCAGTATTGGGAAAGGCGAGCTGAATGGGATAGGAAAGGACAGTCATTCTGCAGAATGCAAGATCCATGGAGGGATAGGAGTAAAAACACAACATGTAAGTCATGTTATGAGAAAGTATGGAGTGTCTGCAATAATAGCTGAACCAATGAAACCAGAGGTACATTTCCAAATCTAGTCACCCTGATAAAAAGATGGACGAGACGACTGTTTCAGAAATACATACCCCAGATACATGCTTTGAAAAGACAGTCAGAATGAAATGGGAGAGGTAGCCCTGATTATAAAGGAGTACAATCACATTGGCTTCTCCTTTCTCTCCAAATGAACTGCAGATGCTGTACGTCAGAAACAACAGAGGTTGCTGGAAAAGCTCAGCGGGACTGGCAGCAGCTGTGAAGAGAAATCAGTGAATGTTTTGGGTTCAGTGATCCTTCCTCAGAACTGAGAGAAACAACCTTGACTCAGAAAATAAGTAAACGTCTATGCAGGTATAGATTAGGGAAGTGTGAAGGTCAGAAAAATGTTGCTAGGATTAGTTCATAGAGCCCTGATATGAGCTATACCATTGGGCAAAGCATTCAGCTCGAAATTATTGAAATTTATGAGTGACTGATCTCTGTCCAGATTGGGCAAAGGTGGGTGAGTAAGGTCACAGATGGGCCTTAATATGGAAAAATGATTGGTTACTAACTTGGGTCATGAAAACAGAATTTGTAAATATTGATGTTCAGAAACTTGGGTATACATTTATAAAGGGACACAAAGATCACATGTAGGAACAGAACCATTGGGAAAACAAATAGCATGTGGATTTTCATTGCTATAGAATTAGAGTACAACAATTGAAAGAACCCTTGCTTTAGGTGTAAGGGGTGAGACCACATCTGGAATTAAACCTGGAACATAGCATCTGAGAAGTAAGAGAGACAATCTGACCTATGCCTTTTCCAGCACCATACTTTATCGATTCCATATTGAAACTAAAGGATAAAAGCAAAATATTGTATAGGCTGAGGTCAGGCAGCATCAGGGCAGAAAGGAACACAGAGTTAACATTTCAAGTCTAATATAACTTCCAGACCCACTGCATTTGTCCTGCATTTCCTGTGTTTAAGATTCATTTGTTTTGAATCAAATACAGTGAGTATTCACAAGGTTAGTCGTTGGAATGTGGGATGTTGGTTTACGTGATGAGAAGCTGAGTAAAATTATATGACATTATATCCTCAGCATATAAATGCAAGTATAGGCTGGGCTCGGGAAGGATGATACGCAATTTTATTGAAAGTTACGAGATGCTGAAAGGGATGCAGTTAGAGTTTCTATCTCTGTCTTTTCGACCGGGCCTCCTCCACACCTCAAATGGCTGTGGATTCTACAACGACAAAAAGAATAGTTGCTGGAAAGTCATTTTAGGAGAAAGGCAAGAGAAATTTCTTCATTTGAAAACAATTGGAATGCTCTATCCAGAAGGTCATGGAGCTTCCACAATGGAAGAGTTTAAAAGCAGGAAATGATACATTTTTGATCTCAGGGCCTCCTGGGAGATAAAGGATAGTCAGGAAAGTCAAGTTGAAGCTCAGGATCAGCCATGAGGTCAATAGGCTGCATCATGGTCTACTTCTGTTCTTTCGTTTCTAAAGTAGGCCTGGAACAGTGGATCAGCTCCTGCTCTGTGGCTCTAATACTTGGATACAGCATAGCCATATTAGGTTGCAGAGGTGACACACACGCACTGACCACAGTTTGAAATGTTTGAATTTTCTTGCTTAAATTTGATGTATCAATGCCTTGTTGAATTAAATATTAAACTTTGGATAATGACAAGTCCTTTGCCACCAAAGCATGAGAGTTAGGAAATACATAGGGTGCAAAGAAAGGAAGTTGTACTAAACCTTGACCAAATTTGGTTTACACACAGTTGACACTGCACCCAATTCGGAGCAGACTTTCAGATAGGATATCAAAACCTTGGACAAAATTCAGAGGAGATCAATCAGAATGTGCCAAGGGTGAAAGGGTTTGATAAAGGAAGGAGACCCCAGCTCCTGCCTTGAGGAGACAGAGGGAGTTAAAGAAGACAATGTTAAACATCTTGAAGATCTTTAATTGAAAACAGAGTAGGTTTCCAAAATGACAGTGTGATCAATAACCAGATGTCACAAAAAATTGGGAAATGTCTAGGGAGGATAGTGAGATTTTGAAAGCAATCACGCTGTACCTGAAATGGTGCTAGAAGCAGATTCAACAGCAACTCAAACAAATTAGATAATTATTTGAGAAAGAAAACCATGCAGGATCTATGGAAGATGAAAGGGAAGTGGAGCCCACTGGATAGCTCAGACTGAGGCAGGACAGACATGATGGGTCAAATGGCCACTGTGCTTTATTAGTCTGCACAATTAAAGTGTTGCAATGGTTCTCAGTAAGATGCTGGGGAGGTAATTACCTAGTGGTACTATTTCTGGACTGTTCATCGTGATGAAGGACTCCTGCCTGAAACAGCGATTCTCCTGCTTCTCGGATGCTGCATGACCTGCTGTGCTTTTCCAGCACTGCACTCTCGCCTGTTAATCCAGAGACTCAGGTAATGTGCTGGGGTCCTGGGTTCAAATCTCACCATGGCAGGCGGTGGAATTGAATACAATAAAAAATTGGAGTTAGAGTGTAGTGATGACCATAAAACGAATGTTGATTGCCGGAGAAAAAAAACATCTGGTTCACAAATGCCCTTTAGGGAAGGAAACTGCCACCCTTACTTGGTCTACATGTGACTCGAGATCAATAGCAATGTGGTTAACTCTTAACCACCACTGACATGGACAATAGGTGCTGGCCTAGGCAGTGACAACCTCATCACATGAATGAATACAAAACTCACTGGTTATAGATTAACCTGCAATTTCAGGGTATGATTAAACATCTGGATAGTTGGAAGGTTATGCTAATAGTTGAAGATTAATTAATATGTTAAGCCCGAGAAAAGCTGTTCTGTCACCAACTATATTATTAATTCAGCTTTCCTCCAGCATCAACTCAACTGCAACAAATCAAACAGTTCTTGTCAAAGTACAGGCTGTTTTCTATATTTGTTTTCAAGGTAGATTAAAAGTTATTTAAATTCAGAGATTTTCTGCTCAGAATCTCAGAAATGAGAGAATAAAGCAAAGAGCCAAAATACTACCAAGTAAATTAAGATGCAACTTAGGTACTATGTTAATCATGTATTGTCCAAACTCCAGGACTGTTTATCCTTTACCAGTAATCCATTCCCATTCTTACATCAACTTCTCTTTTGTAAGTTATGATCACAATGGATTATACATTGGAACGTTCATACAATGGCAATGGGTGGCACGATGGCTCAGTGATTAACACTGCTGCCTCACTGGACTCAGGTTCAATTCCAGCCTCGGGCAACTGTCTGTGGGGAGTTTGCACATTCTCCCTGTGTCTGTGTGGGTTTCCTTCAGGTGCTCTGATTTCCTCCCACAATCCAAAGATGTGCAGGTTAGATTGCCCGTAGTGTTAGGTGCATTAGTTGGAGGGAAATGGGTCTGGGTGGGTTACACTTCGGAGGGTTGGTGTTGACTTGTTGGGCCAAAGGGCCTGTTTCCACACTGTAGGGAATCTAATTGAATTGAATTGAATCTAAATCTACGTTTGGAATTTTTTGATCAGCTTCATGGTAGACAATAGGTGTGCAGTTTAAGACAAAAGTATAGAGGCATTGTGAAGAGACAGAAACTGTTCAGGTTCTTGGAAAATTTTGGAGCAGTGCTCCGAAAGCTAGTGCTTCCAAATAAAGCTGTTGGACTATAACTTGGTAATGTGTGATTTTAAACTTTGTCCACTCCAGTCCAACACCGGCTTCTCCAAATCTTGAAAAATTAGAAATGCAACATGTAGATATTCCCAACATTTCCTGGGAGACAAGAATATTGGAAATTAATAACAGGAGTAGGCCATTCAGCCCCTTGAGCCTGTCCCACCATTGAATAAAGTCATGACTGACCCATGACCTAACTCTAGGCTCCTGCCTTTGGACCATATCCTGTAATACCTTTGCTTAACAAAAATACCTCAGATTTAAAACTGATGACCGATCCAGTATCTGCTGCTATTTATGGAAGAGCATTCCTAATATCTCCCACCCTTTGTGGAGAAGTATTTCCAAACATCTCTCCTGAAAGTCCTAATTTTCAGACTATGCCCCTAGTTCTAGAATCCCCAACCAGTGGAAAACGTTGATCTTTAACCATCCTGCCTTTTCCTGTTGATATCTTGGAGACATTCAGGTTATAGCTATTAAATACCATTGGACCTACTCAGCTAGGAGGAAAATCCACACGTGGAAGAAAACTGAAAGCAGTAACCCCACAATATCAAAGCCTCTAAACATCAAATTATTACCTTCTTGGAGGCGGATTCTCAGAATTAATCTCCTTGATGCTTTGCATTGTCATTGAATTCCTAGTGGGTAGGCCATTTAGGACAGAAACTAGGAAGGATTTCTTCAATCAAAAAAGGTAGTGAACCTTCAAAATTCTCTACCATAAGATGCTGTGGAGGACAAGTAACTGAATATCTTCAAGAAGGGAGGTAAGTAACTTTCAATTTTAAAGGCATTAAGGGGTAGGGGGAGAAAGCAGGAATTTGGTAGAAAGGGAGGATCAGCTGTGATCCTATTGATTGGCAGAACAGGCTTGATGGGCTGAACAGTCTACTCGTCATTCAGTTTGGAATGTATAAAGCACATAATCAGCTATTCTGCTGTTTCAGTGTCACAATTTTTAACCAGAATGCCCTGATATCCTGGATCTAGCCTGCAAGGCATGTCCCTCTCCAGAATACAATGTAGGTTTTCTCTCAGAAAGTGGTTGACAATGTCCTGCACAAGGGATTATTGTGCAGGATTAAAGATCATGGGATTGGGGCAAGTGTGTTTGAGATGGATAGAAAACTGGCTGGCAAAGAGGAAGCAATTAATGAGTCCTTTCCAAATTGGCAGGCAGTAAGAGGTGGGGTGCCACAGGGATTGGAGCTGTGACCCTAGCTCTTCACAATATCTAATAATCCATTGGATGAGGGAACAAAATGGAGCATCTCAAAATTTGCAGATGATACCAAGTTGGTTTTGGAGGTGGGGAGGTGAACTGTGAGGAGAATGCAGAGATCCTCCAGCATGATCAGGTTGGTGAGTGGGCAAATTCATGGCAGATGCTTTATAATTTGGTTAAATGTGAGGTTATTCACTTTGGAAGCAAAAGCAAGGCAGCAGATTCCTATCTGAATGGCTGTACATTGGGAGAGGGGAGTGTGCAGTGGGACCTGGGTGTCCTTGTGCACCAGTTGCTGACGAAAAGTATGCAGGGGCAGCAGGTGGGAAAGAAGGGAAATGATGTGTTGGCCTTCAGTGTGAGAGGCTTCAAGTACAGGAGCAGGGATGTGTTGTTGCAGTTACACAGGGCCTTGGTGAGACCACACCTGGAATATTGGGTGCAGTTTTGGTCTCTTTTTCTGAGGAAGGATGCTCTTGCTCTGGGGGGAGTGCAGCGATGGTTTCCCAGGCTGATCCCAGGCTTGTTGAGACTGACATATGAGGAGAGAGCGTTGAGGATAGGATTGTTTTCACTGGAGTTCAGACGAATGGGGATGGGTGGGAATATCTCGGAGACTTATAAAATTCTAACAAATAGAATGGATGCTCCTGATGGTGGGTGTGTCTAGAACCAGGGGTCACAGTCTGAGGATTTAGGGTAGACCATTCAGGAAAGAGATGAGGGGACATTTCTTCACCAAGGGTGTGGTGAACCTGTGGGATTCATTACCACAGGAAGTAGTCGATGCCAAAACATTGAATGTATTCAAGAGGTGGCTCCATATAGCACTTGGGGCGAATGGGATCAAAGGTTATGGGGAGAAAGCAGGATTAGGCTCGAGTTGGACGATTATCCATGATTGAGATGAATGGCAGAGCAGACTCGAAGGGCCGAATGGCCTCCTCCTATATTTCTAGGCTTGCACTTGGAGTGAATGTGCTTTTTTTTTATATATAAATTCTGTTGTTGCACAGTTGGAGATGGTCTCTTGGAGGTTAGACAGAGGTCTGCTCTCCCCCAGAAACATGGAAGAAAGGGGCTGGAGGAGGCTTTGATCCCTCAACCTTGCTCCATCACTCAAGATGATCATGACTGCGTAGAGTTCAATACCTAATCTCACCTTTATCCCATATCCCTCAATCCCTTTAGTCACAAAAGATATAACTACCTCCTTCTGACCTCAACCATTTCCTATTGCAGTGAATTCCACGGGTTCCCCACACTCTGGGTGAAGAGATTTCTCTTCAACTCACTCCTAAATGGTCAAGCATTTATCATTACAAGTGATTCCAGTTGAAGGGTAATAATGGATTCATTCCAAAAACATGGGGGTTATTTCCTGGACAACATTTATCCTTTAACCCTCATCACAAAAGAAAACACTTTTTGCTTGTTTTCATTGATCCCACATTAGTATGTGGGATCTTGCTGGGTACTAATTGTGTAGACTGTGCACAAACTGTAGTGTCAACACTGCTGTGTTGGCCATAAAATACCTTGATATGCCTCAAGTACAAACATTTCTCTTGTTCTTTCAAATCATTCATCTTGTATTCAAAAGTTCAGTTTTACCAGATGTTGCTGCATTTTAAATGTTCTCTTACTGTTTATCACTTTATGTTGAGAACAAGAATCAGAGCAGAAAAGGGCAAAAAGTACTACAAACCAAAAATACCAAGAGTCTGGAAGACTGCAGAAAGACAGAAACAACCTGTCCAGACAGTCACACAATACACAGAAGAGCCAGTACTAACATTCCAGAACTGACACACTGCCTAAATGTTTGTCAAATTTCTCATGCCATCATTGTCAATAATTTGTGGACGAGAATATATTGACAAGGTGATGCTGTGAGTAACATCTGCTAAGAGACAGTTAGGAGGAACACTGCAGTCACTGATATACGATTAATATTCTCCATTTTTTAACCACCTTAAGTGGACCTAGTTTTCTTGTGTTATGGATGGATACGTCTGGAAATCGCTCAATAAGAATGACTGTGTGAGGGGGGCTCAGTTGTGGCCTGATCATGTATCTGTCAGTGATTCAGGGACAAATGCTCTCGATTCCTCACTTGATTCAATTGGTCTCGCTTACCAGCTTACAAAATGAAATCTGCTGAAAGAATTGGAGGATGAGATGGCTGTATGTGATGTGTTTCGGTTGAACAGTGCACTAATTTGCTTCCCTTGCTCAGTGCATCTGCGTTATTTTTAATATGCTTGCAGTGTCACTCTGAAAGTGGATAGGAAATGTCAGGATCATCACCAGGAGAAGTGGGAATGCTAAAAGGCCAAAATGAATCACAACATCCAATCAAACTTATACAAATAGAGAAAATAAGACTGATTCTGTAAAACCTGCCAATAGCATCTCACTGCCAAGATTCAAGAAACCTTTTTGTGAAAATAGCACTAATCATCTTCACAATGTTTCAATTCTTTTCACTCCTAAACAGAAGAGTCATCAACGACAACTGAACACTCGAGACTGTTTTACTAAACACAATGAAAATAACCAGAAAGGAGCAGAATGAATTTGACTTCCCATGCCGTTCCCCAGGTTATGTTCCAAAAGAGCCTGAGACAAGCTAACAAATTCAAACAGGGTTACACCACTAAATAAAAACCTAAAGAACTGTGAATGCTGTATATCAGAAGCAAGAACAGAAGTTGTTGGGAAAGCACAGGTGAGGCAACATCTGTGAAGACAAATTAAAAAGTTAATGTTTCAGGTCCAGTTTGCTGCACCCAATGTGGCCTACTCTACATTGGAAAAACCAAATGTAGACAGGGTGACTGCTTTGCAGAACCCTTTTGGTCTGTGCTCAAGCATAACCCTGACCTTCCCATAGCCGGTCATTTTAACAGCGCCCTGCTCACATGCCTGCCCTTGGCTTGCTGCAGTGTTCCAGTGAATCCCAGTACAAACTGGAGGGACAACATCTCATCTTCAGACTTGGCACTTCACAGCCTCTGGACTTCATATTGAGCTCAACACCTTCAGATTGTGAATCATTTCATCTCTTTCTTTCAGCTTATCACATCCTCTCTCCCCTTGCTCCATCCCAGTGTCTGTTCTTTCAAGCCTGGCAGGTACATACACCATTGTTCGACCATTCTCACCTTTCAAATCACTTGATCTGAACGAACATCTTTTCACTACCAGCACCCTACACCCATTACTCTCCCCTTCCCCAAACTATTGCATAAATGCTGTTCCCTTCACACTTCACTTCAGCTCTGAAGAGTCATGTAGACTCAAAACGTTAGCTTGCTCCTTCTCTATGGATGCTATCTGACCTGCTGTCATCTCCAATATTTGTTGCTTTCTGAACAGTAATCCTTGATTTGAGAAAAAATGTTAAACGGAAGTTGCCTAACCTTCTGATTGTTTCCAGCATTTTCTATTTCAGCTCTTATTTCAAACAAAGAGTTCATTGGAGTCAAGAACTGAGGGAACTGGGAATCAAACAAAATCAGAAATTGCTGGAGAAATTCAGCAGGGTCTAGTAGCATCTGTGGCAGAAAGCAGAGTATACACTTCAAATCCAGTGACCTTTCCTCAGAATAGAAGAAGCTAATGCTGAAGTTATTATTCTTCTGGCAAGTGGTTTGGCTTCATAGGCTCTAAACACTGGTGATGCCAACATTGTGGGCTCAGTTCCTGCACCAGCTGAGATTACCACGAAAGACCCACCTTTTCAACTTCTCCCCTTACTCCTCTCCCCTCAGGTGAAACAAACACCACTTGTGTCTTTAATGAGGGGCAGCCCTTTGTTTGGTAGGACTATGGTGACTTTACTCTTGTCTTCGCAAACTCCTCCGATTTCCAATCGTAAAATATTATATACCTTCTTACTCAAGATTATTTTTTTCACTTGTGTACTGTACGGATATTTACAACATACCAAAGCCATGACCTTGTCCATCTAGAAGGACAAAAGCAGCAGATACATGGGAACATCACCCCTCTGCAAGTTTCCTTCTAACTTACTCACCATCCTGATTTGGAAATACATCATTGACAGTCATAGAATGAATGCTATTATCAGACTTTAATAAGGAAATCAAATAAGATACGTACTGATTAATTTCTTTAATTCACTCAGGATGTGGGCATTGCTGGCGGGGGCAGCATTTATTGCCTGCCCCTAGATGCTCTTAAGGTGATGCTGAGCTGGCTTCCTGAACTGCTCCAGTTCATATTCTGTCAGTTGACCCACAATGCTGTTATGGAGGGAATTCCAGGATTTTGACCCAATGACACTGAAGGAACGGCAATATATTTCAAGACCTGCTGAGTTTCTCTAGTAATTTCTGATTTTGTTTTGTTTTTTGTTAAACATGGACTTGTATCGTTGTCATTGAGAATGGTCAAGAGGCTGAATGATGCCAATTAGGAATGGACAGCTTACTTGGACTCAGCAGCAATTCCCACATCCTGTAAAAAAAACAGCAGCAGTGGAGCAAGCCTTCATTCATCCCATTAGCAGGAGGTGGGTACATTCTGCTCTCTAGAACATGCAAATGAATCACAGCATGGACAGGAGCAGAGAAGTGCCAATTACAGGCAGACAGAGATGAGGATGGGTTTGGTATTATTGGAGAAAAGGATGTTTTAACCACTTAAAGATCAAAGCAATAACAACAAGAGAATGAACAGCTGAAACAATTGCACATATCTCTCAAAGTGAGTCATCCAACCTGTTCTCAGTTATTTGGAAGATCTTTAATTGAATTTTTGGTTCCAGTTTAGCATCATGTTTCTGATCTTTGGGCACCTGGCGCAGAGGGGAGTGGGCAGATCAGAGGCACCTCCTTGTGTGCCTGCCCAAGGGTCAGGCCAGGCTGGTTATAAACAGGTCCAGGCAGAGGGCTGTGGGGGTTATCTCTACCAACCTGTCTCTTTTCCATGATTCTTTCATGCCTGGGTGTCATCGAAGAGTAAAGCACGCGATGTTCACCAATATTGGAGTTCTTTAGTGAGAGGTAGCCACCATGGAGATGGAGTGCTTTATTTACCCCTTAAATGGCATTTTGATTCAACTCTTACCCCTCCCTCACTTTTGACAGATTGCATTGGACATGACGGGCTTCGCAATGTAAATACTGAATTAGCTATCCAAGTGTTTTTTTAAACTGGTGGTGGTTAGTAATTGATTAGTTTTAGAAAATGCAAGTTGAATTAGAGGGATTCTTGTGGTTCAGTGGTAGTGTCCTGACCTCCGATTCAGGAGGCCTGTGTTAAAGTCCCACCTGCTCCAAATATTTTACCAACATCTCTGAACAGGTTAATTATAAAATATTAATCAAAATGTGAGTCAGTAATTGAAAGATAATATTAAGGTATCAGTTGTCAATTTGCCTCAGAAAGTCGTCAAAGATGGAGGCCTGGACTAGTACTTCTGGGCTGAACACAGCTGGGACATTTCACCGCTGCACTCACTCAATCCAGCCAGATACAACCAGGGGGATAGGCGGGTGGGGCACCCGGGGGAGACAGCAAGTTTCTGGCTGCATGGAATGCTCAGCCTGATGTATAGGCCCGACGTTGAAGTTTAACAAAAAAAGCAAAACATGAACAATCCTTTTAGTTCTCATCCATAACCTGCCCCAGGAGGTATCAATGCATGTTCCATCCAAACCCTCATTTTTCTCATACTAGGACATGCTGAGTTCACAACTCTGTCCCTCATACCCTCCGCGTCATCCTTTGCTCTCCTTCTGACTTCCTGTGGGGATTTGCTCCCATGCCAACCTAAGTATCTGACCACCCCATAATCCATCAAAGCACCGCCACCCCCCCCCCCCCCCCCCCCCGTCGCACCCCCCCATCTCAACCAACGCTGCTCTATCCGGTCTCTATCCACCACCATCCTCTCCACCAAGCTAAGTCAACCTGTCAAATGCTAATCTCAGGACCCTTGCAGAGAGAAGATATTTTTGAAAAAAAAAGTTGCTAGTGTCTAAATATGTTGAAATAAAATGTTCATTCATAAAATCTCATTAACAGATGTGCCTTCTTTAACTAGTTACATCCCAGTAACTACAAACATTTCACCCAACTACACAATCTTTGGAATTCATTACCCCATTTCAAACAGAATGTATATCACATGCAGTTGTCAGTAAAAACCAACTTGCAGCAATAACTCTCTAATCAAACCCCTTCAGGCTTATATCAACAGACAATGAAATAACACAATTTTTTAAAAAATACACTCCAGATACTTTTTTCCCTCCAACGAGTTAAGGGCAGAACCTTTAAATGCCATGCATCTTGACAACACCTTTTGACCAGTCCTCTTAACAAGAGAGTATGGTTAAGCATGCTAATCAACTTCACAGTCATGACCTTATGTAATGTTTACACATTTACTGTTTATATTTAATAATTCCAAAAGATGGATCTCCCTCAAAGAGGCCGCAAGACTAGGTTTAAACAGTAACATACATTTCCTAAAAGGGATTCTCTAGCTGTCTGAATAAATCCACAATGGTTAGGCCTTGGTAAGGGCAGGTCTGATATGGACACTTCAGGCTTCATATTCCAGCGCTCCCAAAATCTACAGTTTTCACAAGTGAAATGTACTTGGCCAGGTACCTACATGAACTGTGCACACACACAAATCCTGACCTTCCTTTCCAATTTTCACAGGAAGGATGCAACAGGTTTGGGAGCAGTTTTCAGGCAGTTACATTATTTTTGCCACAAAGACTCAGTCATGGAGAAAAATAAAATTGGGCCAGCATCCTTTGAGCTCAGCATGCTGGGAAATATAATGTAACATGAGGCAAGGATGTTACTTTAATTATTTAAAATCACTCATTTTAATACATAACATCCATTAACTATTCCTTTAAGCATGATCTCACAACTAGCTTACATTTCACCAATCCAACCCTCTGAGATACAAGTAAAAGGAAATATAACCACCCCATTAAATGTTGGATTGGAGGTCATTTTTCCCCCCAAACTTCTAAGCTCCTTCACTTGTTCCCTCAACCTCTTTACTACTTTTATTTCTAACTCTCAGCTTTGTTCTCTCCTTCTATATTGGGTTCTATCTTTCTTCTTCAGTTCCATCTTTTCACCTGCACCATTATCTCATCTCTCGAACTGTTGCCCATCAGCATGAGAGACCAGCAGACATTGGTCATAACAGATTCCCAATAGCCTCCCACACAGTGCAGATTCTCAGATTGGATGAAGGTGGTGCTCAGCGCTCGTTTGGCACTCTCTGCTGTCCCTGGGGGCTTTTGTAACATGGTCACATAAACAGTGTGCAGTATCTTCCTTCCTTTTCCTCTAGCAGTGTGGTCATTGGCTTTTGTTAACGGCTTTCATTATATCACATTAGTTGTGGTCTGTGTACTAACTGACAGAGTTGGAATGAATGCTTTCAGGTTGGTAAGCTGTAATTAGTAAACAAAAGTCTTCTATAAAGTAAAAAATGAGGTCCGCAGATGCTGGAGATCACAGCTGAAAATGTGTTGCTGGTCAAAGCACAGCAGGCCAGGCAGCATCTCAGGAATAGGGAATTCGACGTTTCCCTATTCCTGAGATGCTGCCTGGCCTGCTGTGCTTTGACCAGCAACACATTTTCAGCAAAAGTCTTCTATAATCAAATGTACTAATGATACCAAGACAGATAGGAAAGCAGACAGAGATTTAAATACAAAGTCTCTCATAAAAAGGATAATGACAAGTTTAGCAAGTGTTTTAAAACAAAAAAGCAGATGGAATATAATGTGAGAAAATAGGAGGCTGGACGCATTGACAGGAGTAATAGAAAAGGAGACTTACTTTGGAGGGAGATTGCGTAATGCGGGAGTACACTGGGATCTGGTTGTCCTTGTACATGAAACAAAAATGTTAGCGCACAACTGCAGCAGGTAATTAGTGAAGCATGTAGATCATTGGCCTTTGTTACAAGGAGCCTTAAGGGTAAGGAAGATGTGTTCCACCTGAACAGGATATTGGCAAGACAGCTCCTGGGGTACTGTGTATAGTCCTGGTGTTCTGACTACACCTTTGCAGAAACATTTCAGGGAAGGTTCATTGGACTGAGTCCCAGGATGAATGGGTTATCTTATGGTAAAGATGGAGCAGATTGGAACCATTCTCACTCGGGGTTAAGTTTGTAAATTGTAATCTTATTGAAGCATAATGTTCTGAGAGGGCCAGGCAGGGTAAATGCTGCGAGAATTAGACTCCCCACTAGGGGAAACAAATTCAGGGGCACAGTTTCAAAACATGGGATCTCCATTTAAGAAAGATGAGGAGAGATTTCTCATCATTGATTCTCTTTGTCAGAGATCAGGGCAGACTTGGGCACTGAACATATTCAAGGCTGAGTCACAGAGACTTTTGATCTGCAAATGAAAGATTATAGGGAACACAGGAGACAAGTGTTGTTAACTCCATAGTGAATGACAGAACAGGCTTGAGGGACCACAGGGCCAACTCATGCTCCTATATCTCAAGATCATATCTTAACTGAATCACAGAATTGTCATGTCAGAAAATTAGGCCATTTGGCCTATTATGCCTGCACCAGTTTATGAAATAAGCATCATTGCCTCGTGCCAATGTCTCTGCATACCATTTCTGTCTAAATAACTATTCAATGCCCTCTTGAATACATCACCTGAACCAACCGACTGGGCTCCAGAATATAGAACATTCGAATCATTAAAAAATGCTGGTGTTTATTGCGATGTGAGTTTGCTATGATTGCAATGCCCATTCGACCATTAATTCAGACCATAATGCTGTTATTAACTTTTAATTTTATAAATTGTTTTGCAAGCTGTTAGAAACACAAAGTTAATACATGAAATATTAAATATTTTCATTGCATTT
Source organism: Hemiscyllium ocellatum (assembly GCF_020745735.1). NCBI lineage: Eukaryota > Metazoa > Chordata > Chondrichthyes > Orectolobiformes > Hemiscylliidae > Hemiscyllium > Hemiscyllium ocellatum. The sequence goes on along the minus strand of NC_083434.1, from coordinate 47,292,814 downwards.
AGCAAAGAAATGCAAAATGACTTGTAAGTCTTTTCTTTTGAGAAATTCACATTTGTACCAACACAAGCTATTTACCACGATGGGAATTGCCCCCAGATATAAAGCTGAATTTGAAGTTTCTCGTTATCAAACTGTCTGCAAAGAATCACGTCCTCACCACTTTCCCAAACCTCATTCTTTGATCCTCAGAACAAAGGCAAGCCATTATGTTTTGTCCACCTGTCCACTTCCTGCAAGGCTTAAACGTACCTTCCATCATCTTTCAATCCCCAGTCAAATTAAAGTTGACCACATTGACCAGGACAATACCTGAAGAGAAACCAGTCAAGAAATATTTAATGACTACCAACACCTCTGGAATGAATCAGTTTTCTTTAAAATACATTCTCAGTATTTTGAAACAAATCAGTGGCAAATAAATTTGACCCAGTTTAAACCATGACTACAAAGGAAATGCATTCAATAAATTATTTATCACACATGAAAAGAGAAGCTTTTGGAACATATTGCACAGACACGAATTAGAAGCGGCAAAGACAACTGAATCAATCTTTTTGATGTTCCTTTTTTTATTGAAAAAAGAAACTTTTCAAGACTTTTTTACAAAATTACAAAAATAATACAAACTAGTGTATTCCACATTATAATACCAATATAAAATTAAATAAAAAACCCAACTAACTACTAATCTATTCTACAAACAACCAAAACATAAAATAGGATATCATATATTACTAACAGTAAACAAAGTAATTAAATAACTAGTTACATGCTCAAAATAGATTTAACTCACGTCATAATAGAACCCATATTTATACGGGATTCCTCCTCCCAGGGGTCCCCGAACCAGCCAGAACCATTACCACAGCTAAACAAAAGCCCTGGACAGTATGGTCGAAATGTCTGTGTCGAAGTAGTTCAAAAAGGGCTGCCATCTTTTATAAAATAACTCAGTTTTTTGGTGCACCATATTCATAAGGAAGTCAAGGGGGATATATTCCATGACTATCCTGTGCCAGTTTGAAGGTCCTAGGGGGCCTTCAGATCAGAGCTGAAAATGTGTTGCTGGAAAAGCACAGCAGGTCAGGCAGCAGGTCAGGCAGCATCTAAAGAGCAGGAGAATCGACGTTTCGGGCATGTGCCCTTCTTCAGGTACCCAATTCACTAAAATATTTTTCCTCACACAAAAGGAGAGCATAGTAAATAATTTCCTCCCATATACATCCAGGGAGGGAAAATTTGGAGAGCCCAAAAGTAGGGACGTTGGATCTGATGATCTATTTTTATTATTTAAAATGTTGCTCAACCCATTTTATCCGCCTCCCCAGTCATGAATTTGCTTTTATTAGTTTTTTTTATTATAAATTTTGATTTTTTTAACATTATGCAGGAACATCTCCGGGTGGTATTATTTGACAAGAAAATAAGCATCTTTACAGTTGATCTTTATTTTTCCCATCAACCTGTTCAGAGATGTTATTACACACCTCTGGAGTAGGTGGGGCTTGAACCCAAGCCTCCCAGTCCAAGAATAGGGACACTACCACTGCAGCACTCAATTGTCAAAATTGATATTATTTCAAATTGCAATTTTGACCACATTGGATTGTTGTAACCTGCACTACCAATTAGTATTCACAAGTGAATGTACAGATGTATAAAAAATCAAATAAGTTGGATTTTTATTAAAAACACTCTTGTTACTGAACACTTTCAATGATACATTTAAGTTGGATTGTGTTCTGGGCAAAAGAATGTGTTTCAGTAAAATTGCATCAGAATTTTCTGCAGTTTTATTCTTTAAATTTGCAGGAAGAACTTTAGGCAGGATAATCTAATCCAAATGAATCTCTCTATAACACTATAAAGTGTTATATAAAGTGAAGCATACAGAAAAGAATCGATGCCCTTCAGGAGCATGCTACATGATCATGGACAAGCTACAAACCAAAGATGTGCAGGTCAGTTTCTCGTGGAAATACAGAGATTCTGGCACCTCGGCCTACTGTCTGTTGGTTTGACGAGAGAACAGCTGCCCTGGACACACAGTTACACATCTTGTATTGTGTATCTAGAAAGCAGGCTTGCAGGGACCCAACTGCATTGTAAGTAGTGCTATTCTGACTGGAGATCTGTGACTCGTGGTGTTCCATAGGGATCGGTGCTGGGACCCTTGTTGTTTGTAATATATTACATGTGATTTGGGGAAGAATGTAGGCAGCTTGTTTAGCATGATGACACAAAGGTTGGCGAAGGTGTATATAGTGAGGATGATTACCAGAGGATTCAGCAGGATAGATAGGTTGGAGACTTGGGTGGAGAAATGGCAAATGGAGTCTAATCCAGACAAATACAGGTCATGCATTTTGGAAGGTCTAATGCAATAAGTGAAAAACTCTTGATAAGAATTAACAGAGGGATTTGGGCACACAGGTGCATGTTCACTGAAAGTGGCAACACGAATAGATATGGTGGCCAAGGTGGAGAATGGAATGCTTGCATTCATCTGTCAGGGCTGAATATAAAAAAAAATTATGACGTGGCTGTATAGAAATGTAGTTAGGCCACATTTGGAATATTGTGTGGTCTAGAATGCCATATTACCATCACTATCAACATCCTGGGAGTTATCATTGATCAGAAACTCAATTGGACACATCACAATGCAGTGGCTACAACAGCAGTTCTGACGTTGGGAATATTGCAGCAAGTAATTCTCCATCTGACTCCCCAAAACCTGTCCACCATCCACAAGGCACAAGGCAGGAGGGTGATGGAATACTCTCTTGCCTGGATCGGGGCAGCCCCAACAACATTTGAAACTTGACACCATACAGCACAAAGCAGCCCAATTGATTGGCACCATCACCACAAACATCCAATCTCTCCACCACTGGTGCTCCGTAGCAGCAGTTTGTACCATGTACAAGATGCACTGCAGGAATTCACCAAAGATCCTCAAACAGCAACCACTTCCAAACCCACAAGCGTTCAATCTAAAAAGACATGGGCAGCAGATTTTTGGGAACATCACCACCTGTAAGTTTCCCTCCAAGCCACTCACCATCCTGAGTTGGAAATATATCACTGTTTCTTCAGTGTTGCTAGATCAAAATCCTGAAATTCCCTCCCTAAGGGCATTGTGGGTCAATCTACAGCACATGGACTGCAGTAGTTCAAGGAGGCAGCTCACCCCCACCTTCTCAAGAGGCAACTAGAGACTGGTAATAAATGCTGATCAGCCATCAATGCCCACATCCCACAAAATGAATAAATAAAAAGAAGGATGTGGAGGCTTTGGAGATGATACAGAAACAGTTACCCAGGATGTTGCCTGGTTTGGAAGGTTTTAGCTTTGAGGGGAATTTGGATTGTTTTCAATTGAATGGCAAAGGATGAGGGGGTGATCTGATAGAAGTTGACAAAAGAATGAGAGGCATGGACATAATGGATAACAATGTCAACAACTAGGGGACATAGGCTTAAGGTAAAATGGGATCAGTTTAAAGGAGATGTGAGATGCAAGTTTTTATTTTCTACACAGAGCGTGTACAGTACCTGAAATGTTCTGGTGATGGTGGCAGATACAATAGCAACATTTAAGAGACATCTTCACAGACAGGGAATCTCAGAGCACAGCATAGTGACTACTGTAGAAAAGGGACATGGTTTTACTCACTGATTATGCTACACTATGGGGATTTCCCAAGTTCAGGAATACTTTGCATGGCCAAAGGAGGCAGCATTGGAATCCTTGGCTAAGAGAGCTCAGTCCTAACAGAAAATTAGGATCCAATGACAATCTGACTCATTTCACTGAGGTATATTCAGACAATGTTTCAAGTTGACTGTGACTTTTCTTCAGGACTGAAGGCAGATAGAGATTCCATTGAGGTAAAACAAAAGGGTATGTCTGGTAGGGTCGAGGTGAAATGACAGAAATGTCATGGAATAAAGTCAAACAGTAGTTATGGTTGCAATCGTAAAAGATAAACACATTGGTCCAGAGAGTGCAAGCAGCAGAATGTTGACAGCACTGTCTGAAAGCAGAAACATGAAAGGTTCAAACAGGTGAATGGCAAAAATAAAACAGAACTAAAATGGAGAGGACACAGCTCATGATGTGAGGTTGTCAGCTCAGTGTTGAGTCCTGAATAATGTTGAATAGCCGATGGAGAGAGGAAGAATTCTCTCTTGTCCTTGCATTGAGCCTCACTGACAAGTGCTGCAGACTGAGGGCAGAGATGTCATTGTGAGAGCACAGTGCTGAGTTAAAATGGCAAATAACTGGAAGCTTCCGATCATGCTTGTAGACAGAGTGTGGGTTTAGTTCAGAAATGAGGACCATTTATAAAAAGTGGTGAAGTCAGGAGGGAGTTCCAGAGTTTAGCACTTGGACAATTCAAGGCAGGATTAATGATGGCTGAATGACTACAATCAGGAATGTACAAAGCTCCAGAATAGGAGAAAACCGAAGATAAGAAACAAACAAACACCATTTAGGAGAAAAACGAGGAATTTTACCCATCCCTTGATAAAAAGCTGGAAGATTGGAAGACTAGAAAATGGCATGAGAAGAGTTTGGGGCGAAGGAAGTGACATCACCATTTGCCAGTGGTGAAAAGCTTGGCAGATCAGTTATCTGACAGGAGATCATGTGAAATGTCCAATGATGACTCTCCTTTCAAGGAGAAGGGGCAACACTAATATTACACTTACCAAAGAAGAGAGCTCAAACTCAACATTCCTTTCAGAAATCAGGCATACAACTCCATCCCGAATAAAGTAATTTCGATAAATTCATGCACACCCTCCTGCCCATGATGGACCTGTTTAGAATGTAATGAAACAAGATTTTACATCAACTCCCTGCCTACAAGGTAAACTATTAGTCTCAAGTACAGCCAATGTTTGCCTAATATTGACGAATGGTATTTGTAATCAAATGGGCATCAACTTGGTACAAAGCAATCAAATCCAACAGGATTTTAGCAGCTGCAACAAACTGACATCAAGTTTACATTAATCCTGTAAAATGCTGCTGCCAGATGTCATTCGGCATATAAAACAAGGAGATGGCTGCTCATATGATTGGCAGCTAACAAGAGTCCATTATCAGATTAACTGCAACGCCTTGCTGAATATTCATGAACCGCACTGTATTTTGAAAACAAATTTCCTCCTAAAAAGGGACTGTCTTACTGTTTTCCTTCATTGGTGTGGAACAGACGTGTGGGGAGGGGATTTTCTCTGGACGAGAAATGAGAGAATGCTGTTTTATCGACCATAATCAAACAGACTGCTAATGAAAGCACAGAGGAGAAATTACATGTTTTAAACCTGCATGGTTCCATAATTTATTGCAAGCCATTCATTACAGAGAGAAAGGACAAAGGCAGCTGTGTGGAAATGGGTAACATCTAAACAGAGTCATCTTTAGTCCAATAAAGAGAAGAGAAACAGAATTACCAAACCAAAACAACTTTGTAACCCCACACAGTCAAAGTGGATTTAGATTTATTCAGCAACTGTTGAATGATCAAAATTATTTTTTTTTAAAATAGGGAAACAAAACGTAATTTGTGATTTTTCCTGCAAAATAGAGCAAGAATTGTAACAGATGAATGCAAGAAATGCAATCATTGCAATTTTTCTATTAAGAAGTCCACAATGAGGGTGTGGATGGCTGAATGGGGACGTGAGGGGGGGCTGTTAAAATATTGGAGCTGATAGTTACAGATGAAGGTAACACTTCTGTCTGAAAGAACAATGACCATTCTGAAAACAAAGACTGACAAAGAAAGTTAGTTGGTTTCAAATCTAAAATTAATTTTAAAAAATGACAAGGATAAGAAGCTAACTCTCATCACTCATCCGAGTGTATTGGCAATACCTTTACAGGAGTGTGATTGAATGCAGTAAGAAAGCTGGTTATTGGATGCACTGGAACATGCGGACCACCGCATTAAATAACCTTCGAGGGGGACAGCTTACACTGTTTAGACTGCAAGACCTTCACACATTTGTTTCCGTTTTATAATGTGAATTTGCTTGAAATCTTGTGTTAAAAGATATTGGAGATACACAAGTGGCTGCTATACGGAGTCACAATAATGGAACTGACAGGTGACATTCCTCACATGGGGTTGGTTTAACTCCAAGAGCTTGACAGTTACTTTATGATGCACCGTGACAACACGGGCTCGAGTCCTGCTACCGGCCGAGGTCATCACGAAGGACTCTCCTTCAAATATCTCCCCGTGCCGAACATGTGGTGACCCTCAGATTAAACCACCAGTCGTTTCTCTCTTATGGTAGCGGCACTATGGTGGCTTTTTATTTGTAACTGTTCTTACAAACCTTTAGCACTGGTGAAGAGCCTTTTGAATGTATAGTTATTTAAAATGAAACAATTCAGATTTGCATTTATATAGCCCCTATCATACTTAAGATTGTCCAAAGTGCTTCAACGCCAATGAAACATTTGCACTCAGGTCACTGATGCAATGTGGGAAGCCAAACAGGACATCAACAGCAGGTAGAAATTTTCATTCTTTCAGTAATATATCAAACAGACAACTTGCAAAGAATATAGTTAAGATACCGAACCCATTTACAATTCCTTCTGCATGTTTTCTTCTGGGGAAAATTCAGAATAAGAAATTTCTAATTCCACATGAACAATAAAAGTTCCATACACTATTTGGATTAAAGAGATATATTTCATTTATACAAGTCAAAAAAAAGTGTCTTTATGATGTTTTTTGGGTATTCCTTTCTCTGAGAATCTGTATGGACTCTGTTATACTTGCAGATAGTTTTCAGTTTTAGCACCAGGGAATCATTGAGATGAAGCCAAGAATGTAGGAGCCACTGATCTTGCTTGTAACAATTTCTGTGAACCTATCCATTTTTTATATCGCAACAAAGTTCCTTTCCTCAGGTGAGATAATCCCTTAAAAAGTAGCACCACTGTAGCCAGCACAGCTGTTGCTCAGGATAAGTGAAAGCTGATTATCATAATCTGCAGTGGAGCGGACCAGGATACCATAGGGAGAAGATGTTTCAGCAGGAAATATGCAGCTGTTAGACAAAGGCAAATTGAAAACCAACCACTGACCAGATAGCACATTGATACAGCAATAGCATGCTGCTGTGAAATCCATGTGTTCTTAATCCTTTGTAAAATCAGAATTTCAGTGTGAAACCAGTAGCAGCCAGCCTCTGACCTACTAGTTGGTTGTCACAATTACAGGAAAAAAAAGCATCCAGAAAATGGCAAAAACAAGGGACTCAAACTGAGATTGTTAACCCCGAGTGTTGTTTCTCTGTCAATGAATGAAAACAAGACAATTGCATGGAGGGACTTCTGCACCTTGTTTGATGCATGCCCTGCCTTCAAGAGAAGGCTGAAGAAGGGCTTATGCCAGAAACGTCGAATCTCCTGCTTCTTGGATGCTGCCTGACCTGCTGCGCTTTTCCAGCAACACGTTTTCAGCTCTGATCTCCAGAATCTGCAGACCTCACTTTCTCCTGGCCTTCAAGAGAGCTCACTTCAGTGACTCCATGTATTGTGTACACAATGCTGCAAGTCTACCTGGAAGTTAATTTGCATTAGGGTCTACAAGACCAACATAAATCAGGTGCTTTGATGCTGAAGTTGCTTCTTAATTTGCAGTATGCAGCCCTGTTTTAAATATCTTAACCCACAGAGTTAATGGACTGATAAGCAATTTATTATTTGATCATCATCATCATTAAAATGACACACTACTCTCAGATCCGAATTCCCATCAAACTGTTCAGATATAATTAGACACCTTACAGAGTTGTACCAAGTGATTAAAAAAAATCATATTTTGTAGTGCAAGTTGAAATATCTTTAGATTTCCAGTTTGTTTGTTTCAGATTTCCAGCATCTACAGTTGTGTTTTTACAGTTAGATCTTTAATAATTAAAAACAAAAATCAGCTCATAGAAGCAGGTGAACTGAAGTTATCCTGTCACAAAGTACAGCCTTTGGTTGAAAGGCCTAGCAGTTCACGCTCCAAGATTAACTTTCCAGCCAACAGCTCCCTTTCGCACAATCCTTTACAACTTGCAGCTGTGTGTTAGCATGTTCATACACTCCTGACCGAGAGTGCTCTGTGGCATTGTGATGCCCATTTCCTCCTTACACCAAGTAATTTGAGCCCATCACATCAAACTTGCTCACCAATACTTGCTTCTGATCTTCCATTCCGACAGATTGGAATTTTTTCCATTCATACCCCAAATCCCTTGACATGCTTGCTCATAAATAAGCTCGGTCACAGACAAACATGTTGTAGATGGGGTTTTGCTTACTGATGGCCAGGAGTATTCTCTTAGGATCACTGTTGGGAATTGTTGTTTATAATTTCTATATTTTCAAGCAAATCAATTATGAATATTGTCTGATGACTAAGTTTGGAGACAATATGAACATTGGAGGAGTTATGGATAGGGGAGAAAGTGAGGTCTGCAGATGCTGGAGTAGCAGAGCTGAAAATGTGTTGCTGGAAAAGTGCAGCAGGTCAGGCAGCATCCAAGGAACAGGAGATTCGATATTTCAGGCATAAGCCCTTCTTCAGGAGTTGTGGATATCCTGTTATATCCTTTGATAGCCTTCCTCACTATCCATAATTCCTCATTTTCATCTTTCTACCTTGCCTGAAATATCTAAATCTCAGAACATTAAGCTGCCAGTCTTGTTCCTCTCTCAACCAATTTTCTGTAATAGCATCAATGTCATAGGTATCTGTATTAATCCAAGCAGTAAATTCATCTGCCTTACCTGTCATTCTCCGCATCAAAATAAACACACCTTCGACCACCAGTCCTGTCATGTTCAGTAATCTCTCCCTGTTTGCTCTTCCTCTTAGTCATACTGACCATAGTCTTGGAATTTTGTTGACCTACATTCATTTTCCCATTCCCTCCCACCCTCCTGGGTGGTAGTAGTTAGCCTCCCTGCCAGGATACTGGTGCCCCTCCAGTTTAGGTGTAACCCATCTTTCTTGTACAGGTCCTACCTGCCCTGGAAGGCATCCAAATAGTCTACATATCTGAAGCCCTTCCGGCTGCACCAGCTCTTTAAGCTATCCCAACTTCCTATTCCTAAAATCACTGGTACACGACACAGGGATTATAAGATTACACCCTTAGAGGCCCTGATTTTCAACTTCCTACCAAATTCCTTTTGCAGGATTTCACGTTTTCTGTCCTGGTTGGTGGTGTCAGGACTCTTGAATATTGTTGAAACGGGACATAGAGCATAAACTCCGAATGGGTGGTAGACTGAGAAAAAGATAAATGTCCTCACTCAGTGGGTAATGAACTTATGGAATTCTCCAATACAGAATGTTGTGGTGGTCAAGAAAGATTAGATTTAGTAAGGATAAAAAAAGACATTCAGGGGATGTGGGGAGAGCACAGGAATACAACATTGATCAGGAATCAGTCATGATCATGTGAATGGTAAAATGGACTCAATGGGCCACATGGGCTACTCTTGCTCCTATTTGATGATATTATGTTTCTACTAGGTCATAGACAAATGGGTCATCCCAGAGACAGGACACTAACTTTGTACATGCTGTTTATTTCAGATGAAGTCATCTTGCAGAATTAGTGAAACTAAATCCTGTACTCTGGTACATTCACTGACTGTTCAAATCAGAGATGGGTCTAATGTTATGTACAGGAAACCTGTGCTTCTGAAAACAGAGGTGCATTTGGTTGCTTAGATCATTTTGGATAACAAATGATTGAACTCTGGACTACTGATGGGATTACGTTAAGGTTTGTCAATGCTGCACTTGTTTTGTTGAAAGATTGGAATCGAGGAGAACTGTCCTGTACCTTTGGGAGTAAAAAGTGAGGTCTGCAGATGCTGGAGATCAGAGCTGAAAATGTGTTGCTGGTTGAAGCACAGCAGGTTAGGCAGCATCCAAGGAACAGGAAATTCGACGTTTCGGGCCAGAGCCCTTCATCAGGAAACTTCATCAGAAACTCTGGCCCGAAACGTCGAATTTCCTGTTCCTTGGATGCTGCCTAACCTGTTGTGCTTCAACCAGCAACACATTTTCAGCTCTGTACCTTTGGGAGGTCAAGGTCAGACACACATAATTGACACTTCAGCTCCAAGGTCCTGGATACAGGACCGGAGAAACTTAATGACCTCACATAAGTAGTCAAGGCGAGTGTTAAAGTGTTAGAGACAGGGTGTTATCTTTCTCCTACTAACATTAGACGCTGAGCACCCTACCAATCCCAATTATCAGCCGACCGTCTTGATCAATCAGGATTCACCCGTGAAAAATTCACCTCACCCTCATATCTAGCATTGCTGTAAGCCTCACACTTACTTCACAGACAGCACATACTGACAGCTATTCAACTATAGCAACCCTATCACCCAATGGCATTGCACAAACCTCAGACATTCTTCCCTCTTCCTGATATAGGCAGTGATAGACAATGAACTGGGGGTGAAAGAAACACTGCTATATTTTCTAACAACCATAAAGGACACTACACTGGCAACAATGGAATGGGTATTGCTGAGAGCGTCTTCATTCTCTTCTCTCTTTCTATCCTCAATGGGCTAAATGGCCTCTTTCTGCATTGTAGGGATTGTGTGATTCTGTGAATAGCTTCTCTACATTCTGCAATCCAGTTGTGTGAAGTTTGAAAATGCCACTCTGTTTTTCTGGGAGCAACTGGTTAGACCAAAGTCATAATATTAGCAAAACAAAAAATACCAGTCAGAAAACATGAACAGAATATTACCACAAATCTTTCCAAAAGAGCAGAATATCACCCAAAACACAGAAGTATAGTACCAGCAAGAAATAATCCAGCAACTCACCTGCAAATAGCTCATGGTCACTATAACCAGCACGAGTGACTTCGGGTATCATGGACTGATATGATTTGGTCTCCAGGAAGGAGATGCAGTAATGTTTACATTATCCTTTATAACACAAGAAGCTGACCATGGATATCATAGTGTTGAAGAATCCAACAGTTATTTGTCACAGCCATCTATTATGTACAACCAAGACATTCACAGGCACTTAGTATCAGAGTGAGAACTAAGCTAATCAGCCATGTAGTGCACAACACCGGAAATGACTTTAGTTAAATTGTCTGAGAAACTTATACCCTTAGATCACATTCTATAATGATGACAGCGCAACTCTTATTCTTAAAGGTATACCAAAATGGTTTGTCTCTTACAGATATACTGACCACGAGAAATAATATGACAATGCATGGAAGAACTCTCAAGCTGTTGATTGTATGTCCAGGTGTACTGTGTTAAAGAGAGGCTCAAGCTGCAGTATGGCTATCCTAAATTGTAGTGTTGGCCATTCAGATCAGTTTGCTCGACCCGCACGCTGTCCTTCAATTCCCACGAATAGTATACCGCTGTCATCCCCCCTTTTGAATGTTGGTTGTTTGAGAAAGCTCACAGAATCAAGAAAACAAGTGCCACAGCTTTCAAACTTTAATCAAATAATTTTCACAAATTTCAAACATACGGAGAGAACTAGCCATTTGGATACAGAACTGGCACAAAGGTAGAAGACAGAGAGTGATGGTGGAGGGTTATTTTTCAGACTGGAGGCTGTGACCAGTGGAGTGCCACAAGGATCAATGCTGAGTCCACTACTTTTCATCATTTAGATAAATGAGTTGGATGTGAACATAGGAGATATAGTTAGTAAGTTTGTAGATGACATCAAAATTGGAGGTGTAGTGAACAGCGAAGAAGGTTACCTCAGAGTAAAAAAGGATCTTGATCAGATGGGCTAATGGGCCGAGGAGTGGCAGATGGAGTTTAATTTAGATAAATGTCATTTTAGAAAAGCAAATTAGGACAGGACTTATACATTTAATGGTAAGGACCTAGGGAGTGTTGCTGAACAAAGAGACCTTGAAGTACAGGTTCATAGTTCCTTGAAAGTGAAGTCTCAGGTAGATAGGATAATAAAGGTGTTCTTTGATACACTTTGACTTTATTGGCCAGAGTATTGAGTACAAGAGTTAGGAGGTCATGTTGCAGTTGTACAGGACATTGGTTAGGCTATTTTTGGAATATTGCATGCAATTTTGGTCTCCTGTCTATCAGAAGGATATTGCAAAATTTTGAAGAGTTCAGAAAAGATTTACAAGGATGTTGCCAGGGCTGACGGGTTTGAGCTATAGGGAGAGGCTGAACAGGCTGGGGCTGTTTTCCCTGGAGTGTCGAAGGCTGAAGGGTGACCTTATAGAGGTTTATAAAATCATGAGGGGCATGGATAGGCTAAATAGACAAGGGCTTTTTCCTGGGTTGGGGGAGTCCAGGACTAGAGGGCATAGGATTAAGGTGAGGGAGAAAAGATTTACAAGGGACCTAAGGGGCAACTTTTTCATGCAGAGGGTGGTGCGTGTATGGAATGAGCTGCCAGAGGAAGTGGTGGAGGCTGGTACAATTACAGTGTTTAAAAGGCATCTGGATGGGTATAAGAATAGGAAGGGTTTAGAGGGATATGGGCCAAGTGCTGGCAAATGGGACTAGATTAGGTTAGGATATCTGGTCAAGATGGATGAGTTGGATCAAAGGGTCTGATTCCATCTCTATGACTGTTTGGCCTCATGAGCTAGTTTGGCCAGTGCCCAGCTGAACATCAGCAGCAGCCCTGACTGAAAGGGGCAAAAATATCTCAGCCACCAAAATGCTCTGCGATTGTGAGCAATCACACCAGTGTCAGGAGGAGCAGATTACTCACACAGGATCACTGATCTGAAAGGGTTGAATTGGGAGCGTGAGCCCCTATTTTACAAGTTCCAAATGCTTGAGTTCATGTGGGACTTGACATCACTGACTCTGGGAGATTTGCACAGCGACTTCTGAAATGGGTCCCAGCAGTGAGGTCAGAGCAATGAAGCACTTTGAGCTGTTAAAATGAAAGAAGTTCTCTTCTAAATAATTTACAAGTCCCTTGGTAACAAGGTTTCTCAGGGAAAGGGGATCTGTTGGCAGGGATAGGGGTGTGCCTCAGTCTAACAGTGGGATTGACAATCGAAAGGAAGGAGTGAACCATAAACATTTTCACAGAACCTATATAGCCAGACACAGACTCACTGCAGGCTAGCACCACCTTCACTTGGGACATCAGCAAAGCTCAGCACACAGACAGTTTTCAAACCCACAACATAATCTCTTTATAAAGCTACTCATTCCTGCTTAGATACAAATGAATATAACTCTTTATGGGTATAATGATTATATGCTTCATCAGAACATCGAAAAGCTGAAAATATTGCTTGGCCGATTCTTTTAGTCTTCATTCAGCAACAACAACTTCAGGTCAAATCTCATTCACTGAACTTTGCTGAACAATCAGAAACAGCAGGACAATAATGATAATGTGTCTTGAAAATAACATCCATCCAATCAGCAATCATGTATGACAAGCCTTTTTCTCTGAGAATGGAAATGAAACATCTGCTAAATTAATAGTTAAGAGGATAATAATAAACCAACAATTTGATAAATAATGCCAAAAGGAGATAGCTATTCATGTCTTTCACTACAACATGGTTCCTTCACTGCTTCAGTCCCACAAGTGCCTGTTCCAAATGCTGACTCTGAGGAACTGTTAATAACCACAGCAAACTAATTACTGATTTTCCTGCCTGTTTGCTTGTCAAGATTGATTGAGAGAATAAACAGTAGGTTTTGCTTACTTACACAGTTTAGGATGGAAAGGTTATTACAAGCATTCGGGACATTTGTGCACACTGAACCCATTCAAAAAGATACCTGTTATAAATTCAGGCTTATTCTAAACACTGTCCTGGGTTCAGTAGTATTAAACCTCAACAGTTTGAGAGATGTTATTGTTCATGTGGACAAAGGTAAAAATCACACAACACCAGGTTATAGTCCAACAGGTTTACTTGAAAGCACTAGCTTTCAGAGCGTGACTCTTTCATCAGGTAGCTGTGGAACAGGACCAGAAGACACAGAATTTAAAGCAAACGATTACAGTGTCATGCTACTGAAATGATATATTGAACAAACCTAAATTGCTGTTAGGTCTTTCATCATTTAGAATGTGTTACAGGTTTCAGTTCATTAAAATATAAATCTCATAACTTCTTTTGAGATAACTTCAGGTTTTATATAAAAAAAAAGTTGTGGTTGGAGTGCCAGGCCTCTAGGAATTCTCTGGCATGTCTTTGCTTAGCCTGTCCCAGGATAGAAGAACGGACACTCAAAAAATACAGTCCACAGATTCCTCAGGAACAAACTACGACAAGCAGACCAAACACAGCCAGAAACCCTAACCACCTTACCATACATCAAAGAAGTTTCAGAAATGACAGCCAGACTACTGAGACCCCTCGGAATCCTAGTAGCACACAAACCCACCAACACTCTCAAACAAAAATTAACAAATTTAAAAGACCCAGTACAACCCATGGACAAAACCAACGAAATCTACAAAATTCCATGCAAGGACTGCCACAAACACCACGTAGGACAAACAGGAAGAAAGTTAGTTACCAGGATACACGAACACCAGCTAGCCACAAAAAGACACGACCCTCTCTCCCCCATAGCCCTACACACGGAGACAAAAAACCACCATTTCGACTGGTACAATGCATCTATCCTGGGACAGGCTAAGCAAAGACATGCCAGAGATTTCCTAGAAGCCTAGCACTCCAACCACAATGCCATAAACAAACGCATAGATTTAGATGCCATTTATCAACCCCTCAGAAAACAAACAGGAAATGACATCACCACAAACCCCAGGAACCCCATCCAGGAGAAAGATATAAATAGAAAGCAGGAGACAACAGCTTCGCTTCACTTGGAGGTCACCACTGATGATGTTACCGAGCCAGGTAATGAAACGTCTGGATAGCAAACCTACAGCTCAGCGAGCAACACCTACACCCTAAACCTCAACCTGAGCTGCAAACCTTCACAAACCTTGCACATTCTATTTTGTTCACACAGCACACAATCTGCAGGCAGCCAATGCAGGAGATCAATCCATGTAATATTTTATACATTCAACTTTGGAAATAGAACCAGTCTGACACAAGGTTGGGATACAGCCAAACACCAACCTCAAACCTTTAATGCATTGCCTGAGCTGAGATGTCACCTTTGTTTATAACCTTAAGTTATCTCAAGAATGTGACTTAACTTTGTCCACCCCAGTCCAACAACAGCTCCTCCACATCCTTGTTAATGTGGTGTGAGTTCATTCTCATTGTCCTGTATTGGGATTGTGCAGGTGCCAGTGTCGAATGGGGGTGAACAAAGTTCACTTCAGCTGATGAAGGTGCTGTGCTCTGAAGGGTTGTGATTTCAAATAAATCTGTTGGATTATAACCTAGTGTTGTGTAACTTCTGACTTTTTTGCGATTCACAACACTATAACTCAGGCTTCTAGAGAAAATAGCATGCCCTTCTGACTAGGCCAGATGTTACATGAATGGTTAGTAATCAGAAGTATGCCATTCAGCTCCTCCAGCCTTGTGTACCACTCAATAAGGTCATGGTTGCTCTGATTATAATCTCAAATCCATATTCCTGCGAATTCCCGATCACCTTAGTCTCTTGCTTTACAAGAATCTTCTACATTTGCTTTGAAAATATTCAAGGACTCTGCTGTGACCTCAAATAAAATCACCACCCACTGAGAGAATCAAATCACTTCTTCCTGGTATTAAGAGGACACTGCCAGCTGATTAAACAGTGACCCCTTGTTCCAAATTCTCCCATGTGGAAACATCCTCTCCACATCTCCCCTGTCAAGACCAATCAGGATATTATATGTTTCAATTAAATCACCTCTCCCTCTTCTAAACTTCAGTGAATACAAACCCAGCCTGTCCCACCTTTCCATATAATACACTTTGACCATTCCAGGGGTTAGTCTGTGAACTGCCAGCAGCACTTTCATATCCTTATGTAAATAAGGTGACCAATTCGGAACACTGTACTCCGGATGTGGCCTCACCAATACCCTGAAGCATAACCTCTCTGATGTTGTATTCAATTCAGCTCACATTAAATGACATCATTCTACCAGTTTTCATAATTACAGCTAGTTCTTCTACAAAGGGATGGTTTAATTCTCGTGCAATACCACATTATAGAAACATCGTGCTTTAGAAGCAACACTGCAAGTGTTGGTGATGGAATCATGTTACAGCCAACACACGTTTTAAAAGTTTGCCCTTTAGAAACAGCATTCCCAATTCGTCACTTGCATTACAGCAAATTTGAGGTGGTGAAATGCGCATTATAACAGGACGACCTGGACTTGGGAATATTTTTCCAATTCATGCACAAGGTACCCAGATTACAATCTCTCACAGTTTAGATCCTATTTTTTAAAAATTATTCTTCCTGCCAAAATGGACAACTTCATATTTCCCCACATTATACTCTATTTACAATATCTTGGCTCACTTATATAATCTATCTATGGCAATCTTTGTGTTACCAGCAAATTTGGCAACCATTACTTTTATTCTTTCAATGAAGGCACTTATATAAATCATAATTGGCTCAGGTCCCAGCACTGACCCCTGTGGCACAGCATCTTGCCAATCTGACAAATACCCCTTATGCCTTCTCTCTGTTTCCTTTATGCCATCCAATCTTCCATCCATGTCAGTATGTTCACCCCACCCCAAAACCAGAGGCTTTTATTTCCTGTAATACCTTTTGGCTTTGCATCTTATCTTTGCTCTGTCTGGGAATCTAAGCACCATACATTCACCATTTTATCCATAGCATGAGTTATCCTTTCACACTGCTCTAATAGATTGGTCCAATATGATTTATTTGCTCTTTCACTGGAGTGCTTGTTAAAACGCACCTTAAGGGTGGCAACTTCAGAATTTAAAACATAGATTTCAGTTTAATGCCAATACAAGCTGCAAACTGAATTAGAGTTGTACAAAACAAAAAAAAAACTTTCTTCCCTAACAACTACACATACTCAGTGACTTAGTTTATTTTCTCAATGTCTCCAAAGACAAGGAGAAAGTGAGCACTGCAGATACCGGAGATCAGAGTCAAAAAGTGTCATGCTGGAAAAGCACAGCCGGTCAGGCAGCATCCGAGAAACAGGAGAATCGATGTTTCCAACATGAGCTTTTCATCGGGAATGTGATTCGTACATGGAGCAATCCATCCTTCTCCTTTGTCAGGTAAGTGGAAGAATCCATCATTGTCCTGCATGGGCCCCAGCTACGCCCGCCTCTCTGTTGGGTACATGGAACAGTCTATTTTTCTCCACCAAAGGGGTAGCCATGGGCACCTGCATGGGCCCCAGTTATGCCCGCCTCTTTGTTGGGTATGTGGAACAGTCCATCTTTCTCGTGATATCGAACTTTTCTTCTGCTGCTTCCGCCACCGTGCTTGCATTTTCCCACCTACCTTCTGAGGATCCCTTCTCACACCTCCAACACACCTCATCCACTTGGACACCCTGGGCTGGTCTGTTACCCCACCTCGATCTCTTCATCTCCAACTGCTGCCGTGACATTTCCATCCCTCTCCCCCACTCCAACCTCCCACCCTCGCAACGTGCATCCCCCCCACTCCCTGTGCCCCAACCCCAGCCTCACCATCAAACTAGCAGACAAGGTGGGGTGCAGTGGTAGTTTGGCTCATTGGCCTCTAAACCGCTGAAACCAGGCACCAATTTATGGACACCTCCTCCTACTGTCCCCTTGACCATGACCTCACCTCCCATCACCAAAACATCATTTCCTAGACCATCCACAACTTCATTACTTCTGGGGATCTACTGCCAACAGCCTCCAACCTTATCACCTGAGAACCCGACACCGCCTGATTCTACCTCATTCTCAAAATTAACAAATCTGACATCCCCAATCTACACATTGTCTCAAACTTATCTCCACATACCTTGACACAGTCCTGTCCCCTTTGGCCCAGGATCTCCCAACATATGTTTGGCACACCACCCAAACCCTTCACCTCCTCCATTACTTTCATTTCATCAGCCCCCAATGCCTCATCTTCACCTTGGACATCCAAACCCCATACACATCCATCCACCATGATGAAGGCTTCCAAGCCTTCCATTTCTTCCTCTCCCGCCAACCCAACCCTTCTACCGACACTGTCATTTGATTGGCTGATTTGGTCCTCACCCTCAACAATTTCTCCTTCAATTCCTCACATTTTCTTTAGACTAAAGGATGGGCCACAGTTATACCTGCCTCTTTGTCAGGTACGTGGAACAGTCCATCTTTCTCACATTCCTGAAGAAACGCTTAAGCTCAAAATATCGTCTCTCCTGCTCCTCAGATGCTGCCTGACCGGATGTGCTTTTCCAGCACCACACGTTTTGACAAAGGTAGATACAGAAAATGTATGTGATGATGTGAAATATTAACATTATTGCTGTTTTTGAAGGTACGTGGATTTTATTCAATGCAATCTTTCATTACTAATATAAAATAATGAATTCGTAACCCAACATCAGTGGGTCATTGTCTTAACTGGAATAACATCATTTAGATTCTTCACCTATTAAATAGTTTCAGGTGGGCTGGTCCCAGCATCAGGCGATATGAAATGACAGATAACTCAGCTGTAATTACTGGAACAGCCCCACAACATGATTTCAAAATTAGAAAATTACCCTTCATTGACCTTACAAGCGCTGGGTCGGATGAAAACAAAGATTTAGCGCAGACTTTAAAATACTTTAAAAACTTAACAAGCAATAGCACTTTCACCAAGCTGAAGAGTGACCTCAGGGCTGTCAGTTACAGGTAAGGTACCCAAATATCCACATCCTTTCTTGGGCAAAGTTGTGTATCAAGGCAGACCATCCGAGGGACACAACCCATAACCCAATGTTCCAGGTGTCCTTGCTGGCATTGAAGACAACAACAACCTATTTTAAAGGCTTCCCAGGAGCAAGTAACAAACAAAATGTGACACTATGACACGTTACGAGATTGTAATGTGGACAGGCTGAAGCTTGGGCAGGGAGGTACATTTTCCAGAGTATCTCAAAGGAGCTGAGAGGTTGAGAGTCAAGGACATAACGCCAGAGCTTACTTTCCTGACAACTAAAAGCACAGGCACCAATGGTGCAATGATTAAAATCAGGGATGTACAAGAAGCCAGTATTGGATGAGCATAGAGATCTGGAAGGGTTGTCAGGCTGGAGGAGGTTACAGACATGAGGAGAGGTGAGGACATGGTGGTATTTGAATCAGGGTTAATTGTGTCAAGTTCATTGCAGTTTTTGATACTAAACATCACATCATACTGTGGCATGATTCCATTTCATTTCGAGTGAGCTAGCTATCTATCTAGCTCCTATTGTATATCTGTTCAGCCAGCATTCTGTGCCTTCAGCTAAAGTTGGTGTTCACCAAGTTTCCATCTTTATTGAGTAGGAGACTGGAAAGCTGAGCTGCAAAACTTGGAAAACCAGGCATTGACTACAGCACAGATGCTCCTCCCAGATTGTACCTCTAACTTGCACTGCAGCAGAAGAACAATGAATGAAGGAGTCCATCACAGATCTGTAAGAGACTGTAAGTGTGGGGTTGCTGGAGGAGGTAGCTCACTTTGATTGGTTTGATATTGTTGTTAATCTTTTTACTTTGAAAAAGACTTTTCAGGAAGTATCACTCACTATCTTAGAAATGGAGGATTTCCTCAGAAAGTACAAAGCCCATTCTTAATGTCTCAAGTCATCGAATACTGGACCCTGAACCTCCTTCCCTGTGAGGAAAGGTTGTTTTTTAAAGCTGTTTTATAAATTTGCTGTATGATCTTTGATTTTGTTTTAATTGTCACCTCGGTAACCTGTGTTCTCCATGAAGTCCCACCTCATAAAGCAGCAACAGTTCTGAATCCATCTCTGCGAACAAGTTCCATTATTTTTCTGGGAACATTTCAGGTCCCTGACCCCACTCTTCAGGATGATGCAATGCCTCTGCAGTACTTACACTGATAAGTATGTTTCCAATACTCCCTCTGCTTGCCAAGAGCTCAAGATCAATTTAGGACTAAAAGCCGTCTCCACAGAGTCCTCATCACTGGAATGTCTAAGGCTTTCCAGGCAGTAAATGCACAATCTTAATGTTACACAAACACTGCTGGGTCAAAATCTTCTCCCGAAATGCATTCTGGGTTTACTAACAGCACATGGACTGCAACGCTTCAAGAAGGTAGCTCAACCCAACTCCTCAAGGGGCAGCTAGGGACGGGCAGTAAATGTTAGCCCAGATGTGATGCCACGTCCTATGAGTGAATTGAAAGAAACATAAGGTAGCTGGGTATTTCATATATTCTGGATTTCATAACAACTACCAAATGGCTCATAGAATTTTCATACGCTGTAGTTCTGATGATGTGTTTGTCCTGCTGGAATACCAGTCTGTCTTGGTAGCAAGTAAGCTTCTAGAGTACAGCTACAATGTCTGCAATTAAATTCTGTTGAAAACCACAACCATCATTTCAAAATATTTAACAAACTCCTGTTTACCAAATTAGTGACGTTGAGGCAGGGATTGTCACCTTGATTTCACTTTCAACAGGTACAAGTAAGAAACGAAACCTCTGTCATTATAGTTACATGGGAAATTTAACGGCACAGACCCTTTGTGAATTTGCATGAAATTTACCACACATGAATATTCCTGGCATGGAAGGAATACAACTTTATTAGGATACTAATATAATAGAGGACTAGGGTACATTTCTGGAATTACTTGCCAATGCAATTTGAACATTGTAGATACAACTTCAAATTGAAAATAAAAGTTTGAGTAACCAAGAGAAACTGAAGTGAGAACAGAGGAGTTGAGGATTCAGTTTTGTTTAGAAACGGCTGGACATAGCAGATTTGACACAGTTAGTAAGTTAGAGATCTGGAGGGCACTGTGTTTCTTCCAGCCCTGGTGTTCTGAACAAAGAAAATTACAGCACAGGAACAGACCCTTTGGCCCTCCAAGTCTGAGCCAAAACTAAATTGTTCTGTCTCCTGCAATTCTGTACAATTGTTCATTTTAGCTCTCTCTGAAAAAGCTGAAGTGATCCCCCTGAATGACCTGAGTTTCTGCAGTTTGAAAATCAATAGAGTTTTGAGTGATGACAATGGAAATAGAGTGACATCTCATCAGGCAAATGAGTTGTTGAATGATAAATGTGTTATTCTTTCTCATTACAACGCAATAGACTAAACACAGAGCTAACTGGAAGAATACAGACATGCAGCCAAACAGACTGTCAAATCAGGAGCTAAAGAAGGCCATTCAGCATCTTGAGGTGACACCGCTGTTTCTCACCAATGGAGTAACTGGGTCCTGGGCACAGTGAGCTATGAAATGTTGAAACTGACAGTACATTGGGATCCCAGTTCAAACTGGCCAGCCCCACTGCCTTCAACTTGCAGCCCCTTCAGCTGCAAGTGAGAAACCACCTCAGGACTGGCAGGTTCCAATTCCAGGAGAGCATCAGAAATAGGAACAGCAGCAGGCTGTTTGGTTCCTCACGTCTGCTCTACCATTCAAAAGGATCATGGCTGATCTGACATTCCTTATGTCCACTCCTCTGCATTGTCCCCATAACCCTCGATTCCCTGACTGATGAAGATTCTATCTATCTCAGCCTTAAATGTACATAAGGACTGTAATGTTCTATGATCTATGTTCTATGTTCGAGAAGGACTCTGTCTCCATTACTCTCTGTGGTAACAAGTTCCAAATGCTTACAACCCTCTAAGAGAAGAAATTCCTCCTCATATGCTGTCGGTGGACCCACAAAGCTGTTAGAGAGGGGGGGTTCCAGGATGTTGACCCAGTGAAACTAAAGGAACAGTGATATTTTTCGGGACATGTGGTTTGCAGTGCAACTTGCAGGTAGTGGTGTGCCATTGTGTCTGCTGCTCTTGTCCTTCCCGATGGTAGAGATTGCAGGTTTGCAAGATATTGTCAATGAAGCCTTGGTGAATTGTTAAAGTGCATTATTGGACACATCCTGCTGCCACTGTACATTAGTCATGGAGGGTAAGATGTTTGCGGATGTTGCACCAAACAAGGGGGCTGCCTTCTCCTGGATGGTGCCAAGCTTCTGGAGTGTTATTGGAGCTGCAGCCATCCAGGCATGTGGGGACTGTTCTATCACACTCCCTGACTTGCACCTTGTAGATCATGGACAGGCTTTGGGGAGTCAGGAGGTGAGTTACTCACAGCAGAATTCCCAGCCTCTGACTTACACTGCAGCCACTGTGTTTATGTAGTGGGTCCAATTCAGTTTCTGGTTAATGGTAAGCCCCAGGATGTTGATAGTCTGTAATTCAATGGTGATAATGCCATTAGATACCTCTGATCAATGGTTAGATTCTCTCTTGTTGAGATATTTATACCATGGCGTCCAAACATGTGCACTGTGACCACACAGTATCTGGTGGGTTCCACTCACCTCCAACTCAAAAAACAATAAGATCAATGCAGTTTTTCTACCTTTACCCTCACTGTGATTTCATGCTGATTCTCTCTCTAACATTCACCATGAAGCCAGGATCAAACCTGTAAAGTTATTGATTTGTTTGTTCCCTAGAGGCAGAGCTTGCAAATGATTCACTATAGGCCACCAAGCAGCAGAACTATTTTCCTCCAAATACAATTTGCAAATCTCAGTCTCATTTTTGATCTAATGTACAATAATTGCTGTCTATGAACGGTTCTGGAAAGAAGCTAATTTGTTTATGACTAATGAAGTAGACTCTGCAACTCCAAATATGGCTTTCAGAAGAACTGCTGAAATACTTTAATGACAGTTGTAAGCGCAATGTGAGGCAGAATAATGGCAAGATTCCCAAAAGGTCACATTTACATGTTTTCTTTCTCTTCGGGTGTTACTTGTTACACAACAGAGCTCAGTGGGGAGAACTAGAAGAACATTGTTGGATTTATGTGCCCATGTAGCAAGGGTCACGGTATAATTACTTTGCATGAATATGAAGAACTGAACGATGAAATGCTTTCACACTCAACAGTCTGACTGATTATCGATTTCTCCAGCTAATGTCACAACCTGATAAATATGCAACCTGAAGGAAGGCAACACCAAAATAATAATACAAACACACAACAGCCTGTAATCACTGCAATAATTTCTAAATGCAGACACAGTGCTTGGTAATTAAACTGAACCTAATTTTTCAAGATCTCATTTAGGAAATAAACAGAAGCAATTAGTTGTGACTTCATTAATCACTGGACTGTTATTATCAAAAGGGAACAGATTACAAGGGATATGTCATATGCCTCTAAGTTATGATGTCTCTAACAGAATAAAGAGATGGACTGAGCTTCGGTAATTTATGTCAGAGCTCTATGAAAAAGCCCTTAATCCATGCAGTTATTTACTTGAATGTCTTTTGATAGAAGTGGCTGTGGTAGGTCAGTAAAGAATTTACAATGTTGCTACGCTCAAGATCAAATGAAATCTCATCACAGCAATTGTCAACTCAGCCAATAATGCAAGAACTGGCTTTATTCTGACTTTTTTTGGTCGGTTTCAGTTGAAAATAATGTTGAGAAAATAAAATGTTTATTTTATTAAAATATTGTTATTGAGAGAAGAAAGAGGTCTCTGGTAATTTATGAAGATAATTCTGGTTGGATTATATTGCATGAACAGTTTGTCTTGCTCCAGTGTAAAGGACCTGTGGTGTTTCAACACAATGTGACATTGTGCCAAAGAATTTGGTCACAGGTTTGCTCATGGCAGTTGCTTAATAAATTTAAAAGAGAGTTTTAAAGGAGAGAGAAGAACAAAAGAGTGGGTGGCACGGTGGCTCAGTGGTTAGCACTGCTGCCTCCCAGCGCCAGAGATCCGGTTCAATTCTAGACTTGGGCAACTGTCTTGTGGAGTTTGCACATTCTCCCCGTGTCAGTGTGGGTTTCCTCCCATAATCCAAAGATGTGCAGGTTAGGTGAATTGGTCAGGCAAGGATGCCTGTAGTGTTCAAGGATGTGTAGGTTTGGTGTATGTAGGGGAATGGGTCCAGGTGGGATACTCTTTGGAGGGTCAGTGTGGATTTGTTAGGCCAAATGGCCTTATTCCACACTGTAGGAATTCCAAGATGGAGAGGCAAATTTCAGAGCTCCAATCACCTGTTTCACAGCTTCATACAGAATCCAAGTCTAACTCAATGACACTGCACTTGTTTTCAGATCAACTGTTTTAGCACTGGAAGATTGAACCCAGAAGAAATGACATGAGGGATTTTTTCAGCTCCACAGGCTGTTCCTCTGAGGTTTCTGTTGACGTTAAATTAGGCAGCCAGCTGATTCCAGATGGAAACTCAGGATAATTCTTTGATTAATACATATTGACCTCAAGGCCATGTTTGATAACATTTTAGAGATGTACTGAAACAGGATTTCAATCTTTAAAAATGAACAACTTAGTCCTTGCAACTTTGAATCTGATGGCCTTTATAGGGAAAGGAAAGGCTGTTGGTTAAATTGAAATGTTAGCTTCAGTGTCAATAGCGGAAGTGTAATGGATGCAATAGTTGGCCATTCTCCCCATTTAACCTGTTCCACCATTCAATATGATCATGGCTGAGATTCTGTTTCAATGTCATATTCTCCATACCCCAGGACACCCTCAGCCTTTTCAAATGTGTTCAGCACTGTGACTTTCACAGGCTCCTAAGGTAGAGAATTCCACAAGTGAGGAGATTTTTCCTCATCTCACTCTGAAAGGGAGTTAACAAATTAAAATAAATAAATGCTAAATGTGATCTTGTCCAACTATCTAAAGTTAATGCAGCAACTTCCATGGGATGTACCTCTTCTGGTTACCAACTGTTTATACTAGTTATCATCAATGTTACAGGAACATGCTGCTTCCTAACCTATCTTTTGGAAATGGGAAGGACAGGTGACTTAAAATTGATTAAAAATGAACATGATATTGATAAAAATCAAATCAAATTAACATGGTGTTAACCAGGATTATTAAAGACATTTTTCATCATTGGAAGAGCTGGTTGGATTTGCATATATGGGTTACCTCCTTTTCCATACATTTTGCAAAAAAGTCTGAAAAGCCAGCAGAGGATCCTGACCGGAATATTTAAATTAATCAAACGATGCCACCAGGGATGCCAAAAAGCCATAAGGAAACCATTGGATCACGTCAGTATCCAAACCTCATGCCCACAAATTGTTCTGCACTTTGCACACGTCACACTCGAAAAGAAATCCATAAAACAGATCAATTCAACAGCAGTTTGTCCAGGGAGCTCCTCATGAATGTGGCCCGGGACAATGACAGAATGTCAGATCAGCTTCACTGTGAATAGTTGTCACTTACATCCCTGGCCTCAAGGATCCCATACACTCCTGCATCACTGATCAACTTCTGGGCTTTTTCAATGGTCACCTCTGAGTTTGAGTGGAGAATGTTCATCTCTCCAGCAAATGTGCAAGTTTTATTTGAAATATGTCTTGATAATACCAACCTCGTCTCTACTGGAAATCAGCTTGTATCACAAAGCTGACTTTAATTGAGTTCCACTTATCGTCACATTGAAATTGCAAAAAGTTTGACAGTGACTGAAATTGGAAAAGGGACATTTTATGCTAGTGCCACTGGGATTTATGGATATATGTGAAAGAATCTTCTTGTGATAGATGCTGATTGGCTGTACTGATTGGGGAGCACTTGATACTGAGTCAGCGCAATGACTTTTGATCCAAAAAAGTGTCCTATAAGGAAAATATCTTACTTAGTTTTAAAGTTTGTAACTTGTCATTGTTTATAACAATATATGAAAAAGATTTTGAAGTATTTCTATCAGTTGTAATGGGGTCAACTATAATTTTCTTGAATAATATAAGGCATTGGCCCTGAAGGTACACCTATGGTGACCTAGTGACCTTTGATCTGGAAATTGTTCAAATTGGAAAGAAATTAGGATGTTAAATCTACTTGAGGCGACACAGAGAAGACAGACAATAAGTTACTGCTGTGTAAAAGACAAGACAACTGTGGACAGAGGTGAGCAGTGTGTAGGTACAGGAACAAAGAGGTTGCAGACAGAGACAGAAGAAAAACACACAGAAACAAGTTGTCTGTTTTTCTGTATTGCAGAAAAGGTGGCAGGAAGTCTTTGAAAGACTGTGCAGGCTGGTTAATCAGGTCTACAACACGTAAAGCAGTGCTGGCAGTTCAGAGTCATGAGAGAGCTAGGTGTTTTCCCTGAAATTAATTTAAAATTAAAAAAAGGATGTTGGTTATGGATAATAAAGTATTCTCTAGTTTCCTCCATCATTCTCTGGCCATCAGCCTTTGCTCTCTTTATGATTATCACAAAGGTTTCTCTTTATGACCTGGGTCCAGGCTGTTTGTCTTATTTGATCAATCTTTGAGATTGGATCTTGACTTTATGTGACAGCAACATGGCA
Organism: Hemiscyllium ocellatum; assembly: GCF_020745735.1. Taxonomy (NCBI): domain Eukaryota; kingdom Metazoa; phylum Chordata; class Chondrichthyes; order Orectolobiformes; family Hemiscylliidae; genus Hemiscyllium; species Hemiscyllium ocellatum. The sequence continues at coordinate 47,266,285 of NC_083434.1, read as the reverse complement.
AACTGATTTACATCTTCCATTGATTTTAATTGGGAGAGATGTATAACGAGGATTGTTTCAGTATGCTCTCTTTCATACTATCAACATGGAATCGACCATAAGTATTTCACTGAAATTGTGGCTGTCGTCAGATCAGTGGTCGATAAGAAATGTTTGATTCAAAGGAACAGCAGATGGTGAGAAGTGGTAGCAGATTCTGGAAGCAGACATGGATGAGTCCAAAACCAAAAGCAAGAACAGTGAAAACAAAACTGTTGAGTTCAAGTGGTGGTTAAATTAGTCTTTCACAATAAACATATTAATTTGATCTAAAGAGAAAATGTTTATAGCTTGGAGTTATGAGCGAGTCCAGATCAAATACTATTACTTTTCAATCTGTTTGGGCCATTTATTTTGTCCTTTGTTACCATGTGGAAAAACAGTCTGTGCTGTTTGCTGAGAACAATCATTTCTCTAAAAAAGTATATAGCCATAGCAAGAGGAAAGATAACCCTGAACAGTTGTGTTAATATTCATAGATAGAACTTCACTAATGAACCGTTAAATAGTTTTAGTGCTTTGAACTGTGACAGAAATGCACAAATGCACGGTTAATTTTCAGCTTGGTCATTAGACGAGAAACAGTGAAGGACAAACAAAAATAAAAAAATTTCTAACCTTGAGGGTGAACACCTCGGCTGACTTGCTGTGATTAATGGGCTCCTCCTTCACTCAGCTCAGACCACTCCACCCAGCAAGCTGGTAAATAATGAGTGTTAGTGAGCAGATTGTATACAGGCGTGGGTAGAAATGGGAAGAAAATATAAAAATAAATATTTTAAATCATCAGCGTGAACATCCAATTAACTTCCCATTAGCTGATGCTATAAGGTAAGAGTGACATTCACGGAGACCACACTTACAAGGTTTAGGTCACTCCAGTCGTGTTATCATTACCATTCTGCATACCATTAATGTATTCCAACAGAGTTAAACTGCAACTCCAAATGCAGTTCTGGTTTAGTGATTGGTGACCATCCAGTCACACGGGAGAGGAACTGCCAACATTTCAGGCCAATGGCCTTCCATCAGCATTATTTTATTATCAAGCTGAAACATTAACTCTGTTTCTGTCCATAAATTCTGCCTGATCTGCTGAGAGTTTTCGGTGACTTTTATCATTAAACCAAAAGACCAGAAGATGTGGGAGCAGAACTTGGGCAATCGGCCCATTGAGTCTGATCTGCCAGTCAATGCAATCATGGCTGACCTGATTATCTTCAGCTCCAGTTTCCTGCATTATCCCGACACCCTTTGATTCTTTTCCTGATTAAAAATCTGCATTGCTCAGCCCCGAATATACTTACAAACCTGATAACCCTTTGGGGTAAGGAATTCCACAAGTCACCACCCACTGAGAGGAGATTACTTTAGATTTCCAGTACCTGTAGTATTTTGCTTTTATCCTGTCACGGTGAATCCTTTCTGGAAAAACTGATGTTTGATTAATTTATTGAACTTTTCAAAAAATTTTTGATGGTTTTGACTTTTACCAATGAGATTTACACCACAAACATGATCCTGACACCCAATAACTATGCCACATAATGTTCATAATGTCTCAGACACTAAAACATATGCAGCAATTGATGTATATCCAAAGTGTAAGAGGAATGTTACTAACACTGCAGACAATAAGAAAACATGCTGCAAATCCTGCCTGTCCTGAAGCTGATCCAATAAATACATTAATCAGGGAAGTAATTAGATACCATGGTGCAATAGCAATGTCATTCCCAGCCTTGCCTGCAGCAGAAAACAAAGTAAACAGCGCAGGATTGTTGTCTGCCTACTGAGTGCTCTTCAACAGTCTCATAGTACAGTGAAGGTTATAGCAATCTCCAGAATAGTTATGGGAGGCATATAGGGATGTGAAGAGACCATTCAGCACCTCAGACCCATTCAATGTGATCATGACTGATTTTAACCAAACAAATGAGCATTTTCAATGTTCTGGGGAGATACTTTCTGACTTCTATCACTGTTTATGTGTAGAATATACTGGACTTCTTTCCTGAATGTTTATGCTGTGATTTCATGGTCTGCCCCAAGTCCTAGACATCCACATCTTCATGAAAGGATCTCTCCATCCACCCTGGTGATTCCTTTCAAAATCCAAAATGTCAGTCACATCGCTCCTCGACCCATGACATTCCAGAGTACGTGTCTAAGCAATATGATCTCTCCTCAGAATCTAACTCTTGGAACTGTGATGATGGCCTGGTGAATACGCCTTGAATAAAGAACGATGGAGATTAAGACCAGGATTTTCCTGATGATGGTGAAGATCTCTGGCTTATCTAAAATTCTGTTGATATCATGATATCAGAAGTGCCCACTCCAAAAACAGTGCACAAGGAGATTGAGGAGGATTGCACTTTGTACATTTATTATTTCTGGAGGCAGTTTCAGATGTTCAAGTGTAACAGGTATCAAACAGATCCAGTTTCTGCTGAGTGGAATCTCCAAAACAAGACTTAGGGGCTTTACACTTTACACATCTGTCTAAAACGACTGGACTTCTTTGGAGAGGGATGTTGTTTAAGAGTTAGGGTACATTTTTGCTTATGTCTGGGCACACCTTTTTGTGAGGCTAAGTGAGGTAATGTGCCCTTTAGGAATGCAAAAAGGATGGCATGAATGTCTGTAAAAAGCAAATTAACTCATTGGAACTATCAAGCTGCCCAGGTATTGAAATTTGAAACCAAGAACAGATTACTGTGACTGCTTAAAATTTCATTCCTTGTCAGTTGACATAAGCCTGTTCATGCCCATTCAGGGATTAGTGCTCTATGACTCTTTTTCGTTCTTATATGGGATGTGGCTCTTGCTGTTTAGCTCCATCCCCAATGTCCTTGAACTGAGGCTTGTTCGGCCATTTCTGAGGGCAGTTAGAAGTTGACCACATTGCTGTGGGGCTGGAGTCACATCTAGAATGGTAAATTTTTTTCCCTTAAGGACATTAGTGAAGGAGATGGTTAGTATTTGAGATGATTACATAGTCACCATGAGGTTAACTTTCAATTCCAGATTTTACTACATGCAAATTTCACCATCTGTCATAGTGGGAGTTAAACCCTGCCCCTAAAACATTACTCTGGCTCCCCTGGATTATGACACTTGTGACATTAGCACTATGCCACCACTTCCTCCACACCCTGAACCCATTACCTATTGTTTTTACAGTGTGGCCTTGTAGACTCACAGTTTGATAGACAACCTACCAGTGGTTAGAACATTATTGATTCAGGGTTATAAATAAACTATTTGTTTTGTTAATGGTTTTTTATACTTGGAGAAATGTAAATGCAGTAAATGGGCCTTTTGTGAATGAAAGGGTTTATAATTTAAAGTAATAAAGGCCATGAACTGTATATTTCTTTTTAGTTATTCACAGGACGTGGGAATCATTTGCTAGTCCCACCATTTTTGACCATTCCTAATTGTCCAGAGGGCAGTTAGGGATCAACCATTTATTGCATAAATGCTATCGACTCCACACTTCACTTCAGCTCTGATAAAGAGTTTTCTAGAGTCAAAATGTTAGCCTGCTCTCTCTCCATGGATGCTACCTGACCCACTGTGATATCCAACATTTTTTGTTTACGGTATGAATCAACCAATTGTTGTGAGTCTGGAGTCACATGTGGCCCAGAAATTTCTTTCCTAAGGGACATTGGTGAAGCAGATGGGCTATTCCCTGACAATAGTTATTATTTTAAAAGATTGACTTCAAGCCCCATCTGCCATGACATGATTCAAACCCAGGTCCCGAGAACTTGACCTGGGTCTCTGGATTAAAGACCAATAATAGTGTCACTAGGCTATCACTTCTCCTGTGTGAGTCTGAGCTGAACATGGGACCTGAACTCTGTCTCTGATGGATATTAGGCAGATTAGAGGGCATAGACAGTGGTGACTGGAGACATGGGACAACATGGGATGGCAATAAGTTGGCAGAGTAGATGAGGTGAGTACAGGAACACAGATTGGAAAGAGTCATGAGGAATACTTGGGAGGTGTTGAGAGGTCAGTGGCAGGGTGTGGGGTGAGAGTCTTCGAGAGGCAATGAAGTGTGATGTATGGGGATGTATGGGGCATGATTTGGTATAGATAGCACATGGCAAATGTTAGGGGGATGAGGTACTGTGAGGGGTTAGGGTTGGAGTAAGGGCTTCTTCATTGTTTAATAGATTTATTTTTGTAATGGCTGTGATTAAGTCCTGAAGGAAGGTTTTCCCACAGTCGCTTTCCCATCTGAATGACCAGCACACCGCTTATGCATTGTTCCCAGAGGCATCAGTTTTGATTTCTGTTGGTTCATGGATGAACCAAAATGTCTGTTTCTGTGCTGTGCAGCACGATGACTCTATGAGTCTGGGGCAGTGGATTCAATCCCAATGCAAAGTTCTGAGCACTAACATTTCGGCTGGTGTTCCAGTGTTGTGCTGAGAGAGAGCTATGTGTTTGATACAGCACCTTTTCAATGAGACTCGACTAACCCCATGGGTGATGTAATACATTTTGTGCCTTTCTAAGAAAATAGAAAACTTGCAAAGGTTTGTCCAACAACATCAGAAAAAGTGATAATTGTATTGGGCTTAAACATGACACTGTATCTTCAAATCAAGAAGGAGGTCATTGTCAAGGGTTAATTTAGACATGACAATGAGAAATTGAAGGAAACCGGAAAAATACATGAAAACCAAGTCTAATGCAAAAAGAGGGTGAGGTGCTGGAAAAGCACAGCAGGTCAGGCAGCATCCGAGGAGCAGGAGAATCAATATGTCGGGCATGATTTCTGATGAAGCTTTTTTGCCTGAAACATTGATTTTCCTGCTCCTCGGATACTGCCTGACCTGCTGTGCTTTTCCAGCACCACACTTTTGACTCTGATCTCCAGCATCTGCAGTCCTCACTTTCTCCGAATGCAAAAAAAAAGTCTATTTTGACTGAGCAAGGGGATAAACTGCCTGAGCCTGAGGCTCTCTGGGGATTATCACCTTGTGTTGTCTGCATGGGGCCACCTAGACAATTTTTCCAGTTTTATTTTGAGGGTCATTGAAGTACAGAAGTTACAATAACAGGGATGCAGCACAGAACATTAGATTCAGAATAGTATGAATATTGGGGACTCATTGGAGCTCACACTATCAGGTCTGGGGTTAGTGAGACTGGAGCCCGCGGAATCTTAAGTAAAACTCAGAATGACATCATCAGCAAAGTACCTGACAGATAGAAAGGTTGGGTGAGGTTCAGTTGTTTACCTCAACTTTAATCCAATTAATTAGCAACATACTGAAGTGCACAGAGCCTCTTGTATTAACTTTGATCAAACCTCAAAAAATCCATTTCAGCCTAGCAATACACTGACTCAGGAAAATTAAAAATGATCAATTTAAAGTTGACCCTAAAAGAAGACTTCTGACTTTCTGGATCACAGAACGACAGTGAAAAATGCCATGGTTCATGGGTATGTCACTATTTAATTTAAGTTAGTGTTCAGCAAAGTCACAAGCCTGAAATAAAATCTGAAAATGCCAGAAATGCACCAAATTTCAGGTGTTATCTGCAAAGAGAGAGATCAGATGATCTTTTCCCACACTGTAATCTGTTGCGATGAACACTCAAACTATCCAATCATTTCCATTTACACTCAGAGTAAGGAGTAAGCTGCAAAGTCAGGCTGACTTCAGACGCAGAACAGCTAGAAATTACTAAAACTCCAGACTGGTTTTCCCTTCGGGATTTGGGAGGTTTATATCTAAGTCACACTGAGGAAAGAGACACCCTGGTAAAACATTTTGTCATGGACTCATCAGGACAGAGTCGCGAGAATACCACATCTCATCAGGAATAGCAGTTATCTTGCAGGATGAGTGTGTGTTGACCAGATCATAAGTGTGGTCTGTCTGATGGGTTTGTTGCCATGGAGACTGTATCAGGGGATGCAAAACTGCCAAGCTTTTGTTTAAATTCAAATCACGCACAATTTATATCAGATTCCTGTACATTCTTCAACTGTTTACCTCCTCCCAGCACAACCCCCTCCCGTCTCCTCTCCACCCCCTTCTGTCTCCCTCTCCAAACCCCTCCCGTCTCCCTCTCTATCCCCCTCCCATCTCCTCTCCACCCCCCTGTCCCCCTCTCCACCCCCCGTCCTCCTCTCCACCCCCTTCTGTCTCCCTCTCCAAACCCCTCCTGTCTCCCTCGCCACCCTCCTCTTGTCTCCCTCTCCACCCCCCTCCTGTCTCCCTCTCTATCCCCCTCCCATCTCCTCTCCACCCCCCTGTCCCCCTCTCCACCCCCCGTCCTCCTCTCCACCCCCTCCTGTCTCCCTCTCCATCCCCCTCCCATCTCCCTCTCTATCCCCCACCTGTCCCTCTCTCCACTCCCCTCCCATCTCTCTCTCCTTACCCCCTCCTGTCTCCCTCTCCACCCACCTCCCGTCTCCCTCTCCACCCCCTTCTGTCTCCCTCTCTACCCACCTCCCGTCTCCCTCTCCACCCCCCTCCTATCTCCCTCTCTATCCCCCTCCCGTCTCCCTCTCCACCCCCCTCCTATCTCCCTCTCTATCCCCCTCCCGTCTCCCTCTCCACCCCCCTCCTATCTCCCTCTCTATCCCCCTCCCGTCTCCCTCTCCACCCCCCCCTCCTATCTCCCTCTCTATCCCCCTCCCCTTCTCCCTCTCCACCCCTCTCTCTGTCCCCCTCTCCACCCCCCCTCTCTCCCTCTCCACCCCCCTCCCGTCTCCCTCTCTCTCCCCCTCCCGTCTCCCTCTCCACCCCCCTCCTATCTCCCTCTCTATCCCCCTCCTATCTCCCTCTCCACCCCCCTCCCTTCTCCCTCTCCACCCCTCTCCTGTCCCCCTCTCCACTCCCCTTCTGACCCCTCTCCACCCCCCTCCCGTCTCCCTCTCCCCCTCCTATCCCCTCTCCACCCCCCTCTCCACCCCTCTCCCCTCTCCCCCCTCTCTCCCACCCCCCTCCCTCTCCCTCTCCACCCCCTTCCCTCCCATCTCCCTCTCCATCCCCCTCCCATCTCCCTCTCCACCCCCCTCCCCTCTCCATCTCCCTCTCCACCCCCCTCCTGTCTCCCTCTCCACCCCCCTCCCGTCTCCCTCTCCATCCCCTCCCGTCTCCCTCTTCTCCTTTAACTCCAATGGAAGGACAAACCAGTAGAAAATATAACCATTCTGAAGAATTATACTAAAGGAGACAAGTTGATTCAAATGACCATCGGTGAAAGTATTAATATTGACCTGAAGCATCGGTGATTGATGTACCTGAATTGAATTGAATGAGCTTTGTTGTCACATGTACTCAGATGAGCACAGTTGATGGTTTACAAGTCACCACTTACAGTCCCATCTCAGGTGTAAGGTACCGAGGTACAGATTCTTCAATACAAGTTCTTAGGAAGAACAATGAGTAAAATAAAGAAATAAGAAGTTCAGCATTACAGATTTTAGGAATAAATTAGAGCAATAGAGCAATAACATGTTCAGAGTAACAGACCTCAAACCCAGTCCACGCCGGCACCTAATCACCAAGTTCAGACCAGGCCTTGAATCACCTCAGGGCCGGAGGACCACTCTGAGACATGCCAGGCCTAAAGACCACCATGGGTCACTGTGAGAGTGCCATGCCAGGCTGAAAGACTATCACAGGCTATCAAGAGACTGCCACATTGAGCCACCAATAAAATGCCATGCTGGACCAAGAGATCACCGCAGGCACCAACAGACCGTCATATCAAGCTGCCAAAAGACCACCATGTTGGGTCAACACTGAGGCCAAGAGTCCAAGACCATGCTGAGGCCGGAAGTTCAGGTCATCGCTGCGAAGAAAGAAGAGAAAAGAAAGCACAAAGGAGAAAAGGAAAAGAAATGGACAAAGTGAACGAGCTCTGGCTGAAATGTCCTACTCCACCTCCATCTTTAAAAGATACCCATCCTTAGTTCTGTACCCTTCCCCAGTACCTACATCCACATCTATCTCCCTAACCTCCTCCACAATCTACACAATCTGAAGGTGACATATTGAGGGAGCCTATAATTCGAGTCTAGAGGGAATGGATTGGGAGAAACTGTTTCCATCAGTGGAAGACTTTACAGCAAGAGTACACAGATTGAAAATAATTGGTAAAAGAAACAATAAAGACAACAGGAAACTTTTTTTCAAGCAGTCAGCAGTTAGGATCTTGAATGCCCTGCCTGAGACTGTAGAGGAGGCAAAGTTAAATGAGGTATTAAGAAAGAATTGGATTCTTATCTGAAAAGGAAGAAGGTGCAGGGTTATAGAAAGATGGTGGGGGAGTAGCAATAAGTAAAATGCTCATTCCAGAGCTGACCCAGACACAGTGGACTGAATGGCCTCCTCCTCCTGTGCTGTCAGCGTTCTATGATTAAGCTGAAAAGAGACAATGTTGAAGTTTACCATAGTGCACTCATCAGGACTGACACAAGGATTCCAAATTTCAAAGGGAACAACAATTTCTAATGCTTCAAAATGGGTTGCTGATTGGTTGGCATGTCAGCTCTGACTGGTTGAGGATTTACCATAGAGAAAGCATAAAAGAACTGTTGTTTGTTATGTTTTTGTTTTGTTCAAAATGCTGTAATGCCTGGACAAGTTCCTTTTACTTGCAGAGAACAGTTCCCTGTCAATGAATATTTGTAGCTTTGAGAGAGTGTAAGTGAGCTACATTCTGAACTTAACTGGATCCTTATTCGCTAGCAACGTAGCAAATCATCCCAATGAATAGAAAGTATTTTGAGACTGGCCACAGCAGGAGATTTTAGGGTGGGTGACTGGAGCTTTTCTCCACTTAGGTTTTAAGGAGCTTCTAATTAGGCAGTGACAAAGAACAGAGGCGGGTTTGGGGAGAGAATTCCTGAGTGTGTGCTCAGGCTGCTGAAGGTCGTCTTTCTAATGATGGAACCACTTAAATCAAAACTCAGGATAGGAAGGACATCACAATCTCACTGTTCGTCTTAACAAGAGACAGAGAGATTTGTAAATAAAGATGAAAGATTTTAAAATAGAGCCTTGTGAAACTTGGGGTTAATATCAGCGTAGATCAGGAAACAAAGGGTGATGGGTGAATATAATGATGAGCTCAGTTACAGCAGCAGAGGTTGGACAATCAGAGGTTATTGAAAGATGGATAACAGGAAGATGACCAGGAAAATACTCAAAGAAGTCAGTTTGAGTTAACAAAGATATAAGAACAACAGAACAAGAGTAGGCCATTTAGCCCCTTGACCTGTTCCATAATTCAATGAAATTATGGCTGATCTGTGGCCTAAGTCCAATTCCCTTTGGCTCATTTCCCTTAATAATTATCTATTTCAGACTTAAAATGAACAACTGATCTAGCATCATCTCGTTGCCAAGAGTTCCAAACCTTGAATATCATTGTGGGTAGATGTGTGTGGAAACATGGACAAGGGTTTCAGCAGCAGATGAGCTGAACACAGTTCAGAATCAAGTGATGTTGCATCATGAGAAAATACAGTGGTATGGTGGATCAGATAGATGGACAGAACTTCAACTGGAGCTGAAAATGTGTTGCTGGAAAAGCGCAGCAGGTCAGGCAGCATCCAAGGAGCAGCCTTCTTCCTGAAGAAGGGCTCATGCCTGAAACGTCGATTCTCCTGCTCCTTGGATGCTGCCTGACCTGCTGCGCTTTTCCAGCAACACATTTTCAGCTCTGATCTCCAGCATCTGCAGTCCTCACTTTCTCCTAGATCCTCAATTGGAGCCAAATACAACACAGGTCAGCACATTTAACTTGTTGCACTCTCTACCTGGAATAACTATCCAAATGGAGTTAAAAATCACACAACACCAGGTTATAGTCCAACAGGTTTAATTGGAAGCACACTAGCTTTCGGAGCGTCGCTCCTTCATCAGGTGATAGTGAAGGGCTCAATCGTAACACAGAATATATAGCAACAATTTACAGTGTGATGGAACTGAAATTATACATTGAAAATTTGATTGTCTGTTAAGCCTTTCATCTGTTAGAATACAGTGATAGTTTCACTGTAACTATCACTATCACTGTATTCTAACACATGAAAGGCTTAATAGACAATCAATTCTGCCTGATATTTTGGATTGTGCTTTCATGTTGGAATTCCACTTCATCCTCTATCCTGTGACACCACATCTTTGGTTCTTCTTATCTGTTATAGACTCAATAGTCATACAGACGTACAGCATGGAAACAGACCATTCGGTCCAACCCATCCATGCCAACCAGATATTCCAACCCAATCTAGTCCCAACTGCCAGCACCCAGTCCATATCCCTCCAAACCCTTCCTATTCATATACCCATCCAAATGCCTCTTAAATGTTGCAATTGTACCATCCTCCACCACATCCTCTGGCAGCTCATTCCATACCCGTACCACCCTCTGTGTGGAAAAGTTGCCCCATAGGTCTCTTTTATATCTTTCCCCTCTCACCCTAAACCTATGCCCTCTAGTTCTGGACTCCCTCACCCCAGGGAAAAGGCTTTGCCTATTTATCCTATCCATGCCCCTCATAATTTTGTAAACCTCTATAAGGTCACCCCTCAACCTCCGACGCTCTAGGGAAAACAGCCCCAGCCTGTTCAGCCTCTCCCTATAGCTCAAATCCTCCAAACCTGGCAACATCCTTGTAAATCTTCTCCGAACCCTTTCAAGTTTCACAACTTCTTTCCGATAGGAAGGAGACCAGAATTGCATGCAATATTCCAACAGTGGTCTAACCAATATCCTGTACATGACCTCCCAACTCCTGTACTCAATACACTGACCAATTAAAGGAAAGCATACCAAATGCCTTCTTCACTATCCTATCTACCTGCGACTCCACTTTCAAGGAACTATGAATCTGCACTTCAAGGTCTCTTTGTTCAGCAACACTCCCTAGGACATTACCATTAAGTGTATAAGTCCTGCTAAGATTTGCTTTCCCAAAATGCAGCACCTCGCACTTATCTGAATTAAACTCCATCTGTCACTTCTCAGCCTATTGGCCCATCTGGTCCAGATCCTGTTGTAATCCTCTTTGCTGTCAATTACACCTCCAATTTTGGTGTCATCTGCAAACTTACTAACTGTATCTCTTATGCTCGCATCCAAATCATTTATGTAAATGACAAAAAAGTAGACGACCCAGCACCGATCATTGGGGCACTCCACTGGTCACAGGCCTCCAGTGTGAAGAACAACTCTCCAACACCACCCTCTATCTTCTACCTTTGAGACAGTTCTGTATCTAAATGGCTAGTTCTCCCTGCATTCCATGAGATCTAACCTTGCTAACCAGTCTCCCATGGGGAACCTTGGTGAACGCCTTACTGAAGTCCATATAGATCACATCTACTGCTCTGCCCTCATCAATCCTTTTTATTACTTCCTCAAAAAACTCAATCAAGTTGGTGAGACATGATTTCCCACGCACAAAGCCAATCAGTCCTTGCCTTTCCAAATACATGTACATCCTGTCCCTCAGGATTCCCTCCAACAACTTGCCCATCACCGACGACACGCTCACTCATCTATAGTTCCCTGGCTTGTCCTTACTACCCTTCTTAAACAGTGGCACCACGTTAGCCAACCTCCAGTCTTCCGGCACCTCACCTGCGACTATCGATGATACAAATATCTCAGCAAGAGGCCCAGAAATCACTTCTCTGGCTTCCCACAGAGTTCTCGGGTACGCCTGATCAGGTGCTGGGGTTTAATCCACCTTTACCCATTTCAAGACATCCATCACGTCCTTCTGTGTAATATGAACATTTTGTAAGATGTCTCCATCTATTTCCCTACAGTCTATATCTTATATTGTTGAAATAACTCAAACATGAGCACTTTAAATTGAACTTCAAATATCCGAGAATTAATTTTCATCAAAATATCTCATTGTTTACTGAATGTGCCAAAAATAATTTCTTGCAATATAATGATAAAACCATTCTGACAGAAGGCAAATAGACAAATGCAAAGTGTTTCTATATTTTAAACTTGGGTCTTTAAATTCCATAATGTGGTTATGGTCAAATCCCTGTCTCAAGACTTTTTTTCTTTTAATAAATGAAACACACTCCACAATTCTATAACAGGGAACAAAATCCCATCAACCTTGAGTTAGGGCCTTTATTTTGTGCTACTTTCAACTTGAGCCTGTCGATTACAGTGTTATGATTCACTGCAATCAGGATTACTAACAATGCATCGGCACTCATCCTTTTGCTGAGAAAAGATAATGGAATACCTTTCATCTCAGCATTTTCACATTGAATCAAACAGATATTTCAGTCTAGGGAATGCAGCAGAATGAATTATTTTTCTCAAGAATGCTAAGGAGAATTCAACAATTGAGAGGCAGCTGTAAACACATTTGCTGTACTCTGACACAGTTAAACATTGAAGCAAATTGGTCTTTAGCAACTGGTTGGAAATGTTATCCTCCTTTTGTCTTCATGCTCACCAGTGATTCTGATTCCCTTCTTTATATTCTCTGTCTGTTTTGCTTCAACACTATATCTGCGTCTGTGGTTCAATGTCCTGTTCATCTCCAACTCCCAAAAGAATGGCCGACCTACCTTAATTAGTTTGTACTATTTTTTGGCAAATCCTTGTCATGTGACCCTTATACCTTGTCATGTTGTTCCAACCATGTGGTTTGTCCATAGTACCATCTCATTCTTGATTTTTTTGTAATAATCTCTCTGCTTCAATTAATCGGACCATAGGTCAATCCCTTCTCTTGTTATTCAGCCTGTCAATACTACACTCACACCATTTGTACTATCTTTTGACACTCTTAATTACCTGGAATTCTCTTGCAATGATCTCTCGGCCTATAAATTCTGTGCCTGCGCGCTTCCCTCCACTTACCTGATGAAGCAGCAGTGCTCTGAAAGCTTATGGTTGGGCTTTAACCTTGTGTCGAGTGACTTCTGATTTTGTCCACCCAGCCCAGACCAACAGCAGCACCTTCACATCAAAAGAATGAAGTTAGGGTGCAGTTACGAAAAAGGCAAAATACTTCTGCCAGAGTGAAAGCACAGAATGTGAGAGACACACACTATGCATGTTAAGAATGTTCTCCTCTGAGCTGAACTATAAAGATTCAAAGGTATCTTTATCTATTGAGAATTCTACTTCCCAGATTTCTGAGGGAGCTGAATCATGGCCTTTGCAGTCATCAGCCAGTTTTGGTTTCCGAGATCAAATTTATGTTTTGATTATGCTAAATTACTTTTTGCATCTACACTTAATAAAATGTGACCATTAAATACACCACAGTGCAGTAATCAATGCTTTATGCAGCACATGCTGGCAGTTAAAAAAGACAAAGTGCCCATTCTGCAGCACCAAATCCAATTTATTCCATTATTATTCCCAATTGTGTTTCTAGTTGTCAGTTGTTCAGTTACACTGGGTGGACTTACTAAACATTAACAGAAACAACTCCAAATTGCTTGTTGGTAAGGTTTTAATGCATTGGGCATCCTAGGGTGTTTCCCACGGCCCAAACTTGGGAACAACGTCCTGATTTTGTCACAGCTTGTCCTTGCTCATCCATCCTGACCTCTCCGCCCCCACCCCACTCCGGCCTATCACTCTCACCTTGACCTCCTTCCACCTATCCCACCTCCATCGCCCCTCCCCCTAGTCCCTCCTCCCTACCTTTTATCTCAGCCTGCTTGGCTCTCTCTCTTATTCCTGATGAAGGGCTTATGCTCGAAACGTCGAATTCTCTATTCCTGAGATGCTGCCTGGCCTGCTGTGCTTTGACCAGCAACACATTTGCAGCTGTGATCTCCAGCATCTGCAGACCTAATTTTTTACCCACATTAGATGAACCTGACCATGCACATTCGAGCTTGTATTAACTTTCACCATGACTTTAGTGGAAATACAAGCTGATCAGCTGAAAGCAATGGGGGACCTGGAACCTGACTGAACAAAGGAACAGTGTATCTTGATAACAAATAGAACTAAACAAAGGACAGATTGAAAAAAAGTGAATTAGAGTGAGTAACATCAAACAGTAAGAGAGCTAGAGAGGGAAACAAACATCGGATTGAGATTGTACAGCAATTGACACACTGCCTAGCTCCCTGAAGCCTGTTCCACTATTTACAAAGCACAGGTTCCCTGAGAGTTTGATGGAATACTCTGCACTAGCTGGCCGGGCCAAGGGAGGTGATGGCTACGCGACGTTATGACTGCGATATTAAACCAGAGACCCAGGTAATGACGAGGGTCTCATATTCATATCCTGTAACAGTGAATGATGGAATTTGAATTCAACTAAAACCTGGAACACAGAGTGCAACGATGACCATAAAACTGTCAGGGCAAAAACTCCTGTGCTTCAGTAATGCCCTTCAGGGATGGAAATCTGCCTTCCTTACCCAGTCTGGTCTATCTGTGACTACAGACCCATAATAATGTGGTTGAATCTGAACTGTTGTCTCAGCAATAAATGCTGGACCGGCCAGGGGCATCTATGTCCTGTGAATGATTTCACACTCCTTAACATGAGAAGGTGTTCCTTTGTTCACTCAGGTTTCAGATCCCCCCATGGTTCTCAAACAATTCATGTGGAATGCCACCGAATTTGTGGCAAAAAACTGTACATTGAGTCCTAGCTGTGAGTACTGATATCTTGAGTCCAGTTCAATGGGAATCTCCAGGATGTTGATAGTAGCATTCAGGGATGATGACAATGCCATGGAATGCCATTTCTCGTTGGAAATGGTCATTGCCTGGCATTTTTGTGCTATGAATGTTGCTTTCTACTTTTCAGCCCAAGTCTTGTCATGGTCAGATCTTGCTGCATTTAGAACTGGTTTGTGTCAGTATCTGAGAAGTCGCGAGTGGTGCTGAACATTGAGCATTCATCAACGAATGTCCCTACTCCTGATCTTATAATGGAGGGAAGGTCATTGATGAAGACCATAGACCATGACATATAGGAGCAGAATTAGGCCATTCAGCCCATCAAGTCTTCTCTGCCATTTGATCATGGCGGATATGCTTCTCAACCCCGCTCTTCTGCCTTCTGTCTATACCCATTGATCCCTTTACCAATCAAGATCTTATCTACCTCTGTCTAAAAGAAACTCAATGACTAAGCCTTCTATGATAATGTGTTCTACAGACTCCCCACCTTCTGAATGAAGAAATTCTGCGTCATCTCAGTTCTAATGGATCGCCACTTTTCAGTGGAGCTGAGTGCCCAGGTCCCACTAATTGTGGAATTACCTTCTTCACATCCACTTTCTCCAGGCCTCTCAGTATTCTGTCAGTTTTAATCAGATCTCCACCCTATCCTTTTAAACCCCATCGAGTACAGACCCAGAGACCTCAACTGCTCTTCATACGTCAAGCCCTTCATCTCGGGATTATTCTTGTAAACTTCCTCTGGACCCCCTCCAATGCCAGCACATCCATCCTCAGATACAGAGCCAAAACTGCTCACTGTATTCCAAATGTGTCTTGACCAGAGGCCTATTCAACCTGAGCAGTACATTTCTGCTCTTGTAGGCCTCTTGAAATGAATATTTACATTACACTTGCCTTCCTAACTGCCAACTGAACCTGAATGTTAACCTGAAGAGAATCCTGAGCTAGGACTGTTCAGTCTCCTTCTGTTTGAAATTTCTGAAGTCTTTCTCTATTTAGAAAATAGTCTCAACCTCTATTCTCCCTGTAAAAGTGCATAATCTCATACTTTCTCATACTGTATTCCATTTTTCACTTATTTGCCCACTTCCTGAGCATATCCAATGTTTTCTGCAGCCTCCTTGCTTCCTCAACTTTACCTGTCCCTCCACCTATCTTTGTGTCATCAAATCATTGTGCAAATGTAGCCACAATGCCCTTAGTTCCTGACCCCCTGTGGAACTCACGAGTCACCAGCTGCCATCCTGAAAAAGACCCCTTTATCCACACCGTCTGCCTTCGGCCAGTCAGCCAATCCTCTGTCCAGGCTAGTACCTTAACACCAACACTATGGGCTCTTAGCAGCACCTTGTCAAATGCCTTGTGGAAGTCAAATAGATCATGCCCGTTGGCTCTCCTTTCTCTAACTTGCTTGTTACCTCCTCAAAGATTTGTCAGCAAGACCTCCACCTTGACAAAGCTGTGCTGACTCTGCTCCTATTTTACCATGCACTTCCAAATCGTCCTCATAATGGACCTTGTAGTGAGCATGATAGTGAAGCAGCTGAAGATGGTTAGATCTAAGACAATACCCTGAGGAATTTTTTTGGTGTCAGATCTGTCTCCAACTGAGTGTTTTCCACCCGATACCCATTGACTCCAGTTTTGTTAGGGTTCTCGATCGTACAATCAGCTAATTGCAGCTTTGCTGCAAAGCACACTCACTCTCACTGGTAGAATTCTACTCTTTTGTTTGAACCAAGGTTGGAATGAGGTCAGGAGCTGAGTGGCCCTGGTGGAACCCGAACTGGGTGTCACTGAGCAGGTTATTACTGAACAGGTGCTGCTTGATAGCAATGTTGATCACACAGTCCATCACTTTACTGAAGATCGGACAGTAATTGCCTGGGTAGGATTTGCCTTGCTTTTTGTGGACAGGATATACTTGGACAATTGTCCATATTGTTGGCTAGATGGCAGTGATGTCACTGTACTGGAGCAGCTTCACTTTGATGAGCATCTTCCTTTAGTGACCTTCCTGAAGTTTCCTCCTCCTTATCCTCCTACAAATTGTTTAATTGTCCATCAATATTTCAACCATATCTGACAAGACTGTAGAGTTTAGTGAGCTTTGTCACTTGAAGCTAATGCTGTTTGATTTGTCAGTAGTCCTGTTTGATGGCTTCATCAGATTGACACCTCATCTTCAGGTCTGTCTGATGTTGCTCCTAACATGCCCTCCTGCACTCTCCATTGAACCAGGGTGGTTCCCCTGGCTTGACGAGAATGGCTGAGGGGGGGATATGCTGGGCCACGAGGTTACAGATCATGTGGAACGCAATTTTGCTGCTGCTGATGGCCCCGCCTCGAGTTACCAAATCTTTGCAAATCATATCCCATTTTGCAAGGCAGGGTCATCCTAATGTGAAATCATGACTTTCTGTGTCTCTACAGCCTGTTTGGTGATCACCCGTACTCCTACTTTCAGGGACAGATTGGTCTGCAGTTGGCAGATTGATACAGTTGAAGTTTAAAATGTTTTTCCCTCTTGTTGGTTCCCTCGCCACGTGCTGCAGACCCAGTCTAGCAGGAATGTCCTTTAGGACCCAACCAGCTCGGTCAGTAATGCAGCTGCTACACCACACTTGGTGACGGGTATTGAAGACTCCAGTCAGAGTACATTCCATGTCCTTATCACTCTCTAGGTTGTCTTCAATAGGGAGGAGCACACCCGCTTCATCAACTGAAAGGGTTGGCTAATGAGTGGTGGAAGTATATGCTAATCAACAGGATCACGCATGAGCTGATGTCATGAGACTTCATGTGTCCAGAATCAAGAAATCTCATGGCATCATTCAAACATGCAGCTGGGAGTGGCAGGGGTGGGTAACATCAGAGAAATAAAAATACCAGACCCTTGTGCTATCACGGCGATGTGAATGGAAGTTTAGTTTAGTGTCAAACAGGGCTTAAAGACTGTGACAGTTCAACCTGCAAGTAATTTCCAGGAACAGAATAGAGTCAGTGGCTAAACATTGTTGGTGTGGGACTGTAAACAATGGGGCTGATTTACCCCTTCCTTAACGTGAGGAAAAACCCACTCATCAAATTCTGGTTGTCGGACTCACTGTTTAACATATTAAAGGGAGTGAGAGAGTGAGAAAAATAGTGATGAGCTAGCATTCAATGCCATTCAGGTACACGTGGGATCTTAATGTTGTCTTTCTCAATGGTGTCATTGTGAGGCAACATGTAGCCAACCACTGGCCTCTTCACATATCTCCCACTTATCATGAATCCTTTAAAAGCTGACCATTTTTATCTGAATACTTTGTGATACTGTAGATTAAAACAACATCCATTCAGGGACTAATAATCTCATCATGTCCAATGGCAGCTATTAAAAGCCACAATGACACAGGTATTACTGGCAGTTTCAAAACATTTGTTGATGATTATAAATTCATAAACAATTAATGTATTTTTAGAATTGAGATATTTAACCCAAATATTTATTAATAATGCCTCCTTCAGAAACAAAACTAAGAGATTTGAGCAATTGACAAATGTTTCTCAGTTTCTGGATTAAGCCTGAGTCCTTCCACATTGAGGAAATTTCTATTTCTCCGTGAAAATCATGTTATCAATTCTCACACATGTTTTACAGAGAGTTTTGGTCATCTATGTGCTTGTGTTGAACTGTAAGGTCAGTGGGTCCCTCCCAGGATCAATCCAAATGAGGAACAGGCAAAGACAGCAAAACACATTCTCATCTTTACCATCATGCAGTGAGAAACCTTTCTGGCAATATGTTTCCCACTTCGGGGAATTCAATGTGAACACTTTCTATTTACTGTGACAAGGCAAGCAATGTTTACAGGACCTTGCTGAATGAGGAGTAATTCATTTAATTAAGCTTTGCTTTTATTTCTGAGCCATAGAATTAAAGCGATATTTTTTCTTTTACTCTTCATTCCTGGCTATTCTGAATATGCAAAGGGACTTGAGAAAGTTTCAGTGCTTTTTAATTATACACGGTAATGATATGACTATAATGGAGAACCATCCTTTCTAAACAATTGGCAGAGAAACCTAGTAATTAAAATACCACATTTGTTTGGCTGCAATTAAGAGTTCACATGTGGAATTGTCTGTTCAGAGACTTGACTCCTGAGACTCAGAAAACGTTAGCGAGGTGTTTTCATGGTGGCAGATAATTATTTTTTGATACCTGAAATTGACATGTTGCTCAAATTTATTTGTCTAGAAACAGTCTCAACCCATACACAGACGAAAGATAAACTAACAGAGACCAGCAATAAGGAGAATGAAGCTTGAGTAGGCATAAAAACTCAAAAATTATCTCTCAACTAAATTCTACTGCCACATAGAAGTATATTCAGGTGGCAACCTTGGGTAAACGTCTAGGAATTGCAATTTGTCTTTGTAGCTGTTGCCAAAAATACACAAGGTTGTAGGTTAAACCCCACGATTAGTGGGTAAGGGAAAAAGGAGTGTGATAGGGACCAAAAATCAGATGCAGTCCAAAAGCAATTGGGCCGTCAGAAATCAGGGGTATTCCTCAGGTTCATTTTGTGAACATTTGAGCTGACAAGCCTACAGTCCTGAAACTTATATTAGGGAATCTAATCCAATCTAATACTGACCCTCCAAAGAGTGACCCATTCCTTTACCCTATACTTACTCCTGACTAATGCAGCTAACACTATGGGCAATTGAGCAAGACCAATTCACCTGACCCACACATCTTTGGATTGTGGGAGGAAACCAGAGCACCCGGAGGAAACCAACATAAACCGTAGTTAAATTCTCTTAGTGGATTTAGTCAATGCCAGGCAATTGTGTGGCATGAATGTCAATTGCCACTTGTCAGTCCAAAGGTGAATATTGTCTCGATCTTATTGCATTTGAACACGAACTGCTTCAGTATCTGAAGAGTTGCAAATGGTGCTGAACATTGTGCAATCATTGGTGAACAGCAGTTGAAGATGGTTGGGTCTAGGAAACTTCCCTGGATTAACACACTTGATGTTAAAAATTCTAAAACTAATTCTAGAAACAGAAAACTAGAGAAAATGCTTCATAGACTGTCACCTGATTAATACAAGTGACTATTTGCAGAACTTAATTTATTTTAAGTGCAGAATATCTTGAAGTATTGAAATTGTTTTTCAACATTTGACATGGAAATCTTTGAGCAGTCTGATGTGTTTTCAAAAAGCACCACTGCTCGAGATTTGATCTTGACAGCCGGTATGATAATTACTAATGCGCGAGGAAAAAGAAGGGGAAAAGAGGTTGGAGGAGAAATCCAGCTCATGACAATAACCCAAGTGTCATGCTGCCACACGGATCATCTATTTTGTTTCCAATTACAGCGACAGACCTCCATAATGGATGGGTCTGTGACATTCCCTCCATGTTCTGCTATAGCTGAACACGCAGCCTTCCCTCAGGGTATCAGTTTCAGCAGGGATTCTCCCGATTGCTGACTGTAGCCCTGTGGGATCCCTCCCCGGGATTCCGTATAGCATTTTAGTGAGCAGGGGACCTGAGCAGAAATTCAAATCAATTACATCTAATGCACAATATCACAAGTTTATCACTGAATGGGTGTTAAATAAAAACCTCAAATAGCCACTTTCCTGTTGTAAGTGAGAAAGTGTTGCTCTTGTAGTGAACCATAATTAAAGCAAAATATAGAGGATGAAGAATTACAAAGCTGCAGTGAATGGAAAGCCCATAAACTGCAACACAAAAATAAATTCTATTAGTACTTGGTAAATCCATCTTTAATTGATTATGGATTGAATGTTGGTTAAGCACCATTTTTCCTCCTGTTTTCTGTTAATTGGTTCTCTCATCTACTGCAGTTGGAGCAGCCATTAGTTTAATGGGGATAAAGCTTTAGCTTTTATTATTCACCTTTACTTGTTTAACAGAATATTTAGACCTAACACATAACTTGTCAGCAGACCAATTGTACCTGCACAGATAGACTGAGAACAAGTTCTGAATGGGGGGTGGGTGAGGCAAGCATTCCAGGTCCCCTTCAACTGGAGTACCAGTCTAGTGTTTGAACAGTGGAGAGACCACACAAAGCACAGATTGGATGATGAGGATAATCTGTTCAGGTGAAACTTTCTGTTACTTGTTCTTGGGATGAGGGTATGACTGGCTAGACCAGCATTTATTGCCCTTCTCTGATTACCATGAGAGAAGGTGATGGTGAGTTGCAGTCTATGTGCTGTTGATACATCTGCTAAACCATTAGGGAGGGAATTCCAGGATTTTGCCCCCATGTTAGTTAAGGAACAGCATGATATTTCCAAGTCAGGATGGTGAGTGACCTTGAGGAAAGCTCACAGTGGGTGGTGTTCCCAATGTATCTGCTGCATTCGATAGTATCAGTTGTGGGTTTAGAAGATGCATTCAGAGAAGCCTTGGTGAATTTCTGCAGACCATCTTGTAGATGGTACCTACCACTGCTACTGAGCTTCGGTGGTGGAGGGAATGGATGTTTCTGGGTGTGGTGCTGTCAAGCGGGCTACGTTGGGTTAGAGTATTCCATCACAATCCTGACTTGCTCTTTGTAGATGATGGGAGGAGTCAGGAAGTGAGTTACTCACTGCAGGATTCCTAGCCTCTGACATGCCCATGTGGCCATTGTATTTTTACAAGTCTAGCTCAGTTTCTGGTCAATAATAACCTTCAGGGTATTGATAGTTGGGTTTTAGTGAGTGTAATGCCATTGGATGTCAATGAGCAATGGCTACATTTTCTTCTGTTGGCTCTAGTCATTACCTGGTACTTGTGTGGTGCAAATTTTCTTGTCACTTACTCGGAGTTGATTGAGAAGATCACCTTGATCTTACTGACTCATGGAAAAGGTTTAATGGACCTTAAAGTCTTGTTCAGATCTTAGCTCTTACAGTCACTGACTGATAGTGGCTCTGAGTTTGTGAGATTGCTTAAAGAGAGTGTGCAGCCCACTTTGCAAATTCTTACTTTCATTGAGGACTATCCTCTTTATTTTGATGATGTAAGTCACTCAACATCACCTTGCACTGCAGTTTCTACAGTTGGAGTGTGTTCACATCCTGCTGTGATGGTGGTGCTGCTGGGGTTTGGGGTTAAAAGGAAGAGCTCTAGATCATGAAGCTGCACTGTGACAAGACAGGACTCCTGACAAAGGGCTTTTGTCCAAAACATTGATTTTCCTGCTCCTCAGATGCTTCCTGACCTGCTGTGCTTTTCCAGCACCACTCTAATCTAGACTCTGATCTCCAGCATCTGCAGTCTTCACTTTCACCCTGCACCTACTCTTTCCCTAGCTATCCCCTTGCTCCTTATATTTGCAGAAAACACATTGGAATTTTCCTTAATCCTGTTTACCAAAGACATTTCATTCTCCATTTTAGCCCTCTGAATTTCTTTTGAGTTCTTTCCTGCTATCTTTGTATTCTTTGATGGTTTTATGTATCTTCAGTTTTCTATGTCTCCTTTTCCATTTTGGACTAAGCTCATAATTTCTCTTTTCATGCAAGGTTCCTGAATCTTCTTATTCTTTTCCTTCATTTTCATGTGAACATACTGGTCCTGAACTTGAACCAAATGGCCTATAAAAGATTCCCACATGCCAGATGTGGATATCCCCTCACACAGCTGCTCGTAATCTACATTCCCTAGTCCCTACCTAGTGGGACTTAGCCTTCCCCCAGTTTAGTACTTCCACCCAAGGACCTGTCTTGCACTTATCCAGAAGTACGGGGAGAATGCTGGTAAGTGGAGTTGAAATGCCCATCAGCCATGATTGAATGGCGGAGTGGACTCGATGGACTGAATGGCCTTACTTCGACTCTTATGTCTTATGGTCTTAACTTTAAAACTTACAGAATTATGGTCACTCTTCCTGAAATGCTCCCTAACTGAAACTTCAATCTACCAGGTCTAGTGTGACCCCTTCCCAAGTTGGACTATTTTAATACTGTTTTAAAAAAGACAATCTGGATACACCTAATAACTTCACCCCCATCCAAGCCTCTGGTGCTAAGCAAGTCCCAGTCGATATAGAGGAAGTTAAAATCACCCATCACAACAATCCTGTTGTTCTCACATTTTCCATAATCTGTTTACATATCTGTTCGTCTACCTCCTGCGGGTTGTTGGAAAGCCTGCAGTACAATCCCATCAAAGTGACTGCACCCTTCCTATTCCTGAACTCTACCATGTGGCCTCTCTGGGTAAGCCTCCAAGGTGTCCTCCCTCAGTACAGCTATGATATTCCCCCTAATCAGTAACACAACTCCCCACCTCCTGTTATATCCCTCTCCATCTTACCTGAGACAACTAAATCCCAGAATGTTAAGGTACCAGTCTTATCCCTCTCTCAACCAAGTCTCTGTAGAACAATCAAACATTTTTCAGGACCCCCCACACGCAAACCCATTAAAAGTGGGAGTGTAAGATTGGGCCCTTTCGCACAAGCCCTCCCCACCCGATCCCAACAATTTCCAGACTTACACAAAGTGTTTCCATTGCTCCCATTGAGGGGGTAGAGAAAAAAAATCAACATTTAACTTGATCTTTCCTGGAGTTGAGGTGAATATGTCCCAAAGCATGATAAAAACCAGCTTCCTATCGAAAGAAAAACCATATGCTTACTGAATTTCTTCAAATTAATTTCCAGAAAACATAATACAATCATCTTCAAATTCTACATTTTTGCATTGATCTATGGGTTTTCTGTTTGGAAAGAAGGTTTAATGGCTTTGTGTTTTATTTGTGTTTGAAGTTGATGCTGCGTTCAACACCTTGTAAAGATAATTGACTTTTATATTTCTGTTGTGCCCTTTTACCAAGGGTCCCTGGATTATTCCTGTCTGTATGACAGCTCCTGCATTGAGGATAATGTTCCTGAATTCTCAGGCAATATGGGTTTCTGCTCTGATTTATGAGTCAGGAGTCTATCAGATATTATTACCATTCACGAGGAAGTCATTGAGTGGTTGTAATTAAGTGCCCAACCACAGAATGTCCTGCACACTGTGATGGAGTAATCTGATGTCTGTAAAAAGCTGCAGTTGTGGCATCGAGAGGCACAATTCTACTTTTTGCTTGATGAATCTTAACTACGGTTCAGCACAGAGCCACACTGACCTTGACAATAGCTGGGTTAAACACTTTAAAAAATGACCTTTCTTTTCTAAAGTAATTTTCTTCACTAAAATGTCAGGAAGCCATTTTTCACTCTGTGCGAACATAACAAGGAAACATTTAGAATGAAGGCTCACTTTTCAATTAAACAATAGGCAATTAACATACTGTTCAACTTATTGGTAATGGTTAGCAAACACAGGTCACAGAGAGGATGGAAAGGGATAAAACTCACAATCCTGTAGAAGGCATCAGAGAAACTGCTCAAGCAGAAATGACTCTGAAAGCATTAATCTTGGCCAATTTGTGACCTCTTCCAGCAGAAACCATCTTCAGATTATACTTCTGTGTCTTGCATCAGGCAATCATATCCGAAAGCCTAAAGGATGAGAAAGTTGACATTTTAGATTTTTGTTCTCTTGTCCTGCCATTAACAAATATTTCTTCAAAAAAAAAACAAGGACTAGTAAAGGTGAAATGAACAATGGTACACTGGGCCCAGAACACTGTGGATTTATAAAATCTGCTCGGTCATTTCGAAAGCAGCCAGGGCACCGTTGTGTTTTCCTCCCCCATACTGAGCTCCAGAGGGAGGCGTCCAGAATAATATGGCCCTCTCCAAGGGAGGACTGAACTGTGTGAGCAGCTTTAAAGCTCTCTCCTTCAGGATGCAACTACAGAGAGAGAACCTGACAAGATTACAGTCTGTTCATGAAACACCTGTTGAGCACCTCACTAATTGGTTAAACTACCAGCTCACTGCTGACATATCACTTCAAGAGAGAACATGTTGATGAGCCAGGATGGAGAATAACAGCCATCTCTCAGGTGAACCTGCAGCACTGAGTGCGAAGGACAGTCGCTGTATTTTCCTGCAGCAAACAGATGTTAAGTTTCTGACGAACAATCCTATAACAGATAGTGAAACAGACCTTTTGGGTGGCACGGTGGCTCAGTGGTTAGCACTGCTGCCTCACAGCACCAGAGACCTGGGTTCAATTCTAGCACCAGGGGTCTACCTGTGTGGAGTTTGCACATTTTCCCCCGTATCCCCATGGTTACGCCCCTGTGCTCTGGTTTCCAGGCACAATCTTGGAAAGGATGGATGCTAGGAAATTGTCTCCGTTACGTGAGGAGACGAGGACCTGGGACACAGCCTGAGAATTAGAGGGGGTAAATTCAGAACAGAAATGTGGAGACATATCTTCAGCCAGAGAGTGGTGGGCCTGTGGAATTCATTGCCACAGATTACAGTGGAGGCCGGGACGCTAAATGTCTTCAAGGCAAATATTGATAAATTCTTGATGTCACAAGGAATTAAGGGCTACGGGGAGAATGTGGGTAAGTGGAGTTGAAATGCCCATCAGCCATGATTGAATAGCAGAGTGGACTCGATGGGCCGAATGGCCTTACTTCCACTCCTATGTCTTATGGTCTTATGGTCTTACGGTCTTACAATCCAGGTTAGGTGAATTGGCCAGGAGGGTGTAGGGTTACAGGGTGAGGGGGTGGTTGTAGGGGTGATCCCCTATGGATGGTGAGTGTGTGCTGAATGGCCAGCTCCCATGGTTTGGGTTTCTGTGATTCTTATGATTGAATTAAACAGATGCTACATTCAGTTAGCTGCCCTGCTCTGAAATTGGTAGAGCCTGTGTCAGTAATCTCAGAACCACAATACTCACTGCTCTCAGATATGTTGTGACTGTTTCTGCAGTTCCACCTCCCAGGAAGATACAGGGAGGCTACAAAGCATCATGGAGTGAGCCCAAGACTCCCATTTCAAAAGTTCACCCCCTCACACCTTCAGCTTGCCTTCAGAGAACTGGAAAAAAATTGGCCCATGATCCTCTAATTTTTCCCAACCCCCTTTCCACCAGAACCAACAGGTTACCTCTCACTGTCTGAGAGAGATACAAAGCAAACTGCAAAGAATGATTTCAGAATGGACAATGGGAAAGTCCTCTCTGATTCACCAAGGCTGTTAAAATATTCCAGGAGAGGACAGTAAATGATTCTTCCCGCAGCACCCCCCCAGACTCTAAATGTTGACCACACTTGGGAATTCACTGCACTTTTCTGAACACCTTCATTTGGATTCAATGTGAACAATACTGAGGTGCCTCACACTGTCTAAATAAGGCCATAAGAAATAGGAAAAAGAGGGGGCCTTTCAGCCCCTCAAGTTGGTTCCAGCATTCAAAAGGATGATTGATTTATTGATCACTGCTCCAACAATCACTTTCGTGCATTTACCTCACAAGCCTGGACTCCCTGACTGATCAAGAATCTATCTTCCTCTTAAGTAAAGGGTGGTAGGTGCTTGGAACACATTGCCAGCAGAGGTAGTAGAGGCGGGCATGGTAGATTCATTTAAGGTGCATCTAGACAGATGCATGAGTAGGTGGGGAGCAGAGGGATACAGATCCTTAGGAATGGGCAATAGGTTTAGACAGTGGATGTGGATCGGCTCAGATTTGGAGGGCCGAAGGGCCTGTTCCTGAGCTGTAAATTTTCTTTGTTCTTTGTTCTGTATACACAAGGCCTCTGTTCCTATATTTGTTAGTTTATTCATTCATCAGGTGAAGGTGTCACTGGTTAGGCCAGTTCGAAAGGTTTGCAAATCTTTCAGAGAAGAAATCCTTCCTCACACCAGAATTAATCGATTTCCCTTTATTCTGAGACTATGGCCTCTGGTCCTGGACTGTCCCATGAGATGAAAGATCCTCTCAGTATGTATCCTGTCAAGCCCTTTATGAATCCTATATGTTTCAACCAGATCACCTCCCATTCTTCTAAACTTCATTAAGACAATCCCTCCATCCCAGGATCATCCTGGTGAATCTTCTCTGAACAGCCTTCCATGAATTGATATGATAACCTTCCTTAGATAAGGGACCAAAACTGCTCACATTACTCCAGATGTGGTCTCACCAATATTAGAACTTGTGTAACAATTTACTTAGCTGTTGAATCATTACTTTGTTTCCAAGGCTCTGAGTTTAGAAAGTTGAGATTAGGATTCCTGGTGCAGTCACATACTTGTCGGGCTCGATCATGAGACGTACTGCCCTATTATCACTGATACTCCAGCCATCGTCTCGAAAAGAGCTTTCCCTTTGGTCAGTGAGCAATTTAAAAATATACACATCAACCAGGAATAAACCATTCAGTCTCAACCCTGCTCCATCATTCAATAGGATTCTAGTTGATCCAGTTTCTCCACGTAACCCAAATCACCTTTCAGCCACTTATCAGAACCTATCAACCTCTGAAGCACTTAGGTAGTAGACCTGATTACTGTGTCTGCTCTGTTCCTATGCTGAAATGAGCACCCAGATTAATGTCTTAAAGCTCAGGTAAAGGAGATATGAGATGTTCATACATTCCTACTTTGAGTGGTCAAATGAGGGGATCTTATGAGAACCATTGCCTATGACCTCAAAGAAGGCGGAGACTTCAGATCGTAGTAAAGAGAGGTTCTGTTCGCCGAGCTGGGAATTTGTGTTGCAGACGTTTCGTCCCCTGTCTAGGTGACATCCTCAGTGCTTGGGATCCTCCTGTGAAGCGCTTCTGTGATCTTTCCTCCGGCATTTAGAGTGATTTGTATCTGCTGCTTTCGGTTGTCAGTTCCAGCTGTCCGCTGCAGTGGCCGGTATATTGGGTCCAGGTCGATGTGCTTATTGATTGAATCTGTGGATGAGTGCCATGCCTCTAGGAATTCCCTGGCTGTTCTCTGTTTGGCTTGTCCTATAATAGTAGTGTTGTCCCAGTTGAACTCATGTTGCTTGTCATCTGTGTGTGTGGCTACTAAGGATAGCTGGTCGTGTCGTTTCGTGGCTAGTTGGTGTTCGTGGATGCGGATCGTTAGCTATCTTCCTGTTTGTCCTATGTAGTGTTTTGTGCAGTCCTTGCATGGGATTTTGTACACAACATTGGTTTTGCTCATGCTGGGTATTGGGTCCTTCGTTCTGGTGAGTTGTTGTCTGAGAGTGGCTGTTGGTTTGTGTGCTGTTATGAGTCCTAGTGGTTGCAGCAGTCTGGCTGTCAGTTCGGAAATGCTCCTGATGTATGGTAGTGTGGCTAGTCCTTTGGGTTGTGGCATGTCCTCATTCCGTGTCTTTCCCTTAGGCATCTGTTGATGAAATTGTGGGAGTATCCGTTTTTGGCAAATACATTGTATAGGTGTTCTTCTTCCTCTTTTTGCAGTTCTGGTGTACTGCAGTGTGTTGTGGCCCTTTTGAACAGTGTCTTGATGCCCTATCCTTGATGTGGTCGGAAAGATGGGGTCTAAGGGTGAAGGTATGGGAAGTGGAGGAGAACATCTCCAGGACACATGCCCACCGCCCTGTAGCCAAACAGTTCAACTCCCTCTTCCACTCCACAAAGGACATGAAGGTCCTGGGCCTCCTCCACCGCCAAACTCTAGCCACCAAACACCTGGAGGAAGAACACCTCATCTTCCACCTTGCGATCCTCCAACCACGTGGAAGCAAATGTTGGTTTCACAAGTTTCCCCTCCTCCTACCTCATCCCGGATCCAACCATCCAACTCGGCACTGCCATCTTGACCTGTCCTACCTGTCCATCTTCCTTCACATCTGTCCGCTCCACCCTCCTCTCTGACCTATCACCATCACCCCCAACCTCCATCTGCTTTTGGATTCCCAGCTACCTTCTCCCCAGCCCCACCCCCTCCCATTTATCCCTCAACCCCCTTGCCTCCCAACCCAATGCCTCCACCACCCTTCCCCTACCCCCCAATTCCTGATGAAGGGCTTATGCCTGAAACATTGACTCTTTTGCTCTTTGGATGTTGCCTGACCGGCTGTGCTTTTCCAGCACCACACTTTTTGACACTGATTTCCAGCATCTGTACTTTCTCCTCACTCTTCGAAAGGGCAATCTGTCATCTGCCGCAGTGACTGTGGGTACAGATGGACCTGAGGCTCTCAGGGCAGGTGACATTGTTTAGCTGACCTTCTGTTCAGAGCTCATCAGGTAGGGATGGAGTGTTGCCCGTGATTCTGTTCGACTTTGCTTTGTCTCCTGTTATGTCCTGTAAGCCACATAGATTACCACAAACAATGGCTATCCATCTGATTAGTCTGGGTCTCGAGCTCAACTTGCTTTTGTCTCCTGGCGTTTCTGATAATGTGGGGGATGAATAGAAAGTAATAAGTTGAGTATTGATAAAGAAAAACTGTATTAGTCAATATTCCATTGTAAATATTAAAAGGTTTATTCGTCTCCATTCTTTCAAATTTGGAATTACTAAACGATGAGGTGTTCTTCTTCTGCCGTATGATGAAATAGATAGTTAGTTGTTTGTTTGATATTTTTATTAATTATCACTGACTATTATTATTGTGGTTTTCCTTTCCATGTGTTGATTCCAGAAAACAAAAATATGCTTTGGGGCCAGAAGATGAAATTCCCACTGGCCATGAATCGGGAATGGAGTATTTTGTGGAACCGGGCCAGTTGGACGTAATTTAGATCAATTCACTTTGGTGGGCACAAACCCAAATGCTTAATTGCCAGAAGTTGCTACTAAATGTTCCTAATTTATCAATGTCACTCATGTAACACTGGTTATTTGGTGTGGGGATTGCAGTACCTCGTCCACCTCTCTGATCATTGAAGCTGTGTCAAGGGAGATTTTATGTTAGAGCGACAATGTTCATCCTCACCTACATGCCCTCAAAGAAAGTGTGTGTAATATTGCATTCACTCATCTATAAATCAAATTTAATGAGTAAAATTTGTAAAGTAAGATTAAAACAACTATTAGTTTTAACTTTGTTTTAATGACTTACATAAGTGGCATTGCCTCTTTCAAAGCAGAGAAATTAAGACTTTCCTACTCTTTTGCAATATTGGGGTTTAAATTGAACATGTTTCTTCAGTGTAACACAGATATAATACTGAAAATGACTGCTTGTGTCTTTTGATGAGACACCTTGCCTGAAAAGCAAATCTCCTGTGGACTTTTGTAAACCTCGGTGCAACAAGAAGGAAACTGAAAAAAAACCCTCCCGTCCTGAGTGCTGTATTTGACTCTTTCATTATTACAAGGGGATACAAGGGGAGATCAGGAAGTCAATTAACAATTAACATTCATCTAGAAAGAAAATAACCATTCAATCATTTCCGAGACAAAGCTATAATAGAAAGCTGGGGACCCTTTGCTTAGGATATTATCACTAGTCTTCTTTTGGAGGTCCAGTGAAATAACACACAGAATAAGCTGTAATTACGGAAGGATCATAGCCTGGCTGTGATTATTAATGATTCATATCAGCTGACCCAGCTGTGAATCTGCTCCCATGTTGGACAACAAAGAGACTCAATCACATGTTGTTCCAACTACAAACTATTTCCTTAAATATAATTAAAAGAGATCAGAAGAGGATATCAGTCACAGTCAGTGAGAAGCTACTCGAGAGTGATAAAGGAGCCCAGATCCAAATCAGATGTGAATGAGACAAGCTGCTCCTCATAATCATTCCTCAACTTAAGACCCAACATAAAGAACCAAAGGTGGGAAAAGGGAGAAGGCAACATGGGTCCTGACCTCTTGAGTTTGACAGATTGAGACTGCTGTTCTGGAGCATGGATAAAGGTTCCCTTGTTCCAAGTTCTAAACCAACCTCCCGAGAACAGAGATATTCTTTTCCTGGCAGAAGACTGCAGGCAAGTCTAATATCTCTATAATATCCTCAGTACCTGGAACCATATTAAACTTTTGTATCCTTCAGTGAGAATTCATGTTATCAAGACAAAAGCTAGTGATGTAAAACCTTCAGCATACAACAGTTTACTCATTCCATGTGCAGAAGCAATGTGCTGGAGAATGAGTATCAGCAATCCAGTCCTGCCAAGCCAGCAACTGCTGGTCACCCACATGCTGTGACCTTAAACTGGCCACAATCCACAGAATCAGGCAACAAGTCAAGCTCAACAACTTCAGCTACCTCTTCAATTCATGGTTTAACACTGAAATATCCAGAATGCTGTGTTTTTTTGTAAAGTTGGCAGTTTGAAGGGAGCTGCAACATTGTACTTGAAAGAAGTAACTGCAGCATTTACTTCAAAGAGATGTTGAGGAGGGGGTTGAACAAGTGCACACGGAATCTTCCGAAGGGAACTGGATCAGGCAACACTGCTGTAGCTCAATAGGTCATAATGAAAGAGAAAATGATCCACGATTCTCAAACGCAGCTTTAAAAAGGTGGCCTAATAAAATTCCCACTTTAGAAAAGATAAGACTGAGATTTGCAGGTGCAAGATTCTCCCTGAGGTTTGATGTTAGGTGTGGTATTGATGACATTATGTCTTCACCACATTATCTCAGATCCAACAGTTAGCTAATTGCATGGTCCACCCAGTCCGAACTCTAACCTTCAACTGTGGCCCGAACAAGTATGATCGATGGATTGTAATGTAACACTTGAGAGCAGCAGTGCTGAATCCAATTGTTCCATTACTGAAGATGTTCATGTTTGGCAGACCAGACAGTTTGAAAATGTGTTGCTGGAAAAGCGCAGCAGGTCAGGCAGCATCCAAGGAGCAGGAGATTCGACGTTTTGGGCGTAAGCCCTTCTTCAGAAATGGCTTATTCTTCAGAAGGGCTTATGCACGAAACGTCGAATCTCCTGCTCCTTGGACACTGCCTGACCTGCTGCGCTTTTCCAGCAACACATTTTCAGCTCTGATCTCCAGCATCTGCAGACCTCACTTTCTCCCCAGGCCAGACAGTTTACTGACTCATATCCAAAGTCCATTGTTTAAAGCCTGAGAGGAGTTTGTAAAATTGCAAAGAAAATAGCCAATGTGCATTCTAAAAATGCAGGTGCAGATCTGCCAAAATTAAAACTGGGACATTGGGTCCATGTTCAGGATTCCACAAAAATACATGGCCATCTGACAAGGTGACATGAATGTGCTCAGAAACGAGATCCTACGTGGTCTACATACATTACAGTGCAATAGGGACATAGATCGCTTACAGTTTATCGACCACTCCCCTATCCTATTACACTGGGTACAAGAGGGGATACAAACAGGAATGATGCTCAATCTCACTGATACTGTGAGTAATCTAGAGCACCTCCAGACAAAATCTTGATCACAAGATCTGGGCAAATGTCTTAAATGCTATGAGGACTCACAGTCTCACTTATAATTGTAAACCATCACAGAATCCCTATAGTGTGAAAATAGGCCATTTGGCCCAACAAGTCCACACCAACCCTCTGAATAGTATCCCACCTAGACCCATTCCTCTACATTTCCCTTGACTAATGCACCCCTGAACACTATGGGCAATTTAGCGTGGTCAATCCACCCTAACCTGAACATCTTTGGACTGAGGGAGGAAACCCACACAGACAGTCACCTGAGGCTGGAATCAAACCTTGGTCCCAAGCACTGTGAGGCAGCAGTACTAACCACTGAGCCACTGTGCCGATAAACATTTGCTTTTGGAGAGGAAAGGGTTGTGTATGTGGCCTTTTAAAGAGATTGCCTTTAAGTACTCTGTATACAATGCTGCAACTATGCCTGGCTTATCATCTGCTTCACACCCAGAAATTAACTGGTTTGCTGTAATCTCTGCATCATCAGTTATAGTTTTTTTATTGCTTTAAATAAACTGACCCACATTACTCAATCTTTAATGGGTAATTCTTTATGGGATCATTATCGTTAACATGATCTTCCTCTTCCCTACGGTTGTACAGCCAACAAACAGAAATTTATTTAGGATTCAGGAGTTTTTATACATGTTCACTTTTAGAAAAGTGATGCCTTGCCAAAGTTCTAAAACAGTGAGTATGAATGTTATTGTGAGTATGAGGGGGTGAGGATTTGGTGAATTAGATTTTCCAATCCCACGTAGGGAATTTACCGAATAGTTGTTATGAACCTGGACGATGATGGCTGTGCTATTCTCTTGTCCTCACTCGGGGTATATCCATAGCTGAAATCTTCTCATTTCCATTCATCCTAAAACCAAGGAGTCAGTAAATGCTGAAGTATTTTGCTTTACATTTTGTTCACAAATATATACTCTGATTGTTTTTATATTCATGAGCTTACTTGTATGCACTGTGACCAATGACTTGCTAAATTTTCATTTGTGGAATTCTAATGGAGTTGACAAGTAGATTAATGACTCAACAAACTGCAGTTTATAATTTTGTTTTCAAATTGGAATCATTATAAGTATCAATTTTTTTTGTGTATTTCTTGCCAGTATTTGGTTTCAAAATGCTAATTTTTGAGGAACTGTGAAAAACAGGAACAAGGTGCAAATTCTAACTGTGACGCCTGGCAG
This sequence comes from Hemiscyllium ocellatum, assembly GCF_020745735.1. Lineage (NCBI taxonomy): Eukaryota > Metazoa > Chordata > Chondrichthyes > Orectolobiformes > Hemiscylliidae > Hemiscyllium > Hemiscyllium ocellatum. The sequence goes on along the minus strand of NC_083434.1, from coordinate 47,233,053 downwards.
ATTAATTAGTTAACTGCAGACATCAAATGGCAGCTTTTGTTCCATAGAAATGACTGACCTTTTGTCCAAGGTCTACATGTTCCTGCAGGCTCCACAGCCCAGGTCAGGGGTCAAGCCACAGCCACACATTCTGTCAGAGGGAGTGAATCAGCAGTTTTACCACAGTGGACTCTATCGGGTTACTTCCATGTTCAGCTTCCTGTGAGGCCAGCAGGCAGTGCCCTGGTGCTGCCCGGTAAATCAGAGAGTAGGGCACTCTTGGGTCTTCACAGCTCCATTGGAAGAGAGGTGGGAATGGCTGAGGCAGGTCAAGGGTAGTGAGGGGGTGGGGATGGCTGAGGCAGGTCAGGGGTAGTGAGGGGGTGGGGATGGTTGAGGTAGATCAGGGGGGTGGTGAGGGGGTGGGGATGGCTGAGGCAGGTCAAGGGCAGTGAGGGGGTGGGGATGAGGTGTGTTGAGGCAGTGAGCATGGTTGAGCTGAGAAAGATGAATGTGATTGGGCATGGCTGAGTCATGGGTCATGGGTGATGTGCTTGGGTCAGCACCCCAAGTGCTACAGGTTATGGAGACCTGCTGGAGCACTTGCTCAGTGCTGCCTCTGGAGGCAACAGGACCACATCACAAACACGGAGCTCCTGGAAACCGTCAACATCACCAGCAGTGAGCCGGACCCCTGCAAAACCAACTGCACTGGGCAGGTCCCATTACTCAGATTGATGTCATTTGCCCGGCTAAGATGAATGCAGTGAACTGATCCCTGGTCAATGGAACAGAGAGCCCCATCCATTTCAGGGACACCATGAGAGTGTCTCTCTCTCTCTCTGTGTCTCATCAACCAATGGAAGTGCAGGCCACAGAGTGCAATGTCTCTGGAGATGTGACAGAGATTTAGAGAGTGAATGATGAGTTAGCTTGATGGAGAAAGGGAGGAGAAGGATCAATCCAACTGTCCTGAGCAGTGACAACACCTTCACATGTACCTGCTGTGGGGAAGCTGCTGGGAAAGGGGGGCCTGACTAGTTACTGGTGGATCTGGAACTAATGAGTACAACCTTCCAAAAATCATCATCAATGAAGAAATATCAAGAGATCAGCTCCTCTTCCTCACCTAAGTTCCTAGGAATTGCAATGCTCGGCTCAGTCTTTGTAGGAGATTAGGTGGCTCTGAAAGTGAGTTTACCGTGTAAAAATCAGAGACTTTCAAAATGCATGTACCATTTTTGGACTGTGGGAGGAAATTGGAGCAAACCCACACAGACACGGGGAGAATGTGCCAACTCCACACAGTCAGTCGCCTGAGGCAGGAATTGAACCCGGGTCTCTGGTGCTGTGAGGCAGCAGTGCTAACCACTGTGCCACCCACAAGTCTAGATTAAAGTTGTGCTGGAAAAGCACAGCAGGTCAGGCAGCATCCAAGGAGCAGGAAAATTGATGTTTCAGGCAAAAGCCCTTCATCAGGATTTCTGATATTCCTGATGAAGGGCTTTTGCCCAAAACATCGATTTTCCTGCTCCTTGGATGCTGTCTGATCTGCTGTGCTTTTCCAGCTCAACTCTAATCTAGACTCTGATTTTCAGCATCTGCAGTCCTCACATTTGCCTATAACATCATAACATGCAAGGGATTGGAAATTCAGGCCACTTCAAAGAGATTTAGGTTACCTTGCTTCATTCACCTCGGAAAGTATTCATGTACTGGGCTGTAGTTTCAGCAACAGACAGGAATTGAAACACTGCCCAGCAGATAAAGACGATACAATGTGCCTTTCCTCCCTATCACATGGGGAATGGGGAGTGACTATTGCTCGTAAGAACAGGGTCTGTCAGCCTTAGGCTGAAGTCCACATTGTGCATCTGATTTCACAGACAGATTCTTTGTCAGTGGGAGGTGGCTAGGACATGGCTAGGTCAGCTCTTGACACTGGGAGAGGGTGGACGTGTTGGGGGATAGTTATAGAGACCGCTCAGCTGGTTTCAGAAGCTGAGGTAAAATATTTCCTCACCTGAAAGATCAAACAGTCCCTGCCTTGGAACAGGGAAGTGTCTTGCCCAAAGGTGCCTTTGAAATATATGGATGAAACTGTGTATTTTTCTAATCAACCTGCTCAGAGATATTACGACACACTGCTGGAGCAGGTCAGGCTGGAGCCTGGACCGCTTGGCTCAAAGGTAGGGACACAATCACTGCTTCACAGGAGCCTCCCATTCCTCAGAGCAAATGGATTCCTGTTCCTGTTCCTGAAATCTTACAAGACATGCTGAGCAGGTGAGACATTATCACTCCATCACAAGTGTCTTGTTACATTTAAACTGAGGCGTTGGCAGAACATCCACAGGCCGGTTCGAACCACAAGTGAGTGTGGGAGTGGGAGGGCAGAGGTTAGGGGCAGCTCAGATTTGAGACTCAGAATTTTCAGGTTGTCACCTCCCATCTCACCCAAACCTGATGTTCTGTGTGGGCTAAACCTCCTGGCACAGCACCAGGCGAGTGTCATTTCACCATTAAAAAGCTCCAGAGGTTTTCAGGGGTTTTTGAAAATGACACGCAGTTGAGTGACCAACTGGAAATAGTCACCATTAAACAAATCAAATAACCAATTAAAATTAATCTTAGTAATAAACTGGTGGCCAACTGAGTTAGGGGATATGCTCAGGATCTCAACAACCATCGTTCAGCAGTGACAGCTCTCATTTGTTGTGTTCATTATTTGTTACCATATGATGAAGTGATATAAATATCAAGTAAACATTGTAATGCTATAATGGAAAGAGGCTGAGGGAATTATTTCAAAATCAGACCAAATCCAATCATCTTCAGCTGTTGCTGGAAAGGGAACAGAATCCCATGAGACTCAAAAAATGTCAGAGTTCAGAAAATTTCACAGCTCAATTCATCAAATTAGTAAATATTATTAACACACTCTCACCAGCTCACACACACACAGAGAAATACACTTGCACAGATGCACAAACACACATAGGCATAGACACATAAATAAAGGTATACACTCATACAGACAGAGGTAAAGTTGTCACGGTCCCCTCAGACCACAGGCCTGCCCTTTCATTAGAAAGAGATCACTGCTGGTGGTTTAACCTGATGGTCACCACATCTCGGGCAAGGGGCAAGGTTGTGGAGGATAGTCTTTCATTGTAACCTCAGTCACTGTGGGAATTGAACACACGATGTTAAATCAAAAAGATATACACCCACACAGATACACAGTACACATGTATAGATGTAGACACACAACACATACATCCACGCGGATATACACCCACACAGATATACACACACGGATATACACTCGCACAGATATACACTCACATGGATATACACACATGCGGATATACGCACACACAGATATACACCCACACAGATACACACACACACATGGATATACACCCACTCAGTTATACACCCACACAGATATACAGCCACACAGATATACAGCCACACAGATATACAACCACACAGATATACACCCACTCAGTTATACACCCACTTATACACCCATACAGATATACACCCACACAGATATACAACCACACAGATGTACACCCACACAGATATACACGGAAATATTCACACAGATACACACACAGATATACACTCACACAGATACACACACACATGGATATACACCCACACAGATATACACCCACTCAGATATACACCCACTCAGTTATGCACCCACACAGATATACATCCAGACAGATATACACCCACTCAGATGTACACCCACTCAGTTATACACCGACACAGATATACACCCACACAGATATACACCCACTCAGATATACAACCACACAGATATACAACCACACAGATATACACCCACACAGATATATGCACACACAGATATACACACACACAGATATATACACATAGATATACACACGCACAGATATATACACATAGATATACACCCACTCAGATATATAGACAGATATTCACCCACAGATATACACCCACTCAGTTATACACCCACACAGATATACACCCACTCAGATATACACCCACACAGATATACACCCACTCAGATATACAACCACACAGATATACACCCACACAGATATACACCCACACAGATATATGCACACACAGATATACACACGCACAGATATATACACATAGATATACACCCACTCAGATATATAGACAGATATTCACCCACAGATATACACCCACTCAGTTATACACCCACACAGATATACACCCACTCAGATATACACCCACACAGATATACACCCACACAGATATATACACACAGATATACACCTACATTGGTAGGTGAGAACCAGTGGGGTTCTGTCCTGGTGGCGATTAGAGGGGCGGGGCTCAAGGGCAGAGGAGCGGGAAGTGGAGGAGATGCGGTGGAGGGCATCGTCGATCATGTCTGGGGGGAATCTGCGGTCTTTGAAGAAGGAGGCCATCTGGGCTCTACGGTATTGGAACTGGTCCACCTGGGAGCAAATGCGGCGGAGACGAAGGAATTGGGAATATGGGATGGCGTTTTTACAGGGGGCAGGGTGGGAGGAGGTGTAGGAGGAAGTGGGAGGATTGGAAAGAGAAGTTGTTCAGGGTGAGGACCAGTTCAGTCAGTCGAAGGAGGGTGTCATTGGAAGGGTACTGGTTGGTACAGCGGGAAAGGAAGAATCGGAGGGCTTTGAGTCCTTCGTGATGGGGGATGGAGGTGCACAGGGACTGGATGTCCATCGTGAAGATAAGGCATTGGGGACCGGGGAAGCGAAAATCATGGAGGAGGTGGAGGGTGTGGGTGGTGTCCCGAACGTAATTAGGTGCTGTATCACAAATTCTTTTGATGTTATGATGATACTCATGGTAACCTTATCATCTTCTACCAGCGAAAATATTAATCAGTACATCTGCTGATAAAACTCTGCATTTACTCCATCTCATGCTCAGTAATTAGGAGATATAATTAGTTTATAAATCTTGGCTAACCAATTAAAACTGAAAATGTGTTGCTGGAAAAGCGTAGCAGGTCAGGCAGCATCTAAGCAGCAGGAGAATCGACGTTTTGGGCATGAGCCCTTCTTCCCTAACCAATTAAAAGTCTTCTTGTGCAAATTCCAAAGAGATACAGTAATGAAACACAATTGTTAAACTCTCATTTGGTATAATTCAGTCAAAAGAGGTTTTATAAATGTCACTGAGTGCTGGTTTTAAGAATAAACAGAATAAAAATAATCCACAATATTCTTGAGTGGGAGAATGTAATAATTATCATTCTAATGTACCATTAAAAAGACTTGCATTTATATTGGATCTTTCATGTCTGTAAGTGTTTCACAGTCACACAGAACTTTTTGTTATATTGCTGCCGAAATGTAGGATACTATGGAATAATTTAGACTGAAAATGTGTTGCTGGTTAAAGCACAGCAGGTTAGGCAGCATTTCAGGAATAGGGAATTCGACGTTTTGAGCATAAGCCCTTCATCATGTTGGGATATATATCTATACCCCTAGGGAGGGCAGACCTGTAGTTGCTGCTTGGGAAATCGGAGGGCGCTACGGAGCTGCTGTTTGGACTGTTTACTGAAACTGCCTGTGCAGCTGGACTACCAAGGTCAGACCAATACAATGGCAGCCTTTACTCGGAGACCTTGTTTACAAGACAGACCATCTCGTGGATACCTGCCAAGGCCGAGGCCTGTTCACAGGAAGCCTTTGTCTGTGAGAGATCACGTGTGTGAGTGATTACGTAGCGTTAGCTTAGCAAACAATATATCAAGCAGGGGTTTTTGGAAAGATTTCAGAACGCGCCTTCTCCAGTGAGCAGTAAATATCTCACTGTATGACGGACGTCTCTCTCTCTCAGTAAAAGCTTATATTTTGAATCAGATCCAGTGTCTCTCTCCTTCAAACGAACACCGGGGACGGTAGCTCCGTCCTAACAATCAGGAATACGAATAATTTAGACTGAGCAAGTTTCCAGAGATGGCTACTGGGCTAGATGAAAGGAGAATCAGTTTGTTCAAACGTACATTTAAATTGAACATTGAGTATTGATTTCACATGGTACTCGCCTGAGTACAGTGGAAAGTTTACAAGTCGACACTTGTGGCACTATCTTAGGTATAAGGTACCTAAGTATAGATGCTTCAATCCAAGCTTTTAAGGGAAAAACAAACATAAAATAAAGAAATAAAATGTCCAGAAGTTCAGATTATAGGAATAAGTTAGAAAGTAAAGAAATAAGATGTTTAGAAGTCACTTCACCTGACGAAGGAGCAGCACTCCAAAAGCTTGTGATTTCAAATAAACCTGTTGGACTGTAACCTGGACTGTAACATTTCAACTCCCCTCTCACTCCACCAAGGACATGCAGGTCCTTGGACTCCTCCATCGCCAGACCATAGCAACACGACGGCTGGAGGAACAGCGCCTCCAACCACAAGGGATGAACTCAGATTTCTCCAGTTTCCTCATTTCCCCTCCCCCCACCTTGTCTCAGTCGATTCCCTTGAACTCAGCACCACCTTCCTAACCTGCAATCTTCTTCCTGACCTCTCCGCCCCCACCCCCACTCCGGCCTATCACCCTCACCTTGACCTCCTTCCACCTATCGCATTTCCAATGCCCCTTCCCCAAGTCCCTCCTCTCTACCTTTTATCTTAGCCTGCTGGATACACTTTCCTCATTCCTGAAGGGCTCATGCCCGAAACATCAATTCTCCTGCTCCTTGGATGCTGCCTGACCTGCTGTGCTTTTCCAGCAACACATTTTCAGGGCTGTAACCTGGTGTCATGTGACTTCTGGCTTTATCCACCCCAGTCAACCCTGGCTCCTCCACATCATAACCTGTAACCAGTAACTAATCTGCAGCATGTGAACAAACTCTGGAAATACAACTTGCCGTTGGTTACAAGTTTACCTGAGGTAGTCCATTTTTCATGTGAAGAATCCTAAACACAAGCTCAACACACTTTCTAAAACAATATAGTAACTGTTTTTAACCCCTTCTCACATATTTTAATACTTGTTAACATTCCTGTGAGGCTAATCCACTATGTCAGAAAATGCAATGTCTCCAATCTCAATCAGAATTCTTACATCTTCCCAACTGTTGATGCTGCCTCCCAACAATGATTTGAAGAATATGTGTTTCCATCAATGCCCTTCAGACTACATAACCTTGGCCTATATAAGAGAAGACAGTGACTAAAACCACGTGCTGGACACCACAGTCTTCAGTCCAGTGAAACTGCCCCAATACATTCAGAGGAGAAGAGAGATCTTATGATTTCTGTGATCCAAGTCAAAGAAGAAAATTAAATATAGTAACATACATGATCCCACGTTTTTTTTTCATTAATCCAAAGGATGATGATGGTGCTAGGTCGGTTAACATTTATATCTCATTCCTAATTGCCTAGAGGGCAGTGAAGAATTCACCACATTGCTGTGGGTCTGGACTCAAATGTAGGCCAGACCAGGTAAAGTTGGCAGTTTTCTTCCCTAAAGGAGCCAAATGGTCTTTTCCCCAAAAATTAACAAAGTTTCATCATCATTATTAGAATCATAAGTCCAGATTTTTATTCGATTTATATTCAAACATTTCCCATGGCAAGATTTGAACCCAGGTTTCCCCAATACGTTACCTGTTCTCTGGATTGATAATTTAGCAATAACACCATGAGGTCATTGCATCTCCCAATTATTAATGCAACAAAAGCCATTTGATGGATCCTTCCTCCTCCCTGTAATCTCACTTTACTGGGCTCTCATTTATTGAAAAAGATTAACATTATTAAACACAAAGACATGACAAGTAATGTTTAGCTGACATTCCTCTTTCCACAATGATATAAGGTGGAACAGAGCAAAATAGGATATGGAGTTTAATTCAGTCTGCTGCACCATTCCAGTGTGTATTGCATCCAACCCACAGTTCGAAATACTCATTATAGTATCTTACTTTACACAGGTCAATTGTAGGGTAAGTTCTCAGTTACATATTGCAGAGATAGCAATACAGAAAATGACACAACAGAACACTGTTTTTCTGCAATATCAGCCAGCTATATTTCAATATGATCATCTCAAGAGCCTTCTTTTCCTTTTGTGTAATGAAGTCAGCAATTGATAGCCCTAGGGTGCTCATTACAGTGTCCATGTTAAGTGTATCAGTGATGGTCAATTACAGCTTTACAATTCTCTGAAGATGTTGAGAGAGGCTGGGTGTTTATGCAAGATGCCACGGGAATGTTCTGAGAAGTGTCATTTTCATTGTTCAATAATTCAGTTTGATCAAAAGGGTAATGTTTCTTATAACATTAAATATAAATTGTTGGAAATTGACATTAATGAGTTCACAGCAAAAGTGGTAAGGAAAGAATGTGTCAGGTATTGATTGACAAATCTTGGACTAACTGACATTGGCTGAAAACATGACGACTTTAATCAGATTTACAGATTATTTTCACCAAAATCAGTCAGATATTTGGTGGAGGGTGAATAAGTTCTTCAAACATTTAGGTAAATTTGCCAGACCTGCACACTCTTCACAAATCCACATTGACTCACTTTAACCAACAGCTATTCACTCCAAATACACCATCACTCACGACCTGATCTTTAAAGGTCAGGACACAGCAGGAATGGGATTTGGGAAATAAGGTCTCAGATGTTGTCTCATGATTCTGATCCCTCTGGGACTGTCCACAGTTTTCAAACATTCTGGTGAATTTTCAACATTATTTTGAATAACCTGCAAAGCTGGAGGCCTCACTGTGATACCTGATGAAAATTTCTCTGTTATTTCTTTCTCACCTGATTTACTTCTTCGGGATCCTGTGCAATGGCAGAACCTTCCTAACCCTCCAGCCCCATCCAGGTCACTGGATCACTACTGAGGAACTGCATTCCAGTGTTACTGACAGGCCAGCAACAACCTCCAAGAGGGGTCCTCAAAAGGAACAGACAGGGCCTCAGTTTACAATTCCACCACAATGTGCTACTCCTGATGGTGCAGCATCAACTGCAATATGTCTCAGATTTTTGGGCTCCAGTCTTTGCAATGGGAATTGAGCCTGCAACTCTCTCTCAAAAGTGTTACCACTGAACCAGAACTGACCCTGAGAGCATTGTTTGGTTTTTACTCATTTACAGGATGTGGGGATCATTGCAAGACTATCCCTAATTACCCGGAGGGCAGTTAAGAGTGAACCACATTGCTGCGAGTCTAGAGTCAAGTGTTGGTTAGACCAGGTGAAGATGACAGTTTCCTCCCCAGAAAGACATTCAAGGACCAGATTTTCTCCCCTGACAATCGACATTGGTCTAATGGTCATGATTAGACTCTTCATTTTGGAGAAGAGAAGGTTTAGGGGAGATTTGATAGAGGTGTATAAGATGATTAGGGGTTTAGATAGGGTCGACACTGAGAACCTTTTACCGCTAATGGAGTCAGGTGTTACTAGGGGACACAGCTTTAAATTAAGGGGTGGTAGGTATAGGACAGATGTTAGGGGTAGATTCTTTACACAGCGGGTTGTGAGTTCATGGAATGCCCTGCCAGTAGCAGTGGTGAACTCTCCTTCTTTATGGTCATTTAAGCGGGCATTGGATAGGCATTTGGAAGTTATTGGGCTAGTGTAGGTTAGGTAGGATTCGGTCGGCGCAACATCGAGGGCCGAAGGGCCTGTACTGCGCTGTATCCTTCTATGTTCTATGTTCTATGTTCTATGTTCCTTCCAGATTTTTAATCGAATCCAAATTCCACCATCTGCTGTGCGGGAGTTGAACCTGGGTCCACAGATCATTGCTGGGGTCTCTGGTATCTCTCCACGCTTCAGGCTGCCTGCCTTTATTCCTGATGAAGGGTTTTTGCCCGAAACGTCGATTTTGCTGCTCCTTGGATGCTGCCTGAACTGCTGTGCTCTTCAAGCACCACTAATCCAGAATCTGGTTAATAGTCTAGTGATAATATCACCAGGGCAATGAATTAGAAGAGACTAAATAGAAACTAAAGTGATACTTGTTGATACAAGAGAACAAAACACCATGTGATAATTGAATGATGATGGGTTAAAAGCAAAATGACAGACATCATGATGAATAGAAACACACCGGCAGAAGCAGGCCACTTATCCATTCATCTTTCTGTGATTCACTCATGGCATTGATTAGGCCAACATTGATTGCCCACCCTTAATTGCTCAGGAGAAGGTGGTGCTGAGTTATCTTTTTGAACTGCTGTAGTCTGTTTAGTGCAGGGACCCCCCAGTACTGTCAGGAGGAGTTGCAGGGTTTTGATCCAGCGATGGTGATATAATAACAAACAAGAATGTTGATTAATTTGGAGGGAACCTGGAGGGGGTGGTATTTCCACAGAGGTGCTGTTCGTCTCTTTCTAAGGTGAATCTGTTGGCTGCATGATCACATAGCCCTGCCTGTTGCTTGCTTCTTCTGCTGCTTGCCATGTCATTGGTGTTGTGTTGCAGCTTCACCAGGTTTCTCACCTCATATTTCTGTATGTTTGGTGTTGCACCTGGCATGCCTTCCCACGCTCTTCATTCAACCAGGGTTCCTGGGTTCTGGCATTTCCTTCACAGCAAGTACATCCTTCTTTAGGTAAGGGAACCAGAACTGAGCACAACACTCCAGGTGCCACCTTGCCAAGGTTTTATACAATGGAAGCAAGACATCTTTATAATTCTGTCTTCTCTTCTGTTCTCAAATTGTCTTGCAATAAATGCTAACAGCCCGTTTGCCTGTCAAAACTTACAGTGATTTATGAACAAGTACAGCCATTGAACATCGATACTTTCCAATTTCTCACCATTTAAGAAACTTTGTGCACCTCTATTCCTCCAACCAAAGTGAATAAACAAACACTTCTCCACATTATATCCCCTCTGACATGCTCTTGCCCAATCACCCAGTCTATCCAAATTCCCTTGTAACCTCTGCATTTCTTCATTGCACACATTCCATTTAGTCTCATGTCACACGTAAACTTGGGAATATTACATTTAATCCCTACATCCGAATCATCCATATGGATTGTAAACAGTTACAGATCTTTTCCTGATCCTCGCCGTCCCAGAGCTGCATATCAGTACATGACCCATTTATTTTTATTCTCTGCTCTCTTTCCATTTACCAATTGACAATTTATGTTGGAAATGATCCCTATACCCCACATACTTTAAATTTTTGTTCATTGAGAAGAAAGTTTCAGAGATTTTAGATGAGGCGATGGGTCTGAGTAACAAGTAAAGATGCTGGGGGAAAGGAGAAAAAAATGTCATTAAAGTGAGAGAGGATATTTTTGTGTCAGATTAACAGTATGATGCATGTCCTGAAGAAGGGTTTATGCCCGAATCATTGATTCTCCTGCTCCTTTGATGCTGCCTGACCTGTTGCGCTTTTCCAGCAACACATTTTTCAGCTCTGATCTCCAGCATCTGCAGTCCTCACTTTCTCCTGATGCATGTCAGAGCCTGACAGAATGAACAATAAATGGAACAGAGCTGAACTAAATATATTTAAGACGACTGGTAGAAAAGTAATTTTAGAGTCAAATTATTAACTCTGTTTCTCTCTTTACATATGCTATCAGACCTGCTGAGTTTCTCCAGCAGTTAAAGTTTTCGTATCAAATATCCAGGATCTGCAGCATTTTACTTTTAAATTGCTTTAACAATTTTGCTGTGAAAAAGATTCTTTTGTTAAAAATTAAATAAATAAAATCAGAACATTAAAAATAATTACAAGCACAGCCATGCATTTTTGGAAAAAATGTTCATTTGATGAAGCACAGAATCCCTACGGTGTAGAAACAGGCCATTCAGCCCATACTGACTCTCCAAAGAGCATCCCACACAGACCCTATCTGAACCTTTCCCATGGCCAATCCACCTAACCTGCACACTTTTGGACTGTGGGAGGAAACCCACTTAGATGCAGAGAGAATGTGCAAATGCCACACAAACAGTCACGCAAGGTTCCTGATGTTAGGATTTGCAGTGCTAACCACTGAGCCATTCAACCTGAGAGGGTCTGTTACATGATAGAGCAAGACTTTGAGAAATTGAGATACATTCTTGTCAAATGTGTGGTGAGATTGAACATTGCTCATCTATTTTTTAAGTACTACATCTATTCATTACTGTCAACATTGTTTAATGTAATACATTGCCACTGTGCTAAAAGTACATTTTTTCATGGCTTCTACTTCTATAAAAAAACGATAATAGGTCAGCGCAAAACACAATCAGAGATAATGAATGGAAAGCAACATAGATTAATCTTAAATAATTGATTTTCTAAGTGACGTTTGACATGTCATGCAAACATTCAACCGTCAGTGTCAAAATACAATGTATTGTTGATCAATTAAGAATCTATTTTGAAAAAGTTTCGCTCATGATTTCAGAAGATCAGGAATAGTGATTCCAAAGTTCCACAGATTTCATCTGGTGTTTACCATCAATCCAATCACTTCATTTGCATTTCTGAGACTATTTCAGCTTTCCATTGACTTCTGGGAGACCGAAAATTTCCATGCCATTAAAACTGAATTGAAAACCAAGCAGTGCATTTTATTTCAAGAAATCTTTAACAGGGTGGATGTGCATTTTCAGAATATAAATCTGCATCCCTGCAGTAATACCTTCTCACCTGACAGTGTCCATCCACAGAAACCCACTATAAACAGATCAATAACAATGTGGCTCATTTAGATCATTCCCAGATGTTGCAACTACAGCAACCTCTATTTAAAATACACTTCTAATGTAATATAACACCCAAGAATCCTTCACTCCAACATTTTAAAACCAAATGGTGAGGCACTGAGGAGCATAAGGTGATATCAGGGCAAACACTTGCTCACTCGGGTAGGCTGCAAGGGCTGTTTTAAAAGGTAGAGAGTTAGAGAGTCAGCAGAGGGTCATAAGGGCATTTCAGAGCTGAAGGGTAAGATAGCTCATTACAATCAGGTGATTGAACTAATCTCCCTCCCTCTGAGCCAGAAGTCCCAGGTTCAAGTCCCACCTGCTCTACAGATGGGTATTGATAACCCTGAACACATTGATTACTAATAGTTACTAATGCTCACTAACAAGTGTAGAGATCAGCAATGAGTTTGGGGCTGGATGAGCTTATAGAGAGAGGGAAATGTGGGCAAACAGTTGGAAACATAGATGAGAAATTTGCAAGGCTTTTGCCATGCAAAGGGTCAATGAGGCAGGTCACTGAGTACAGGGCCAAATGGGAAATACAACAGGGTGCTGGTAAGGTTATGTGCAGCAGAATATTTCAGAAAGCCATCAAACAATATAGGAGCTAGACCAGGAAAACTATGAGTATTTGCAGAGTCAGCAAAACATCATAAATTAAAACAACGTCCTATGGATGCTGGAGATATGAAATCAAAATAAACAAGATGTGTTGGAGAAACTCTGCAGGTCTGGCAACATCTGTGGAGAAAGAAGCAGAGTTAAAGATTTGAGTCCAATTTAACGATTATAGAACCTTCAGATCCAGCTCCATACGTCTGCTCAAAGTATTGAAGACACAGCCAGACCAGGACTGATAAAGAAACTGCTGCAGATGCTGGGATTACAGAGCAGAATCTTGTTGTCTTGGTGATTGTACTAATCTGGAAGTGGTTGGGGCTTCTGCTTGAAGAAGGGGTGCCTGATCAATAATGTGATGGCCAGACAATTAGCTGTGGGCAGTTGAGAGGCCAGGCCATTTGTGAGGACTGTGGGTAGCAGGTCACCAGCCCTGGCATGACTTCACAGTGGGTAAATGCCCAGGCACGGTACTTCACTAGTATCCTGTACTGACTGAAATTAGGGCCAAGTGGATGTCATTGACTATGAGATCCTTGACTGGGGTTGTCAACCCAGGCCAACTGGGAGCCCTGGCTGATAGATATAAACAGGTGATTCAGAAGATCTCCTCAGTATAGCATCTGGCATTTTTGGGCTAGCCAGATCCCAGATATAGGGCACATGTAAATAATGGGTGGCTTGGTGATGTATGACTGGCCTCTGTGCAGTTATTTAACACCCAGATGCACACTCACTCCCTGTAAGCTCGGCTGAGATGAAGTTTTGAACCTGAACTGCAGTCAGTCTTTCCCTATTTCCCCCCATACTCTGCCATTTCCCAACATCAGCCTCTTCAACAGCCAACTCCAAAGCTCATTGCAACCTTTTACACTCATCTGCCCTGGTCTAACAAAGGTCCCAAAAAAGCCATCATTCTGCTCCTTGGACATTGCTCCACCATTCATCTCGATGGGTCTTCCCCTCCTCATTATCTCTGTTAACCTGCAAACAACTCCTGCAACTTTTTTTAAAAGATTAGATTAGATGACTTACAGTGTGGAAACAGGCCCTTCGGCCCAACAAGTCCACACCGACCTGCTGAAGCGCAACCCACCCAGACCCATTCCCCTACATTTACCCCTGCCCCTAACACTAGGGGCAATTTAGCATGGCCAATTCATCTAACCCACACATTTTTGGACTGTGGGAGGAAACCGGAGCACCCGGAGGAAACCCACGCAGACACGGGGAGATTGTGCAAACTCCACACAGACAGTCGCCTGAGGCGGGAATTGAACCTGGGTCTCTGGCGCTGTGAGGCAGCAGTGCTAACCACTTAATTCGACAAACATTTCTCTGAACAAATCTACACTGACCCTTGTGAATTAAACCACATTTTTGCATGTCTATTAATTCTATCATGAATAATTGTTTTTCAAAGTTTCTCCACCACCAAAGTTAAACCGACTGGTTTCTAATTTGCTGCACCTCTCAATATTCACTGACATCCCTGGCATCATCACCATCTTTAAAAGCCTGTTGTTCTACTGAATAACAATTACCAATCCACAGCTCCCTTGCATTGCTCCTGGCACCCTGTTTGTGGACAAGCACATGGAGCTCCATGGTGTGATGCAAAGGAGAGCCAGCCTTCTCCCTGAGGACCAGCAGAAAATGTCAAGGCAACAGATACTGCCAGCATGGTCTGTGATTACCTCCAGGGTCAGCACAGTCCCAGGCATCTAGTGAAATGCCGTGCAGTCGGTCGATGACCTCCTCCACTCCAGTAAGCTCAGTGCCTGGAGTTCTCTCTGTACCTGTGTGCTCTATCGAGATCAGAGCTATGTCATGATGATGCAGAGAATCTTGCTAAAGGATATGGCTGTGCATGGTCACAGTCTGTGGACATTGCCCCCAGTTGCTAGTGTTGGGTGTCCGTGATGGAGATTCGGAACCAGTGAGTGGGAGTCACCAACTACTCACTCAGATTTCTGTGCGCGGGATTGTTAGCATCTAGCTTCCTCATGACATATGGCAGGGTAGGAGATTGCATATCCTGAAAATGAAATCCACAGTTAATGATGCTGAGATTAATAACCCCATTCATAGTTATCTCACCCTTGGGAATCGCATCCTAACTCCCAGCACCCTATTGGAAAATGCAGTTAGTTTTTCTCAAAGTTGAGAAAGGCTTCACTGGACGTCTTGTGTGATATGTCCACATTTCTCACGAGAATTTATCATGATCAGGCCCCTATAAGATTCTGTCCAATGTCTCTGAATGAGGGTGAATGACGTGCTGATCCATTAAAAATAACTTCCTATCATCTGTCCTCAATCCACCATCAACATACTCCCAAACTCTCACCCTGTCACCTTCTGGGCAATGCAGTGTTTCCTCCTGCCTTGTTTATCACTTCACCACATTCCATCCATTGACACAGGAGAGAGCCATTCCGCTCACCAGTGATATCCCATTGAAAGAGTTATTATTGAGTCCCACTCACTCTCTTCCAAATTTTATCCTTCTAAATTTTTATGACACATATTTTTTGAGCTATTTAACTTGAATCTTTTGCTTGCATTTTTGCAGGCTGAGTAGTTGTTATTTATATTATGTGTGCATGCTGACTGTGCAGTTTGCAATGATCATTATTTGTTTTCTTGTGCAGTTCCTTCTTGTTGCTATTACAACTAATTCCATGTTACACAATGCAATTATGCAGGCCACTAATGGAAAAATATATGGTTATCATTTATTGTTTGCTCAGTGTTACAATGAAGTTAAATCTACGAAACATCACTGTACAGTTGTTACAATCTCACATTCAACCTTTTGGTTTGTGCCTGGCAATTTATCTGATTTCAAGCAGTTACCTGATTGTCCTTTATTATGAAAGAGAAAGTGGGGACTGCAGATATTGGAGATCAGAGTCAAGAATGTGGTGCTGGAAAAGCACAGCAGGTCAGGCAGCATCCGAGGAGCAGGAGAATCAACATTTCAGGCATAAGCCATTCATCAGGAATTCCTGCTGCACTTTTCCAGCAGCACACTCTTATGGTTGCAAATGGAAGGATAATCTGAGTAGGAATAAAATGAGGATTTCTGAGCGCACAGAAAAAAAACACTTCCCTGAACAATATTCTCATAAATCATAATTGCTCATGTGAAATAAAATGTTAAAAAATGGAAATAATAACTGACAATGTTGAGAAAAATAATTAAGGTTTAGTTTAAAAATAGACCTAAGAATTTGTGTTGGTGATGATCCCAAAAAGTGAAAGCCTGTCACATTTAAATGACTGCTGAGACATGAAATTTGCAGATGAGGGGAATGCAGAGATATTATCTATACATTTCTAAACATTGCATATTTCAGCATAAAAGCTGAGTGAGATGCTGCTATTGTGTACTGCTGCCTTCTCCTACATAGATAGAAGCCTCAGCGAAAACCAAAAGGAAATCACTTTATATTTATGAACTGAGAGATCATTAGTGAGGGTCTGCGCATTACGTTTAATGGCTTGTAGATGAGATTTTCCTGATTTACACCCATCACCAGATGAAATGTCTTTCCTCCTGATTGATCTGCAATCAGAATTCGAGAGGCCTTCATTTGTTGGGGCTTGTGTGGGTGACAACTTGGAAATTCCTCTTAATGATGATTACATTTGGCAGCAACTGCTGGAACCAGGGAATTGAGACAAAAAAACAGAAATTGCTGGTGAAACTCAGCAGGTCTAGAAGCTGAAATAACTCCACAAAGGCTGGTATCCCATCATCAAGTCCTCTTTTATTTCCATGTAGGGAGTCTTTTACACTGATCCCTCAGAGCCAGTACTCAGAGTGAATAGAACCTCTGACACTCCTGTTTTAATCTGCCAGCCAGGGTTGCCTGATTGGACCAGATTAACAGCCCCAATGACGGAACTCATATTCTATGGGGTCCACCTTTCTGACTTCATTCCGATCACTGCAGTAGCATCCGTGGGGGGAGGAGCAGTTAATATTTCAAATCCAGCGACTCTTCATCAGGAGGTTTCATAGAACATAGAACATAGAAAAATACAGCGCAGTACAGGCCCTTCGGCCCTCGATGTTGCGCCGACCAAAGCCCACCTAACCTACACTAGCCCAATAACCTCCATATGCTTATCCAATGCCCGCTTGAATGACCATAAAGAGGGAGAGTCCACCACTGCTACTGGCAGTGCATTCCATGAACTCACAACCCGCTGAGTAAAGAATCTACCCCTAACATCTGTCCTAAACCAATCCCCCCTTAATTTAAAGCTGTGTCCCCTAGTAACAGCTGACTCCATACGCGGAAAAAGGTTCTCACTGTCAACCCTATCTAAACTCCTAATCATCTTGTACACCTCTATCAAATCTCCCCTAAACCTTCTTTTCTCCAATGAGAACAGCCCCAAGTGCCTCAGCCTTTCCTCATACGATCTTCCTACCATGCCAGGCAACATCCTGGTAAACCTCCTCTGCACTCGTTCCAATGCCTCCACATCCTTCCTATAGTATGGCGACCAAAACTGCACACAATACTCCAGATGAGGCCGCAACAGAGTCTTATACAACTGCAACATGACCTCAGGACTCCGGAACTCAATTATTCTACCAGTAAAGCCCAGTACGCCATATGCCTTCCTCACAGCACTATTTACCTGGGTGGCAACTTTCAGAGATCTGTATACATGGACACCAAGTTCCCTCTGCTCATCCACACTAACAAGTAGCCTACCATTAGCCCAGTAATCCATCTTCTTGTTACTCCTACCAAAGTGAATGACTTCACATTTAGCTACATTGAACTCTATTTGCCACCTTTCTGCCCAGCTCTGCAACGTATCTATATCCCGCTGTAACCTGTCACATCCTTCTTCGCTGTCCACCACTCCACCGACTTTCGTGTCATCCGCAAACTTGCTCACCCAGCCTTCAAGCCCCTTCTCCAGGTCATTTATAAAAAAGACAAACAGCAATGGTCCCAAAACATATCCTTGTGGAACACCGCTAACAACTGCACTCCAAGATGAACCTTTACCATCAACTACTACCCTCTGTCTCCTTCCAGCCAGCCAATTACTAATCCAAACCTCTAATGCACCCTCAATGCCATACCTCCGTAGTTTTTGCATTAGCCTACCATGAGGTACCTTATCGAACGCCTTGCTAAAATCCAGATACACCACATCTACTGATTTACCCTCGTCCACTTCCTTGGTCACCTTCTCAAAGAACTCAATAAGGTTTGTGAGGCACAACCTGCCCTTCATAACTACCCTGTGTAATGTCACTAAATGGAGAGAGGACATTCCAGTTCATCCTGTGTCAGGCCAAGAGGGCAGGAAGATAGATTTTTTTTAACAACAAAAAAAGACTAAACCCTCTTGCTAATTTTTTTCAAGTGGACTCTTCACAGAATTTTAATCTGGTTATTATTGGACACAGCAGGAATAAGTTAACTGCTTCCAGAAATTACCAGGACATACGTGAACACACTCCTTCCTAGAATGTGAACACTCCATGTGTTTATTGAGCATTCCAGACAAAGTATTAGTACCTCAGCCAATTATGGACACAAGTCACTGTCAAAATCTATTCTTGATGAAGTTGGTGCTAATACCTACATAATTACCTGTCACAAAACAACAGGTCAGATCATTAAAACTTGCCCTTTGAGTGAATAGCTAAGCCAGAAGCCAGAAGCCTAGAACTGCTGATCTGTTTGAATCATCTTTAAGCATACAGTTTTACTTCTTTCTTTTTCCTGTTGGCAACATCTGAGGGGAAGCAGCTCCAGGTTTACGCAAATGTTGCCTCTTATCTCAAATGACTGAATTTTACCAAGAATTGGCGAAGTGTAGATTTTTGGAAGTTACTCAGAAGGGTTCTCTCTGTGAGATCTAACAAGGTATCCAATGCAATTCTCCACTGCTCATGTGTCCAAGTATGGGACTTGGGTGTCATTCACTGCATCAACATTCATTATCCATCTCTAGTTGCCTTTGGGAAGGGGCTGCTGAGCTTCATTACGTGTAGACCAAAAATCTACAGTGCTGTATTTGCATTAGCTTGAGCTCACCAACGAAAGAAGTATGCACCATGACAGAACCTTCTGGAATTTCTATCATTGCTGCTATTTTCAAAACCCAACTGTGCGACTGGGTAGTGGGAGGGCATTATGAAAGAACAGCTTCTGAGGGCAAATGAGTGACATATTACTGGATGTAGAATATTACATTTGTACATAGAGGCAGAGGGTCATAGAGATGTACAGCATGGAAACAGATCCTTCGGTCCAAATTGTTCATGCCAACCAGACATCCTAAACCAATCCAGCCCCACCTGCCAGCACATGGCCCATATCCCTCTAAACCCTTCCTATTCATAAACGCATCCAGATGTTTTTTAGATGTTGCAATTATACTCGCCTCCACCACTTCCTCTAGCAGCTCATTCCATACATTTTTGTGTGAAAAGGTTGCCCCTTAGATCTCTTTTATATCTTTCCCCTCGCACTCTGGACCTTTGCCCTCTAGTTCTGCACTCTCCCACCCCAGGGAAAGACTTTGTCTCTTTACCCTAACCATGCCCTTCATGGTATTATAAAGCTCTATAAGGTCACCTCACAGCCTCCAACGCTCCAGGGAAAACAGCCCCAGCTTATTCAACCTCTCCCTATAGCTCAAATCCTCCAACCCTGGCAACATCCTTGTAAATCTTTTCTGAACCCTTTCAAGTTTCACAACATCTTTCCTATAGGAAAGAGAACAGAACTGCATGCAATATTCCAAAAGTGGCCTAACCAATGTCCTGTACAGCCACAACATGACCTCCCAACTCCTGTACTCAATATTCTGACCAATAAAGGAAAACATACCAAACACCTTCTTCACTATCCTATCTACCTGCAACTCTACTTTCAAGGAGCTATGAACCTGCGCTACAAGGTCTCTTGTTCAGCAACACTCCCTAGGACCTTACCATTAAGTTTTGCTAAGATTTGCTTTCCAAAAATGCAACATCTTGCATTTATCTAAACTAAACTCCATCTGCCACTCCTCAGCCCATTGGCCCACCTGATCAAAATCCCATTGAACTCTGACATAATCTTCTTCGCTGTTCACTACACCTCCAATTTTGGGGTCATCTGCAAACTTACTAACTATACCTCTTAAGCTCACTTCCAAATCATTTATATAAATGATGAATAGTAGGGGACCCAGCACCGATCCTTGTGGCACTCCACTGGTCACAGGCCTCCAGTCTGAAAAAAACAATCCTCTACCACCACCCTCTGTCTTCTACCTTTGAGCCAGTTCTGTATCCAAATGGTTAGTTCTTCCTGCATTCCATGAGACCTAATCTTGCTAACCAGTCACCCATGGGGAACCTTGTTGAATGCCTTACGGAAGTCCATATAGATCACGTCCACCGCTCTGCCCTTATCAATGCTCTTTGTTACTTCTTCAAAAAACTCAGAGCTGAAAATGTGTTGCTGGTTAAAGCACAGCAGGTTAGGCAGCATCCAAGGAACAGGAAATTCGACGTTTCGGGCCAGAGCTGATGAAGGGCACTTTTTACTTCAAAAAACTCAGTCAAGTTTGTGAGACATGATTTCCCACGCACAAAACCATGTTGACTATCCCAAATCGGTCCTTGCCTTTGTAAATACATGCACATCCTGTTCCTCAGAATTCCATCCAACAACTTGCCCACCATCAATGTCAGGCTCACTGGTCTATAGTTCTCTGGCCTGTCCTTACCACCCTTCTTAAACAGTGGCACCACGTCAGACAATCTTCAGTCTTCCAGCACCTCACTTGTGACTATTGATGTTATAAATATCACAGCAAGAGGCACATCAATCACTTCCTGAGCTTCCCACAGAGTTTTAGGGTACATCTGATCAGGCCCTGGGGTTTTATCCAATTTGATGCATTTCAAGACATCCAGAACATCCTCCTCTGTAATATTGACATTTTGCAAGGTGTCCCGACAGTTTATATCTTCCATATCCTTTTCCACAGTAAATGCTGATGCAAAATACTCATTTAGTATCTCCTCCATACCCTGCAGCTCCACACAAAGGCCACCTTGCTGATCTTTGAGGAACCCTATTCTCTCCCACGTTACCCTTTTGTCCTTAATGTATTTGTAAAAAACCTTTGGATTCTCCTTAATCCCAGTTGCCAAAGCTATCTCATGTCCCCTTTTTGTCCTCCTGATTTCCCTCTTAAGTATACTCCTACTGCCTGTATACTCTAAGGATTCACTCGATCTATCCTGTCTATACCTGACATATGCTTCCTTCTTTCTCTTAACGAAACCCTCAATTTCTTTAGTCATCCAGCATTCCCTATACCTACCAGCCTTCCCTTTCACCATGACAAGAGTATACTTTCTCTGGATTCTTCTAATCTCATTTCTGAAGACTTCCCATTTTCCAGCCGTCCCTTTACCTGCGAACATCTGCGCCCAATCAGCTTATTTTAGATTAGATTACTTACAGTGTGGAAACAGGCCCTTCGGCCCAACAAGTCCACACCGACCCGCCGAAGCGCAACCCACCCATACCCCTACATATATCCCTTACCTAATACTACGGGCAATTTAGCATGGCCAATTCACCTGACCCGCACATCTTTGGACTGTGGGAGGAAACCGGAGCACCCGGAGGAAACCCACGCAGACACGGGGAGAACGTGCAAACTCCACACAGTCAGTCGCCTGAGGTGGGAATTGAACCCAGGTCCCTGGCGCTGTGAGGCAGCAGTGCTAACCATTGTGCCACCGTGCCACCCATCGAAAGCTCTTGCCTAATACCATCAAAATTGGCCTTTCTCAATTTAGAACTTCAACTTTTAGATCTAGTCTATCCTTTTCCATCGCTATTTTAAAACTAATAAAATTATGCTCACTGGCCCCAAAGTGCTCCCCCACTGACACCTCAGTCACCTGCCCTGCCTTATTTCCCAAAAGTAGGTCAAGTTTTGCATCTTCTCTAGTAGGTACATCCACATACTGAATCAGAAAATGTTCTTGTACGCACTTAACAAATTCCTCTCCATCTAAACCAGGTCAGGTGAATCGGCCATGTTAAATTGCCCGTAGGGTGGGTTGCGCTTCGGCGGGTCGGTGTGGACTTGTTGGGCCGAAGGGCCTGTTTCCACACTGTAAGTAATCTAATCTAAACCCTTAACATTATGGCAGTCCCAGTCTATGTTTGGAAAGTTAAAATCTCTTACCGTAACCACCCTATTATTCTTAAAGATAACAGAAACCTCCTTACAAATTTGTTTCTCAATTTCCCTAGGGGGTCTATAATACAATCCCAATAAAGTGATCATTCCTTTCTTATTTCTCCGTTCCACCCAAATAACTTCCCTAGATGTATTTCCGGGAATATCCTCCCTCAGTACAGCTGTAATGGTATCCCCTTCCTCTCTTGCCTGCTTTCTGTCCTTCCTGTAGCATTTGTATCCTGGAACATTAAGCTGCCAATCCTGTTCATCACTGAGTCATGATTCTGTAATTGCTATGGTATCCTAGTCCCATGTTCCTAACAATGCACTGAGTTTATTGGCCTTCCCTGTTAAGCCTCTTGTATTGAAATAAATGCAGTTTAATTTATCAGTCATTTCTTGTTCTCTGCTTTGTCCCTGCCTGCCCTGACTATTTGATTCACTTCTTTTCTCAATTGTACCAGTCTCAGATTGATCTCTTTCCTCATTATCTCCATGGGTCTCCCCCCTCCTCCACCCCACCCCTCCCCCACTCCCACCTTACTAGTTGAAATCCTTCCGAGCAGCTTTAGCAAATCTTCCTGCCAGTATAGTAGTCCCCTTCTAATTTAGGTGCAATTCTTCCTTCTTGTACAGATTACTTCTACCCCAAAAGAGATTCCAATGATCCAAAACTGTGAATCCTTCTCCCATACACCAGCTCCTCAGCCATACATTCATCTGCTCTGTCCTCCTATTCCTGCCCTCACTAGCTCGCAGCACCAGGAGTAATCCAGATATTACTACTTTCTAGGACCTCCTTTTTAAATTCTTGCCTAACTGTCTGTAATCTCCCTTCAGAATCTCAACCTTTTCCCTTTCTATGTTGTTGGTTCCAATGTGGACAATGACCTCCTGCTGGACCCTCTCCCCCTTGAGAACATTCTGCACCCTCCCTGAGACATCCTTGATCCTGGCACCAGGTAGGCAACACACCATTCCGATTTTTCACTGCTGGCCACAGAAATGTCTGTCTGTGTCCCGAACTGGAGAGAAAATGTGGCGTTATTTTGCATCGTCACCGGTCTGATCGATTGTTGGTATAACTATGGTTATAAGAATCGAGCTACAGATGTTCTACCCGTCCTTAACATCATTCCATGTTCAAACAGTGTTGAAGGGAGGACAAATCTTTCTGAACAACCAGCCGAGCAGATCACCTTGTCATTGTTCAATGTGGGAGAGAGGAGCATGTGGTGGAAAGCCTTCAAACAGTTCAGAACATGGACTTTTATCAAACATCAGGAAAATGAAGAAACAAGTGATAAGAGCTGTATTTGCCTCTGGGTATAGAGAGAGAGCAACAACAGTCACTGAGTGATCAGTACACTAAGCCCACGCTGACTGGAACCAGATGTCAATGAAATCCTGTCTGGCTTGTTGTCCCCCAGGCTGCACCTCTCTGTCATGGTGAAGGTGTTGTTTCTCTCAGTCACTGTTCTCATCTTTCTCCTCAGAAGCTTCTTAATTCTTCAATATCTATCACATTCCCTTTTTGCTCACTCCAATAGTGCAGAGTACAGCATTGTGAGCATTATTCAATTCACTGTGGATTCTTTATAAGGCTGCACCCTACACGCACCCCCCCACCCCCCCACCACCTCCCCACCCCCACACACACACACCCACACACACACACCCACACACACACCCACACACTCTCCAGTCCCTGAGACTGATCCAAGCATTGGAACCACATCTGCAGGACGCCTGTTGGCTGCATTACCATGGGCCCTGGTCAAACGGACCCCACCACCAAGGATATATTTCCCTCCCCTCCCCTATCAGCGTTCCGCAAGGACCACTCCCTTCGTGACTCCCTTGTCAGATCCACACCCCCCACCAACCCAACCTCCACCCCCGGCACCTTCCCCTGCAACCGCAGGAAATGTAAAACTTGCGCCCACACCTCCACACTCACTTCCCTCCAAGGCCCCAAGGGATCCTTCCATATCCGCCACAAGTTCACCTGTACCTCCACACACATCATCTATTGCATCCGCTGCACCCGATGTGGCCTCCTCTATATTGGTGAGACAGGCCGCTTACTTGCGGAACGCTTCAGAGAACACCTCTGGGCCGCCCGAACCAACCAACCCAATCACCCCGTGGCTCAACACTTTAACTCCCCCTCCCACTCCACCGAGGACATGCAGGTCCTCGGACTCCTCCACCGGCAGAACACAACTACACGACGGCTGGAGGAGGAGCGCCTCATCTTCCGCCTGGGAACCCTCCAACCACAAGGTATGAATTCAGATTTCTCCAGCTTCCTCATTTCCCCTCCCCCCACCTTGTCTCAGTCGGTTCCCTCAACTCAGCACCGCCCTCCTAACCTGCAATCCTCTTCCTGACCTCTCCGCCCCCACCCCACTCCGGCCTATCACCCTCACCTTGACCTCCTTCCACCTATCCCACCTCCATCGCCCCTCCCCCTAGTCCCTCCTCCCTACCTTTTATCTCAGCCTGCTTGGCTACTCTCTCTTATTCCTGATGAAGGGCTTATGCTCGAAACGTTGAATTCTCTATTCCTGAGATGCTGCCTAACCTGCTGTGCTTTGACCAGCAACACATTTGCAGCTGTGATCTCCAGCATCTGCAGACCTCATTTTTTACTCAAAGAATGGACTCCACTGTATCTACATTTCGTTCCAGTTTGGCCACCGTGTGATCCTGGTATCAGGGGGCAACACACCATTCTGACTCCCCTCTGCTGAGAGAGGGGAGTCCTTGCCTCTCAATGACCACCCGCTGGAAGGCATCCAGCCTTCAAAGCAGTGCAGGAGCATGGGATTTCTTAAGGATTGTAGGCATCATAGTGTTTCTCTAGTATCTGTCTCAGATTCCCTAACTCCTAAGCTGTGGTATGGGTGATCACTGAGGACTCATACAATGATGGCTTCAACCCTTTTCTATTGCTGACGTCAGTTATGTTATGATATGATCCTTTCAACATGACACCATTTCAGAAGGCAGCTATGAGTTAGGCACATTGCTGTGGGTCTGGAATTACATGCAGATCAGACTAGGTAAGGATGGCTGATTTCCTTCTCTCAAGGACACCAGTGAACCAGCTATGTTCTAACAGTTGACAATGGTTTCATGGCCATCATTGGGTGATTCATTCTAGGTTGTTAAGTAAATTTCAGTTCCACCATCTGCTGTGGTGGGTTTCAAACTCATATCCCTCCAAAATTTCCTGATGAAGGGCTTTTGCCTGAAACATTGATTTTCCTGCTCCTCGGATGTTGCCTGAGCTGGTGTGCTTTTCCAGTACCACACTCCTGACTCTAATTTCCAGTATCTGCAGTCCTCACATTTGCCTCATATCTCTCAGAACACTAGCTGGGTGCCTGCATTACTAACCCAGTGACAATATCACTGGGTAGTTGCTTCTCTTGAGCAGTCTATCAGATCTTGGGTTGTTTTTTGTGAATTATGGCTTCGTGGTGACAATGCTTAAGGTCACCTGTGATTATTTCTGTTTCACAGAGATAACTATAATCAATCTGTATTTGATCGACAGCATGGTCAAGATTGGTGGTGACCAGTTATTTCACATGTATTATGATTCAATTCAATACCTATGCCAATTCCTAACCCTTACTTTGACTGATGATAACAGATGTCTTCAATCTGTACTAAGTACATACCTGCTTACTGCCATTGTCCCTTGAAGGGCCTCACACTGTTCACAGCTTGAGCTTACTGCATCAGGCAGAAATAAAACTTACTCCACCCAGTTCCCCTTCACGGGTCTCAGGACTGGGTAAAGCACAATCCAGTGTTTGCCATATTAACAGCTGGCACAGGGTGTAGGTGTGAGATTGATGTGCCATGGTGCCCTAGTGCGAGATGTTCATGCCCTTGACTGATGCCTGCCTACAAGATATGACAAGTTGCCGGGCTTTCTGTCTGTGCAGAAAGGCAAGGAAGGAGCCTGCAAGTTCTAAGTGAGACAACAGAGTGCAAGACAAGACAATTAAAGGTATGGCAGAGATGTTGTGCGCACCCGAGTAGGAGGAACGTGAGTAAGACAGTAAGCTAAGAGCCCAGAGGTTCACATGATTTGGGGATTTATTGCTGTCTGACAGCAGCATTGCAAGGAAAGCTGTTGGTGCATTACAAAGAGCAGTACAGAGGTGGAGAATTGTGTCCTGGGTGAATTAGTGATGTGCCAGGATGATGCAATGAGGCTGGAGTTTACCCAAAGCCAACCTTCATGGGTGATGGCTGCAGGTGGTCACTGCCCATGGAGTATACCCTGAAACACTGGGGACCTTTGGCCAAGAGGGAGGCCTGGAAGAGCAAATAGTGAGCTGCAGTTCCCAGAGACCTGCTCAGACTCTCCCATCAGACACTGTCACTGCAGTTTCTCTCAGTCAAATAGGGGAGCAATAAACTGCAAATAACAGAGGCAATTGTTAATGTATGCAAACAGGTCTTTCACCACTGATTAATGAGGCTGTCATCTCACTGATCAAACCCTGGCTGGAAAATTAACCAATTTTCCTCATTATCGAGAATCTCAGTTTTTCAAATGCTTTCATATTTTCCTATCTGATGTATATTGCCAACGTCACTCAGGTGTTCTGAGGAAGGACCCAAAACATTAACTCTGATTTCTCTTCACAGATGCTGCCAGACCCTACTGAGCTTTCCTGAAACTTCTGTTTTTGTTTCATTTGTGGGAATGTTCGGATCAACATCGCTCAAAAGTTTGATTGTTGGAAAGAAACAATTCCTCCTGAAGTGAAGTGAACCAATTCTCAGCCGAGAGTGTGGTACTGGAAAAGCACAGCAGGTCAGGCACTATCCGAGGAGCAGGAGAGTCGATGCTTCAGGCAAGAGCCCTTCATCAGGAATGAGGCAGTGAGCTAATTCCGAGCTAGTGCCCTCCCCCGTTCAGCCTTTGTGACAGACTGAAGAGGAAATCTGTCAGGCTAATTCAATTCACCTTCTCATCCCGTCTGTTGCTGACTTCACAACCTGTTCAGAGTTGCTGTTATACACCTCTGGATTAGGAGGGACAGGCCTCCTGGTTCAGATGTAGGGACACCACCACAAGAATCCTAACTCCTCT
This sequence comes from Hemiscyllium ocellatum, assembly GCF_020745735.1. Taxonomy (NCBI): domain Eukaryota; kingdom Metazoa; phylum Chordata; class Chondrichthyes; order Orectolobiformes; family Hemiscylliidae; genus Hemiscyllium; species Hemiscyllium ocellatum. Next base: position 47,205,355 of record NC_083434.1, on the reverse strand, counting down.
ATCTGTCCCGGTATTGTGAACTTATTTAGGGATATTATGTCAAAGCTTAGAAGCAGGTGGGACATAAATCTGGCACTCCTGGTTCTGAGGGAGGGACATATCACTGCACCACAAGAATTCTTCTTCTTGGTTTTCATGTCCATGTGAAAGATCCCATTCTCCTCCTTGGGGGAATGCATTCCCTGGCGTCTGGTTTTTGTTCAGTCACTAAGCAGTGCCACACCAAACAGATTTCCCAGTGTCAGGAGGGACCTTGCTGTACACTCATTGGCAGCTGCAGATTGCCACATTGGAACAGGAATTACACTTTGGAAGTGTCTCATTGGTTCTGACATGGGACATGAGAGTCCAGAGGAGATGAACAATGTGATAAATACAGCAAGCTTTTTACTTTCAAACATCTTCACAAGTCAGCCGGTTGGATCTGAACATAAGGAGTTTGGAGCAAATTAAATAAACCAAAAATACATGACAGAGATGTGAAATCCCCATCACCTCCAGCAAGGCTGATAAATCTATGAACAATTGTTTCCCAAATCAACAAATTTCAAAACCTATTTACTGAAATCTGCCAATGGTGGTCAAATCCACTTCAGTGACAACATTCAATGAGTGAAACTGAATCACAAACTGATTTACACTCCCCTCAAATTCCCTTTCCACAAACAACAATCAGTAAGAATATTGAGTAGATATAAAATGTACCAGCAGCCTTTCTGAGAGCCTTAGGAACAGCATTGTCTGTCTCGGGCAGAGGTGACAGTGAAAGTGCATGTAGATGTGATGATGAAACAGGTTTCTCATGTACATGTTTCATCGATCAAGCACACAACCTTATTCCCCAGAAAAAAATGAATAAATAGAATCAAAATCAGTCAGTTAAAACAGTTAACATACACTCTTTTTACTCCTTCACTCATTGTCTAGATCTCAGGATAAGACATTCCCTATGAACTTCAGTCACTCTCAGTGCTGCAGTTATACATTATTGCATTTAACCTTCGGTGCCTGTCACAGGATAAAGCTCTTACTGCTTGGCTGGCTTTCTGACATAATACTGTCACGTCTTCCTCTTCTCCACCAGTTAAAGATTCCATCCACTTGCAAAACAAAACATGTAAAAAGATCATTTTGATTTGCAGTTGTGCTGCAGAAAAAGGTTGTGTGGATGGGAAGGGGGAGGTGAAGGGGTTAATCCCTGACTTTCCCCAGTGCGATGCCCAGAGGATGTGAGTGAGTGAGTGAGTGTCTGGAGCAGCTGGAACAAGCACAGAGGAAGAGTTATTATGTCAGGTCCAGGGAATAGTGATCGGCCAGTGCACCATTAAAGGTTAAAACCCACTGAACAAAACATGGTGTCAGCATCATGCCTGCAATCTGTGCAGTGCCCCAATTCAGCTGAAAAGCATTCCATGTTTTTAATTTACAAGATAATAATCTAGCTCTTAATTCATACAATGAAAGGGGCAATTGCTCTATCAGTGCAGCATGGGCTTAAGGGAGCTGGTTATTTATTTTCTCTGTGAAAAGTTAGTTATTGTTATATTGTGATGAACTGTTTTCTGGTTGTGTACAATTTGTGCTGCACTCAATGCACATTCGGATTTTGAGAACAGACAGTTCCAAGCAGTGACTACACTTCACTGTTCCAAAATATTACTCACATCCCATTTTTCCCAGGGACAACAGTAGGACTTGCTGTAAGGTTTTAAATAAATCATTTTAAACAGTTCAGGGGTCACTGAAGAACAGATCTTTGGTTCAGTTAATTTGAAAAGATACAGAGGCAAGCTCTATGCAGAAACAGATTGTGAAGCTGTGCTGGCGAGGTCGTGATTTAGGATCTCTAGCTCTGTACTGTCAGAGAGGTACAAGGGGTCAGCAAGTACAGCGAAGTATCTCAGGAATAAAGTATAAATGTTGTTTTCCCTGTACAATCGTACTTCTTGTGAGTTACCGCATAGGAACAGGCCCTACAGCACACTAAGACTGTGCCAACACACATCACCTCCTTATTTTGATTAGTATGAGATGAAAAGATTCAACAAAATGAGTCTCTTTTCAATAGTATTTCCATAAATTAGCCTTTATCACAGTCATACTTTTTCAATACAATTAATTAGGATTGACAATGGCTCGACTGCTCATTTGTGCTTCAATTTCCAATCCCTCAGTATTGATGGTCTGATTACCGCTGCAGTGACATTACTCTGCTAACAACACTTATACGCTTTAGTATCATCATCAAGTCTGTTAGTCCTCCTGGCAGTAACTATTTTATAAATAATTTCTGTAGATGAACAATAGAACATAGGCTGTAAATACTATGTTGCAAGCAGTGTAAGGCAGGTAAATACTGATATGGCTGGTTACAATGCTTATGGGTTAACAATGCAGATCAGACGAGAGGAGAAAGGAAATGCTGTAAAAACAGTTATAATGTGGCAAAACAGGAGGCTGGTTGCTTTAATAGGGAGCCCTTTTGTCATTAATTGGTAATTCATTTGAATTAAGTCACGTTAACGATATACTCTAACTCCTGAGTAAGTGGTCAACTGACCCCATACTTCCGTGACACATTCCACAACTACACCAGCTCTAGACCAGCCATAACCCGTGATACCCTTGGGACCCTGACCTCCCTTCAACCCCCCAGTGCTGCTATCCTCACCCTCCTGTTCCCTGCTTGTGACCTGGTCCCACACCCCCAGTGATCAGCCCCATTCACTCCCACTGGGCCCACTCTCTCCCTGAATCCTTTACACAACCCATCCCACTTAACCTGTTCCAGACTCACTCTCCCTTTCACCTCTCTGGACACAATCAACCTGCTGACAGACCCGACTCCCCCCTGACCACCCCCCAACCATCCTCCCTTGTACCTTTTTGAGCTGTTGTCTCCCAGTCACTTACTCTAAACACAACATCATTTAGTTCCCCTTGTTCCCATTGACCTTAGTATACTGTGTCCACCTGGCACTCTAACCTCAGGCAACCTTCCTGAACCAAGTTGGAAACATGCTTAAGAGTGTGCTGCTGGAAAAGCACAGCCGGTCAGGCAGCATCTGAGGAGGAGGAGAATCAATGTTTCGAGCATAAGCTCTTCATTATTCCTGATGAAGAGGTAATGCTCAAAAGGTCGATTCTTTTGCTGCTCGGATGCTGCCTGACTTGCTGTGCTTTTCCAGCACCACACTCTCTTCGACTCTGATCTTGAGCATCTGCAGCCCTCACTTTCTCCTCAGAAACATGCCCTGTTGGTACCCACTGACCTTGGCACCCTACTCTCTTGGTAAGCTTGCACTCTACCATGGTGGTACCCTAACCTCCTAGCCTCGTACCTCCTAAATCTCACATTTTCCATACAAACCCACCATGTGACAATATACCTGTCAAAGTGAAAACTCTGAATTTGGGAACATGACAGCTGACTGTTGTGAAAAGGGAGGTTGACTTTTTCTCCCAAGTAGAAACATAGAAACATATTCTTAAACCTGGTTCTGGAACATTCTTCTTGAATTTAACCTGCCCTGGTCTTGTTGGGATTTTACAGGTTTCTATGAGATTCCCCCGATTCTTCTAAACTCCAGTGAATACAATCCAAACCAACTTAATCTCTCCTCATACATCAACCCTGCCATTGAGGTATCAATCTGGTAAACCTTTGTAAAACTCCCTCTATAGCAAGACCATCCTTAGTCAGATAAGGAGAGCAAAACTGCACACAATATTCCAGGTACGTTCTCACCAAGACCCTGTATAATTGCAACAAACATCCTTGTTCCAATACTTGAATCCTCTCTCTATAAAGGTAGAGGTTGCCTTCTCCACTGCCTGCTGCACCTGTGTTCTGAACGAAGAGAGAATTGTCAGATTAGAAGTAAAGAGCCGCGTTTCTGAGAGAGCCCTGACAGGAAACTCCTCTCAGAAATATAAGCTCCATCCTTTCAGGGCAAAGACAGGGTAGAGTGGAAACTGCATCAGATTGCATCGAAAATCCACTCCATTCATTTGATTTAGTACCTGGAAACCTTTTGTTAGAAGTTGCAATCACAACAAAAATCTGTACAAATAGATCATGTCTTAGTCCGTGAAAAGTTTTCAGGTTGTCCTTGCAGGGGACACAGGGAGAAGCATGAAAGACGTGTCCACTTGGTGTTTATTAATGACCCTGATTGGAAAGCAGCAGAGGGAGGCAGGAGCAGAACTCCTCATGTTGAATTTATGGAATTGACCTGAAATTGATGAGCACATTTATAAAGCTTCATTGACATAAACACAGGAAGCAGCAGCTACAAATCACTGAACATTGTAAAGTCAGCATTAAACAATGTAGATAAGGGGACAAAAAAAAGGTGCACTACTTCAATGTAAGAGAAACAAAAGATTGAATTGTCCCTTGGGCTGCAGGGGAACCCCAGCCTGGGCATCTAGTCATGAAATGCACACCCAACCCGTGTGTAATTTATATAAGATTAGCTTGCCTACTGTATGGAAACAGGCCCTTCAGCCTGAGAAGTCCACACTGACCCTCTGAAGAGTAACATACCCATAACCCCTGATATTTACTTCTGACTAATGCACCTGACACTATGGGCAATTTGGCATGGCTAATTCACCTGACCTTTGTGTTGTGGGAGGAAACCAGAGCACCCACAGGAAGCCTACCCAGCCAGTCACCGAAGGTGGGGATTGAACCCAGGTCCGTGGTGCTGTGAGGCAGCAGTGTTAACCACTGAGCCACCCTGCCTCTGTCACTCTGACACAGGGGTCATAACGCATTTTGCAAACTGTGATGGAGTGTCGGTGGGTACAGGTGGGTGTATTAGTTCAGCAGCCTAGCTTTTGGCATTGCCCCGAAACCTCACCACCACAACCAGGCCTCTGAGATCAATTATCCCAATTACGCCCTCTCGACCCACCAATCTCCATGCCCCCTGCATGTACCTTCCATAGTCACTCCCCCGTTATCTCCTATGTACAGTTTTCAACAGTAATGAAATAACAATTGGAAGTATTCTTAAACTAAAAAAAAACCAACCAATGTGATAAAACCCTTAATTGAATGCAATACAAATTCCCAGCTCAGGGAACAGAACCACAATAACGAGTACCCGAGCTACAAATCTTCTCCCAAACTTTGAACCCTTAACTGAAACATGGCATCAATCTCACTGGCGAAATTAAAAGTGCCCATGTAAATGTTCAGTTTGAAAGTCCAGACACTTTTAACATATCACAAGTGGAAACTGCATTGAAAATAAGGTGCTTGAACTCTGAATATGTGTCATTTTCTCCCTGAACAGTGATGGGCAAAACAAAAGTGCAAATTATCGTGGGTGCTGGAAATCTGAAAGAAGCACAGAGGATGATGGAGAAACTCAACATGTCTAGCAACATCTATTGGGAGAGGCACTAACTGAATATTAAGTATGACTCTTAGTCAGAACATTGGGTATAAGGTATTAACTCTGTTTTTCTCTCACACTCCACAGATGCTGACACAACTGTAGAGTTTCTCCAGCACTTCCAGTGTTTGTTTGAGCCTTGTCTAAGTGTTGTCATGCATTAGAATACAACTTCTATTGAGAGAAGTGACGTTATACATTAAAAATGCAAAGTAAAATGTCCTGTCTGGTTCCACTGTGATGTTTTATGATACAACTTCAATCAGCTGATGGCTCCACTGATAAATTTAAAACTCTGCTTTGGAAAATTGAAATTAATCTCTGCACCTTCTTCCCTCCATTGACATTCGTTTGAAAAGGAGGCAGAGCAGCACAAGGTGGTGGAATGAGTGGAGAGTGTCAAGCTCCTGAGAGTGGTCATCCACAGCTACCTTTCTTGGACTCTTCATGTGGACACACTGGTTACAAAGGTCCAACAACGTCTCTTCTTCCTCAAGCAGCTGAGGAAATTTGGCATGACGGCAAATCCCTTTGCCAACTTTTATCGATGCATCATCAAGTGCATTCTGTCTGGGTGTATCACTACCTGGTACGGCAACTGTACCATTCAAGATCGGAGACGGTTACAGAGAGTGGTGAACTTGGCCCGGACAATCACAAAGGCCAACCTCTCATCTGTAGAATCCATCTCCCAGGCCTGCTGTCAAGGAAAGGCCGCCAGCATTCTCAAAGGTCCATCCCGCCCTGGCAATGTTTTTCTACAACCTCGAAGATAAGGTACAGAAGGCTGAACACACACACCAGCCAATTTCGAAACAGTTTCTACCCAACTGTTGTTATAATATGAATGGACTCACAAACTCTTAACATCCCCCAGTACCTGTGTTTTTGTTTTTGCTGCTGTTTACCTATTATTTACTATCTATGCTACTTAACTCTGTGATCTGCCTGTAATGCTCACAGGACAAAGATTTTCACTGTGCCTCGGTACGTGATAATAAATTCAACTTAAATCAATTCAGTGCTCTTTCAGCTTCAGACAAACTTGTTGGAGGCTTTTTGGTAAGATTGTTGTTGCTGCTATGAAAACTTGGCTGGTTGTCAGAAACTGTTAACGGCTTAAACTCAGCAGGTAGTCTACTGATCAAAAAAAAATTGCTACCTTTGAGAAGTTGCAATAACAAATCACAATTTTGTGTTGTTTCTTATTTGTTTGTAAACCTGATATGCACAGTTTGTCAAAGGAATTATCAAGCTCTCTAAAGACTGAAACTTAAATCTCTTGCCTTTAGATCATTAGATTTAATTAGATTTATTTAATCTTGTCGCTTATACCTAAATACAGTGAAAAGTAGATAATGTCACCACGTTCTGATGCCATCTTGGATTACAGAATAAATTACTGAATAAATTGCATAAATGGTAAAACACTGAATAAATTAGCGTTAAACTGATATTCCTGAAACAGCTTCAATAGTTTATTTCTCTCTCACTGTACACGTCACTGTACACTGTTCCTCCAATCGCCACTGTCCAACATTACCCTTGGGGTCATAGCGATGTGCTCCTTTCCTGCTGCCAGGGCTTCCACCACCTCCGAGTCAGAGACAGTCACATTCCGAGGGTCCCACACCCTCCTCTGAGCTGGATACTGACTGGCGGGGCCCTGGCTCATTTTCCGATGACGCCACCCGAGATGGAGAGGGGAGGGAGATACACGGTACCCCTATCTCCCACAGCAGGATATCAGGAGGAAGCCTCTGGGAAACCATAACAAAAAAAAACTCAGCTTCTGAGCTGGAAAGACAACGATGGAGCCTTGTGGATGTGGCAGATGTAGCTGCTCAGATCCAAATGCTGCTGATCCCATCGCTACTCACCCATCATCAAACACCCCATCGCCACCCACCCCATTCCCAACCACCCCATCACCACCCACCCATCCTCAAACACCCCATCGCCACTCACCCCATCGCCACCCACCCCATCGCCACCCACCCATCCTCAAACACCCCATCACTAACCACCCCATCGCCATTCACCCCATCGCCACTCACCATCATCAAACACCCCATCACCAACTACCCCATTGCCACCCACCCATCATCAAACACCCCATCACCAACCACCCCATCATCAAACTTCCCATCACCAACCACCCCATCGCCACTCACCCCATCATCAACCAACCCATCACCAACCACCCCATCGCCACTCACCCCATCATCAAACACCCCATCGCCAACCACCCCATCGTCACCCACCCCATTGTCAATCACCCCATCGCCACCCACCCCATCATCAAACACCCCATCACCACCCACCCATCATCAAACATCCCATCATCAAACACTCCATCACCAACCACCCCATCGCCACTCACCGCATCATCAACCACCCCATCACCAAACACCCCATCGCCACTCACCGCATCATCAACCACCCCATCACCAAACACCCCATCACCACTCACCCCATCACCAACCACCCCATCACCACTCACCCCATCATCAACCACCCCATCACCAACCACCCCATCGCCATTTACCCCATCGCCACTCACCCCATCATCAACCACCCCATCGCCACTCACCCCATCTCCAACCACCCCATCGCCACCCACCCATCATCAACCACCGCATCTCCAACCACCCCATCGCCACCCACCCATCACCACTCACCCCATCATCAACCACCCCATCACCAAACACCCTGTTGGCACTCACCCCATCGCCATTCACCCCATCATCAACCACCCCATCACCAGCCACCCCATTGACATTCACCCCATCACCACTCACCCCATCGCCACTCACCCCATCGCCACTCACCCCATCGCCACCCACCCATCATCAAACACCCCATCACCAACCACCCCATCGCCACTCACCCCATCGCCACTCACCCCATCACCAATCACCCCATTGCCACCCCATCACCAACCCCATCCCCACCCACCCCATCATCAAACACCCCATCGCCACTCACTCCATCACCAACCACCCCATCTTCATACACCCCATCGCCATTCACCCCATCGCCACCCAACCCATCACCAACCACCCCATCACCACCCAACCCATCACCAACCACCCCATCACCACCCACCCCATCACCAACCACCCCATCTCCACCCACCCCATCGCCACTCACCCCACCACCAACCACCCCATCGCCACCCACCCCATCATCACCCACCCAATTACCAACCACCCCATCGCCACTCACCCCATCGCCACCCACCCCATCACCAACCACCCCATCACCAACCACCCCATCGCCACCCAACCCAATACCAATCACCCCATCGACATTCACCCCATCACCAACCATCCCATCACCAACCCCCCATCGCCACTCACCCCATTGCCACTCACCCCATCACCAACCACCCCATCGCCACCCACCCCATCATCAACCACCCCATCACCCCTCACCCCATCACCACTCACCCCATCGCCACTCACCCCATCGCCACTCAACCCATCACCAACCACCCCATCACCAACCACCCCATCGCCACTCACCCCATTGAAACCAAACCCATCGCCACTCACCCCATCACCAACCACACCATCGCCACTCATCCCAATGAAACCAAACCCATCGCCACTCACCCCATCACCAACCACACCATCGCCACTCATCCCAATGAAACCAAACCCATCGCCACTCACCCCATCACCAACCACACCATTGCCACTCACCCCATCACCAACCACGACATCACCACCCACCCCATCATCAACCACCCCATCACCAACCACCCCATCGCCACTCATCCCATCGACACTCACCCCATCGCCACTCACCCCATCACCAACCACACCATCGCCACTCACTCCATCATCAACCACCCCATCACCAACCACCCCATCATCAAACACCCCATCACCAACCACCTCATCACCAGCCCCCATCACCAACCATCCCATCACCAACCACCCCATCATCAAACACCCCATCACCAACCACCTCATCACCAGCCCCCATCACCAACCATCCCATCACCAACCACCCCATCATCAAACACCACCACCCCATCACCACCCACTTCACCACCACCCACCCAGCATTACCCACGCCATCACTCACCTCATCACCACCTGCCTATCATAACCCACACTATTGCCATCCACCCCTTCACCAACCACCCCATCAACACCTATCCTATCACCAACTACTCGATCACCATCCACCCCATCATCACCCACCCAACACCACCTAACCTATATTCTGTGACATCATCCATTATATTAAGAAAACAGTCTGAAATTCAATAGAAAGCTGTACTTGCTAGTTCACTCTATATCTGTTGACATTAGGTCTATGCTCAAATAATTTATGCTACATCATTGATTTCAGAACCTATCATTGTCTCAATGGGCTGCCTGTCAGTTCAGAATGATTTACAGCTTCTACTGCAAATAACCTCCTTGAGGTACGATTATGAATAGATGAGCTTGTTTTTATCAGTGATTAATTTGTTTTCAGTTAATGCGAGTGCATTGTTTAATCGCACATTTATCAATAAGTAGGACCATATAATATCGACAGCACAGGAAGAGACTATCATATCAGCCCATTATCATATCTGCACTGGTCAAAAGAAAACAACTGCCCATTCTAGTCCCACCTTCTAGCACCTATTCCAAACTGTTGCGAGTTCCAGCACTTCAGAAGCAGATTGAGATTCCTTTTAAATGTATCGAGGGTTTCTGCTGTTATCAAGAGAGTGGACAAGAAGTGCCAGCTATCCACCAGACTTTAGGCAAAACAAGTTTCCTCTTGCCCACTTCTACTAATCACCTTAAATCTGTGGCCCTATGTAATTGACAACTCACCCCACCCCACTCCATTGAACCGAGGTAACAAATCCAGCACTGTCTGCTCTAAGAACTCTGAGCTTATAGTATTCTTAGATTCTGACTTGTTCTGGTAGCCACTGTGTTTATGTGGACCAGTTGAGTTTCTGGTCAATGATAACCCTCTAAGATGTTGGTAGTGGGGTATTCAGTGATGGTATCACTATTGAATGTCAAGCAGCAATGGTTGGATTGTCTGTTACTGGTGATTGTCATTGTTTGGCATTTGTACAGTACAAATGTCGGCCCAAGCCTGGATATTGTCCAGATCTTGTTGCATTTGAACACGGACTGCTTCAGTACCTGAGGAGTTTCCCAGGATGTGGCTGGGAATGGAGGGTTAGAGTTATTAGGAAAGGTTGGGACTTTCTTCATTGGAACATATGAGGTTAAGGGGTGACCTTACAGAATTTAATAACATCATCAGGGGTTTGGATAAGGTGAATAGAAAGGTCTTTTCAGCAGGATGGGAAGGCATATTGTTACGCTGAGAGGAGCAAGTTTTAATAATGACATGAGGGGCAATTTCTTAACACAGAGAGTGGTCCATATAAGAAATGAATTCCCAGAGGAAGTGGTATTTATGGGCACAGCTATAAGATTTAAAAGATTTTTGGATAAGTACACAAATACAAAAGGTTGGACAGATATGGGCCAAATGCAGGCAAGTAGGACTTGTTTAGTTTGGAAACATGCTTTGTATGGACTAATAGGACCGAAGGGCTTGTTTCCACGTTGGATGACTCCATAAGATACTTAATTGTTATCTATCTCAGCAAAGCCCCAGGTAAGTACAGGGTGAGTTGACATAGTGGATGGTGTAAGGGAAAAGAATGGTGGGAGGGGTGGGATGGCATGGACTAAGGTGAGTTGGCACTATGTTGAAATGAGGTCTACAAAGGGAACAGTAAAGTGGGGTATGTTAGCTGGATGGGTTGGCTGGATGACTGGTTTGTAATGCAGGTCACCATGAAGGACTCTCCTTCTCAAGGTTGCTCTTGACTTGAGGTGTGGTGACTGTTGGGTTAGACCACCACCATTCATCTCGCTAATGAGAGAGTAGCCCTATGGTAAGACTATGAGGTTGGGTGAATGCGCAAAGGTTGGCTTAGAACTATGAGGTGCCATGGGTGGCGGAGTTGCCATCATTGAGATAGAGGAGTGTGTGAAAGATGAGGATTGTTTTCGTGTCATATCTTTTTTTTATCAGCTACAATAAAGTCTCCTCACTGAGTTGGGCTAAGTCCAATCTGCTCTCCCACCCAGTTCCCACTGTGGCTTTCTGCAAACACTATCTCAGGGATTTTGGCGAGTTCCTACCTCCTCAAAAACCCTGCTTGTGTGTGATACCTTCACTTGAGCTGTGTTATTGAAGTTGGGGTGCTTTCTGACACTAAGCTCTCAAATCAGCGAGAGTGAAAATTCCGACTAGCGTACAGGAGGAAATGTGATTTTCCTGAGCTCCTCACCATGGCGACAGCCAAACCCAGATCAGGTACATGTGCATTTTGTACCCGGGATCTCCTGATGCACTAAGAGATGTCACAATCATAGGGCTGGAAATTCACAAGAAAATAGTTTATCAACCAGCAGTGAAGAAAGCTCAGCATTTTGTGAGCTGGTTCCTATCTGTTTTGGAAGATAACGGTTTGCCAGTGGGGATTATAAATTATGTCCCACTCTCCTCCTCAGCCAGGTATCTGGAGTTGGGGCCAAGAAGAATAAAGCATTGGCCAGCTAGCTCTAACGGTGCAGTAGTAGTGTCCCTACCTCTGAAAGAGAGGAACTGGGTACAAGTCCCATCTGCTCCAGGTATGTAATAGCATTGCTGAACAGATTGATTAGAAAATATGTAAAGCAGTGATCAATCCACTCTGCTCCCTAAACCTACCACCCATATTATAAATGAGGAGTCAGCAGGTCACCCAGGTCAGGACTGGTGAGGCCCTTTGGTGGGATGCCAGAGGTCAGTGACCAACCTGCAGCATATCACTGGGGCAATGACCATCTTTAGGTATCCCCTGAGCTCACCAGGAGCATTCCCCTCTCAGATGGCATTCTCACTTTGTTCCCCCATATAACTTGACCTCTGAATACTGACCCATTCCACACACATCTTCCCTTCCCGGCACCTCCTCGCTGGGATCTCCAATCCATGGCTTGTTTCCATGTTGGATGGCTCCATAAGATACTCAATTGTTATCTATCTCAGCAAAGCCCCAGGTAAGTACAGGGTGAGTTGACATAGTGGATGGTGTGACCAAAAGCTGCAGGAGATATCTGCAGCTCCTATTGGGGAAGGTTATGGTCCCAGAGGTGTTCACCAGCTCATTCCCCTGGCATTACAGAGCTGCTGGCTAATCAGATTGTTCCTGATGAAAGGACAGCCCAGTCTCATGTCATTAACATGAGTCCCAGCTTATTATCACAACAGGGCAGCTACATTTAAAGTGGGTGACACATTAAATTGCCCCTAAAAATCCATTGCATGCTTCCTGTTTACAACAATCACAGAGTTTGTAGAATATATTTGACAGAAACAGAACTGAGCAGAAAATTGGAACAAATGTGATGGTTTCATTTGAGATTAATTTGAAGATGAGCGTGGTGACATATATGAAATTAGGAATGAATATTTTTACTTTTTGACTCCATATTAAATGGTGTCAATGATTAGCTGCAGCTGTTTCCCTAATTAACCTGTACTGAAATGCTATTACAACTGGGACTTGAAGCCAAATCACCGGACTCAGAGGCTACGACACTACCACTGCACTACAAGAGCCTTAATGTGTTGGACTCAAGTATTTTCCCAACCAACCAAAAAAAGACTCTGTTGCTTTATCAATAATATTTTTCCAATGGTTAATTGAAGGATAAGGGGCCAGGCAAGTTTAAATATTCAGTGAGTTCCAGGCAGTTATTATCTAATGGAATCAATAAGGTAACCCATGATGTGACTCATTGCCATTTGTATCATCAATAAGTGACTCGTGCTATAGTTTAAATCAGACTGTCATTCCTGTGAATGCATCACATTCTGACAATGGTGAAGCTTCCTCAGTGACCAGTGAAGGGAATGGAGTCTGAAGCTGTTCACATTGTTGATCCAGGAGCAAGTCATTCAAAAGTGGAAAAAACAAACGAGGACCATGATCAACAGTAGGGAGAGAGACCACTGTGGGGAGGGTGAAGAATGGTCAAAGGGAGTCTCATGGAGAAGTCAGCAATTAGAATATGAAGCAATGGAGTGATCCAGTGGGTCATATCCAGGAGTCAGCCCTGACCAGTGACAATGGAAGAAGCCAAAGAAGATTCCTTCAGATCACAATGATTTCAGTCTCAGGCGAGACTCTGACACATTAGAACAGGTACAGCAAGTTATTGACAGGAATGTAAGGCAGCTAAGGCAAGATGATTTTTAAGTACAACATTTAAATCCTTGTCGTGTTTGTAAAAAGGGGCTGTTGATTGTTGGTTTGTAGTGTTGCCAGGGAAACAGGAAACCTCCAAAAGGGGCATTTTGTCACCTCCTTACTATGTCCCTGAGCTGACAGCTCTAGCATCTGGTGACAGATATAGTGCTTCGAAGATTGAGAGGTGATTTCATTGGAACTTACAAACCACTTAAAGGGATAGACAGGGTCAATGCCGATAAGACATTTCCCCTGGCTGGGGAGTCGAAATATCTTAAAAATATTCTGCCATTCAATCAGAGACAAGGAGACAGTCTTTTACTCAAAGGTTGTTAAACATTGTAATTTCCAACACAGTGCTGTAAACCTCAGTATTTCAGTATTTTTAAGGTACTTATTGATTGATTTCACATTACCAATTGAGTACATGGGCCGCTAAAAACAGGAGTCCAGTAGCCATAGTTTTGAAAAGCTTTGTAGACTTAACACTAAACCAACAAAATATAAAGAATAGTGGATGCTGGAAATCAGAAACAATAACAATAATTGCTGGAGAAACTCAACAGGCCTGGCAATATCTGAGGAGAGAGAAAGTAGAGATAACATTTTTCAGGACAAATGACCCCTCTTCAGAACAGGTTGTAGATTTAATCCTAGTTACTGATGTTTCTGAAGCAGTTGGAAACCCAACATCCTCCAACACAAAGTGAAGACAGCTTTGTGAAAATAACAAGTGCATTTGCAGCATGGCTTGTGGGTCAAAAGGAGAAGTCTTTCCCACTTCTGCCCTGACCCCCCACCACCCCCCCCCCCCAACCCCCCACATAACAAGCTCATCCCATTTAAATAGAACAAAGAATTGTGCATGGTGGAGATGTGAAACCAAGTCAGAAATTGCTGGAGAAACTCAGCAGGTCTGGCAGCAACTGTGGGAAGAAGAGAAAGTTAATGTTTTGAGTCTCGTGACTTTTCATCAGAGACCATCAGAAGCTCATCCAGTTCTCTGGGATTGGACTTCAACATGGAAGTGAATATTCTCCACCATTCCCCACCACCATGCTGGCACGCATACACACACACACACACACACACACACACTCCCACACACACACACACACACACACACACACAGACACACACACACACACACTCACACACACACACACACACACACTCCCACACACACACTCCCACACACACACACACACACACACACACTCACACACACACACACACACACACACACACACTCCCACACACACACTCTCACACACACACACACACACACACACTCACACACACACACACTCACACACACACACACACACACTCACACACACACACACACACACACACACACACTCCCACACACACACTCACACACACACACACACACACACACACACACACTCCCACACACACACTCACACACACACACACACACACTCACACTCAGGAAGATGCTGGTTCCTGCAGTTTTGGGCCCCCACCCAATTGGAAAAGTAAAACTATTAGTCAGGTTTGTATTCAGGTGAGGAACCTTTCCAAAAATGATTTCATCCTAGTGTGTATGGTAAACCAGTCCCTATCTCAAACCATGACCCTGCCAAAATTGGGAGCTGTGTTAGAGACCTTCTGGGGAAATGTATACTGTCCAATGTAGCAGAGAGCTGGTGAATTCCATCCCAATACCACATCCGATGCACCAGTGGAAATAATTCACCCGAATTCCACCATCAGCTTTCCGTTCACTGATGGCATCATCTGTGTTAAAGAAATGAAGATTCCTTTCCTTGAGATAACTTCTGAGCCATAGCTACTGTCACATCTGCAGACAAATACAGAATAACAGACTCAAAAGGCAAGCCCCAAATGACAAGGCCTCTGCCATCAGTTCACAGCAGCCAGCTTGGCAGGACGTTCCTCAGGACCCACGTGCACATTGTTAGATGTTGTGTACAGCTGTGTGAAACCAATTTCAGAGTTCAATAAGCAAAAAGCAAACTCATTTAAAAACTGCTGCTTTGTGGCAAAGCAGAATCATGACCAAAATAACAAGCTGTTTTCTGTTACAGTATTTTTTTAAATGTAGAGAGATTTTTGAAAATGTGCATAATTCCAGCATTTTTCTGAATATGCAGCTGTTGAAATGATGTACTTCGAAGTTACAGACAAAGAATGGCATGTACATAAAAGAGATACCCCACATATATTCTGCTCTAATATTCACACGGTTTGATGTAATACATCGAAAGGACATTAAAGCTACATTTGCCATGGAGCTTGGTTTCTGCAAACCTGCAATTTGCATGCTTTTGTCGGTAATTCCAGTCAATTTCTTGCAAAATTGGACAAAAGCAAATGTGTGGATCTAGGCCCAGCTCTCTGAGCCCATGGTGCATCTATTAGCAGAACCATTTGTCAATGATCCCAAGGGTGGGTTTTGACCACTCTTCATTAATTTCCAATCTAACTTTAGTTATTATCAGGTGGAAACTGCATGGTGTAATATTAACACAAAAAAGGGAGCAGGAATAAATGGGACATTTTGGTTTGGCAGGCTGTAACTAGAACATACAAACATACAAATTAGGAAGGAAAATAGGCCATCCAATCCCTTGAGACTGCGTCACCATTAAATAAGATCATGAGCGATCTGCTTCTATTTCAAATTCCACATTCCCATCTCTGCCTACAAACCACCGGTCTCCTTGTCTAATAAAAATCTATCTACTTTTGCCTTCAAAATATTCAAAAAACCCACCTCTATTTTCTTGTGAGGTAGAGTTCCAAAGTCACGCAATCCCCTGACAGAAATAATATTCTCTTCACTTGTGTGCTCAAAGGGAAACTTCGAATTCCGTATCAGTGCCCATTCACTCTGGAGTCATTCACAAGAGGAAGCTCATCCACCTTGTCAACACTGTTCAGGTCCTTGTTATGTGTCAATCAGGTCATTCTGAACTCTAATGGATACAAGCCCAGTTTGTCCAAACGTTTCTGATAAAACCCACTCAAAGTCATCTATGCATCTAGCAAACTTTCTCTGAATCACCTCCAACTCCACCAATGCCTTATATAAGTGAAGTGCAGTCCCTTTTGTGACAAAAGAAAGTGCTGATTAGTTTCCTTAATTATTTGATGGACATGCATACTAACTTTTTCTAACACTTGCACTACAACACCCAGATGCCTCTGCACCTGCAAATTATACAAATGTTTAAGAGCAAAGAGAATCTCTTTGTACTTTCACACATTATACTCCATTTACGCAGTCGCTCAAACTCTCTACATCTATCTGCAAGCTCGTTCTGATCTTACACAATATATTTTCCCACCTTTGCTCCCCTCAACTGTGTCATAAAAATTTTAAGAAGATGTAGCCTGATCATAAATCCCTAGGGGACGTAACTCATTATAGCCTTCCAATTGGGGAAATAAAACATTTATGCATTCTCTCTGCCAGTCCATCAATCTTCTTTTATACAATTTAGAATCCCTACAAAGTGGAAACAGGCCATTTGGCCCAACAAATTCCCGTCAACTCTCTGAAGACTAACTCACCCAGACGCATTCCCCTACCTTATGTACTCTATATTTGTTCAAAACATCGATTCTTCTGCTCCTCGGATGCTGCCTGATCTGCTGCATTTTTCCAGCACCACACTTTTTGACTCTGATCGCCAGATTTTGGAGTTTTCACTTTCTCCTACTCGACATTTACCCCTAACTAATGCGCCTAATGTACACATTCCTGGACACTATGGGCAATTTAGTGTGGACAATTCACTTACTTGCACATCTTTGGACTGTGGGAGGAAACCCACACAGACACAGGCAGAATGTGCCAACTCCACACAGTTGCCCAAGGCTGGAATTGAACTAGGGTTCCTGGCACTGTGAGGCAGCAATGCTAACCACTGAGCCACCCTGCCTATGTTAATCTGTTACCCCCTACACCAGGAGCTTCTAGAACAAGGACCAAAGAACAATACAGCATAGGTAAAGGCCCTTCCACCCTCCAAGCTTGCACCAACACATTTTGCCCTTCCACACCAAAATGGTCTTCACTTACAGGATCCATATCCCTCTATACTTTTTTAAATCCATGTATCTGCCCAGGTGCTTCTTGAATGCTGCTATTGTGTCAGCTTCCACCACCTCCTTTGGCAGCATGTTCCAGACACTCACCACCCTTTGTGTGAGAAAACTTACTTTGCACATCTCTTTCTACTTTGCTCAATTGCTTTTTAATGTGGCAACCTGTCAAATGTCTTCTGGAAATCTAAGCGCGTATAGCTCCCTTTATCCACACCACATATCGCTCCTTCAAAGAAATAAAATAAATTGCTTAAACATGACATTCCCTTCACAAAACAACAACTCCATTTCCTCATTACCTTGAGATTCTATAAACATCTCCTTTAATGATTAAGTTGGACACCTTCACCTGACACTTGACAGCCTAAATGGTCCATAGTTTCCTGTTTTCCTGCTGCCCCCACCCCCGCCCACTTTCTTGAATTGGGGATTTTATTTTTAACTATTTTTCAGTCTGTTGGTAACTTTCCAGAATCTAGAGAATTTTAGAAAATTAATACCAATTTATCTACAACCTCGTAACTCACTTCTTTAAAGAGAAAATCAAAGCACTACAGAGGTGAAGATCTGGAATAAAACCACAAAGTGCTGGAAAACTTCAGCAGGTCTGATATTATCGGAGAGGAAAGAAAGAGTTAATGTTTCAAGTTAATTGTGATTATTCTTCAGAACTGAAGGGGATTGAAAAGTGATCACATATAAAGTTTTTCAGAGGTTAGACATGATAAATGGTGAGAAACTGTTCCCCTTGGCTGGGGATGTCTAGAACATGAGGCCACAGTCTCAGAATAAGAGGTCAGCATTTTAGGACTGAAATGGGAAGAAATGCCATCACTTAGATGGTTGGGAATCTTTGAAATCCTCCATGCTGTGAATACTCAGTCATTGAGGATGCTCAAGACAATGGTCAATCATTGTCTGGGCACTGATGAGATATTGGAATAGTGGGAAGGTGGAATTGAGAAGGTCAGGCATTGTCTTGTTGAATGGCAGAGTGGTGTTGAAAGTGTAAAGGGCCCTCCATTTCTTGACTTCAAACCTGAGGTTTCCCGAGGACTTCTTCATCCAGGTGAATTGCACAGCCTTGGGATCTGACTCTGTAACAGTGATGGAAACCCCAGTCTTTGCTACACAAGCAGATCAGTGTCTTCTAAGATAAGAATAGGCTACTAATTTGCAAAGAAATGTTTGTCAAAATTAAAGTTCATGAGCAGGCAGACCATTGCTTATTGGACATGGTCACATTCACAACAGGGAACAAATCAGCCATGGAAAAACATGAGCAGAGAATATAGTTGAATTAATAGCATTAGTAGGCAGAGGGTACCATTGGATTCAAACATATTACTTTTGTTAAAATTTTAATGCACAAAGAAATGTCATGAGTGGACACACTGTGACTGCTACATTTCACGAATGGGTTAGCGATGGATGCAATGGGGTGGAGGGTAGGTCATGCATTTCATCACACGCATCATAAGAACAGCAGTCATAACCCATCAGGGAAACTCTGCTTGCATTGCCAGGCGTTGGGTGTGAATTACAGGACAGACCCTGCATTCCAAAGTGAGTTGGGAAAGTGATGAATGAAGGCAGGTAGCCTCGTGACAACATTGAGGTGGCCACCTGCTCCCACATGTGGACTGGTTTCCTACCACAGGCATTCCAGCTGAGTGATCGGATAACGGGGCGCTCGACTACAACAAAGGCAGCAAGGAGGCTCTCCTCCCAGTGGCAAATGTGTTGCTGGTCAAAGCACAGCAGGCCAGGCAGCATCTCAGGAATAGAGAATTCGACGTTTCGAGCATAAGCCCTTCATCAGGAATAAGAGAGAGAGAGCCAAACAGGCTAAGATAAAAGGTAGGGAGGAGGGACTAGGGGGAGGGGCGATGGAGGTGGGATAGGTGGAAGGAGGTCAAGGTGAGGGTGATAGGCCGGACTGGGGTGGGGGCGGAGAGGTCAGGAAGAGGATTGCAGGTTAGGAGGGCGGTGCTGAGTTGAGGGAACCGACTGAGACAAGGTGGGGGGAGGGGTAATGAGGAAGCTGGAGAAATCTGAATTCGTACCTTGTGGTTGGAGGGTTCCCAGGCGGAAGATGAGGCGCTCCTCCTCCAGCCGTCGTGTAGTTGTGTTCTGCCGGTGGAGGAGTCCAAGGACCTGCATGTCCTCGGTGGAGTGGGAGGGAGAGTTAAAGTGTTGAGCCACGGGGTGATTGGGTTGGTTGGTTCGGGCGGCCCGGAGGTGTTCTCTGAAGCGTTCCGCAAGTAAGCGGCCTGTCTCACCAATATAGAGGAGGCCACATCGGGTGCAGCGGATGCAATAGATGATGTGTGTGGAGGTACAGGTGAACTTGTGGCAGATATGGAAGGATCCCTTGGGGCCTTGGAGGGAAGTGAGTGTGGAGGTGTGGGCGCAAGTTTTACATTTCCTGCGGTTGCAGGGGAAGGTGCTGGGGGTGGAGGTTGGGTTGGTGGGGGGTGTGAGATTGTCTGGAATTCCCCATCACAGTGAGTATGGAGTCTGGATCTCGGAAAGGTTTTAAGGAGGACGCAGATAGATGTTGAGGTGAATTGAGGGGCATGAAGAGCTAACACGAAAGAGGGATTGAGGCGTGGGACAGATCAGCCATAGTCCTATTGAAGGTGGGGCAGGACCCAGAGGCTGAATGGCCTAATCTTTCTCTGATTTCTCATGCTTGATGAAAATGGGTGGATTTGAAGTGGGTTGATTTCCTTTTCCATTTTACCCTCAGACTCAACAACAATATATTTCCAGGAAGTAAAATTCAGCTTGAATAACGCAACTGAATCAAGCGATAAAAATGTGCCACAAATCATAAATTTTCTACCAATTGTTTACATAAAATAGTGCACTGCTGATTGTATTGGAAAGACGTGATAATACTCCATTGAGGTACATTTTTACGATATAAATCTTCTTTGAACAATGTGCATTGATATAATGTTAGGCAATAGTTAGAACATGGAACTGTACAGCACAGGAACAGGCCCTTCAGCCCACCATGACTGTGCCAACTATGATGCCATTCTAAAATAATTTCATGTACTTGTACATGGCCCATATCCCCCTATTCTCTGCCTGTTCTTGTGCCTCTCTGAAAGCCTCTTAAACCTTGCTACCTTATCTGCTTCTATCTGGCAAGACGTTGGCGTGGCATGGTGGCTCAATGGTTAACACAGCACTAGGGTCCAATTCCAGGCTCGGGCTACTATCTGCATGGAGTTTGCACATTCTCCCTGTGTCTGCGTGGGTTTTCTTTGGGTGCTCTGGTTTCCTCTCATAGTTGCAAAGATGTGCAGGTCAGGTGAATTGGCCGTGCTAAATTGCCCACAGTGTTAGGTGCATTAGTCAGAGGGAAATGAGTTTGGGTGGATTACTCTTCAGAGGGTTGGTGTGGACTGGTTGGGCTGTAGGGAATCTAATCTAATCCAGGCAGCTACCACCCTCTGTGTAAAACAGCCTCCTTCATACATCTCCTTTAACCTTTCCCTCTCTCACCTTAAACCCATGCCACTAGTATTTGACATTTCCATCCCAAGGGGAAAAAAATCTCTCGACTATCCACCCTATTCATGTCTCTCATAATGTTATATACTTCTGTCAGGTTATCCCTCAGCTTCCAACGCTCTACCAGAAGCAATCTAACCTTGTCCAAACTATCCTTCGAGCCAATACATTCCAATCCAGGCAACATCATAATAAACCTCTTCCGAACCCTCTCCAAAGCCTCCATATCCTTCCTGTAGTGTGGCGACCAGAAGTGCACACAATCCTCCAAATGTGGCCTAACTGAAATTTTATACTATGTAGTCTATCTAGACTTCCAAAATGCCTTCGATAAGGTTCCTCACGGGAGGCTGCTGAGCAAGGTGCAGGCCCATAGTGTTCGAGGTGAGCTACTGGGATGGATTGAGGATTGGCTGTCTGACAGAAGGCAGAGAGTTCGATAAAAGGTTCTTTTTCGCAATGGCAGCTGGTGACAAGTGTGGCCCCGAAGTGTTCGGTGTTGAGCCGCAGCTGCTCACTTTATATATTAATGATCTGGATGAAGGCACTGAGGGCATTCTGGCGAAGTTCACCGATGATATGATGTTAGATGGACAGGCAGGTAGTTCTGAGGAGGTGGGGAGGCTGCAGAAAGAGTTAGACAGTTTAGGAGAGTGGTCCAGGAAATGGCTGATGGAATTCAATGTGAGCAAATGCAAGGTCTTGCACTTTTGAAAAAAAAATACAGGCATGGACTACTTTCTAAACGGTGAGAAAATTCATAAAGCGAAAATACAAAGGAATCTGGGAGTATTAGTCGAGGATTCTCCAAAGGTAAGCATGCAGGTTGAGTCCGTGGTTAAGAAAGCAAATGTAATGTTGTCATTTATCTCAGGAGAGTTGGAATGTAAAAGCAGTGATGTGATACTGAGACTTTATAAAGCTCTAGTTAGGCCCCATTTGGAGTACTGTGTCCAGTTTTGGGCCCCACACCTCATGAAGGACATACTGACACTGGAGCGTGTCCAGCAGAGATGCACACGGATGATCCCTGGAATGGTTGGCCTAACATAGGATGATCGGCTGAGGATCCTGGGATTGTATTCATTAGAGATTAAAAGGTTGAGGGGCGATCTAATAGAAACCTACAAGATAATTCATGGCTTAGAAAGGGTGGAATCTGGGAAATTGTTTCCGACAGGCGGGGATACTAGGACCCGTGGGCACAGCCTTAGTATTAGAGAGGGTCAATTTAAAACGGAAATGAGGAGACATTTCTTCAGCCAGAGAGTGGTGGACCTGTGGAATTCACTGCCATGGAGAGCACAGTGGAAGCCGGGACGTTAAATGTCTTCAAGGCAGAGATTGATAAATTCTTAATCTCGCAAGGAATTAAGGGATACGGGGAGAATGCAGGTAAGTGGCATTGTAATGCCCATCAGCCATGATTGAATGGGCCGAATGGCCTTACTTCCACTCCTATGTTTTATGGTCTTATATAGCTGCAACATAACAAGCCAACTTTCATACTCCATGCCCCAATCAATGAAGGCAAGCATGCTATACACCTTCTTTATTATCTTATAGAGTCATAGCGTCATAGGGGTGTACATCACAGAAACAAACACTTCAGTCCAACTCATGTATGCTGGCCCGATATCTGAAATTAATCTAGTCCCATTTGCCAGCATTTAGCCCACATCCCTCCAAACCCTTCCCATTCATGTACCAATCCAAATGCCTTTTAAATGCTGTAATTGTACCAGCCTCCTCTACTTCCTCTGGTACCTCAATCCATATACGCACCACCCTCTGCATGAAAATGATGCCTCTTAGGTCCCTTTTAAGTCTTTTCCACTCTCACTCTAAACCAATGCTCTCTAATTTTGGATTCCTCCATCCCAGCAAAAACACCTTGTCTATTTACCCTATCCATGCCCCTCATGATTTTATAAACCTCTATAAAATCACCCCTCAGCCTCTGAAGCTCCAGGGAAAACAGCTCCAGCCTTTCAGCCTCTGCCTATAGCTGCAACCCTCCAACCTGGCAACTTATTCACTTGTATTGCCTTTTGACTTGCACCCCAAGATCTATCTGTACATCAATGCTCCTAAAGACTCTGCCATTTACTGTTTACTTTCCTCTTGCACTTGATCTCCCAAAACGCAGCATCTTACACCTGTCTAGATTAAAGTCCATCGACCAACTTTGTGACAGATCTATGTCCTGCTGTATCTGTTGCTAACCTTCCTCACCACCCACTACTCTATCAGTTTCATATCATCTGCAAATTTAATAATCAGACAACTTACATTTTAATCCAAACCATTTATGTAATCCTTGCGATCATAGAACTCTAGTCAGAAAAACACCCCGCGACAACTATCCTCTGTTTTCCATGACCAATACAGTTTTGTATCCAGTTTACCAACCCATCATGCATTCCATGTGACTTAGTCTTTCAGACTAGCCTACCATGAGGAATCTTGTCAAATGCTTTAGCAAAATCTATGAAGACAACACCCACTACCCTAATCTTATCAATCATCTTCATCACTTCCTCAGCATACTCAATCAGATTTGTGAGGCAAGATGTCTCCTATACAAAGCCATGCTGACTATCCCTAATAAGTGCAGTTTTTTTCAAATCCTGTCCCTAAGAATCCTCTCCAATAATTTCTCTAGCACCAATGTAAGGCTCACCAATTTATAATTTCATGGATTATCCCTGATGCACTTCTGAAACAAAGGAATAACATTGGCCATGTGACTGAAGAGGAAAAAAAGATCTATTTCACAGCCCTGTCAATATCCTCCCTCAGTATCCTGGATAGACCCCCATAAGGCCCTGGGCACTTATCTACCTTAATGTCTTTTAAGGAACCTAAAACCTTCTTCATCTCAACATGCCCTACAATATCAACATATCCCGTCATAAACTTTGCATCATGCATGTCCTTATGCTTTGTGAATAACGTTGCCAATACTCATTAAGAACAACACCCATTTCCTCTGGCTCTATGTATAAATTCCCTCCTTTGTCAGTTTTTGGACCTACCCTTGCCCAAGCTATTGTCTTGCTCCTGACATATGTGTAAAATGTCATGGGATTCTCCTTACTCCTACTTGCCAAGGACATTCATGGCCCTTTCAGCCCTCCTAATCCCTTGCTTATGTTCTTTCCTGCTTCCTTTATATTCCTCAAGGGCTGTATCTGATTTCAGTTTCTAAACCTTACATATACTCCCTTTTTCTTTTGATTAAATTTTCAATATATCCTCTCATCCAGGATTCCTGAATCTTGCCCTTATCTTTCATCCTCACAGGAAAATATTAGTACTGAACTCTGATCAACTGGTCTTTAACAGACTCCCACATGTCTGTTTTACCCTCAGACAGACACCTCCAATCTAATTTCTCCAGTTCCTGCCTAATACTGTTGTAATGAGCCTTCCCCAAATTTAGCACTTACACCCAAGGAACAATCTGTTCAATAACTATCTTAAAGCTTATGGAACTATGATCACTGTTCCCAAAACGCTTTCCCCACTGAAACTTTGATCACCTGGCCCAGGTTCATTTCCCAACACAAGGTCTTGTACTGTCCCTTCCTTAGTTGGACTATCCATATGTTGCTTCAAGAAACTTGCCTGAATGTACAAAACATTAACCTCCATCCACAGCACGAAGGGAATCCCAGTCAAAATTGGGGAAGTTAAAAATCGCCCACTCCAACATCACTGTTGTTCTTTCATCTTTCCATGATCTGTTTAGATATTTGTTCCTCTATTTCCTACTGACTGTTGGGAGAGCTTTAGTATAACCCCATCATAGCAATGGATAAAAATACTTCTAACAAGTAGCATGCAGCCAACTGGCACAAGAATTAGGCTTTTACTGTCATTCTATCTTTGCTTAGCTTTGAGTGCACTTGCACTCATGATGAAAGGATGGAAGACAATCTTTGTGTATATAAACTCTTGTGGTTGAACAAGTAATTCATCTCACACAGTGTTGGCGAAGAAATCAACTTGAAGCAAAATGGAGAAGTAAGATTTTTGATAAGTGAAAATGACACAAATTAGGAAGCAATTTGAACATTAGGAGCTGTGCATAATTTTACAGTGAAATGTCAAAATGGGTTCTATTTAAAAATCAAATCCAATGACTGTCAATCTCATTGAATGATACGTCAGATTGGGTGATTAACTGTGCAGTCATCCAGGAGCAATCCTGAGCTTCCATCGACAGTCCCACCTGACTTACAAAAACACATTATTTCTGCACTTCATGCTTTCATGTTGCATTTAATTATATCTCTGACCTCAAGTGTTACAGTAAAAGCAGGTTTTGGGATACATTTTCATCTTTTACTCAGCAATAATGATGGTGAACACTGACTTTACAAAAGACAACTGACATTCATTTCACTATCGCCCAGGCAGAGAAAACAAACATCTGGGCCAAGTTCTCTTCCCTGCGCTGCCAAAAGCAACCAATATATCTTCATTTCAGACTACGTTGTCGGGTCAGGTTACCTTAGCAAGAAACAATATCATTTCAAACTTCACAGAATCAAGCAAGCCATACAGGGTAGGAGCATCTACACTGAAACCAACAAATGCTGGAGATCACAATGGGGCAGGCAGCATCCATGGAGCGAGAGCAAGCTAACATTTCAAGTCTAGCTGACTTTACATCAGAACAGCTGCCTGACCTGCTGTGATCTCCAGCGTTTTCAGTGCAGGCCATACAGCTTGGGCTGGCCTTTCAAAAGAGCTCGCTCGCCTGCTCTGTAATCTGCAATTTCCCTTCTCAGGTACATATCTGTTGATCATTTGAAAATTAAAATGGAATCTGCTTCCACCAGCCTTTCCAGCAGTGCATATTGTGTCTGTTATCTGAGATGTATCTTGCCACCTCTCTGAGTATGTGATATTGGCTAAGGAGTTGTTCAAGAATAGTTCAATGTCACTGGTTCTCCTTTGTCTTAACTTAGTCTTCTGCTTATCCAATGATAAGTGATAGGGTGTAGACCACTGGAGAGTATCTACAGAAGAGGAAATGCTCTCTCAGATAATGAGGAGGTTTATTAGATTAGACTAAATTAGATTACTTACAGTGTGGAAACAGGCCCTTTGGCCCAACAAGTCCACACCAACCCTCCAAAGAGGAACCCACCAAGCCCCATTTCCCTCTGACTAATGCACCTAACACTACGGGAGATTTAGCATGGCCAATTCACCTGACCTGCACATTTTTGGACTGTGGGAGGAAACCAGAGCACCCGGAGGAAACCCACACAGACCCGGGGAGAATGTGCAAACTCCACACAGACAGTCGCTTGAGCGTGAATTGAACCCGGGTCTCAGGCGCTGTGAGGCAGCAGTGCTAACCACTGTGCCGCAAATGTGTTGCTGGTCAAAGCACAGCAGGTTAGGCAGCATCTCAGGAATAGAGAATTCGACGTTTCGAGCATAAGCCCTTCATCAGGAATAAGAGAGAGAGAGCCAAGCCGGCTGAGATAAAAGGTAGGGAGGAGGGACTAGGGGGAGGGGCGATGGAGGTGGGATAGGTGGAAGGAGGTCAAGGTGAGGGTGATAGGCCGGAGTGGGGTGGGGGCGGAGAGGTCAGGAAGACCTCTGTGCCACCATGCCGCCCACTCTCTGGCTGAAGAAGTTTCTCCTTATCTCAGTTCTAAAAGATCTTCCCTTTACTCTAAGGCTATGCCCTCGGGTCCTAGTGTCTCCTGTCAATGGAAACATTTTCCCAACATCTACTCTGTTCAGGCCATTCAATGTTCTGTATGTCTCAATTAGATACCCCTCATCCTTCTAAACTCCACCAAGTACAGACCCAGAGTCCTCAAACCTTTCTCATATATTAAGCTTTTCATTCTTGGGACCATTCTCGTGAACATTCTCTGAACACTCTCCAAGGTCAGTACATCCTTCCTGAGATATGGGGGCCAAACCTGCACACAATACTCCAAATGTGGTCTGACCAGAATCTTATAGAGCCTCAGAAGTATATCCTTGCTTTTATATGCAAATCCTCTCAAAACAAATGCCATCATTGCATTTGACTTCCTAACTACTGACTCAACCTGCAAGTTTACTTTGAGACTCTCAAGTCTCTTTGCATTTCAGACTTCTGTATTTTCTCTCCATTTAGAAAATAGCCCATGCCTCTATTATTCCTAGCAAAGTGCATGACCTCACACTTTCCCACAATGTATTCTGACTGCCACTTCCCTGCTCACTCTCCTTAACTTTCCAAATACGTCTGCAGCCTCCCTACCCCCTCAATACTACCTGTCCCTTTACCAACATTTGTATCATCTGCAAACTTAGCCAGAATGCCCTCAGTTCCTTTGTCTAGATTGCGAATGTATAAAATGAGAAGTTGAAGTCCCAACACTAAGCCTTGTGGAACACCATTTGTCACTGGCAGCCATCCTGAGAAGGACCATTTTATGCCCACTCTCTGCTTTCTACCAGACAGCCAAGTTTATATCCATGCGAGCACTTTGCCTTTAACACCTCGGGCCCCTGTCTTACTCTGTAGCCTCCTGTGCGGCACCTTGTCAAAGGCCTTCTTGAAGTCTAGATAGATAACATCCGTTGGCTCTCCTTGATCTATCCTGCTCAGAACTTCCTCAAAGAATTCCAGTAGATTTGTCAGGCATGACTTCCCCTTGTTGAAACTATGCTGATTTTGCCCTATTTTACCATAATCTTCCAAGTATTCAGAAATCTCATCCTTCACAATGGATTCCTGGATCTTACCCACAACCGAGGTGAAGATAATCATTCTGTAATTTTCTCTCTTTTGCCTGACTCTCTTTTTAAACAGGGGGGTCATGTTAGTGATTTTCCAGTCCACTGAGACCCTCCCTGATTCTAGTGATTCCTGAAAAATCACCACTAATCATCTCTTCAGCTTTCTCCCTTTGGGCGGCACGGTGGCACAGTGGTTAGCACTGCTGCCTCACAGCGCCTGTAGACCCGGGTTCAATTCCTGACTCAGGCGACTGACTGTGTGGAGTTTGCACGTTCTCCCCGTGTCTGCGTGGGTTTCCTCTGGGTGCTCCGGTTTCCTCCCACAGTCACAAAGATGTGCGGGTCAGGTGAATTGGCCAAGCTAAATTGCCCGTAGTGTTAGGTAAGGGGTAAATGTAGGGGTATGGGTGGGTTGCGCTTCGGCGGGTCGGTGTGGACTTGTTGGGCCGAAGGGCCTGTTTCCACACTGTAAATCTAATCTAATCTAATCTCTGGGGTGTACTCCATCTGGTCCAGGTGATTTATCCACCTGCAGGCCATTCAGTTTTTCTAGCACCTTCTCCTTGGTGATGGCCACCATACTCAGCTCTGCCCCCTCACTCTCTTGAATTTTTGGGATATTACTCATGTCTTCCTTCGTGAAGATTGATGATTTAAGTTCCTCATCCATTTCCTTGTTTCCCGTTCCTATCTCTCCAGTGTCATTTTCCAGTGGCCCAAAGTCCATTTTTTGACCTTTTGACCTCTCTTTTGACCTTTCTATATCTAAAGAAACTCTGACAATTTTCCTTTTCTTTACTGGCTTACCCTCATATTTAATCTTCTTCCTCCTATTTCTTTTGTTTTGTTCCCCTCTGTTGATCTTTGTAAGCTTCCCAACCCTCTGGTTTCCCACTGCCCTTTGCCACATTATATGTTTTGTCTTATACTTTTCTGCTATCCCAGACTTCCCTAGCCAGCCATGGTTGCCTCATCCTCCCTGTACCATGCTTCTTTTTCCTTAGGATGACTCTCTGCATCTCCTGAATTACTCCGAGAAACCCCTGCCATTGCTGTTCCACTGTCTTTCCTGCTCAGCTCCTCTCCCAGTCAATTCTCTCCAGCTCCTCCCTTGTGCCTCTCGCTGCCTTTATTCAGCTGTAATACCATTACCTCTGATTCTATCTCCCTCTCAAATTGCACAGCAAATTCAATCATGTTGTGATCACTGACTCCTAAAGGTTCCTTCATTTTAAATTCCCTTATCAAGTCTGACTCACTGAACAACACTAAATCCAGAATTGTCTGTTCCTTCATGGGCTCTACCACAAGCTGCTCCAAAAAGCTATCCTGTAGATCTTCAACAAATTCCTTTTCTCGTGAACCACTATCAACCTGATTTTCCCAGTCCACCTGCAGATTGAAATCCCCCATGATCACTGTAACTTTTGCCTTTTCGTATACATCCTTTCTATTGCTGATTATATCTTGCGTCCCAGCTTCTGACTTTTGTTTAACTCCAAC
This sequence comes from Hemiscyllium ocellatum, assembly GCF_020745735.1. Lineage (NCBI taxonomy): Eukaryota > Metazoa > Chordata > Chondrichthyes > Orectolobiformes > Hemiscylliidae > Hemiscyllium > Hemiscyllium ocellatum. The sequence goes on along the minus strand of NC_083434.1, from coordinate 47,175,772 downwards.
TATCATTTTTTTCACCTTTGTGGCTTCTTAATTCTGATGAAGGGCTCTGGCCTGAAATGTCGAATTTCCTGTTCCTTGGATGCTGCCTGACCTGCTGTGCTTTAACCAGCAACACATTTTCAGCTCTGATCTCCAGCATCTGCAGACCTCACGTTTTACTCGGCTTCTTAATTCTACCTACACAGATTCTACACATCTAACCTTCTTCGTTTCTTACTGTTGATTTAATTTTCAGACCTGAAACCTTGTACATCATCTCCTCACAAGCATTGTTGCCCAAAGTTAACTCATTTTTCAATCATATAACTACAATTCATTTACCAGTACCATATCTTACCGCTCCCCCCCCTCACCCCACAGCCACCCATCACCCCTTCCCCTCAACCACCTTCCTCTACCGTCACCATCCATGACTGGGGCCTGTAGATGGTCTGGTTCTTTAGCCCCACTCTCAGAAACACTGTCCTTGTATTTGGTAAATGTCTTTCTGTCTCCAATCATTTCTCCATTGGAGGATCTCTTGTCTCTTGGAGATCTTTCACTGAGTTTATTGTTCTTTATAGACATTGTACTTGGTCCACTATCTGAAGGAATACTAATCTCCGGAAGTCAGCTGCAGTTTCAAAGTACTTTCTTCCAGAATACATCCTGGATTCCTGAATCAGACAATTCCATTCTAATTGAAAGAGGTAGTTTAATTTTGCCATTATCCTTGATAGTCAGTCAGCAGTTTCTCTTTTGTGAACATATCCTGACTCTATGGATGTTGGATCTGGCTCCCATGGAATCGTATGGAACATATTCCTCTTGGGTTGTTGATGAGGACAGACACCTTCAGTCACCCAGTCACCCATTGAGGTTGATTGACTGGTGCAATGGACTTTCAGAGACTCTCAGGTGTGTTACTGGAAGATCACTACTGACTCAGCACTATCTCCATCACTGGCACTGACTGGTTTGTTTTGGACCACAGTTAATTGAACATTTTCACCAACCTCGGGAAGTCCATGGCTTCCTCTGTATTGACAATGTTCAACAGCTCTCTTATACCAATACCATAGAGTGGTTCATCTTTTGGGTTCTACTATGAGTCTGGAAAGCCAAGTGAGGTCTTCTGTGATTGCTCCTTGTCTAGTTAGTCAATAATGGCTTGTTCTTGATCTGATGTATGAACAGTTGCTTCTTTCCAAACAGGTTGTTTTCTGGCAGGTTGTCAATCTCCTCCAGATCCTCTGAAGAAGTTGAGGCAGAGCCATGCCTACAGACTCAAACGTGGATTTGGTTGGTGAACACCATACAAATTGCCAACTCACTTATGTACATTACATTGACATGTGACTTGTAGCAGTCCTATGCACCTGGCATTGATTCCACATACACCATGTGTCTTGTCTCTAACAACTGTAACTTCTTCTTTTTCAGCCATAGTGACTGGTGTGAAAGGTTAATGGCTCATGTTCCTGTGTCAAGCATAAAATCAACAGGATGTCTATTGGCATTGACAAGTCCTGTCTCTTCTGGATCATCAGGATTATTCAGTTTCTTAGGAATCCCACTGGTATTTTCAGCAGGTGGAGCTCTTTTGCTTATTGTCAGTACATGTTCCGATGGTAGTGAGTATGTAAATATATAGCCCTCTTTGTGTGAATGTAACCATGTGTCTCTACTGTTCTGGAACTGTATTTTACTTTTGTACATTTTCTGGAAGGGATCTGCGGTTTTGCAAATATAGCAATACTTAATGACAGCTAGACCTTGTCTGCCTGTGAGCTCTTGTTGTCCCTGGTTCAGCTGACAATAGTTGTCAGCATCAGGTGTTCAGCTTGTTCCCAATGCAGGTTTCTCAGATGCCTCTTTGGAGTACCCATACCTTATAAATTAACAGAGTCTGATGTCCTGTTGAGGTAGTGCTGGTTTTCTCCTCTCAGGATCTGTCAATGAGTTTTGTAGATTGTACTTCTGGTATAACTTGAATAACTTTTTCAAGGTTAAATCTTTTTCAGATTTAAAAAAAAATAGACTTGGTTTATCAAGATTTCCAATAACAATCCTGCCATTTATGAATTATGATTTTAAACTGAGTTTTACACGAATTTGTAGAGGTGATTCATGAAGTTTATTTTAGGTATTCTCCTGAAAGCTGGATCCTACTGTAAAATCTTGTGTATTCAAGAATTAATTATCATTGAATAAATATAATCATCAAAAGCTTTTAGGACATCTTCCAAAGTAACTATAATTTTTTTTGATATTTTGTCTCTTAGTAACATCAGTGCAATTGGACCCATTGGATATGATTGTGAATTCACTTGCTCAGCTCTTGTTTCCGTGTTATTTTCGATGATGTTGTAGTTTAAAAATGGTTGCCTCTATGAAGCATATTCTTCTGCTTTGTATGTTCCTTCTATGATTTTGAATTTGTTAGGAAGTATATCTTTTTCCATTTCATCTCAATATACTGATTAATTTTGTTATTGTAAAGATATTTTAAATCTGTAGCATTTCAATATTGTTTGAAATCTACTGTTTTTTAAGTATGTATTCACCAATGCTATTTTCAATCAAATAATCACAGAAATGGCTAGATTCTGTATTGCAATAATGTTGCACTTCATCTCTTATTTGCAAGTCTTTTTAACTTTGTGATCATTTCTGTAACACTGTATTGAATTCTCAGTAAAGCTTTAAAGTGTAATACTGGCTGTTCTATAGTAAGTTACTGCTTTCAAACTTTGAAAATCCATCTCTGTATCAAATCATATCTTGGAATAGCGTACTCTAGCATCCTCTCTCAGGGCAGCTGGAATCTTTGACTTTGACTTCTTGACCCTTCTGACTGTATGGAGCAGTTGAAACTTGCTGGGTTCAACTGACCTTTCCAACCTCTAGTCAGAAATGAAAACTTAACTTCCAAATAGCTAGAGATTGTTTCTGTTCAGGTAGAGTTTGCTGGGAAGTTTCCTGGTTTGAGATTGCCATCTGAAATTACACAGAGTTGGTAATTACTGCAATTCTCTCCACTATTCCCAAGGTGGGGAAAAGTTCAGAGCAAAGTGAGAAAAAAAACAACAAAGTAAAAGACAGTGATTTTTTAAAAAAGAGAAAAGCTAGATAAGTTGCATGATGGTATCGAAGGAAAGAAAAGAATATATTAACATTGTTTGACTGTCCCTTGTGGGTATGTGCAGCTACTTGTGTTGTTTATGTAGCTGATGTGAGATAGTGCCTTAAAGCACACAGCAGCTGGGAGACCACATGTACGGTCTATTTCACATTCACTGTCTGTCCAGCAGACCCTGCTCCACACTGTAAATGCATTTAATTGACAGTGATAGCAGTCCCACAGATCCCTCAAGTGGAAATGCCTCTGTGATAGTAACCTGACATTGGTCCATACCAATTCACAAATGGGAGCTGAGATGAAAGTATCGAACTTTTAAAATTTAAGCATTTCTGCAGTTAAGGGAATTGAATTCCTATTTGCTAGCACCTTGCAACAATTTATTACGTTAAGGTATGATATATAAGTATGCAGAGTTGCTGAGCTACCTTCTCTGTTCTCCCTATCATTACCACTGCAATGTTAAATATCCACAGTGATAGGACTGATTCCTAATTAACTCAACCTGAAGATGAAAAATACTTCTCTTTTCATTAAAAGAAGCAAACAGCAGCAAAGATATTTCAATGAAGAACTACCAATTTTAAAGTCATTTGTTTCTTTTCCAAAATAATAGTAAATTCATGATTTTGCCTCACTCTGTAGAGATAAACAGCAACATCTCACATCCAAGTGAGACAAACACACCCATTGCAGAAACAGTACAGCAGTTACCCTGAAACTGTGCAACATAGTTTTCTGTGCTGTCGTTGGCAAAACATTGTGCTTTCAGTTGTATCTGGAACGTATATTTAAATGATTAAGAAACCGTCATTAACAACCTTTATGCTGTCACAGTTGTTTTTCTAATGGGTTTGAAGTTTGGTGCAATTGACAGTGATGACATCAGAACATCACAAATGGTAGCAGGACAATCTCCAAATAAACATTGACAGTGAAAAATGAGTCTGAGTTGATTCACAGTTTGCTATAAAATGCTCAGGACTTGTGCACCCTTGTCTTATTTTACTGATATCAAATGTCATCAGGGGTTCAGGAGGAAATATGGTGGGATCAGGTCAGCAATAATCTTATGGAATGGTGGAACTGCCTCAAAGGGATGGGTGGCCTCCTCGTGTTCCTGATTCCAATGTTCATACATTTACATAGAATGTCAAATATCATCCTGCTTTGATATGAATTTTCATTGTTATTGCTGATAATGAGCAGCCATTTTCTTTTACACACCAGCTAATTGTCATTTGAATGATTTCAGAACCAATCAGAATGAAGTGGGTGAGAAGTGGCAGCCAATCCATGGTGACAACTCATCAGTAAAGTGATGGAAGGTGTCACCAACGTGCTATCAGGCAGCACCTGCTCAGTAATAACCTGCTCAGTGATGCCCAGTTTGGGTTCCCCAGGGCCATTCAGCTCCTGAACTCATTACAGCCTTGGGTCAAACATGGACAAAAGAGGTGAATTCCAGAGGGGAGGGGAGAGGGTCAGCCCTTGACATCGAGGCTTCATTTGACCAAGTGTGGCATCAAGGAGCCTGAGCAATACAATGGGTATTAGGAGGCAAACACTCTGGTGGTTAGAGAGTGATGATACTAAGGTTTTAAGAGCTATATTTTATCCTTTTTTTAAAAAAAAGGCTTTGAGTCAGAGGTGCAGAAGTGTTTATTCAAAGCCAATAAAATGAACAGCTCATGAGGCCTTGTTTTTTAAAGGGTTGGAACAATAGAAGCAGCCCTGAGTGGGTGGAGTCAGGCTCCCACAGAGTCAGGGTTTGGGTTTAGCAGTATGAAAGTTGGCTGTGGAAGCTGCCACATTTCTCTCTCTGCCACAACTAAAAGCATGGTTTCTCTCTCTGCTGTCAGATTTGTACGTGAGCCAATCTGTTTTAGTGACTTTGCCTTTGTCAAGGATATATTTATGGGATGTTAGTATCTTGGAACAGTTGCTGGTTAGTGGTTAAATAATCTATTATTCTGTAAAGTTTTCTAATACAGTTAAAGTTAGATCAATTCTTCTGTCTTTTGTTTGTATTTTAACTTGGGATAAGAATAAAGTGTTTTGCTAAAAGCCAAGTTGTGTAATCAACTGAATTACATCAGGATCACAGTACCTTACACTTGCCTTTAAATAAGATAAAAGTTAGGGTCTAGGCTATCTCCTAGATGTGTGTGTGTGTGTGTTGGAGGGGGGTAATCATACCTGGCACTTAGGAAAATGATTACAGTTGGTTAAGATCTTTCATTTCAGCTCTAGGACATGTCTGCAGAAGTTCCTAGGGTAGTGTCCTAGGTCCAAACACCTTCAGCTGCTTCATCAATGACCTTCCCTCTTTCATAGATCACTAGTGGGGATGTCCATCAATGAATGCACAATATTTAACACCGTTCATGACTCCTCAGAAACGTAAGCAGTCCATGTCCAAATGCAATAAAATCAGGACACTATCCAGGCTTAGGCAAAAAGATGGCAGATAATATTCTCACCACATAAATGCAAGGCAATATCCATCTCCAAGAAAATATCATTGACATTCAATGGCAGTACGATCACTGAATCTTAAACTATCAGCATCGTATAGGTTACCATTGAACAGAAATCGTACCAATCATATCAATGTAGTTGTTAAAAGAGCAAGTCAGAGGCTGGGAATCTGACTGTAAGTAACTCACCTCCTGACTCTCCAAAGTTTGCCTGCCATCTACAAGGCACAAGTCAGGAGTGTGATGGAATACTCCCCACTTGCCTGGATGGGTACAGCTCCAACACCACTCAGGAATATGATCGAGGACAGAATGGCTTACGTTGTTTGGCACTACCTCTACAAATATCCACTCCCTCCACCAATGACTTTCAGTATCAGCAGTGTGTACTATCTACAAGATGCATTGCAGAAATTCATCAGAGATCCTTAAATTGCACCTTCCAAAACCACAGCCACGTCTATCTAGAAGGACAACGGCAGCAGATATATAGGAATAACATCAACTACAGGTTCCCCTCCAAGCCATCCACCATCCTGACTTGGAAATATATTACTATTCCTTCAGTGTCACCAGGTCAAAATCCTGGAATTCCCTCCCTATAGGTCTACCTCCAGCAGATGGACTATAGCAGTTCAAAAAGGCCGCTCACCCCCACCTTCTCAAGGGGCAACTAGGGATGGCAATAAATGGCAGCCATACGGGAATAAAATAAAATTTTAGAACTGTGTCCAAATTGTATGTAGATGTAATTCATTTCCTGTTGTGATTATGAGGTGTATAACTTACCATTTTACATTAAAGCTTTACAAGTTTGTGCAAAAGTAAAATCGTTTGAGATATAACCGTTACTTGTTTAAAGTTTGGGAGAAGGTTTGTAGCTCAGGTGTTCGTTGTTGTGGCTCTGTTCGCCGAGCTGGGAATTTGTGTTGCCAACGTTTCTTCTCCTGTCTAGGTGACATCCTCAGTGCTTGGGAGCCTCCTGTGAAGCACTTCTGTGATCATTCCTTCACTATTTGTAGTGGTTTGTATCTGCTGCTTCCGGTTGTCAGTTCCAGCTGTCCGTTGCAGTGGTCGGTATATTGGGGCCAGGTCGATGTGCTTATTGATTGAATCTGTGGATTCATCAATGTGAATGGCACTCATCCATAGATTCAATCAATAAGCACATTGACCTGGCCCCAATATACCGACCACTGCAGCGGACAGCTGGAACTGACAACCGGAAGCAGCAGATACAAACCACTACAAATAGTGAAGGAATGATCACAGAAGCGCTTCACAGGAGGCTCCCAAGCACTGAGGATGTCACCTAGACAGGGGGCGAAACGTCTGCAACACAAATTCCCAGCTCGGCGAACAGAACCACAACACTTGTTTAAAATTATGTAACTGCCTGTATCTTTTTGAATCTTCTCATCAAGTGTCAATCCCTCTGATGTTTATATGCGCTTTTCTGTTTTTTTTATTTTGGCTAATTTTTGATACTGACTTCAGGTTTGTGACGTGCAATAAAGCAGAGATGAACAAAAAATATTTTCAAAATTAAAACAGCGATGAAGAAAAGAATTTGCATTCTTCAGTGAAGACATTGGATATTGTAATAAAATAAACAAACATAAAGAATGCTGGCGAACGTCAGCAGGTCAAGCAGCATTTGTTAGGACAGAAACCGAGCTAAGTCAAATTTGACTTTTCTTCAGAACCCTGAAGATGGTTCATGAGATTGATATTCCTTGCTGACCAGGTGACACAAATCCCAACATCTCAACAAGCTTCTGCTCATCAGTGGCAGCAAAATATTTGTATTGTAACCTTTGAGGTTGTTAATTGGGCATAACGCCATTATCACTTCTAATCTGAGTATTTGACATTGTTCCTGCTCCAAAAGTTATTCTCAATAGTGTTTCATACTGTGAAAAATCCTCAAACCCAGGGGCTATATAATAGAACACAGCAGGAACCCTGCTGCACTGCCATTTGTAAATCATTTTGGTATCAAACAGATTGAATCCTTCCATTTTATGGAAAATAAGTCAGCACATTAATGAGACAATTTCTGAATAATGTGATGATTGTAACTATTTTCTATTAAAGATATAATCTTTGGGAGAAATGCTTCATAAAAAGCAATGGCACAAAACGTACATGTGATGCCCGGTTACTGTTAATGTAACAGAAACAAAAGAAGGTTAGAAACTCCTTCTGATCAGTGACTGGTACAGGTCACTGGCCCCAGTCAAACTTTAAAATGTACTTTGGGTGATTTTAAAGCTTCTTATGAATGGGAATTTCACCGTGCATTCATTAATGCAGGTACACTGATGGTGAAAGAATAAACCACAAAATAAATTCTCACATTTCATCTCAATTTATATTCTATATAGGAATTTCATATAATTTCATATAATTTCATTTAATTGTCTAAGGACTGAAAGAGGAAGATAGTTAGAACCGGATTGAAGAACAAAGAACAGTACAACACAGGAACACGTCCTTTAGGCCACCGAGACATGGCAACATGTGATGTCTGTCTAAACAAAAAACCTTTTGCCTCGACATGGTCTGTATTCCTATATTCCTGTCTGTCTGTATACCTCTCAAAATGCCTCTTAAATGTTACTTTTGTATCTGCTTCTACTAGCTCCTGTGGCAGCACGTTCCAAGCACTTACCACCCTCTGTATAAAAAAAACTTGTCTCTCACATCTCCTTTAAATTCACCCCTTTTACCTTAAACCAATGTTCCTTGGTAAGTGACATGGAAAGAAGACTCTGACTGTCTATTCTACCATGCTTCTCATAAGTTTGTAAACCTCTATCAGGTCTTCCTTCAGCCTTCTATGTTCAAGTGAAAAAAGTTTTGTCCAATCTCTCCTCATAATTAATACCCTCCAAACCAAATAACATCCTGGGAATCTGTTTCTATACCATCTTCAAAAGCTCCATATCTTTCTGGCAGTGCGGTGACCAGAACTGTACACAATCACCCAAATGCGGTCTAATCAAAGTTCTACACAGCTGCCCATGAGTTGCCGGTTTTTATACTCCATGCCCTGACTGATGAAGGCAAGCATACCATTTGCCTTTTGACCACCTTTATCCACTTTCAGGGAATTGTGGACCTGTGTGCCTGGATCTCTCTGTATGTTGATGCTACAAATGAATCTTCCATTTACTATTATACCTCTCTCTTGCAATAGATCTTCCAAAATACATCATCTCGTATTTGTCTGGATACAACTCCATCTGCCATTTCTTCACCCAAATCTTTGGACTACCTCTATCCTACCGAATCCTTTGGCAATCCTCCTCATTATCTGCAGCTACCCCCTCTCCCCCATCTTTGTGTCTTTCGCAAATTTACTGATCAGGGCAACTACATTCTCCTCAAGACCCCTAACACACATTACAAATACCAGAGTCCCAGCACTGATCCCTGTGGAACATGAACAGTCACTGATCACCAGTCAGAAAAATCACCCTCCCTTTCCTACTCTGTGACAGAGCCAGATCTGTATTTGTCTTACCAGCTCATCTCAGATTCCATGTGACTTCAAATTTAGTGTCAGCCTGCCATGAGGGACCTTGTACATAGATCCCTGAAAGTTACCACCCAGGTGGATAGTGCTGTTAAGAAGGCATACGGTGTGTTAGGTTTCATTGGTAGAGGGATTGAGTTCCGGAACCGCAATATCATGCTGCAACTGTACAAAATGCTGCTGCGGCCACACATTGTGTACAGTTCTGGTCCCCATATTTCGGGAAAGATGTGGAAGCATTGGAAAAGGTGCAGAGGAGATTTACCAGGATGTTCCCTGGTCTGGAGGGAAGGTCTTATGAGGAAAGGCTGAGAGACTTGGGTCTGTTCTCATTTGAAAGAAGAAGGCTAAGAGGGGATTTGATAGAGACATACAAGATGATCAGAGGATTAGATAGGGTAGACAGTGAAAGTCTTTTTCCTAGGATGATGACATCAGTGTGTACGAGGGGCATAACTACAAATTGAGGGGTGATAGATTTAAGGCAGATGTCAGAGGCAAGTTCTTTACTCAGAGAGCGGTAAGGGCATGGAATGTCCTGCCTGCTAATGTAGTCAACTCAGCCACATTAGGGAGATTTAAACAATCCTTAGATAAACACATGGATGATTTTGGGATAGTTCAGAATAGTTCACAGGTCGGCGCAACATCGATGGTCGAAGGGCCTGTTCTGCGTTGTATTGTTCTATGTTCTAAAGGCCTTGCTAAAGTCCATATAGACAACATTAAACTCCTGTCCTCATCATTCATCTTTGTTACTTCCTCAAAACTCAATCAGGTTTGTGAGACACAGCCTCTCCTGCACAAAGCCCAGCTGCCGATCCAAGCTTCTTTACCAGAGACCTAAGGCTCACCAGCATTGAACTTCCTGAATGATTCCTATTGCCCTTCTTAAACAAAGGAACAACATTAGCTATTCGCCAGTCATAGCATGGTGGCTCAGTGGTTAGCCCTGCTGCCTCACAGGACCAGGGTCCCAGGTTCAATTCCAGCTTTGGGCGACTGTCTGTGTGGAGTTTGCACATTCTCCCTGAGTCTGTGTGGGTTTCCTCCAGGTGCTCTGGTTTCCTCCCACAGTCCAAAGATGTGCAGGTCAGGTGAATTGGCCATGCTAAATTGCCGAAGTGTTAGGTGCATTAGTGACAGGTAAATCTAGGGGAATGGGTCTAGGTGAGTTGCTCTTTGGTGGGTCAATGTGGACGTGTTGGGCTAAAGGGCCTGTTTCCACACTGTAGGGAATCTTATCTAATCTCTCTGGTGACTGCTTAGGATTCAAAGATTTTGTATAAGACCCCATTAATTCCCTCTCCTGCCTCCCTCAGCATTCTGGGAATGGTATTGGGGACTTGTCTACCTCAATGCAGTTCAAAATACCCAATACCGCCTCCTTTTTTGCATTGACTATAAGCCATGGCTTCATACACTGAAATTTAGGACAGAATAAATCCGCCTTACTGCTTTTTAAATATATTTTCCTGCTTAATTCTTCAAAAGGAGAGGTTTGGAGACAATACTGAAACACTGCTTTCAGAGTGCACTGTCTTCAAAGCAATCGCCCTGATGTTGCACTAGTTGATGCAAGTACAAGTGATGGCCTTTCATTGGACGCCTGCTGGGGTTTCCGCATCAAACAGCAAGGCCATTGGACAAGTCCCTGCAAAATGTTAACGTCGAGGTCAGACACATTAGTGGAGGTTGAAAAGAAACTTCCTGTGTGTTTGGAGATCGATTGTGAGTTCAATATTGCATCTTAAATAATTCAATAAAAATGCTTTCGGAGTTCAATAATGATGAGTCAAGAGGGTGCGGTGATCATTCTGTAGATAATAATAAATAGCATGGCAGCTTCTATTAGCGTTTATTCGATGCCACGGGTTCCCTGGACTTGTAAATGATTTACCTTTGCACCTAGTTTTTGAAGCAATAATGGCAAAGACAGAAATGAGAGGCAGACTGAATGCTCAATGCCCAAACCAAGCTGGATGCCCACAAGACGTACTTACTGATGGCCCCAGAACCCCACTGTGCTCAACATTAACCTGATTCCCCACAGGAAACACTCTTTCCTGAAGTTGGGGTAGGGTGGGGTGAGTACTGGGGTGGGGGTGGGTGAGGTGGGTGTGTGCTGGGGGGGATTGAGTGATGGGGTGGGGTGAGTGCTGGGGGGGTGAGGGGTGAATGCGGGGAGTGAGGAGGTGAGATCTGGAAGGGGTGAGGGGGGTGAGTGCTGGGGGGAATTGAGTGATGGGATGGAGGTGAGTGCTGGGGGGTGAGGGGGTGAGTGCAGGGGGTGAGGGGCTGAGTGCAGGGGGTAAGGGGTGAGGGCTGGGAGGGGTGTGAGGGTTGAGGTCTGGGAGGGGTGGGGGGTGAGTGTGGGAGGTGAGGGCTGGGAGATGGGAGGGGGTGAGTGCAGGGGGTGAGGGGTGAGGGGGGTGAGGGCTGGGAGGGGTGAGGGGTGGTGCAGACTGGGGGGGAGCTGAGTGCAGGGGGGAGGAATGAATTCTGAGAGGGGAGGTGGAATAATCCAACTTGGGTAAAGAGTTCTACTTTAAATATTCCAGTCAGTGTAATGATGTCATTTGGATGTACCCTGGACTCATGCTTTACCACCACCACCAAGGACAGGTTCAGAATTTAAAATAAAAACATCTATTCAGAGGGATTTACATTCTTTGTTGTTCTTTTGAGTAATTCTTCCAAATACAAGACAGCAATGTTCCATGTCTCTTGCTCTGGGGTGTACAAAGTAAAAAATCACACAACATCAGGTTATAGTCCAACAGGTTAAATTGGAAGCACTAGCTTTTGGAGCATCGCTCCTTCATCAGGTGATTGTGGAGAACACAATTGTACGACACAGAATTGATAGCAAACGTTGACAGTGTGATGTAACTGAAATTATGGATTGAAAAACACCTGGATTGTTTGCTAAATCTCTCATCCTTTAGAATGACCATGTTACTTTCAGTTCTTTCATATATAAATCCCAGAACTTTTTTTAGAAGTTCCATTCTCAAGTGAATTTTAACAATAGGTGCCATCTCAGTTCAGATAATACATTGAAGGTGTGAGGTGCCCTGTGTGAGGTGCTCTGTGTGAGGTGCCCTGTGTGAGGTGCCCTGTGTGAGGTGCCCTGTGTGAGGCTGTCTGTGTGAGGTGCCCTGTGTGAGGTGCCCTGTGTGAGGTGCTCTGTGTGAGGTGCTCTGTGTGAGGTGCCCTGTGTGAGGTGCTCTGTGTGAGGTGCCCTGTGTGAGGTGCCCTGTGTGAGGTGCTCTGTGTGAGGTGCCCTGTGTGAGGTGCCCTGTGTGAGGTGCTCTGTGTGAGGTGCCCTGTGTGTGGTGCTCTGTGTGAGGTGCCCTGTGTGAGGTGCTCTGTGTGAGGTGCTCTATGTGAGGTGCCCTGTGTGAGGTGCCCTGTGTGAGGTGCTCTGTGTGAGGTGCCCTGTGTGAGGTGCCCTGTGTGAGGTGCTCTGTGTGAGGTGCCCTGTGTGAGGTGCCCTGTGTGAGGTGCTCTGTGTGAGGTTGTCCATGCCCCAATGGTCAGACTGATTCTAATCTAAAAAAGGGATTTACAGAATCTTGTTGCTGGAAAAGCGCAGCAGGTCAGGCAGCATCCAAGGAACAGGAAATTCGACATTTCGGGCACAAGACCTCACTTTTTACTCGAAGATTTACAGAATCTTACATGGATTCATGCAGTTTTTGAGCAAAATAAAATGTAATTCTGTAAGTACAAATTCACCCCACAAACCTATGTGTGTGTGTGTGTGTGTGTGTGTGTTGGGGGCTGGGGGCGGGGGGAGGCGGTTGTGAATATCTATGAGAGAGTGTATGTATGTGCATGTGTGTGAGTGTGAGTGTAAAGGGGTACAAGTCTATGAGAGGGTGCATGTGTGGGTGTGAATGCAGGTGTGTATGTGCAAGCGTATGATGGAGAGCTTGTGTGTGAGAGAGGGTTTGCATGAGTGTATGGGTCTGTAGGTGTGTGTGTGTGTGTGTGTGTGTGTGTGTGTGTGTGTGTGTGAGAGAGAGAGAGAGAGAGTGTAGTGCAGTGGAGTCACCTGCCATGTGACATGAACCCAAGGTCCTGGTTGAGGCCATCCCCATGGGTACCAAACTTGACTATCAGCCTCTGCTCGGCTACTTTTTGTTGTTACCTGTCCCAAAGTCCACCTTAGAGGATGGTCACCAGAAAGTCTGGGATCAAATGTCCCTGCCCACAGCAGTGTTCTCCAACTGGGAGGGAACACTCCTGTCTCTTGATTGTTGTGCGGTGTGTATTCATCCGTTGCCGTAACCTCTGCTCAGTCTCACCAATGTACCATGCCTCAGGCCATCCTTGCCTACAGTGTATGAGATAGACAACGTTGGCTGAGTCATATGAGTACCTGCCACGTACATGGTGGTTGTGTCCCATGTGTAATGGTGGTATCCATTCGGTACCCATGGGGATGGCCTCAACTGGGCTTTTGCCTGAAATGTTGATTCTCTTGCTCCTCAGATGCTGCCTGACCTGCTGTGCTTTTCCAGCACCACACTCTCAACTCTAATCTCTAGCATCTGCAGCCCTCACTTTTGCCTACCTTATAGATCTACTAGATCAAGATCACAAGGAAGACATCAGTCAAATATCCCATTGGGTCTTCTGAGCTCATGTCTGATCTGAAAATCCTCAACTCCACTTTCCTGCCTGTCCCCATAACCCCAGGAGAAAGATAACAGAGAATAGGAACAAATAAATCACTCTCAGGTTGGTGATGTTCCAGACAATTAGGCAATGGGGAATAAGGAATAATTGAGAAAAAGGAACAGGCTGTTACCAGTGGGGTACTGTAAGGATTAATGCTTGGCTCTCAGCATTCCCAATTTCGATCAGTGTTTTGGATTTGGAGATTAAATGTCATATCTCCAAGATTGCAGCTTATACAAAACTGGATGGGAATGGGATTTGTGAGAAGGATTCAGAGGCTTCAAGGGCTTTCCAAGAGGCTGAATGAATGGGTCCAAACATGGGAGATGGAATATAATGTGGCGGTTATTCACTCTGGTTGGAGGAGTGGGAGGTGCAGGGTATAGCTTTCATGCTGAGGTCCAAAAGGACGAGGGTGTTCTTGTCGATGTGACTATGTGAATCTGCTCCACCACACAATAAGGTTCTGGCTGATCAAGTGGATCACTTCATATTCCTGTCCAGCCTCAATAAACTTTCACTCCTTATCTAGCATGAATCTATTAACTTTGATCTGAAAAATAGTCATCGGCTCCATCTCTACCACCTTTTGAGGACAGTAACTCATATATATTCATAAATCACTGAAAGCTAACACTCAGGTGCAGCATGCAATGAAGAAGGTAAATGTTATGTCAGCCTTCAGCACAAGGGAGGAAAAATGTTTTGCTTCAATTGTCTCGAACCCTCGGGAGGCCGTACCTGGAGCATTGTGTGCTGTTACCTAAAGAAGCAGACACTATCCACAGAGGGAGTGCAAATGAAGGTTCACCAGACTGAATTTTGGAATAGTGTGTGAGGAAATATATTAGCTGGAGTTTATAAAATGAGAGGTGATCTAATTTAAATGTACAAAATTTGTAAAGGGCTCAACAGGGTTAATGCAGGAAGGAGCTGAAAAATGCATTGCTGGAAAAGCGCAGCAAGTCAGGCAGCATCCAAGGAGCAGGAGAATTGACATTTCGGGCATAAGCCCTTCCTCAGGAATGAGGAGGGTGTGCCAAGCAGGCTAAGATAAAAGGTAGGGAGGAGGGACTTGGGGGAGCGGTGTTGGGAATGCGATAGGTGGAAGGAGATTAAGGTGAGGGTGACAGGCCGGAGAGGGAGTGGGGGGCGGAGAGGTCGGGAAGAAGATTGCAGGTCAAGAAGGCGGTGCTGAGTCCGAGGGTTGGGACTGAGATAAGGTGGGGGGAGGGGAAATGAAGAAGCTGGAGAAATCTGCATTCATCCCTTGTGGTTGGAGGGTTTCTAGGCGGAAGATGAGGCGCACTTCCTCCAGGCGTCGTATTGCCATGGTCTGGCGATGCAGGAGGCCAAGGACCTGCATGTCCTTGGCGGAGTGGGAGGGGGAGTTAAAGTGTTCAGCCATGGGCAGTTGGGTTGTTTGGTGCAGGTGTCCCAGAGGCCTGGAATGGAGAATAGGTCGTACGAGGATAGGTTGAGAGTTCTCGGCCTTTTCTCGTTGGAACGGCGAAGGATGAGGGGTGACTTGATAGAGGTTTATAAGATGATCAGAGGAATAGATAGAGTAGACAGTCAGAAACTTTTTCCCCGGGTACAACAGAGTGTTACAAGGGGACATAGATTTAAGGTGAAGGGTGGAAGGTATAGGGGAGATGTCAGGGGTGGGTTCTTTACCCAGAGAGTGGTGGGGGCATGGAATGCGCTGCCCGTGGGAGTGGTAGAGTCAGAATCATTGGCGACCTTTAAGCGGCAATTGGATAGGTACATGGATGGGTGCTTAATCTAGGATAGATGTTCGGCACAACATCGTGGGCCGAAGGGCCTGTCTGTGCTGTATTGTTCTATGTTCTATGTTCTATGTTCTAGGTGTTCTCTGAAACGTTCCGCAAGTAGGTAGCCTGTCACCCCAATGTAGAGGAGGCCACATCGGGTGCAGTGGATGCAGTAAATGATGTGTGTGGAGGTGCAGGTGAATTTGTGATGGATATGGAAGGATCCCTTGGTGCATTGTAGGAAAGTGAGGGGGGAGGTGTGAGCACAAGTTTTGCATTTCTTGCGATTGCAGGGGAAGGTGCCGGGAGTGGAGGTTGGGTTGGTGGGGGGTGTGGACCTGATGAGGGAGTTGCAGAGGGAGTGGTCTTTCCAGAATGCTGATAGGGGTGGAGAGGGAAATATATCCTTGGTTGTGAGTTCTGTTTGGAGGTGGCGGAAATGATGAAGAATGATACAATGTATTTGGAAGTTGGTGGGGTGGAAGGTGAGGAACAGTGGGGTTCTGTCCTGTGGTGATTGGAGGGGCGGAGTTCAAGGGCAGAGGAGCGGGAAGTGGAGGAGATGCTGTGGAGAGCATCGTCAACCACGTCTGAGGGGAAATTGTGGTCTTTGAAGAAGGAGGCCATCTGGGTTGTTCGGTATTGGAATTGGTCCTCCTGGGAGCAGATGCAGTGGAGGCGAAGGAATTGAGAATTTGGGATGGCGTTTTTACAGGGGGCAGGGTGGGACGAGGTGTAATCTAGGTAGCAGTGGGAGTCAGTCGGTTTATAGTAAATGTCCGTGTTGATTCGGTCGTCCGAGATAGAAATGGAGAGGTCTAGGAAGGGGAGGGAGGAGTCTGAGACAGTCCAGGTAAATTTGAGGTTGCGTGGAAAGTGTTAGTAAAGTGAATGAACTGTTCAATTTCCTCATGGGTGCACAAGGCAGCGCCGATACAGTCATCGATGTAGCGGAGGAAACAGCGGGGGGTGGTGCTAGTGTAGCTGCGGAAGATGGACTGTTCCACATATCCGATGAAGAGGCAGGCATAGCTGGGGCCCATGCGGGTGCCCATGGCTACTCCTTTGGTTTGGAGGAAGTGGGAGGATTGGAAAGAGAAGTTGTTAAGAGTGAGGACCAGTTTAGTCAGTTGAAGGAGGGTGTCAGTGGAAGGGTATTGGTTGGTGCGGTGGGAAAGGAAGAAGCGGAGGGCTTTGAGTCCTTCGTGATGGGGGATGGAGTTGTACAGGGACTGGATGTCCATGGTGAAGATAAGGCGTTGGGGGCCAGGGAAACGAAAATCATGGAGGAGGTGGAGGGCGTGGGTGGAGAGCGTGGATGGTGTCCCGAACATAGATGGGGAGTTCTTGGTCTAGGGGGGACAGGACCGTGTCGGGGTATGCAGAGATGAGTTCGGTGGGGCAGCAGCAGGTTGAGACAATGGGTCGGCCGGGGCAGTCAGGTTTGTGGATTTTGGGCAGGAGGTAGAAATGGGTGGTGCGGGGTTGTGGGACTATGAGGTTGGAGGCGGTGGATGAGAGATCCCTTGTGGTGATGAGATTATGGATGGTCTGGGAGACGATGGTTTGCTGGTGGGAGGTGGGGTCGTGGTCAAGGGGGCAGTAGGAGGAGGTGTCCGCGAGCTGGCATTTAGCCTCAGCCGTGTAAAGGTCGGTGCACCAGAGTACCACCGTGCCTCCCTTGTCTGCTGGTTTGATGGTGAGGTTGGGGTTGGAACGGAGGGGGTGGAGGGCTACATGTTGCGAAGGTAAGAGTTGGAGTGGATGAGAGGGGTGGAGAGGTTGAGGCGGTTCATGTCGCGGCGGCAGTTGGCTATAAAGAGATCGAGGGCAGGTAAGAGGCCAGCAAGGGGTGTCCAGGTGGATGGGGTGTGTTAGAGGTGGGAGAATGGATCGTCAGAGGGTGGGCAAGAATCCTGGTTGAAGAAGTTGACGTGGAGGCAAAGGCGGCGGAAGAATTGTTTGATGTCTCGCCGCGCGTTGAACTCATTAATGCAGGAAGGATCCTTACCATGGGTGAATTGTGCTTACCGAGAGCCAGGGTGACACAGTCAGAATAAACAAGCTCTTTAATGTTGAGCTGAGCAGGGATGCCTAAACTCTGAGGATGGTGAATATTTTGGATTCCTTATGCCACAGAGTTATTGAAGCTCAGTCTTTAAGCATGGTGATAAAGGAAATTATTAGATTTCGAGTTGCCAATAACGAGCTAGTATAAGAAAATGGTGTGGATGTTGATGAACAGATATGATCGAAAATGATGCAGCAAACCTTGAGGCTGAAAGATCTTCTCTTGCTCCTTTATTCTTATCTCCCTTTGATCAATCTCTGACTCTTCAAACTGACATCCAATTGCTGTCCAGCATTTGTAACATTTGGGAACATTCCAATGATATTCTGGAACATCTGCACCTCTTTTGTCGTCAGCAAGGTCTCTGTACAAACCAAGCAACATTTTGTGGAATTTCACCATTAGTCAGATCAAAGATGTCAGACTTCAAAAAGAATTGACAAAATGGAGCTGTTTCCAGCATTTTCTTTGATTTTGCTCATTTACTCGTTTATAGGAAAATGACCTAATGCTTTGGGACAGAAAATTGTAAAAAAGACTTAAAAATGTCAAAAATTAAATTACATGCTGTTCCTGATTTTAAAAAAAGGCAATTTTCAGAGGTGACTTGCTAACCTTCCCGCCTCATTTAAGTTTTGTTCTCTCTCAGCCAGCTTGATTCGAGAGTGTTTGTTCTGATCATTGCCTACAGAGAGGTTTTATATTTGGACAAGCAGCAACTGAGTACAGCGCTGAAATTAAACAGACATTTGGATATAGTTTGACAGAAGTCGCTACACGAGTCCTTTTTGGAAATCTTATCTTCCATATTTTTCTTATCAAGACCTTACCCAGATTCAATCCCAGACTATTTTTCGCAAAGTATCATTTAGTCATTAATTCAACTGAAGGAATATTACACACATTCACCAGGTGGGATCTGATTTTTAGGGAGGGTTGACCTTGAGAAAACTTTGCTTCTAACACCTTAGCCTAAACTTAGCCAGAAACCCTAAGTTTAGGGTTTCAGAAATGACAGCCAGACTACTGAGACCCCTCGGAATCCTAGTAGCACACAAACCCACCAACACTCTCAAACAAAAACTAACAAACTTAAAAGACCCAGTACAACCCATGGACAAAACCAACGTCATCTACAAAATTCCATGCAAGGACTGCCACAAACACTATGTAGGACAAACAGGAAGAAAGTTAGCCATCAGGATACACAAACACCAGCTAGTCACAAAGACACGACCCTCTCTCCCTCATAGCCCTACACACGGATGAAAAATCCACCATTTCGACTGGGACAACACATCTATCCTGGGACAGGCTAAGCAAAGACATGCCAGAGAATTCCTAGAGGCCTGGTGCTCCAGCCACAACGCCATAAACAAACACATAGATCTAGATGCCATCTATCAATCCCTCAGAAAACAAACAGGAAATGACATCACCACAAACCCCAGGAACCCCATCCAGGACAAACATATAAATAGGAAGCAGGAGACAACAGCTTCGCTTCACTTGGAGGTCGCCACTGATTATGTTACCTAGCCAGGTAATGAAACGTCTGGATATCAAACCTACAGCTCAGCGAGCAAACCTACACTCTACACCGCTTAGCCCAAACTCTTACACTTTGAGTTGAGGAATGCTGGAGACATTGAACACATCTGAGCCATTTCTGTGGTTCATGGAGATCACAATGGGAGAGTTATAAAATCACTGGACCAGCAATCCAAGAACGAAGGCTAATGTTGACTGGAATATGGTTCCAATTCTATCATGGCAGCGGGTGGAATCTACATTCAGACAACGAATCAAGAGCAAAAAGCTAGTCTCAATAATGGGAATAGAGTATAAAAATAGGAACCTCTTGTAAAACTGTCAAGGCACTAATTAGGCCATGGCTGGAATATTGTGACCAGTTTTGGCTCCTTATTGAATGAAAGATAAACTGGCATTGGTGGTGCAGTGATTGGAGCAAGGTCAGTCAGGGTGATCTTATTGACGATGAGATCCATGATTGGCCCAGGTTAACAATCCCAATCAGAGAGTTCTGGCTGACAGATATAACCAGGAGTTTCAAGGGGTCTCCTCAGTCTCAGGACTGGCTCTGAGCTGGATGGTCAGAGCCCATGTACTGTGCAGTATAAACAAAAGGTGACTTGGTGACAGGATACAGCCTCTGTGGTAGTTATTTCAATCCCCTTATCTAAGGAACAATATTAGAGGCAGTCCAGAGAAAGTTTTCTCATGTATCTGCTACCCTTGTTCATAGGTTTGCAAGGTCATGCCTAAACATCTTTGGTGATTTTCTGCAATGCAACTTATCAGTAGCACACCCTGCTGCTCCTGAATATCACTGGACAGAGGGAGTGCATGCTTGTCAATGTGGTTCCAAGTAAATGGATTGTTTTATCTTGGACGATGTCATGTTTCTTGAATGTTGTTGGAGCTGCACCCATCCAGGCAAGTGGGGAGCTTTCCATCACACTCCTGTACCTTTCAGAGGAACCTCGATTACCCAAATACCAATTATCCGAAAATCGGATGATCCAAAGGAGATCCCGAGGTCCCAATGGAAACATTACATCAAAAACGTGTTTCCAACAGCGATCGGGTCTCTTGTTTACAGTGATTAAAAAGGCACTGTTGCCAAATGACTGACCTCCCGCCCTCTCTCTCTCCCCACACTTGCCCTGGAGTTCTACATTGGAGTGTACCCGAAACCCCCCTTCCCCAGATAATCTCTCCACCATTACCCTGTACAGGGCAGAGGTGGAACCTGTCAAAACATTGCAGTAAAAGGTTGTGCGTGTGTGCTGAGGCAGTGTGTGCTATTCGGAGTCTTACCCCACAAAGGCAGCTACAGCACCAGCAGTATTGCTGGTGTTCAATCAGGCTGCCTGGAGAGGGGGCGGGGTCGGATGGTGGGGGGAGGGGCGCAGTGTGGGCTGGGGAGGGGGGGGTTTGGACGGGATTGTGGGGCACGGTTGAATGTGGGCGGAGTTGGATGGGTTGGGGGGCGGGTGGGGGGTAGTGTTGGGGTGGGGTGTCGGGCTGTGTGCTGCTGCTAATCTCCTGAACGGGGAACAGACTTTAAAAATTCTAAGCCCCAGAGGAAAGACATTTAATCGATTAACCAAATAATTGATTATCCGAACAAAATAGTGCCTGCCCATCATGTTTGGATAATCGAGGTTCCCCTGTAGATGGTGGGCGGGCTTTGGGGATCAGGAGATGAGTTACTCACCGCAGTATCCCTTGTCTCTGATCTGTTCTTGTAGCCACTGTGTTTATGCAGTTATGTTTCTGGTCAATGGTAACTCCCAGGTGGTTGACAGTGGGGAATTCAATGATAGTAACACCATTGAATGTCAAGGGCTGGTGGTTAGCTTGTGTCTTATTGCAGATGGTTATTGCCTGGAATTTGTATAGTGCAAATGTTATTTGCCACTTTTCAGACCAAGACTGGATATTGTTCTGGATTTGCTACATTTGATTATGGACTATTCCAATTTCTGAGGAGTCTCGAATGTGCTGAACACTGTGCAATCATTGGCAAATATCTCCACTTCCTACCTTAGGATGGAGCAAAGTTCATTGGTGAAACAGCTGAAGATGGTTGGACCTAGTACTCTACTCTCACAAACTCCTGCAGAGATGCCCTGGAACTGATGACTGACCTCCAACAACCACAACCATCTCCCTCTGTCCACGTATGAAGCCAACCAGCACAGACTTTCCCCAGATACCCATTGGTTGCAGTTTTGCTAGGGCTCCTTGATGCTATACTCAGTCAAATGCAGCCTTTATGTCAAAGGATATCACTCTCACCTGACCCACACCTCACATGGTCTGGCCTAACTGTGACTCCAGACCCACAGCAATGTGGTTAACTCCTAACTGCCCTATGCAAAGGCCAAGCAAGTCACTTGAGTTCCAGGCCTTGCCAGAGATTTTAAAATTCTATAAAAGAATCAAGATAAAGTTCACCTTTGATGTGAATCTTTGATGGTCTTTTTTAATAGAACTGACTAGTAATCACTGTTTTAAACATTTAAATTCCTCCCTGACATCCACAGCCTTTATAGGGAAGAGAATTTTAAATTGTTTCCATTATTTTGTGAAAAATGCTTTCTACCTTCACTCTGAAATAGCTTAACTCTAATATTCAGATAGAGCTTGCTTGAGCAGAATTTCCCTCCAGTTAAATCATTTCCCTGTAGCAAATCCTTTCTGAATCACTTCAATTAGATCATCCCTCAATCTTCCAAATTCCAGGGAATCGGGCTCAATATTTTGCAACAAGAAAGGGACAAGGAGAAAGTCAATATTGTGAGTTAGGTCTTTTGAATTTCTGATCCTAGTTTCAGTCTTTGTGATCACACATTCATTAACAAGGACACAATTGGGGGCATGCTTATTTGTAGATATGCCAAACAACGTAACCAGAGATTTAATGACACACCTCTGGTGCAGACAAGACTTCAATGTGGGTCTTCTGGTTCAGAGGTAGGGACACTACCTTTACAATACAAGAACTCTCAGTCTCATTTTAGGAATGTAAACTGCTGCACCTCATTGTTCACAAAGCACTCACAACCCTACTGAGCTATCATAGTACAACATAGCAGGCAGCCTACAGCCAGATGTACCAACAACAATATTTAATTCTATAACATTTTTTATGTCCCAAGGCCCTGCACAGAAGTGTTATCAGCCAAATTCTGACAATGAGTCACAGAAGCACTTACTAAACCATATGTTCAACATGGGAGACTTTACAGATTTCTCTGGAGGAGGAGAATTAGGTACAACAGCATCATAACGTTGGCCTGTTGCTGTAAACTGACATTCCTGTGGGGAGTGTAGCTATGAGTCTCCACTGATGATGGTGATCAGCCACAGACAGTTTTACAACAGTACTCCATTGTCCTGACAGTGTAAGGGCTGATCGGTTCCACATCAGAGAATTTAGTGTGTGAAAAGTAATGAAGGGACAAAATAAAGTTTAATTTTCGCTGATTTGGATTCCCTTCAGATTGAGTTTAATCACTTGAGTCACTGTAGCAGCTAAAGATAAGTTAGCATCAATAAAGCAGTCATCTGGCACTTTGAAAATCTCCGTGGTCTCTATGTAAACAGATGGAGCTGCCTAGACTGACACTTTACACTGGACACGTTGTCGGGGTTCCTGGGACTGTTTTTATTTATAGCTATAAAACTGACTCTGTACAATTCAAGGAATACCGGAGTGTCATTATACAAATGTAATCTGTCAATATATTCCTTCACTGGATTGAAAACAGGGGGTTTCGCCATTTTCAGTCAGTGTTTTCCTGCAGTCACTGCATCCCAGGATTTAGCAGGGAGAGGGCAGCCAGGGGTTAGAGTGCAGTGAGGGGGTTACAGGGCAGTGAGGGGGTTACAGGGCAGTGAGGAGTTACAGGGCAGTGAGGGGAGACAGGGCAATGAGGGGGTTACAGGGCAATGAGGGGGTTACAGGGCAGTGAGGGGGTTACAGGGCAGTGAGGGGTTGCAGGGCAGTGAGGGGGTTAGAGGGCAATGAGAGGGTTACAGGGCAGTGAGGGGATATAGGCAGTGAGGGGTTATAGGGCAGTGATGAGGGTTTGAGGGCAATGATGGGGTTAGAGCACAGTGAGTGGCTGAGGGGGTTACAGAACCATGATGGTTTACAGCGCAGTGAGGGGTTGCAGGGCAGTGAGGAGGGTTAGAGGGCAGTGAAAGGTTACAGGGCAGTGAGGGGGTGAGAGGGCAGTGAGGGGGTTACAGTGCAGTGAGGGGTTAGAGGGCATTGAGGGGGTTACAGGGCAGTGAGGGGTTACAAGGTAGTGAGGGGGATACAGGACAGTGAGGGGGTGAGTGGGTTACAGGGTAGTTACAGATTACAGGTTACAGTGTGGTCAGAATTAACAATGCACAGTTCATTTTTACTGTGCAATGGTTGACATTAAAGTCACACTGAAGAGAATCTTTTGTGCTCCCCCATGCTAGGTTTGTGGGCAGGTTGAATGGCTGCCATTCCCTTCTCTACTCCACAGCCTTTACTCCCCCCCTGCCACTTCAAGCTGTTAAATTGGTAACTGATGTCGGGTGAAGGGGCCCATCTCTGTCTTCTCTGGTGTCATTGTAGCAGTGGGGCTGGGAACCCACTGTCCAAACCCTGACATGGCACTTTGTGGGGGCTTCCTCATTCAAACACGTGTTGTGCCTCACCACGAGACAGAGTATCAGGCTGGCTGAAGCTCAGGGATGGAAATCCCCCTGCCTTTACTGTGAGTTCCTTTTACCCTTTGACCTAGTGACCCTGACCTGCCATCCCCCAACCCATTGTTTGGGTCACCCCTCCATCTGAGTCCTCAGTGAGTGCAGTTCCAGCCACTGCCACTGTCTCCCAGTGTTGCTGTTAGCACAGGAGAGCTGCCATTATCCAGTTGGCTACTGGATCTCAGCAGGTGTGATTTGTACCCCAGGGTGGGGTGGGAATCAGGGGAGCGATTGGGGGTGGGGTGGGGATTGGAGGGGGTGTAGTCTGGGAGCCCTGGATACTGTGGGGAAAACCAGATGCTGTTGACTTGCGTGAGTGACAAAGGAAATGGCTGCCATTTCCAAGGGTCGGTGCCTTGGTCTTTCAGTATCTTTCCAGCTAGAGCCTCCAAGATTCTGCTCATTGTGGTCACCACTCCCCCATTTATCTTCATCTGAGTTTACTGACTATGTTACTCAGGAAATTACAGGGTGAATGGAAACAGAAAGCCGTAACAGTCGGCACACAAATCACTGAGTGTGAGTGGCATCTCCTCCAGAGAAAGCAAGGGGATAGAAATCACAGCCATAGAAGACCATGACTGAATACCCCTGATTCAATCTTACCCCTCATCTGACTACAGAATCCCCTCAAACTCCCTTCCCCTCCACACCCGACAATCTTCACAATATTGATCACATTCAATAACCCCTTCCTAACCCCACTTCACTCCCACTCCAACACCCATGTGCAATGACGTTATTAAAATTACAGAAGGACACCCTCAAGTTGTGACTCGGCGAGCTCCTTTAAAGCAATGTCCAGTTTAATTGCAATCGGTAATGTTTCTCCTGTATCAGGTACATAAGGACAGTGATTCAAAGCTCCTATAGTGCCAGCCTACCCTGTCTTTTCAGGATCTGTCTGCTCGATTACAGCAGCATATTACATGATCAAACTTCTCTTCATGATTTGGAGATGCTGGTGTTAGACTGGGGTGGACAAAGTTAAAAATCACACAACACCAGGTTATAGTCCAACAGGTTTAATCGGAAGCACTAGCTTTCGGAGCGCTGCTCTTTCATCAAGTGGTTGTACACCTTCTCTTCAACCTGTCTCTTGTACTTTGCCAATTTCTAACCCACAGTTGGTATGGAACAGAAGGAGGCCATTTGTCCATCATGTCTACATCAGATTGCTAAACAAGCATTTCCTCATGCCAAATTCCTGCTTTCTCCCAACACTCTTACATTTCATTTTTATCCAAATAATCATTCAATGCCCCCTTGACTGACCTAATGATACTGTCTTCATGACATTTTCAGCCTGCACTCCTTGCTCTAACTGCTTGTTGAGGGAAAAAGCTTTCCCCCTCACTCACCCTCGCTCCTGATACTTTTACACCATGACCAGCAGGTTTCCTCAATAAGTCTGTGTGTGACACTGTATTAAACACCTTCTCTAAGTTCACGTGTGCCATGTCAACAGTGTTACCTTCACTGGCGTTTTTGTTACCTCTTCCACAATCTCCGTCAAGTCAGTTAAATATGATTTCCTCTTCTGACATCCAGCTGACTCTTCTGAATCAAACCACCTTTTTCAGTGTTATCACTAATTTGATCCTGAATAATTGGCTCCAGACTCTTCCGCACCATTGAGTGAGGCCCCTCATTGCTGGACTTCCTACTATGTTTGCAATTTTCCAGGCTTCTGGCATCACCCTCAAGTCTAGGGAAATTCTAGTCATCCTTCAATAACCTTTTACTAATTATATGGTCATAGAAGATTTTTATTCATAACTGCTAAATCAAGTGGTGTCATTTTTTGGCACAACTCCATAAACACTGCCCCCTCCCCTGCACCCCCACCCGCCTCCCCATCCCAACCTTTAACTGCACACAATGTTTTAGCTGAGGCCTTGCTGACTTCCTGTACAGTGATAGCAGGTGTCTGTCATTGTCGTCAATGCCTCGCGGCACAAAGCTGAGAATATCAAAATCGTTCCTATATAATATTCCCAATGTATCCTGCTTGCAGTGTTCCCTGTGTGAGTGCAACAAACATAATACCGTTCCTTTCCTCCAGGTGTGAATCCAACCACTCGATTCCTTTTCACTTCACTTTTGCAAAGGCTCCTCAAATACTATCCTAACGTAAAGGACAGTTACTCTCACCTCACCTCTGGAATTCAGCTCCTTTCGTCTAAATTTTGAGCTGAAATTGTAGAGAGACATGAAAGCCCCTGGCAGAACCAAAATTAAGAATCAATGACTAGTCATTAATGTGTAAGGGTCATTCAGGTAACATTGTTGGCATTGCTTTCCATCACTTTGTTGTTGATTGTGAAAAGACTGAAGTGGGAACTGCCCAAGTTGGATTTATCCTGCTTTTTGTGGATATGACATATCTGGACAATCACTGGTATTGTTGGGAAGATGTCAGTGTTGTAGCTGGATTGGAAATGATTGGTTAAGGGTTCAGCAGTTTCTGGAGCACACATCTCCAGTACAATAGCTGGCAATGGATCGGTGGCCAGGTTCGTATTCTTGAGATGGGCAGTGGGACCAATGCCAGTTCTGGCAGAATTTTGGTCAGTTGCCCCTGGGTATAGTTGAGAGGAGCCACAGGGACAGCTGCAGGCCAAGTCAGGCTGGGTAAAAGGCCCACCTCATATATAGTTGAAAATGTGTTGCTGGTTAAAGCACAGCAGGTTAGGCAGCATCCAAGGAATAGGAAATTCAACGTTTCGGGCATAAGCCCTTCATCAGATTCCTGATGAAGGGCTTATGCCCGAAACGTCGAATTTCCTATTCCTTGGATGCTGCCTAACCTGCTGTGCTTTAACCAGCAACACATTTTCAACTGTGATCTCCAGCATCTGCAGACCTCATTTTTTACCCACCTCATATATATACCACCAGCTCTCTTCCAGCCCATCTCACAGGTCCCTAGTTCCCAGTCCACCCTACTCAGTGAAAATTGGATGCACAATCAGATTTATAACGAAACTTCAAATGGCAAAGTTTTAAAGGAATATTATTCCCAGACAGTCACAGAATATTTACACTGAGCAAGGGAAATAGAAACAAAAGGTAAAAGGTAAAAGTCTAGATTTGTATTTCTGACATTTTTGTTCATCAAGTCATTGAGATTTTCTTCAGAAGGTTCCTTCTCATCTGACTAACACACAATAAACATATGTACACTTTTCACAGTCAACGGAAAAAAACTGCTCAAATCATTCTTAAAGATATTCTAAACTGACACAGAGTACCGTGACCAGAATTGGTTTGACATTTGCACACTATCAAAAGGATTGTAAAAACAATAAAATAATAACATCTGGAGCTGTTACTTTAATGAGCCTTCAAGCAATAATAAAATATGACATCTGATAGAGTGATCATAAAAA
This sequence comes from Hemiscyllium ocellatum, assembly GCF_020745735.1. Classification (NCBI taxonomy): domain Eukaryota; kingdom Metazoa; phylum Chordata; class Chondrichthyes; order Orectolobiformes; family Hemiscylliidae; genus Hemiscyllium; species Hemiscyllium ocellatum. The sequence goes on along the minus strand of NC_083434.1, from coordinate 47,148,424 downwards.
CATTAATGGGCATCATTCATTAAAGAGACAGTTTCCTTTATTATTGCCTGGTACAGAATAAATAAACAATAATATTTCTAGTAATTCCTGTAACATATCCCATAGATCTTAACTGGAAACCTGTCTTCACTGGGCTGGATACAACTTGGTTCAAACTAACTGAAAGGAGTAATCAAAATTTTCAAAATTTATTATCACTGACTTGAGCCAGTCTAATGTTTGTATAAATGGTCAAATGATTAATTATTAAGAATTTTGTATTTCATACTCACAGCCAGAATTTTGCAAGTTTCCCACTTCTATCTTCAGCTGCATCTCCATCAACCTGACTGATCAGAATTCTAACAGGAATTGGGGAAGCTCAATGGTCTCTTGTGAAATTTCAGTTACCAGATGCTCAGCTCAAATATGTTGATGAAATCAGTGAATTATATTGCCTTAACTTAAGTGAATTATATCCAGTGCTTGATGAGTATCCTTTCTCAAAGGTAGAGTTGATTAATCAAAAATATTTCCCAGAGACAGTCACCTCATCTCCAAGCCTGCATTTATTGATAATGATGTTGAATCATTAAGAGGCTCCAAAATCAGCAGTGAAGATTACAAAGTGTATTTAATTGTTTCCATTGTTAATAAACCACTTCACTTTGATATTTCTTTGAGGACTTCAGTTTTAAAGGATTGTGCAAATGTAAATCTATTTGGGAATTTGAATTAGTTTAACAAAAGGTCGCTAGAAGAACCTTGAACACTGAAACTTCTTTTTTAAACAATATTTCTTGAAAATCATACATCTTCAGATCATCACATGGACTCACTTTTCAGATTTTTAATGCCTGAGCTTTACAGCTAACTTGTTTGGACAATGTGTGGCTCAGAGAAGTGTTTCTGTTTAGAATCACTTCAATAAAGTCCGCTTAGGGAAGGTTACCCAGCTAATGTTTCCACCTATTGAAGTATTTTGTGGTAAATTCAGTGTGAAGCCTAGTTGTTTATCATCGAAGAGTGATTGAACTTCTCAAACCTGTACTCCCTCAGCAAGCTGAGTCTGTCAAGGCCCCAGAGACTGTGCACGATCAGTAAACTGGCCACTGTACAAAGAAAATCAGCTCATCATAACATTTTATATCTTATCATTTTGTCTTTAAGAATAAATAAAATGGCCAAACAGAATTTTTGTTTCTTTTTAAAATGAAACTCTGCAGAGAGGAATCAATTTTATTTCTCTTGACCTGAACTATATATACGTGTTGCTGTGTGTATATGTTTTGTTTTCTTTAGCATTGTAAGTGCTTATATTTTATATAATTGAGTGTTAACCAATTCTACATCTCATTCAAATGGTTTTTGCTTTATAATAAATTGAGAATTTTCTGATTATTGTCTTGATTTTTAAATAATTAACTGCTTGAGACTGTGTACAATTTGTTCCAATTGTGTTTTTTTTAGAGTTCTACCAAAGTTATCAGACTGGAGCCAAACTCGAAAGCACACAGCAGAGTTGATTATCTTTACAATTAGTATCCTTGTCCACATTTCAATCTCTTTTTATATACAACAAATAGTTAGATGCCCCGCCACATCACAGTGTTTTTCTCATTCACTCGCAGACATGGGCATTGTTGGCTGGAGCAGAGTTTATTGCCCATCTTTAGTTGCCCCTTGAGAAAGTGGGGTGAGCTGCTTTCTTGGACTGCTGTAGTCCATGTGCGGTAATTTGACCCACAGTGTCCTTTGGGAGAGAATTTCATGACTTTGATCCAGTGACACTGAAGGAACGATGATATATTTCCAAGTCAGGATGGTGAATGGCTGGGTGGTTAACTTGCAGGGGGTGGTGCTCTCATGCATCGTCTGTCTTTGTCCTTCTTGATGGAAGTATTTTTGAGTTTGAAAGATGCTGTCTGGGGAGCCTTGGTGAATTTCTATAGTACATCTTGTAGATGGTACACACTGCTGCTCCTGTTGGTGGTGGAGGAAATGGACGTATATGGATGTAGTTGAATTACGTGAGTTGTTTTGTCCTGGATAGTGTCTATTGGAGCTGCACCCATCCAGGCATGTGGGGAGTAATCCATTACATTCCTGATTTGTGCTTTGCAGATGGTGGACATGATTTGGGGATTCAGGTAGGGAGTTACTCACCATAGTACTCCTAGCCTCTGACCTGCTCTCAATGTCCCTGTGTTTATGTGGCAAGTCCTGTTGAGTTTCTGGTCAACAGTAACCCCCAAGGTGTTGATAGTGAAGAATTCAGTGATGATAACACCATTTGGATGGTGGTTAGATGGTCTTTGCCCAGCATATGTGTTGTGAGAATGTTACTTGCCACTTTTCAGCCCAAATCTGGACATTGTCCTGATCTTGTTGCACTTGAACATGGACTGATTCAGTATCTGAGGAATCATGAATTTTGTTGAATGTTTCACAATCATTGGTGAACATCTCCAATTCTGATCTTATGATGGAGGAAAGGTAATTGATGAAGCAGCTGAAGATGGCTGGGCCTAGGACACTATCCTGAGGAACTCCTGCAGAGATGTCCTGGAGCCGAGATGACTGACCTTCAACAATGGCAACCATCTTCCCATGTGTCAGGCCGAGTGGTTTTGTTTCTAAACTATTAATCCAGAGACCCAGGTAATGTTCTTGGAACCAAGCTCAAATCCCATCATGGCAGATGGTGGAATTTAAATGCAGTTAAAAAAATCTGGAATTAAGAGTTTAATGATGGCCACAAAACCATTGGGAAAACATCACTGATATCCTTCAGAAAAGGAAATATGTCATCTTTTACTGTTATAATTGTGGTTCACTAGAACCACAGATAGAACACATGGTAGATGGAGGTAGATTGAACAGGGAATATTTCATTTTGTGAACTCTCAGCTCCACAGTCGATCCTATACTCCCTTCCTTAGCGCCTGCTGATTTCATTCTGAAAGGTGTAGTGATTGTAATTGTAACAAGGTTAACCAGGTGGACCTCATCATAGTGGTTAGCAACACAGCCTCAAAGCGCCAGAGACCCAGGTTCAATTCCCGCCTCAGGCAACTGTGTGTGTGGAGTTTGCAGATTCTCCCCGTGTCTGTGAGGGTTTCCTCCGGGTGTTCTGTTTTCCTCCCACAGTCCAAACATGTGCAGGTGAGGTGAATCTGCCATGCTAAATTGCCCGTAGTATTAGGTGAAATGGTAAATGTAGTAGAATGGGTTTGGGTGGGTTGTGCTTTGGCGGGTTGGTGTGGACCTGTTGGGCGAAGGGCCTGTTTCCACACTGTAAGTAATCTAATCAAGAATATAAGTTCCCTGATTAGAGCTGTTAATCTGCCCTGTCTGACAGATATAAACAGGAATGTAAGGGCACAGCTTGTCACTGGCTACTTGGGTGTTTCTTTTCTTCCTGTTGGTGGATGCTGAATAAAGATTCATGCACCTTGTGTTGTTCACTGTGTCTTACACCTGCACACCCAAATCAAAAGATTTAAAAAAACAGGAATGTCAGACCTTCTGTTCACTCTGAGAGCTGGCTCCGAGAGAACTATTTCAGTGTCAAGGACTCTCCATGTGTAAATAAAGGATGACGTAGTGACAGGGTACCAGCCTCTGTGGTGTTATTTCAGTGGTGATGAGAGAAAAGCACCCTCCTGAAGAAAGTCACTTGTGATAGTTGTCTTTCAGTCGGGGTAAGCATTTCTGGCATCATGCTGTTATTTGGGAAGCTTGACTTGTTCAAACCTGCTATCAGACTGGGCACAGTATTTGGAAAGAGTGTGTTTTATTTCAGGCAAATAACATTGGGTCAGGTGAAAACCAATGAGTCATTCCCCTGATGGCTTATGGATCTGCAGCTTTTTTGATTATTAGGAGCCTGAAACTTTCTTTGAGGCACCAGATTCCAAAATCTTTCAAGAGTTGATGGATTTTATTAAAGAATATTATGATCCCAAACCTCCTCTAATACTGAAATGCTAATAGTTTTACTCAACAATTGAGAACAAGGGGAATCAGGATCAGGATTTTCGAGCAGGAACATGTGGATTCGGTTTGGCCTTTGATGAGATTTTGACAGACCATTTGGTATAAGGGATTAAGCATTGGCCTAGCAAGTGATGCCTATGTCGAGTGAATGAATAAATGAAACCATAATTAATCTCACCCTGAATGTCACTGTGCCTTTTTTGCTCAGTGTCTGAGTTACTCTGTCTCTTCCCACAACCATGTTTTCATTAACTGTCTCCCTATTTATACAGATGCCTATGGGTGTCCCATTGCCACTGGTCCCAGAGTTGTATAAGATTCACTTTGTACAAAGTGGAAGCTTGCCTTCTACTTAAATAAAGGGAAATATCAATATAACCTTAAGAATCTAAAAATCCAAACTGTCCTCTGGCATTATTAAAGTAACCTGATTGATGGACCATCAATTAATGACCAATCAGAAAAGCCATCCATGAGCATTCCCATCTAGACATAATCAAGAGCATCTGGAAGGTGGTGAGGTTCCCACAACCCACTCTTAGAACATAGAGCATTACAGCACAGTACAGGCCCTTCGGCCCTCGATGTTGCACCGCCCTGTCATACTAATCTGAAGCCCACCCCAGCTACACTGTTCCATGTACGTCCATATGCCTGTCCAATGACAAATTAAATGTACTTAAACTTGGCGAATCTACTACCATTGCAGGCAAAGCATTCCATACTTTTACTACTCTCTGAGTAAAGAAACTACCTCTAACATCTGTCTTATACCTATCTCCCCTCACTTTAAAGTTATGTCCCCTCGTGTTTGGCGTCCCCATACTTGGAAAAAGGCTCTCCCTGTCCACCCTATCTAACCCTCTGATTATCTGATTAAGTCACCTCTCAACCTTCTTCTCTCTAACGAGAACAGCTTCAAGGCCGTCAGCCTTTCCTCATAAGACCTTCCCTCCATACCAGGCAACATCCTAGTAAATCTCCTCTGTACTCTTTCCAAAGCTTCCACATCCTTCTTATAATGTGGTGACCAGAACTGTACACAATACTCCAAATGTGGCCGTACCAGAGCTTTGTACAGCTGCAGCATAACCTCCTGGTTCGGGAACCCAATCCCTCTATTAATAAAGGCCAAAACACTGTATGCCTTCTTAACAACCCTGTCAATCTGGGTGGCAACTTTCAGGGATCTGTGTACATGGACACCGAGATCTCTCTGCTCATCTGCACTCCTAAGAATCTTACCGTTAGCCCAATACTTTGCATTCTGATTACTCCGTCCAAAGTGTATCACCTCACACTTGTCCACATTAAACTCCTTTTGCCACCTCTCAGCCCAGCTCTGCATCCTATCTATGTCTCTCTGCAACCTATTACACCCTTCATCATTATCCACAACTCCACCGACCTTAGTATCATTCGCAAATTTATTAACCCACCCTTCTAAGCCCTCGTTCAGGTCATTTATAAAAATGACGAACAGCAGTGGACCCAACACTGGCCCTTGCCACTAGTAACTGCACACCAAGATGAACATATTCCATCAACTACAACCCTCTGTTTTCTTTCAGCAAGTCAACTAATGATCCAAACTGCTATGTCTCCCACAATCCCATTCCTCCGCATTTTGTATAATAGCCTACAGTGGGGAACCTTATCGAATGCCTTGCTGAAATCCATATACACCACATCAACCGGTTTATGTGACCTACTCTTCACAAAAAAAGTGCTGACTGTCCTTGATCAGATTATTCTTTTCTAGATGGTTATAAATCCTCTCTCTTATAACCTTTTCTAACACTTTACCAACAACTGCAGTGAGACTCACTGGTCTGTAATTACCAGGGTTGTCTCTACTACCCTTTTTGAACAAGGAACCACATTTGCTATTCTCCAGTCCTCAGGCACTATTCCTGTAGACAATGATGATTTGAAGATCAATGCCAAAGGCTCGGCAATCTCTTCTCTTGCTTCCCAGAGCATCCTCGGATAGATCCCATCCAGCCCTGGGGACTTATCTATTTTCACACTCTGCAGTATTTCTAATACCTCTTCCTTGTGAACCTCAATCTCTTCTAGTCTAGATGCAAGTATCTCTGTATCTTCGTCGCCAACATTTTCATTTTCTATAGTGAATACTGTCGAAAAATATTTATTTAGTGCTTCCCCTATCTCCTCTGATTCCACACACAACTTCCCACTATTATCCTTGATTGGCCCTAATTTGACTCTCGTCATTTTTTTATTCCTGACATACCTATGGAAAGCCTTAGGGTTAACCCTGATCCTATCCGCCAACAACTTCTCATGTCTCCTCCTTGCTCTTCTGAGCTCTCTTTTTAGGTCTTTCCTGACTTCCTTGTAACCCTTAAGCGCCCGAACTGAGTTTTCACATTTTGTCCTAACATAAGCCTTTTTCTTCTTCTTGACCAGGGATTTCACTTCCTTAGTAAATCACGGCTCACACGTTCTATATCTTCCTCCCCGCCTGACAGGTACATACTTATCTAGGACACACCGGAGCTTTTTCTTGAATAAACTCCACATTTTTAATGTGCTCATCCTCTGCAGTTTCCTTCCCCATTCTACGCTTCCTAAATCTTTCCTAATTGCATCGTAATTTCCCTTACCCCCCCCCCCCCCCCCGTAACTCTTGCTTGGTGGAGTACACCTATCCCTTTCCATCACTAAAGTCTTGCCCATTAAATACCCACACAGCACTTCCTCCAAGATACCACTGGCAGACAGTGAGGATATTACCTTCCACCCCTTATGTTGAGGTCTGCTTTACAGTCATTGTTCAAGACTGATCACTCTGCTTTTTCAATAATTCTAATACCATTACTGATACAGTTTGCAGGATGGGAGGAGTTGAACTTGATAAGCTGGGTTTATCCTATTCTGTAATTCTCAGATTTCTAGTTTGGTGAAGAAAATCTGTTTAAACTGAAGTGCAATTCTTTACTGTACCAAGTCCCATGAAACAAAAAGCATTAAATGTAAACTTACACCAAACAAACAATGTATCAAGGTGAATCTGAGACTTCACATCTTGCTATTGTGACCGTGAACATAATGTGAGCGATGGAGTTAGGGTTAGGATCAGGGAGCATACGTCAGGAATTATTTGACCATGATTACCACTTTGCTGAAACAATTCAGAACTGCCATACTCTGCAATAGTCCGACTTTAATTTGAAACTCAAGCCTTATACTATTTGCCATAAAATTTGGAGTATATATAAAAACATTTTCTGAATGCAATGAAATTACAAATACATCCAAAAATAAATTTACTGTGGTATTAGATGGACTGGGGAAAATTCTCTGGTACCTTTTCCACCTCTGACCTACCATTGAACCATCTGTTCCTGAAATGATGGAACTTTACAGGTCTGTGTGAGGTCAGGATTGGCACATTTACCCTCGATCCAATCAATGCCCTGATAAGTGATCAATTATTGTCCATTCATGTGCTGCTCCATGTTTTGTGGGGGGGAGGGGAGTTGTCCAGTACGTTAGTCTCATCGACAGGCACCTTACTCCCTCCACCACTGACGCTCAGCAGCAGCAGCGTGTATCATCTACAAGATGCACTGCTGACGTTGACCAATAATCCTCAGACAGCACTTTCCAAAATCTTGACTACTTCCATCTCGAAGGACAAGAGCAGCAGGTACATGGAAACACCACCCCTACAAGTTCCTCCTCAAGCCATTCAAATATATCACCATTCTTTCAGTGTCGATTGGTCAAAATCCTGGAATTCCCTCCTGAATGTCATCGTGGGTCAACCCACCTCAGGTGGACTGCAGCAGTTCAAGTAAGCAGCTCACCATCACCTTCTCAAGATCAACTAGAGACAGGCAATAAATACTGGCCCAGCCAGAAACGCCCACATCCCTGAGTGAATAAAAACAAAATCCCCTGCCCAGGGTCAACACAACATTCCCATCAAGTGTCAACTACGGTGGCTTTTCAAACAAGAGCCCTCATTCTAACCGTCGGATTGGCCAACCGGTTGGAGGTGGGATTTTGCCTTGGCTGAGGAGTGAAGTTGGATTCACTCTAATTACCACAGTACAGAATAGTAAACAGCTGCAGATACTTATCGCATTGTTCAGCAGCAGGCCAAGGAAACACCTTCATCAGAAACTCCTGTACTATCTGTTCATTTTGTTTTCATTCTTTGTGCAATGTGTGTTCATTTTCTTTATTCTGTGGTGAGATGTTGCCAGCACCTGTTAGCCCCAGTTGTCATGTTGCTTTACAGGTCATAAGAGTCAACTACCTGTTGGCCATATGGGGGGTGGAATGGCAGATTTCCTTCTCTAACGGCAGCAGTGAGACAAGTGGCTTTTACTGCAATCTTCAAGAAGTTCATGGTTACTATGAGTGTGGTTAACTTTAGATTCCAAATTAATTAATTTAAATCAAATTTCACCAACAGCCGCAGTGAGACTTGAAGCACGGTCCTCAGAGCATTAGCCTTGTAAGCACGATCTTTTTTATTTCTGTATATTTCATTATGGATAGGTCTGTTTTAGAAACTAAGAGTTGTAGAAGGATTGCTGAACATTTGAAAAGCAAGATACTGAAACTCATTGTGATTCATGTTTTGTTTAAGCAGTGGGGGAGGATTATGCAGATGGACTGGCACCAGCGAGTGTGAGCTGAAAATGTGTTGCTGGTTAAAGCACAGCAGGTTAGGCAGCATCCAAGGAACAGGAAATTCGACGTTTCGGGCCAGAACCCTTCCGAAACGTCGAATTTCCTGTTCCTTGGATGCTGCCTAACCTGCTGTGCTTTAACCAGCAACACATTTTCAGCTCTGATCTCCGGCATCTGCAGACCTCACTTTTTACCAGCGAGTGTGAACAAAGTATGATTCAGCCAGCAACAAGTTGCTTATTGTTTTGTCCAGGTGTGACAAGTTGTAGATGGCAAAGGTATCATCCTGACACCATCTTTCTGATTATCTCTTGGCTGAATGGCCAGCTTGAGGGGTGAGCAATACTGTTAGAAGCTTTTGGACTACTGTAAGGGGCAAATTGAGCATCTTCATTTCCAGTAAAATATATCAAGCCTCAAGAAATCCAGGAAAATTTCCATCACCAGTTTTAGAGTCATGGAGTCACACAGCACATACTCTTCGGTCCAACTCATCAGCATCGACCAGACATCCCAATCTGACCTAGTCCCATTTACCAACATATAGCCCATATCCTTCCAAACCATTCCTATCCATTCAGATGCCTTTTAAATGTCGTAATTGTACCAACCTCCACCACTTCTTGTGGCAGCTCATTCCATACACACACCTCTGCATAAAAATGTTACCCCTCAGGTCCTTTTTAAATCTTTCCCCTCTCATCTTAAACTTATGGTCTCGAGTTTTGGACTCGCCCACCCTGGGGAAAAACGTTGATGTAAGCTGTGGACATGATTCAGCAGCTAATAGACTTTGCAGTTAGTGTACCAATTGTACTGTGTCTCCTCCAAAGAAGTGAAAGGGAATTGAAGAAGAGAGATTAAAAAATCGTAAGTGCTCATAATCAAAAAGATCATCTCCGTGAGCCGTGTGGATTGGGACCATTGAATTAGTTCCCAATTTTTCTTCTTTCCACCCATAACACCTATGTTTTAGTTTCTCTACATGAGTCTGTCTGTGTGTAGGTATAGGAACAGTTTAAGAGATGGTCAGTGTTTTAAATTTAACTATAATTTAACTATAGAGTTCATTTCTAACAGTTCATAATAGTTTATCTGTGATTAGAATCTGTTTATTTGTTATAAAAATCATTTACTGTTAAGTTCAGAGATCTGGTCCATGTTTTTGATTAGCCTGATTTTACCTGGCAGAGCAGTTGGGCAGTTTGCGGACCCTGATAACATTATTTTAACTTTTGTGCCAAATCTGGGAACAGTGGGAGATGATTTCTCAGGTGCTCCCCCCTGTGAGGTGCGCCTGAGTACTAACTTCTCCATGACTAATCCAGGGACATTAAAAATCAGTCACCATTTTCCCCAAAACTTATAATATAGTATAATGTTGCAAAAATAGCACTGAGTTTCTATTCTGCTTATTCTATGGTTTTTCCATGATATAAATGAACATCTTCAAAGACCTAAATAAACCTTAAGAGCACTTGGATGTACCTAATATTCTGTATTATTTTGAATAACTTCAAATCAAACTCTCTCCTCGTTATATCTACCAACATTCTCTTTTTTTCTATAAATACACCTAATTGTTTTTGAAATGTATTTGTTCTTGGACAGAAACCTGACAAACAGTGCTGCGAGTCACTTTAAATTCTTTCTCAGGTGTTATGGTGGGGATGCAGGGATGTGCTGGTGTAATGGTAATGTCATTGAGACAGTAATCGAGGAGGGCAGACTAATGCGCTGGGGCTATGGGTTCAAATCGCACTGTGAAAGTTCATAAAACCTAAATTGGAAAGGACAGCTGGGAATCTTTTTGTCAGTATGGAAAAGATGGCTGAATGGCCTCTCACTGTGCTGTGTCCTTTCTATGGTGCTATGGTTATCCCACAAGCACCTTTCACAGGTCTCATCACTTCTTTATCATTAACCGTAATTCTTCCTTCTCAGAACCTAGCAATGGCAGCAACATTGGTCTCACATGGGCACACCACAGGATGCTTCCACAAGAATTAACAGCCTGCTAAGTCTTTACATGCAACAAATTCTTCAAATGTAGCTCTGTATCTCACCTGCATGAGTTTAAGTCTCCTGTTGCCAACTCATTGATCAACATACTCCAACTTTAACGATTATTCAAGAGGCCACATGGTCTACTCTTATGTTTCATAGAACATAGGACATTACAGCAGAGTACAGGCCCTTCAGCCCTCAATGTTGCACCAGCCTATGGAAGCAATCTGAAGCCTAACTATCCTACACTATTCCATTTTCATCCCTATGTTTATCCAATGACCATTTAAATGCCCTTACAGTTGGCGAATCTACCACTATTGCATGAGGTGTTTCACACCCATACAACTCTCTGAGTAAAGAAACTACCTCTGACATCTGTCCTATATCTATCACTCCTCAATTTATAGCTATGTCCCCTCTGTCAGCCAGCAGCATCCAAGGCTCTTTGTTGTAGCAATACTTTCAAACTGTACTTTACATTCTCAAATGAAACAGGAATCATTTCACAATTTGGAAGCAGGATGAAGGCCAGGGACCAGTTGTGTCACAATATGAAGAAAAACTGAAAAGTTAGAAGCTGCTGGACATTCTATTTAAAATTTACCATTCAGTCATTAAATGGTGTTTGGATCTGAATTTGAAATCACGCTTGGAACGTAATAAAGTGTCCATCAAGTCTTTTACATTATTTAAAGGAAAGCTGTAGAAGAGTACAGGATTACACACAATCTCACAATCAGAATTAAGGACAGTATGCAACTCCTACCTCAAAGACAACTCAACTATGTCTTACACAGAGAAGCGCTGACACCCAGTTGCAGGTCGGGCAACTTGTCCAGGTCAGGATAATGTTTTCACATGATTCTCTGTTGTCAAATGCTCTAAAGTCTACTGCTCCCGATGAGATAATTGGTGCCTTGTGTTATCTGCAAATACAAACAGATCTTTGTCAGCCATCATGGAACTACTGTGAACAGCAAGGCACAAACACAGAAGGCCAAACAGTGAGGCCAAATCCTGAATTCAGTAAATTTGTTCTTATAGTATTTATTACTCAAGCACTCTGTTGGTAATGCAACAACAACATTTTTTATTGATTTACAAAGTTTTAATCTGAGTGATTATAAATGTGTTAAACCTTTTTAAAATTATTCACAAAAGGTTTTGAAAGCAAAAGATGCTGGAAATCACAGCAGGTCAGGCAGCATCCTGAGAGCAAGCTAACGTATCGAGTCCAGATGAGGGAGGGGAGTGCGGAGGGAACAGCATTCATGCAATACTTGGGGGGAGACGGTGTGGAGGGTGCAGTGCTGGGGGCAAATGGATACTGATAGTGCAGGTTAAGTGATTGGAATGTGGGAATGGCAGAACAGTGGTGTATCTAACTACCAGACTGGGAAGGACAGACAGTCTCACTGGGGAGGGGAGAGGGGAGCGGGGAGAGAGGACATGGTGACACAGAATGTAACAAGTAAAGCTAAAAGAAAAGAAGAAGTGGGAGCAGGTTCACCATCTGAAGGTGTTGAAGTCAATATTCTGGACTTAATATTGAGTCCAACATCTTCAAATTGTGAACCCACTCCCAGCTCTTTTTGTTTTCAGCAGATTCCAGCATCTGCTCCAGCACAACAAGGGCTTGATGTCTCTTTGGGGATTCATCTTGCAAATATTAATAATTTTAATTCAAAGTGCAACATGATGAGCAGGTTCAGATACTCTGAATGTGGTGAATTTTCAGTATCTTTAAACTTTGAGCTCCCTGTCTCTTTTTCATTCTCAAATGAAGCAGAATGATATGCTTTCCAATGTGGGAAACAAGCAAAAACTGCAGCAGTGTCAAACAGCTCAGGAAGTAAAGAACCCTAAATCTAAGCCTTTGTTATGTCGACCTGAAGTATAATTCATGCACATTCATTTCCTGACTGGCTGTGCTTTTCCAACATCACACTCTTCGACTCTGATCTCCAGCATCTGTCACCCTCATTTTCTCCACATTCATTTTTTGCCAAATATTCAAAGACCAACACTATACGTAAACAGTTTTCAAATAATCATAAAATAGAGGCAGAATTATACTGCAAATATTGGAAGACATCTAGGTTTTGTTATTTTTTCAATATTCAATTCAATAATTTCAATCACATTATCTAATTAGATTAATGTAGGCAACATATTGATGTCGGTAATATAATCAATAAACGCTGACATGAGAAGCCATGTTAACTTGTCAAATTTCTTGATGTGTCATCAATGTTAGAGCCGATGATTCAAGTTGCTATATTAAAGAGTTTGGATAATTAGTTTACATGATTAGTATGCACATTAGCATTTAAACATCCTGCCACAGTTATTTGAGAATATTTGATTTAACTCTTTCTGCACACTTTGTGATGTATTTGTTTTACAGACACAACAGCATCAACTAATTAAATTAACCAAAACTATTAGGATACAAGGAGGATGTTCACTTGTGGGTAATGCTGCTGTAAAACAACTCAACCCAGAAAACAGTGCATGGAAACACTGGAATAAAGAATGAGAGGAGGCCACTCAGCCCTTCAAGCCTGCTTTGCCATTCAATAATATCATGACAGAGCTGATCACACTACAGTCCTGCCTATTCCCGATAATGTAATTGACAATCCATTTACCACTACCTTAGAGGTCAAGGACTCAGCTTCCACAAGCTTTTGAGGAGCAAGTTTCAAAGATTCATAACCCTCTACACGTTTCTCGCTCAGTAGCAGCATTTTGCACGATCGACAAGATGCGCTGCAGAAATTCACCAAAATTCCTCAGACAGCACATTCCAAACCCACAATCACTACCATCTGGAAGGATAAAGGCAGCAGACACATGAGAACACCACCCCCTGCAAGTTCCCCTCCAAGCCACTCGCCATCCTGACTTGGAAATATATTGCCATTCCTTCAGTGTTGCTGGATCAAAATCCTGGAATTCTGTCCCCAGGAAATTGTAGATCTATCTACAGCACGTGGACAGCAGCAATCCAATAAGACAGCTCACCCCCAACTTCTCAAGGGCAACTAGGGACAGGCAACAAATGCTGGGCCAGTCAGTGTTGCCCTAATCCATTAAGTGAATAAAATGAAATTGTACTACTTGATTTAATTAGTTTGAACTTTACTTCATTTCTAAAACGTAATAGAATCAACTCAGTAAATGGAAAACAGGTGTGGGAATGTCAGTAAAAAGGAAAATGTTGCAGTCAATTATAAACGATGTGACAACTGTCCTTCTAAATAAGAATGGGTAAAGTCAATATGGATTTATGAAAAAGTAATCATGCTTAACAAACCATTGAAGGCTTTTTGAGTATATTATTTATAACATTGGTAAAGGTGAACAAGTAGATGTTGTACATTTGAATTTTCAGAAGGCTTTTGATATGTTCTGACCTAGGAACAATTAAAACACATAGAATTGGGGGAAATAAATGGATTGTGAATTGGCTAATGGACAGAAAGCAGGCGATAGGAATCAAACAATCCTCTTCAGGTTGGCAGGATGATTGGAGTGAGTATCATAATGATCTTTGCTAAATTTACAGCAGTTCATTATGTTAATGACTGAGGCATAGAGGCCAATTGTACTATTTCCAAATTTACTGTTCCCACAGTATTAGCTGGGAATGTAATTTGTGAAGATGATGCAAGTATGCTTAAAGAGTTGTTCTGAAGAAGTGTCATTGGATTAGAAACATTAACTCTGTTTCTCTCTCCACAGATGCTGCCAGACCTGTCAAGTCTCTCCAGCACTTTCTGTTTCTGTGTGTTTCAATATAACATGAGCAGGCTAAGGAAAAGGGCTGGAACATGGTAGATGGAATATAATGTGAATATGTGTGAATTTATTCACTTTCAGACAGGCATCATATTTATTCAATAGTCAAAGTTTGAGAACTGCAGGTGTCCAAAATCAATTTGGATATCTTAGGGGTGGCGGGGTGGCACGGTGGCACAGTGGTTAGCACTGCTGCCTCAGACATCCAGGTTCAATTCCCACCTCAGGCAACTGTTTGTGTGGAGTTTGCACATTCTCCCCGTGTCTGCGTGGGTTTCCTCTGGGTGCTCCGGTTTCCTCCCACAGTCCAAAAACGTGCAGGTCAGGTGAATTGAAGAAGGGTTCATGCCCGAAACATCGATTCTCCTGCTCCTTGGATGCTGCCTGACCTGCTGCACTTTTCCAGCAACACATTCTCAGCTCTGATCTGCAGTCCTCACTTTCTCCTCTGTTTGGTGAATTGGCCAAGCTAAATTGCCCATAGTGTTAGGTGCAGGGGAATGGGTCTGGGTGGGTTGCTCTTTGGAGTGTCGGTGTGGACTTGTTGGGCCGATAGAGCCTGTTTCCACACTGTAGGGAATCGGATCTTTCAGTGTTAGTCACATAAAGTTAGGACACAGATACGAAAGCAAGTAGGAAGGCAAACGGTACGTGTGCCTTGATCAGAAAGGGTTGTGAGTACATGAATAAGGAAGGCTTGCTGCAGCTACCCTTGTGAGACCACACCTGGAGGCTTGTGGACAGGTTTGTTCTACTTATTTCAGCAAGGATATATCAGTCACAGAGAGAATGCAGTGGAGATTCACTGGATTAATTCCTGGGAAAGCAGGGCTGTCTTATACAGACAGAATTAAGAAAACCTATTCTGGATTCACTAAGGTTTCAAAGAATGAAAGGTTATTTAAGTGAACTTTACAAAATTCTGACAGGGCATGGCAAGGCTATAGAGAGGATGATCCCAAGTTTAAAACCAGGAAAGCTAATCCCTAAAAAAGGGAATTCTCTCCCCCACAGGGATGTGGAAGCTCAATGATTGAGCTTGTTCAAGGCAGAAAATGATTGTTCTCTGGAGATTAATGACATCAAAGGATATGGATATAACGTGGAAAGGTAGGATTGTATTCTCTGGAGTTTAGAAAAATGAGGGAATTTCTCACAGCGTAAGACACAGTAGATGTAGGAAGGATGTTTTCGATGGTGGGGAAGTCCAGAACCTGGGGGTCATAGTTTAAGGATTGAGTTAGGACTGAGATGAGGAGGAATGTTTTCACCCAGAGAGTGGTGAGCGTGTGGAGTACACTGTCACAGAAAGTGATTGAGGCCAAAACATTATGTGGTTTTAAGAACAAGGTCGATATAGCTCTTGTGGCTATGAGGATACAAGGGGAAGGTTGATTAGGACATTGAGCTCAATGATCAGCCATGATCACATTGGATGAGGAATAGGTTCAAGGGGTCGAATGGGCTACTCCTGCTCCTCTCCTGTATGTTTCCATGTTTCAGCCATGATCAAACTGAATGACACGTGGTACGATGGGTTGAATGATATAATGCTGTTCCCATGTTCCTATGACTGTCACACTTACTTTTCAAAACACTGCATATTATCACCTGCTTTGCGATATCCAAAGTATTTTGGTTGTAAAAGTGTCCGGTAACCTTAATATCACAAGTCCAACGGGATTAAACAATTGGGTTTGTTAATGTTCCTGCAACTGGACTTAACATCCACTCTCTCTGCCATCAGTGCATCATGGTGACATAGTGTTCATGCTGCATGACCATTTCAGGTTTTTGGTGTGGCTATTTTACTTCCAGCTGTCACCTCAATCATCGGGAAGAACAGAAGCTGCGATATCGTGCAAACAGAATTACCTCCAACCTCCTTCCAAAACGTTCCTCATCCTGACTGTGACAGCTGTTACTGTTCATTCACCTTCAATGTTCCTTTGTTCTTAAACCCGCTATTTAACCCACCATGGGAGCAGCATTCCCACAGGGAGTTCAGTAATTCATGGCACAGAACCATCATCATCACAGGCCAGCATTTATTGCCCATCCCTAATTGCCCAGAGGGCAGTTAAGAGTCAATGATATTGCTGTGAGAGTTGAATCATTTGTAGGCCAGACCAGGTGAGGACAACAGTTTCCTTTCCTAAAGGACATTAGTGAACTAAGTTGGGTTTTCCCAACAATTGACAATGGTTTCATGGTCACCATTAGCCTTTTAATGCCAGATTTTGATTGAATTCAAATTCCAACATCTGTCATGGTGAGATTTGAACCGGGTGCCCATAACATTACCTGGGTCTCTGGATAATATCCTCGAGATGATGCTACAAGGTCATTGCCTGCCCTGATTGTTTACCGAGGAGGA
Source organism: Hemiscyllium ocellatum (assembly GCF_020745735.1). Taxonomy (NCBI): domain Eukaryota; kingdom Metazoa; phylum Chordata; class Chondrichthyes; order Orectolobiformes; family Hemiscylliidae; genus Hemiscyllium; species Hemiscyllium ocellatum. Next base: position 47,131,584 of record NC_083434.1, on the reverse strand, counting down.
GAACTGTTCTTCAATAACAGGAGGTTGTTAATCAGCCATTTATTATCTGCTCATTCTGAACCTTGCCCACTGAAGAACTGAAAATATCAAGTCTTATGACTCCAGTTATCAGTACATTTGAAACAAATTTGATCCCTTGAATTCTAAATTGAACTACCATTTATTTTTGTCTCATGTTGGGGAATAGCAACTCAAATTCATTACTGTTCTTTGTTGCTCTTCATTGTTGAGTCATGTCTTAATCCCTTCCCCATCCCACAGAAATGCAAATTCTAACCTGTGATTACTCGGGGGACCACACTCTTCCAGTGTTGCTCATTTCATCGTTTTATCGATTCATAAGGGAGAATATAGAGAGTTTTGCAGGAATTTGAAAAGGAGATCCTCGAGAGTAGTAATATCTTGATTACTCCAGGTGCTGCAAGCTAGTGAGGGTAGGCAGAGGAGGACAGAGCAGATGAATGCATTGGCTCAGGAGCTGGTGTATGGGAGAAGGATTCACATTTTTGGCTATCTGGAATCTCTTCTGGGGTAGAAATGACCTGTACAAGAAGGATGGATTGCACCTGAATTGGAAGGAGATTAATATACTTGCAGGGAGATTTGCTAGAGCTGCTCAGGAAGATTTAAACTAGTAAAGTGGGGGTGTGGGGCGGACCCAGGGAGATAGTGAGGAAAGAGATCAATCTGAGACTGGTAAATTTGAGAAAAGATGCGTGTCAAACAGACAGGGCAGGCAGGGACAAAGCAGAGAACGAGATAGAACTGATAAATTAAACTCTTATTTCAATTTATTTCAATGCAAGAGGCCTAACAGGGAAGGGAGGTGAACTCAGGGCATGGTTAGGAACATGGGACTGGGATATCATAGCAATAATGACTCAAGGATGGACAGGACTGGCAGCTTAATGTTCCAGGTTACAAATTCTACAGGAAGGACAGAAAGGGAGGCAGGAGAGGAAGGGTGTGGCGTTTTTGATAAGGGATAGCATTACAGCTGTATGGAGAGAGGATACTGCCGGAATACATCCAGGGAAAGGCAAGGACTGATTAGGGATAGGCAACTTGGCTTTGTGCATGGGAAATCAGGTCTCACAAACTTGATTGAGTTTTTTTGAAAAAGTAACAAAGAGGATTGATGAGGGCATAAAAGTAGGTGTGATCTATATGGACTTCAGTAAGGTATCAACAAGATTCCCCATGGGAGACTGGTTAGCAAGGTTAGATTTCATGGAATACAGGGAGAACTAGCCATTTGGATACAGAACTAGCTCAAAGGTAGAAGACAGAGGGTGGTGGTGAAGGATTGTTTTTCAGACTGGAGACCTGTGACCAATGGAGTGCCACAAGGATTGGTGCTGGGTCCTCTACTTTTCATCATTTATATAAATGATTTGGATGTGAGCATAAGAGGTACAGTTAGTAAGTTTGCAGATGACATCAAAATTGGAAGTGTAATGGACAGCAAAGAAGGTTATCTCAGATTACAACAGGATCTGGACCAGATGGGCCAATGGGCTGAGAAGTGGCAGATTGAGTTTAATTTCGATAAATGTGAGGTGCTGCATTTTGGGAAAGCAAATCTTAGCAAGACATATATTTAATGGAAAGGTCCTGGGGAGTGTTGCTAAACAAAGAGACCTTGGAGTACAGGTTCATATCTCCTTGAAAGTAGAGTTGCAGGTAGATAGAATAGTGAAGAAGGTGTTTGGCACGCTTTCCTTTATTGGTCAGAGTATTGAGTACAGGAGTTGGGAGCTGAAAATGTGTTGCTGGTTAAAGCGCTGCAGGTCAGGCAGCATCAGGAATCCTGATGAAGGGCTTTTGCCCGAAACGTCGAATTTCCTATTCCTTGGATGCTGCCTGACCTGTTGCGCTTTAACCAGCAACACATTTTCAGCTCTGATCTCCAGCATCTGCAGACCTCACTTTTTACTACAGGAGTTGGGAGGTCATGTTGCAGCTGTACAGGACATTGGTTAGGCCACTGTTGGAATATTGCATGCAATTCTGGTCTCCTTCCTATCGGAAAGATGTTGTGAAACTTGAAAGGTTTCAGAGAAGATTTACAGGAATGTTGCCAGGGTTGGATTATTTAAGCAATAGGGAGAGGCTGGGGCTGTTTTCCCTGGAGTATTGGAGGCTGGGGGGGTGACCTTAGAGAGGTTTATAAAATTATGAGGGGCATAGATTGGGTAAATAGGCAAAGTCTTTTCCCTAGGGTCAGGGGGTCCAGAACTAGAGGGCATAGGTTTAGGGTGAGAGGGGAAAGATATAAAAGAGACCTAAGGAGCAACTTTTTCATGCAGAGGGTGGTACGTGTATGGAATGAGCTGACAGAGGAAGTGGTGGAGGCTGGTACAATTACATCATTTAAAAGGTGTCTGGATGGGTATATGAATAGGAAGGGTTTGGAGGGATGTGGGCTGGGTGTTGGCAGGTGGGACTAGATTGGGTTGGGATATCTGGTCAGCATGGACGGGTTGGACCAAACAGTCTGTTTCCCTTGTGCTGCACATCTCTATGACTCTATATCTTTATCTATAACTGCGCTTGACCAAAAAGCTGGGCAGTTTCGTGTTTTAGTAACAATTTGCATCCGGAAAGAGATGCAGGTTCTGTATTAAACCAATATCATTGAGCGAAGGATCTAATCAAATATCTTGCTGAAATCTACCAGCATCGATTGACAGTGGGATCAGCTGTAAACTGATTTTAATATCCAGAGGCAGTGAAAGGTGTGGCATAAGTGTCAATCTTTTCTACTTTTCTTAAAAGAGGAAACAACAAAGATTGTTAAGAAACCATTCGGAAGTAATTTTCAGGTGTTGAATAATTCAGGACATGCAGCACACCAAAACTGTGATGTGGCTTCGTGAAATTACTACACTTTTGAAGGTGCTGTCTTTTCAATGAGTTATGAAGCCCTGAGTCTCCTCTCTGGCCAGTATGGAAGAATCTATGGCATTGATTTGAAGAAAATGAAGTGTATTATTCTTTGATGTTCTAGTGTGTATTTAACATGCAATCAACTATGGGATTCCTTTGTGTGCATTGTACTACACTCAACAGTAATGACATTTCAAAAAGCTCTCCACTGAATGTGGTTTTGGAATATCTCGTGCTCCACTAGTAACCTGGAACAATTGACATCCGCAAAGCAAGCAACCAATTGGGTCTTTTTCTTTTACTCATTCATAGAATATGTGTATCACCACCTGGGCCAGGATTTATTGCCCATCCCTAGTTGCCCCTTGAGAGGGTGGTGGTGAGCTACCTTCTTGAACTGTTGCAGTCCACATGCTGTAGGTTGACCCACAATGACGTCAGGGAGGGAATTGCATATCTTGAACCTATGACTCTCAGGGAATGGTGATATATTTCCAAGTCAGGATGGTGAATGGCTTAGGAGGGAACCTCTTGGGGGTGGTGTTCCTATCTATCTCCTGCTCTTGTTCTTTTTGATGGGAGTGGTCTTTGTTTAGAAGGTGCAAGACTTGCTGAGTTTCTATAGTGCATCTTCTAAACAGTTCTGATACTGAGCATCAATGGTTGAGGGAGTGGGTGCTTGTGGATGTGGTGCCAATCAAATGGGGCTGCTTTTTCCTGGATGGTGTAAAGCTTCTTGAGTGTTGTTAGGGTTGTAGTCATTGAGGCAAGTGAGTAATAGTTCATCACACTCTTGACTTGTCCCTTGTAGATAGTGGACAAAACAGCCTCTTTTAACATCCAACCTTTAGAATTATGCCATTTTAAATATTGTGGAATTATAGTCCGTTGACACATGTGGAACATCAGTAAGGTGTCAGTGCAGACCCATTAATGGCACTGCTACTACAGAGTTAAAACGATGGAGATTCAAAACCTCCTTTCAGTATGAAGCAGGTAACACAAGTTAACACTTCAGCGCAGTCCAGAGGGAGTAGTGCATGGTCAGAGAATCACAATACAACCAAAGTAAAGCATCATCTTTTACAGGATCTTGAATGTGATGTAAGAGTCCACACACTTGTTGTAATGATTGCAACGAGGCCAGCCAGGAGGCTCTCATAGAATCTGAGTTCCCTGATTGGGGCTGTTAACCTGGTCCAATCAGGGAGCTCTGGTTGACAGATATAAATAGGAGTGTCATTACCCGTTGATGTGAAGGGCCCTGCTTGTCACTGGCTACCCGGGTGTTTCCTATCTTCCAGGTGGTGGAAATTGAATAAAGATTCGTGCACCTTGTGTCTCTCACTGTGTCTCACACCCGCACACACACACACACCATGGGTACTGGGGAAAAAATAAGCACTACCACAGTTAGGTGGTAGTGTGGGAAGACAACAAAAAATTTCAAAAAACCAGGAGTTTATCACACAGCTTAACAAAGAAGAAAAAGAATAAACAGGAGTGTCATTGCCCTTTGATGTGAAGGGCACTGCTTGTCACTGGCCACTCGGGTGTTTCCTTTCTTCCTGGTGGTGGAAATTTGAATAAAGATTCGTGTACCTTGTGTCTCTCACTGTGTCTCACACCTGCACACACACACCGTGGGTACTGGGGGTAAAATAAACACTACCACAGTTAGGCAGTAGTGTAGGGGTAAGAAAAAGAACAGGAACGTCAGACATAAAAAAAAAGAACAAAGAAGAACAGGAGAGTTAGGCATCATGTTAAGAAACATTTTTTAAAATAAACAGGAGTGTCATGGGCTCTGAGGGAGCTGGATCAGTGTCATGTACTGTGCCCATATAAATAAAGGGTGACTTGGTGAAGGAATACCGTCCTCTGTGGAGTTATTTCAGAGTCCAGTGATCCTTCTTTGGAGATGTTTCTAGCACTTTCTAATCCTGCATACTAGTCTTTTAACCCTCTTGGGAAAATATCCTGCCAACCTGAAAGACCTGCAATCGTGCAACCCTGTTCCGAAAGTTAAATTTAAAAATTGTCATGTTCTTTTTGACTGCCTCTCCACACCTTTCAAACCAAAAAAAACCATAAATAGGAGTGTCAGAGGTTATGTTTACCCTGAGAGCTGGTTCTGTGGGAGCTGGGTCAGTATGAAGGATTCTCCATATGTAAATAGAGGGTAACTTAGTGATGGGATACCATTCTCTGGGGATTTACTTCAGTGGCAATGAGAGAAATGTATACTCTCGAAGAAATTCACTCACAACAGTTGTCTCTGAGTTAGGGTAAGTATTTCTGGCACCATGCTGTTATTTGGGAAGCTTGACTTGCTCAATCCTGCTGTCAGACTGGGCCCAATATGTGGAAAGAATGCGACATATTTTCTGGGCAAATGCCATTGGGACAGACAAAAACCCAATGAGTAACTCTCACGACAGCTTGTGGACCCAAAGTTTTTTTTTGTTTGTCAGGAGCCTACCTTTCCCTGAGGCACTTGATTCTAAATCCTTTCAATAGTTGAAGGATTTACTTAAAGGGACATTATGATCCCAGGCCTCCACTAATTCTGAGACACTGTCCGTTTTACTTTGCAATTTGAGAACGTGTAGAATCTGAATTGGGATTTTTGATTTGGTTAAGATGACTGGCAGAGGCAAGTGATTTTAGTTTAACCCTTAATGAGATACTGAGAGGCTGTTTTGTATGTAGGTTAATAATGTAACTATGCAAAAGCACCTACCAGCTGAATCCCAACTAGACTTCAACCAGGCACTACAACTGGCTTTATCATTACAAAGTGCAGTAAGTAGAGCTTTTGAATTACAGGATATTCTGACAGACACGGACACCCTGGCCAGTCTGACTGAGTCTGGGTACACCACTTGAAGTGAAGGCAGTTGCACAGTCTCTCTCAGGGCATATCCTGAACAGAGGGACTCTGGGTCAGCCCCCAGCAAAACCCAAAAAACAAAGCCAGACCTCAGGCAAATGGTGAACATTTTTTTCAGGATCCAGGCTGACAAGCCATTGTCATTGCTGCTACGCAGACTCAATACAGTAAAGGAGTCCCACTAGAGTGAGATTGAATAAGAAAACTCATCGGCCATTATCCAGAAGAGTGCACACCCTGGAAAGTCAACCTACAGTTGAATTAGAATACTTAAACTCCTAAACAATTCCCAAATCAGAACTAATTAAAATAAACATTTGGTTAAATGATCACCCGGTTCAAATGGAGGTCAATACCAGTGTGGCCTGTCAGTAATTGCAGAACAAGTCTTTAACAAAATTCATTCTGGACTCCAAATCTTAAGTTTGTGTAAGACTTTGGCTAGACTGGGAACCTTTACAGATTAAGGGTGTACCTTCAGTTCCAGTCTCTTATGAGAAGCAGCTGGTTCAGTTCCCACTGATTGTAGTAAAAGATTTGGAACGAAGCTGGATGGTGCAACATTGGTTGAGAAAGATTCACCCGGATTGGCTCAACATTTTTTGATTAGAAAATAGCTGCCTAAGTGAAGTACTAATTGTTGCGGTTTTGTTCGCCGAGCTGGGAATTTGTGTTGCAGACGTTTCATCCCCTGTCTAGGTTACAAGATAATACATGGCTTGGAAAGGTTGGATGCTAGGAAATTGTTTCCGTTAGGCGAGGAGACTAGGACCCATGGAAACAGCCTTAGAATTAGAGGGGGCAAATTCAGAACAGAAATGCGGAGACATTTCTTCAGCCAGAGAGTGGTGGGCCTGTGGAATTCATTGCCGCAGAGTGCAGTGGAGGCTGGGACGCTAAATCTCTTCAAGGCAGAGATTGATAGATTCTTGATGTCACAAGGAATTAAGGGCTACGGGGAGAATGTGGGTAAGTGAAGTTGAAATGCCCATCAGCCATGATTGAATGGCGGAGTGGACTCGATGGGCCGAATGGCCTTACTTCCACTCCTATGTCTTATGGTTTTATGGTCTTATGGACATCCTCAGTGCTTGGGAGCCTCCTGTGAAGCGCTTCTGAGATCTTTCCTGCGGCATTTGTAGTGATTTGTTTCTGCCGTTTCCGGTTGTCAGTTCCAGCTGTCCACTGCAGTGGCCGGTATATTGGGTCCAGGTCAATGTGCTTATTGATTGAATCTGTGGATGAGTGCCATGCCTCTAGGAATTCCCTGGCTGTTCTCTGTTTGGCTCGTCCTATAATAGTAGCGTTGTCCCAGTCAAATTTATGTTGTTTGTCATCTGCATGTGTGGCTACGAAGGATAGCTGGTCATGTCGTTTCGTGGCTAGTTGGTGTTCATGGATACGGATCGTTAGCTGTCTTCCTGTTTGTCCTATGTAGTGTTTTGTGCAGTTCTTGCATGGGATTTTGTACACTACATTGGTTTTGCTCATGCTGGGTATCGGGTCCTTCATCCTGATGAGTTGTTGTCTGAGAGTGGCTGTTGGTTTGTGTGCTGTTATGAGTCCTAGTGATCGCAGTAGTCTGGCTGTCAGTTCGGAAATGCTCCTGATGTATGGTAGTGTGGCTAGTCCTTTGGGTTGCGGCATGTCCTCGTTCCGTTGTCTTTCCCTTAGGCATCTGTTGATGAAATTGCGCGGGTATCCGTTTTTGGCGAATACATTGTATAGGTGTTCTTCCTCTTTTTGCAGTTCTGGTGTGCTGCAGTGTGTTGTGGCCCTTTTGAACAGTGTCTTGATGCAACTTCTTTTGTGTGTGTTGGGGTGATTGCTTTCGTAGTTTAGGACTTGGTCTGTGTGTGTGGCTTTCCTGTATACCTTTGTAGTGAATTCTCCGTTCGGCATTCTCTGTGCCATCACGTCTAGGAATGGGAGCTGGTTGTCCTGGACAGAACGAGGACATGCCGCAACCCAAAGGACTAGCCACACTCCCATACATCAGGAGCATTTCCGAAATGACAGCCAGACTGCTGCGACCACTAGGACTCATAACAGCACACAAACCAACAGCCACTCTCAGACAACAATTCACCAGAACGAAAGACCCAATACTCAGCATGAGCAAAACCAATGTTGTATACTAAATCCCATGCAAGGACAGCACAAAACACTACATAGGACAAACAGGAAGACAGCTAATGTTCCGCATCCATGAACACCAACTAGCCACGAAACGACACGACCAGCTATCCTTAGTAACCACACATGCAGATGACAAGCAACATGAATTTGACTGGGACAACACTACTACTATAGGACAAGCCAAACAGAGAACAGCCAGGGAATTCCTAGAGGCATGGCACTCATCCACAGATTCAATCAATAAGCACATCGACCTGGACCCAATATACCGACCACTGCAGCGGACAGCTGGAACTGACAACCGGAAGCAGCAGATACAAATCACTATAAATGCCGGAGGAAAGATCACAGAAGCGCTTCACAGGAGGCTCCCAAGCACTGAGGATGTCACCTAGACAGGGGACGAAACATCTGCAACACAAATTCCCAGCTCGGCGAACAGAACACAACAACGAGCACCCGAGCCACAAATCTTCTCACAAACTTTGAAGTACTAATTAAATACCCAGACATTTTTCAGAAAAGCCTAGGGCCTATCAAAGGAGCCAAGGTCAACTTGCACATTGACCAGAAAACAATTCCATGATTCTGCAAAGCCCTTGCGGGCAAAAGTAGTGACAGAAATCAGGAGGATGGAAAGTGAAGGAATCATCAAAGCAGTCCAGTTTGTGTAGAATGGATAGCACTGGTTGTACTGATTGTGAAGACAATAGCTCAATTCACCTTTGTGCGGATTTTAAAGAAATAGTAATGCCTTCCTACAGCTGGATAAATAACCAAAGCTTCCCAGAGAGGATTAATATGCAAAGCTGACAGGGGGGCTGCCATTTAAGAAGCTGGATATGGGCCATTTGTACCTGCAATTGCAATGAGGTAAGGATTCCCTGGAACTATGTGTTCCAGTCACTCCTAGTGACCTACTTGGGCTCAAGAGTCAACAAGACCAGGTTACACCTGTGATAAGGTGAGGGTGATCAAAGGTGCCCTGGCTCCCATATCTGTCCTGGAGCTTAGGTCTTTCCTTGGGCTGGTGAATTATTATAGAAAGTTCATCCATAACCTGGCCTCCATCCTGGCACCTTTGCATCAATTCTTAAAAAATTGGTCAGCCCTGGAAATGGCCATAGCCTTCAGGGAAGTGAAGAAATAGCTGTCACAACCGAAGGTGTTAGCACACTATGATCCCAAGTGTGATCTGATATTGATATGCACTGCCTCTATATGGCATTGGGGTGGTATTAGCTCATAGGTGGCCCACTAGAGAGAAATGTCCATTAGCTTATGCATCCAGAACTTCGGCAAATGCAGAGTGTAAATTCACCCAGATAGAGATGGAACTTGTGGCGGTTATATTTGGAGTCAGGAAGTTCCACCCATACCTTTAGTGTATAATTTTGTATCAATAATCACCATAAATCCCTGCTGGATCTACTTAAAGAGGACAAGGCAGTGCCATCCATAACTACAGGCCAAATTCAGCAATGGGCTCTAATTCTCAGTGTGCACCATTACACATTGGAACACCACCTGGGAGGCCAAGTAGCAAATGTAGATGCATTGAGCCACCTCCCATGGCAGGTCCACACTGGTGGCACCATCACTGGAACAGTCCATCACAGTTGTAAATTTCCTGGACGTACTTCCAGTCGCAGTTGACAATATTAGATTTTGGACACCGAAAGATCTAGTCCTGGCAAAACTAAAACAGCATAAAAGGACAGTTCCATAACATCCATCATCCAATAGTCTGGCAGAAAGACCAGTCCAAACTGTGAAGGCAGGCTTAAAAAGTCTACAACTTCACTTGATCCCAAACTGTCCTGATTCCTGTTTCATTACCGGACCACCACTCCTGCAACTACAGCAATAGCTACAGCAGAGTTGCTAATGGGGAACAGGCTCCGCACCAAGTTAAATCTGATCTTCCCGAACCTGAGGAGGAGGGTGAAACAGCATCAGGAAGTGTAGTAGCCATCACTAAGGAGAAGGTGCTGGGGAAGCTGACAGGTCTGAAGGTGGAGAAAATCACCCAGAACAGATTGACATTACCTCAGGGTCATCCCTTCCCTCTCAGGCTGAGGCCTCGGGTCATAGTCTCTCCTACTGGTGGAAACATCTTCTCCATGTCCACTCTATCCAAGCCTTCCAGTATTCAATCAGTTTCGATCACATCTCATCTCATCCTTCTACACTCCATCAACAACAAACCCAGAGTCCTCAACAGCTCCTCATCTGACAAGCCTTTCATCCCTGAAATCTTTCTTGTACACATCCTTTGAACTCCCTCTGAGATCAAGACAGCCTTCCTTAGATATGAGGCCATCAAGCTTGCTCTGCCATTCAATAAGATCATGGCTGCTGTGCCTCTGTTTGAAATGTACATTTCCTACCTCACAAGAATCTGTTAGTCTTTCTTGTAAAGAACACTCAATGAAACTACCTTCTGAAAGAGTGACACTTTTAGTGCCTAACCCTCATACAACACCAACATTATCTGGCAGCAAAGTGGAACATGTTTGACTGTAATGGAAATGATACACTCATTAATCCTTAGACAGGTGTTACAAATATCTTGGTCCTGAATGTCTTCCCACATAGCGCAGACCAAATAAAATTAAGCTACACTAATTAGTGAAAAATAAATTTAGGGGGCATTATCTGATTTTCCTTAAGTCAGAAATAAATCTAAAGAACTGAGAGATATATTCTTAAAGTCATATTGTAAAAGTACAGCTTCTTTTGAGGTAAACGTCATTAGCAGTATAAAAACCAAAAGAACTGTGAATGCTGTAAATCAGAAACAAAAAAAGAAATTGCTGGAAAAACTCTGTAGGTCTGGCAGCATCTGTGGAGAGACATCAGAGTTAACGCTTCGGGTTGAGTGACCCTTCCTCAGAACAGTTCGTTTGAAATATGTTTGTAACGGAATGCTCTAAGATAATGTTGTGAACAACAAGCTGATGGATCCGTTCCTATTAAATTGGAATAGAGATGTCTAAGCTTGATGAAAAAGTGAAGCAGATGTTTTCAGTAGATTTTATTTATGGATTAGGTCTGGACAAGCTAAGTGGCTTGAATGACCTTTGCCCCCTCTTTGCTGCCTGTCTCAGTAAGCTAAAGATGTCCACAAGTGAGGAACAAAATTTCCAGACACACATAACTATCATCAAAAGATGTTCAATCACTGTTCTCTTTTTGCCTTTGTGATTAATAGAAAGTCTCACATTGTCTTTGTAGCTCTATTGAACTACCTCAGTGTGCATTCTACTGATGTTATGCAGTGTGCTATCAAAAGCTAGTAAAGCTCATCCACACAGAGTCTGATGGGATGTACTGCCTGTGGCTGTTGAGACATTACATGCACAGATAATGATTTTGAGGAACTTTCAAATTGTCTAAAAGAGTAGTTTTTTTGATAGATAAAGTAATGCATGTTAATAAGAATGCCATCTCAGTAATTAAACCCAGACCTTGGGGTACTTCAGGAGAATGTAATTGCTCTCTACTCAAAATTAAATAATTTCAGACGACATTGCTGAGTCCTCTATAGTTCCATCTCCTTAATTAGGCAGAAACAACAAACTGAGAGACCAATCAAAGCATCAAAAACACTTCTGATTATTTACATTTCATTTACAAGTATATAAGCTGCAGGCACTAATTGAAGAATTCAAAATCTCAGAAAATGCTGCCTTCTCAGCTTTTCAATTAGAAGCATGAAGAGGCATGAATTCAGAAAAAGAGCTGATCCTACCTCAGAGAAAGCTGGTTGAATGTATCCTATTCTGCAATGAATAAATTGCTGATATTGAAATAGAATGCCTAATTTTACATCTTAAATTGATATATTCTTTGCAAACATCCCAATTTTTGACCCCTAGTGGAGCCCTAATTTAAATACAAAGTTCAAAATACTTCACAATTCTTTATCTTTATCCATCATCCCTTTATTTTGAATAGGATACACCATGCCCAGCAATGAGTAATAACACAATTTGTAACCAGGTTGATAATCTTAAGCTATTACTTGTGTCACAGGGCATGCCATCAGAGTTAATGAGGGGAAAACACCTATATTTTGATTAAGCTACAGTAAAACATTAATGTGGCAAACTTTGGATGGGATATTTACTCCTTAAAAACTATATGGCATGCTGAAGATTTAAAACTCAAACGTTTTGGTAATTCAGAGCTTGCTGCATCTCAGTTTATTGTAGCAGTTTGGGTAAAGTTACCATTGTTGCAGAGGACAGTAAAGTTACTCTCTCTTTAGACAGAGAGAGAGAGAGAGAGAGAGAGAGAGGATTGGTGGAGGTTTAACCTGTGGGTCATCATGCCTCAGGCGAGGGGAGACGTTGAGGTGGAGAGACATTCATAGTAGTCTCAGTCGGTGTGGGGAATTGAAAGTATACCCCGGCATCATTGTGCACTGCAAACCAACTGTAAATCAATCTTATCCAAGAAGGGAAAGAGAGTGGACCTGATCAAAATGTTCAAAATCCTGAAAGAAAATTAATCAGGTGCTTACAGTGAGACTTATGGACAAGAAGTGAACGAAAGGCTGTATATGTCTATTCAACAGGCAATAACAAACCTAACAAGGAACTCAGGAGAAATATGTTGAATCAAGGAGGATGAGGAGGCTCATACACTGGGTGACACGGGCACATTGAGCAGAAGAGCATGTTTCCAAGTTGTAGACATTTATGACCTTATAAAAAGGATCTTACTACCCCAAAGAGTTGTTGTGACAAATATTAGAGATTTATTTAGGGGGAAGCTGGAGAAATACAGGAGGTCACCTTCAAGAATTACTTTATGAAAAAATTGTGATGAAAGGTGTCTGATTTAAAACATGTAGATCCCATATTTTAGAATTTGGATTTCAAACTAGTGGCATATGGGTGTTCATTAATTTTATGACATCTTTAAAACAGTGATTGAAGGCTTTTAGGCGATAAGTTTGGAGGAGACCTAACTGAAGTCAGAAGCAAATACAATGTCTCACCCTGATAACTGCATAGCACAGTGCAGGAAAATTCAGTTACCTTGGTGTAGATTGTTAAACTTCCAGGCCAGAAATGTTCGGTTAGAAATCAGCAGATCAATAGAAGACTGAGAAAATCAAAACGTTCTGTTTCATGAGAATTAGTATCAGAGGACATAACGGGACAGAACAAATGAGAAACAGTTGTGTCAAACCTACAACTTTGATATTGAAGGAAGATTTCTCTAGATTTGAATCACTGTACAGTGAGGCTTTTGGGAAATGGATAAGGCTTAGTTTTGCTCTGTGTTTTAAGATTTTTCAAACTATATTTAATATTTGGCATGTTTCATATTTTTTCTTTCTTTGCAGAATAAACATTTTTTTTGAAAGAAAATTTGCATTCTTTTGTCTGAATTTCAATGAATGATAATGAAAGAAAGATATTTTCTGGTCGGACTAGTAGAGTTTTCCTAGAATCCTTACAGTGTGGAAACAGGTTCTTCAGCCCAATAAGTCCACACCAAACCTCCAAAGAGTATTGCACCCAAACCTATTTCCCCATCCCATTACTCTACATTTATCACCACCTTATGCACCTAACCTACACATCTCTGAATAGTATGGGCAACTTAGTATGGCCAATGCTCCTGACCTGTACATCTTTGGATTAGGGGAGGAAACTGGAGCACCTGGAGGAAACTCACGCAGACACTGGGAGAATATGCAAACTCCACACAGATGCCTGAGGCTGGAATCAAACCCAGATCTCTGACACTGTAAGGCAGCAGTACTAACCACTGAGCCACTGTGCCACCCATAAGTTTTTAAAAAGTGCATAGTCAGCCAAGCCAGGTTACTTTCTGGGAGCTGTACTGACGCATACTGTCTTCAGCTGGGCTCATGGCAAATGGGGGAAATTCTAAAATATCGCTTCATTTGACCTGAAATATCTGCTCCAAAAATTATTCTAAATGTTTTCAAACTCATGATGCTTTAAAGCTCAAATCAATCCTTGATTATTTTAAACCAAAAGCACACTGTTGCCTTCAATGCTTATTCTCCCGAGTGTAAACTCCCATAATAGTAACCATCTTCCATGAACATTCCATGGGGTTTGTAGTCACCTGCTCTCTGACACAAACTGGATTAGGTCATAGTTCAGGAAAGGAACATAGGAACAGGAATGGGCTATTTAGCCCCTCGAGCGTGTGACACGATTCAATGTGATCATGGCTAGTCTGTGGCCTATCCCCATATACCTGCCAATGCCCATATCCCTTAATAGTTTTGTTTAACAAAACAAAATCTACCTTAGATTTAAAATTAACAACTGATCCAGTGTCCACTGTCATTGTGGAAATAAGTTCCAAACATCTACTACCCTTTGTGTGTCAAAGTGTTTCCTAACATCACTCCTGAACTGCCTGACCCTAATTCTCAGACTATGCCCCTCGTTCTGGAATCCACAAATAGTGGAAATAGTTTATCTTTCTCTACCCTGTCTTTTCCAGTTAGTTTCCCAAACATTTTGATCAGATCACCTCCAAATCTTCTAAATTCTAGAGAAAACATGCCAAACTAGGCTTTTCTTTAACCTTTCACAAATGTAGCCAACATCCATATCCCACTCATTTGAAATCCAAACTCTGAAAATGACTAAAATCACTCACCCTTCATTACATGATAGCTTTGAAGTTTCACATGGCAATAAATCTAAGGGTGGACAATTACTACTGACCCAGCCAATGATGTTCATTTCCAATGAATAAATAAACAAAAATTAGATTAGTTACAGTGTGGAAACAGGCCCTTCGGTCCAACAAGTCCACACCAATCCTCCGAAGAGCAACCCATCCAGACTCATTCCCCTACATTTACCCCTTCACCTAACACTACAGGCAATTTAGCATGGCCAATTCACCTAACCTGCACATCTTTGGACTGTGGGAGGAAACCGGAGCACCCGGAGGAAACCCACGCAGACACTGGGAGAATGTGCAAACTCCACACAGATAGTTGCCTTAAGCGGAAATTGAACCCAGGTCTCTGGCGCTGTGAGCAGCAGTGCTAACCATTTAACCACCATGCCACCCATAATGTTTAAAAGTGTTTTACTTTTTCTCATAGTATAACTAAAATGTGGGAATTTCTCATTTTTAGACATTCTAGAGTCAACATTACCTTGATATGGCATGATTAATCGTCAGTCGATTAACATCGATCAACTTCAACATAACAACTGCAATTTTTTCATACCTACAGTGAGTGACTGATCAGGTCTTCTACTTTTGCTCACAATGAGGGACGTTGACCAATCGGCTCATTGCTATTGGTTTAAGGCTGTGACAGTATTTCCTTTGTCCCACAGGAAGCCTGATCAATCCATCGCCAGATGATAGACCCTTCAAAAATCCAAATCATTAGTCCTTCAAGACATAAAGAATTGATGTAACTGGATTGAATGGGATGATGGACAGCTAACAATGTTTTGGGAATTTCATCTAGGTAAACTGATGCAGACCTCAGTCAAGTTCCTAAAATCCCAGTCTGCACTGCTGCTGCTTTGACAGCAGCATCCCTGATTCTTAAGGAGGATGTCATCTATAAACTATTCTCTTTCTGATCCCAGCCACCCTGACTACCCAACATCCTGCAACTGCTCAAACTCCAAATTCATCTCAATATCACCAGACAAAGAAGCCCAGCTCACAAACTGGGCTGGGGTTCTCATAAGGGAAGTCAGTTAATTACAATGAGTGGCCTCTTGGGGGGAAAAACAAAATCAACTATGTACATACTGATTCTTGGACAAAAAACAAATTCCATGTGTTGTTTCCTCAATGAATGAGAATGTGACATATTCAAACCTTATAATTGAAAGTGGAATGTTGAAATACTCTTAGGATATTGTATAAATGCATGAGATTACAGAAGGTGAAAAACTGAATGGATAATTAACTTAAACCAGATAATATATCAATCAAGTCAAAACATTTAAGAATGTCAAATTATTGTGAAGTATGTAACAAAATGAAGACAGACAATTTTGGCTCAATAACTGTGATAATAATGAATTATAAGGCAATGGAAGTCCGTCTGCTGTAATCCCATCTATCATTCTGATTAACAATGTCAGATTCATCATAATTATCCAATCACAGATTTAGATAATAGTTCGTGTTGCACTTTTTGCAGTGTTGGTTCCTGAAGAAATTGATTAGTTTACTTCCAAGATTATAATTTTTTGATTCAAATGAAAGCAAAATTCTGTGGGACGCTGGAATCTGACACAAAAGAAGAATTAGGTGTAGAAATTCAACAGGTCTGGAAAGAGAAAGAGAGCTAATGTTTCCCTAGATTTTGACACACCTTTCCAACCCCGCAGGGTCTTGTTTGATTGAAAATCTGAAAGAATTGTGGAAATCTGAAACAAAAACAGAAATTGCTGGAAAAGCTCAGCAAGTCTGACAGCATCTGTGGAGAGAAATAAGAGTTAATGTTTCGGGTCAAGTGATCCTTCCTCCAAACTGATGGTAACTAAGAAAGCATTGCTTTTTATGCAGAGGACAGAGTGGGGGAGGGGTAAGGAGGACATGATAGGTAGAGATAGAGCCCACCCCTCCCCTCTCAGTCTTCTGCAAGGACACCCTGCTCCACTCCTCCTTCACTCCCAACAACGCGTGCTCCCCACTTCCAGCCCAACGGCACAGTGCAACCACAGAAGGTGGAACCCCTTCCCATTTATCTCCTGCTTCCTCAGTATCCATGGGCCAAAATACACTTTCCAGGTGAAGCAGCACTTTACCTGCACTTCACTCAGTCTCGTCTACAACATTCACTGCTCACCTTGTGATCTCCTCCACATTGGAGAAACAAAGTGTGGACACGGTGACTGTTTCGCAGAGTATCTATGTTCCGCCCACAGAAAAAGACCCTGAGCTTCCAGTTTCCTGCCACTTCAACACCCCAGCCTGTTCCCTGGCCAACACCTCTGTCTCGGGTTTGCTGCAGCGCTCCAGTGAAACTCAGCACAAGCTGAAGGAACAGCCTCCTGTAGACCTGGAGACCCTGCAGCCTCTGGACTCAGTATAAAGTGAAATAATTTTGGGGATTGTGGTACGTTCTCCCATGTCCTTACCCAACCCCCATACACCAGGCCTTCTTATCACATGCTTGGCTATTATACACAACCCATTGTTAGCTCTTAATAATCCCCATTAGACAAGCAGGAGGCTAGAAAAGCACAGCAAGCCAGGTAGAATCAGGATAGGGAGAAGCCAAAGGTTACCCCTTTCACTCACCCCCAGTCCTGAAGAAGGATTAGACCTGAAACATTGATTTCTCCCCCTCCTGATGCTGCCTGGCTTGCTGCGTTCTTCCAGCCTCCTGCCTGTCCCTCCTGATGCTGCCTGCCTTGCTGTGTTCCCACAGCCTCCTGCCTGTCCCTCCTGATGCTGCCTGCCTTGCTGTGCTTCCCCAGCCTCCTGCCTGTCCCTCCTGATGCTGCCTGCCTTGCTGTGTTCTTCCAGCCTCCTGCCTGTCCCTCCTGATGCTGCCTGCCTTGCTGTGTTCTTCCAGCCTCCTGCCTGTTCCTCCTGATGCTGCCTGCCTTGCTGTGTTCCCCCAGCCTCCTGCCTGTCCCTCCTGATGCTGCCTGCCTTGCTGTGTTCTTCCAGCCTCCTGCCTGTCCCTCCTGATGCTGCCTGCCTTGCTGTGTTCTTCCAGCCTCCTGCCTGTTCCTCCTGATGCTGCCTGCCTTGCTGTGTTCTCCCAGCCTCCTGCCTGTCCCTCCTGATGCTGCCTGCCTTGCTGTGTTCTCCCAGCCTCCTGCCTGTCCCTCCTGATGCTGCCTGCCTTGCTGTGTTCTCCCAGCCTCCTGCCTGTTCCTCCTGATGCTGCCTGCCTTGCTGTGTTCCCCCAGCCTCCTGCCTGTCCCTCCTGGTGCTGCCTGCCTTGCTGTGTTCTCCCAGCCTCCTGCCTGTCTACCTTGGATTCCAGTATCTGCGGTTTTTTTTGTCTCTATTAGCAGCTCTCCATTCTCCCAGGCTGATCGTTATCCACTTCTTTGTCTGTCCAACTGTTCTCTCTCTTTGGGCTCTATCCCCACCTGTCACTTACTTTTTACCCAATCACCCCCATCCTACCTTCTGCATGGAAACCAACGTTTTTCTAGCTCTCATCAGTTCTGAAGAAGGATCACTGGACCCAAAACGTTAACTGATTTCTCTCCACAAATACTGTCAGAATTGCTGAGCTTTTCCAGCAATTTCTATATTTGTTTCTCATTTGATGGGCTTGTTCTCAGCAGAACTGATCTGTTTTCTGCTATTAACACCCACCATTAACAATCAATGTTTATAATCCACTCTTCTACACTTAGCATGCCTTTACCTTTGGATCTGGGCAAACACCCCCCCCCCCCCCCACTATCTGTTCCATTTGCTCCTCCTCTCCAATCTGCCAACAGCACAAAAACAAAACACAACTTTCCAGCCCTGTTCGGTTCCAAAGAGATGCACAATATTAGATACATTTCTCTCTCCACAGATGCTGCCAGGCCTGCTGAGCTTCTCCAGCAATGTGGTTTTCCATCTTTATGTTCTGGTTGTATTTTGTTCATCAATGAAGCTAAACGACTGTGTTTATTACTGGCTACACGTTCTCATCGCAGTGTCAATGTTTACCATCACATTCATCTTTACATTGCACTTTCTCTCCAATAGCTGTCAGTAGTCACAATGCTTTGTCTGATAGTTGACTCACTTTTATACTCGAATATTTGACCTTATCACACATTTATTGACTGTCATAAATGCAGAGATGTTCGATATCATTTGATGTTAAAAATCTTAAGTACAGTGAAGAATCTTCGCTCACAAACCATCTATCTGACACTAACTCTTCAATTACTTGTGAGACCTCTCTTTTTGCAAGGTTTTGATTTGTTGAGTGCATTTTTACCACAGTCAATCTACATTTATCAATTAACTTCATAAAAGATTTTCAGCATTCCAAATATGTCACTTTCTATTCATAACACAACTTCCACAGAATGACTCTAAATTAAACGCACAAAAAACAAATTATGCCAATCACAGAGTCAACACATTTTAAAGAGACATCATGAACAAAAATGTTCAGCAAATAGTTACACACATTCCCTCTTCCCTCATGCAAGTACTGAACTCATAGGTTTCCCCTCTGCCCTCCCTGTAATAGGAGCCGAGATTAGAGTGGTCCTGGAAAAGCAGAGCAAGTCAGGCAGCATCTGAGGAGCAGGAAAATAGGAGCCTGTTTATTCACTGTTAATAGGTTCATGACTTTGGAATTGGGTGAACCTGGTGGTATATAAGCTGTGTGACCAGCTGGTAAATTGCAGGATATTTTTTGCCCTAATCCTGTCTGTTCCTACATACCTCAAAAAATTACAGAACCACCAAACTTTATAACAGTAAACAGTGACCATTGTATTGCTGTTTCAATGGTCAACTTTTTTATTATGTAATTTTAAACGATTCTTTTACGTTATGATAGTGATAAAATATGAACTATCCATTTTCTGTTATCTGATTGTCTAATCTGAGAGTTACAAGACTAAAATGGATTTAAAAATGAACAAAAAAAGGATTCAGAAACTACCTGATCACAGATTGAGGCAAATTCAGGAAATCACACTGGACACCACACAACAATCAACAGACAGAGTGTTCCCTCCCAGTAGGGGAACACCTCAGTTGTCTGGGACATTTGACCTCGGACCTTTGGTGACTATCCCCCACGGTAGACTTTGGGTCAGGGTACAACACAAAATGGCCAAGCAGAGGCTGATAGCCAAGTTCATAGGGATGGCCTGATGTTCAAGTCGCAGTACAGGTGACCCTACTGCACTATACACTCTCTCACACACACTCCTACAGACCCATACCCTCATTCAGACCGTCTCTCATACACTCACACATAGACACTCCACCCACACTCATACCCACACACACACTCTCACAGACTTATACCCCTTTACATTCAGACTCACATATATACACATACACACACTCTCTCACAGACACTCACAACTCCCCCACAGACACACATACCCACCCACACACCCTGGGCGGCACGGTGGCACAGTGGTTAGCACTGCTGCCTCACAGCGCCAGAGACCTGGGTTCAATTCCCGCCTCAGGTGACTGACTGTGTGGAGTTTGCACATTCTCCCTGTGTCTGTGTGGGTTTCCTCCCACAGTCCAAAGATGTGCAGGTCAGGTGAATTGGCCATGCTAAATTGCCCGTAGTGTTGGGTAAATGTAAGGGTATGGGTGGGTTGTGCTTTGGACTTGTTGGGCCGAAGGGCTTTTTCCACACTGTAATGTAATCTAAAACATGCAAACACACCCATCTAAGTTTGTGCGATGAAATTGTATTTGCAGAATTACATTTTATTTTGTTCAAAAACTGCATGAATCCATGTAAGATTCTGTAAATCCTTTTTTCAGAAATATAACCAGTGAACATTGAGGCACAGGCAGACTTTAATCTCACTCCTTCTATGCAGTATCTGAGCTGAGATGGCACCAATTGTTAAAGTTCGCTCGAGAATGTAACTTTAAAAAAAATTCTGGGTTTACATATGAAAGAACTGAAATCAGCATGGTCATTCTAAAAGATGAGACACTTAACAAACAATCCAGGTTTTTTTAAATCTATAATTTCAGTTGCATCACACAGTAAATTTTTGATATAAATTCTGTGTCTTGTGATCCTAAACTCCACAACCACCTGATGAAGGAGCAGCATTCCAAAAGCTAGTTCTTCTAAATAAGCCTGTTGGACTATCACCCGGAGTTGTGTGATTTTTAACTTTGTACACCCCAGTTCAACACCGGCACCTCTAAATCAGGAAATCATAGAATTCCTACAGTGTGGAAACAGGCCATTTGGCCCAACAAGTCCACACTAACCATCCAAAGAGTTGGCCCATTGCCCTACATTTATTCCTGACTGATGCACCTAACCTACACATCTCTGAACACTGTGGACAATTTAGTATGGCCAATTCACCTAACCTGCATTTCTTTGGACTGTGGGAGGAATCTGGAGCACCACAAGGAAACCCATGCAGACACATGGAGAATGTGCAAACTCCATACAGACAGTCACTACCCAAGGCTGGAATCGAATCCAGGTTCCTAGTGCCAACCACTGGCCACCCTGCCGCCCAAGTAAACAAACTCATCAGAACTAAAATTATCATTTTATTTAAAGACATTAAAACCAGTCAACAGTGTCATGCAACAAGAAACATATATCTCTTGCTTGACTTAATATTAATTTGAGGTATTGTACATTTGGACATGAAAGTGTTACCTTTAATTTTCTACCTTGGAAAGAAAATGGAGCTAGACTCGAGAATATACAACAAAACATATTTCACATATGGCTGATTCAGAGAACAACAGAAAGAGAGAAAGAAAGTTGATCAACAACTCGCTGTTTCCTTCTCATCACCTCAAATGCAAGCTGTGGTAATAAAACAAATCAGATATATGCATTCACCAAGAATTCAAGGATCCTATAAATGTCACAGTTGCTGACACAGTTCCACTATAACAACTCAAACAACTCACACCATTTTTAACTACTTTTTTTAATCATCACATTTTATAAGACACTCTTACCCCTATTATCTGTTATGCTTGTGTTCTGTATGTTAATCATGTTTTATCATTTTATTTAGAGTCAGTACAATTGCTATGCTTTTCACTGAAGAAAACCTATTAATTGGTTAATAACACTGACTCATACTATGTTTTCACTGTAATGTGATACAGCTGCATGCTAAAAAGTAATAAAAATCTAAATTGACAAACAGAGAAAGTAAATCTTAGGGAGATGATTCACCGTTCCTCAGCTGGTCATCAGAAAGTACATCCTTCCTTTGCTTTTTAAAGCTTTTACAAATAGTGTTTCTACCTTTTTTTTAAAAAAGGTAGACAATTCTGTTTCTTTAAAAACTTATGTTTGGGTTTCAACTACATTTCTAAGAAAGTTTCTTAAAATATTCAAAGTTTTCACTTTTAGGAATGAACCGCTCATTGTGCTCCATTGGTAATATATGGAAATGTGTCGTCCATATTTGCTGCATTAAGATGCCTTGTGCTTTTAGTCACTGACAGTCTTTGCTTATAACTACACCTTGTCAATTATGTAACATAATGCCTTTATAAGATCCAGTGTAAAATTTCCATTAGTTTGATACCTTTCCAAAAGCAAATATTGAAATCTGAGTGCAATGGGATGAATTACAAATGGGATCAAAGTCTTGCACAAGCTACATCCTAGGATGCCAAAAAGACAATGGAAATTCAATCCTAAAACTCAATAAAACCCGTCTTTCTGTTGATTAGTTGAACAACATAAGGGATGACCTTACAAGAGGACCCTTCACCTTAGAAGAAAGTGAGGACTGCAGATGCTGGAGATCAGAGCTGAAAATGTGTTGCTGGAAAAGCGCAGCAGGTCAGGCAGCATCCAAGGAGTAGGAGAGTCGACGTTTCGGGCATGAGCCCTTCTTCAGGAATGGATCATGCCAAAAGAAGGGCTCATGCCCGATACGTCGATTCTCCTGCTCCTTGGATGCTGCCTGACTTGCTGCACTTTTCCAGCAACACATTTTCAACTCGAGCCTTCACCAGAGCTCTTTTACTAGCCCTCTCACAACCTCTGACCACTCTTCAAACCAAAATCAAACTTTCCCCAATGGTCACTGCTGGCATGAAAACCAACCATGAAACTGCCTCAGGGAGGAGGCTGGCACAGGGGTCTGGGAACACAGCACACTTCAGTTATAGAGTCATAGAGAGATAAGCACAGAACCAGACCCTTTGGTCCATGCTGAAGTGGGAGGTGACACGATATGCACAGACACAAGATGGCCGCTGAGCCATTACATGGAAAAGTACAGCAAAGTACACATAGGTTAACAGGATACCAGCATAACAGACACAGAACATAGATAATTAGTTGAAGGTTGATGGGGGAGAAAATACA
Organism: Hemiscyllium ocellatum; assembly: GCF_020745735.1. NCBI lineage: Eukaryota > Metazoa > Chordata > Chondrichthyes > Orectolobiformes > Hemiscylliidae > Hemiscyllium > Hemiscyllium ocellatum. The sequence goes on along the minus strand of NC_083434.1, from coordinate 47,108,629 downwards.
TCAGTAACATTTACTGCCTGCCGAAGTGTCTGAGTCCAGCCACTACCTTCAATGGAAATGTTAACTACCTGAGGCTGCTTCTATACAAGTGTTAATACTTTAGATTTGCAGAAATGGAAAACGATCTTCCTTGCCAGGAAGAACGATCATGACCAACTACTGCAGCAACGGACTTCTGCATAGCTGCTGAAACTGACAATGACTCAGTAACATTCGTCTAACATTGACAATGACTCGGTAATGTTTTCTGTAAACAAACCATTCTGAACAACAAAGACTCGATCTCTGGGCCATTATACGATGAAATGTATAAAATACTGTGACATGTGCCCCAAGGAGGAGTGAAGGCTCGCAGCTGACAGCCGTGCTGCTGGACGTTTCTCTCTCTCTCCCCGGACCTCCTGTTTCTTTGTACAATAAACTTTGTCGTTGAATCCCAATTTTGACTCTGAGGCTGGTGATTTTCCACACAACAATGTCGACTGGATATTCTAAATTAATCTAGTCCCATTTGCCAGCATTTGGCCTATATCTCTCTGAACCCCTCCTATTCATATACTCATCCAGATGCCTCTTAAATGGTGTAATTGTACCAGCCTCCACCACTTCCTCTGGCAGCTCATTCCATACATGTACCACCCTCTGCGTGAAAAAGTTGCCCCTTAGGTCCCTGTTCAAACTGTCGTACTCACCTTAATTGTAAAAAGGGAAGGTGTTAGGACTAAATTCAGGAGGTCCTCAAAGGAAACTTTTCAGGCATGTCCAATACTTACTCTACACTATTCAACACACATCCATGTCAAAGTGAACCAATTGTTTAATGATGGATACATGTTAATCTTTCTCACATCCAGAGGGAATGTGAACAAATTTAAGAAAGACAAGATTTGTGATAACAAGAAGTGCATACTTAAAAAAAAAATGCCCAAAACAGTAAATTGGTAATTTAATGAGTAATTAATTAAAATGACAGTACAAAATTGCTGAAACAGCAAAGCTAAGTAACGAATAAATTCTTTTATTTGCTTTTCAGTCAAGCAGAGCTAGACAATGCCAGATCAGAGCCCAACCCGTGATCATCAAGAGTGCTATAGTGGCTCAGTAGTTAGCATTGCTGCCTCAAAGCTGCAGGGAACCAGGTTCAATTCCACCCTCGGCTGACTGTCTAAGTGGAGTCTGCACATTTTCCACATGTCTGCGTAGATTTGCTCTGGGTGCTCCAGCTTCCTCCCACTGCCCAAAGATATGCACATTAGGGGAGATGGTAGTGTTTAGATGCCCATAGTTTTCAAGGTTAAGGTGGATTAGCCATGGGAAATGCAGAGTTACAGGGGTGGGGTTGGTTTCCGCAGGGTGCTCTTTGGAGGGTCATTGTGGACTCAATGGGCCAAATGGCCTACACTGTAGGGATTCTATAGCTCAATCAGAGAAGGGCGTTCAGACAGGGTAAAGCTAAAGAGTTAGGCTCACATTGAAACAAACACTGAGAATGCTGAAGAAACTCAGCAAGTCTTGTTGTATCGATGGAGAGAAAGCAGAGTTAACGGTTTGGGTCTGGTGACCCTTCTTCAAAACTGAGAGTCATCCTGGCCCAAATCATTAACTCTATTTCCATCTCCACAGATCCTGCCAGACTTGCTGAACTTCTCCAGCAGTCTCTGTGATTGTTTCAGATTTCCAGCATCTGCAACAATTTGTCTTCCGAATAGCAGTGACCGTGGATTGAACTCTTACATGACCTTAACAGAATTGGGTTGGATGAACGCTGCCTTAGCTCCTGGGGTTTCCACTTCCCCATATGGTTTGGGGATTGATTCCTGGGGATTGATTTCTGGGGAGGGCGGGACTGCGGAAGAGTGGAAGGATTGCTGTGTCTAGCTTAGCCAGATTTATTCAGTCATACACCCATTAACTTGCCCCAATGGCCCATCCACTACCTCACTCACTGACTTATCAAATTCCTAACCCAGTGATAGTCATTCAAACCCCGATACTCACACCTCCCCCACTCACGCACACCCCATACACGCACGCCCCATACTCACACACCCCCCATACTCACACACCCCCATACACGCACGCCCCCATACACGCACGCCCCCATACTCACACACCCCCATACACGCACGCCCCCATACACGCACGCCCCCATACACGCACGCCCCCATACACACACCCCCCATACTCACACACCCCCATACACACCCCCCCATACTCACACACCCCCATACACGCACGCCCCCATACACACACCCCCCATACTCACACACCCCCATACACGCACGCCCCCATACACGCACGCCCCCATACACACACCCCCCATACTCACACACCCCCATACATGCACGCCCCCATACACGCACGCCCCCATACACACACCCCCCATACTCACACACCCCCATACACACACCCCCATACTCACACACCCCCATACACGCACGCCCCCATACACGCACGCCCCCATACACACACCCCCCATACTCACACACCCCCATACATGCACACCCCCATACACACACACTCCCATACTCGCATACTCCCATACTCACACACACACCCCATACTCACTCACCCCCCTACTCGTGCACACCCCCATACACGCATGCCCCCATACACACACACACACACACACACACCCATACACACACATCCCCATACACACACACACCCATACACACACACACACACACACACACTCATACTTGCACACCCCCATACTCACACACCCCCATACTCACACACCCCCATACACGCACACCCCCATACTCACACACACCCATACTCACACACCCCCATACACACACACCCCCATAGGCGCACACCCCCATACTCACACACCCCCATACACGCACACCGCCATACTCACACACCCCCATACTCACACACCCCCATACACACACACCCCCATACTCGCACACCCCCATACACGCACACCCCCATACACACACACACACCCATACACACACACCCCCAGACACACACACCCCCATACACGCACACCCCCATACTCACACACCCCCATACACGCACACCCCCATACACACACACCCCCATACACGCACACCCCCATACACGCACACCCCCATACTCACACACCCCCATACACGCACACCCCCATACACACACACCCATACATGCACACCCCCATACACGCACGCCCCCATACACGCACACCCCCATACACAGAGACACACCTATACATGCACACCCCCATACGCGCACGCCCCCCCATACACGCACGCCCCCATACACGCACGCCCCCATACTCACACCCCCATACGCGCACACCTCCATACACGCACACTCCCATACTCGCACACCCCCCCATACTCACACCCCCCCATACTCACACAGCCCCATACTCGCGCACACCCCCATACACGTACATCCCCCATACTCACACACACACCCATACACGCATGCCCCATGCGTGCGCACCCCATACTCGCGCACACCCCCGTATTCACATCCCCTCCACTTGCACCCCCATACACACACACCCCCATACTCACGTCCCCCCATACACACACCCCCATACTCACATCCCCCCATACACACACACTCATACTCACAGACCCCCATACATGCGTGCCCCTATACTTGAGCACCCCCCCATACTCTCGCAGCCCCCATACCTTGCAGTTCCATATACTTTCACACCCCCATACACGCGCACTCCCATTCTCACGCGCTCCCATACAGGCGCACCCTCATACTCGCGCACCCCCTATACTCGCACAGCCCCCACATACTCTCACACCCCCATACATGCGCACCCCATTCTCACACCCCCCATACTCTCACCCCCCCATATATGCACCCCCATTCTCACACCTCCCCATACTCTCACACCCCTCCATACTTTCACACCCCCATACTCTCACAACCCCCCAGTCTCTCACACCTCCATATACACGCACCCCTATCCATACACACCCCCATACTTGCACACCCTATACTCGCACACCCCCATACATGCACACCCCCATACATGCACACCCCTATCCACACATACCTCCATACACGCACACCTCCATACTCATACACCCCCCTTCTTGCACATTCCAATCCTCATTCACCCCCATACTTACACACCCCCATAATCATTCACCAACCTACAGTGATGTATCCACATCCTCTGTCATTCACTCAATCAGACAAAAAGACCCCTCAGAAAACCCATATTTTAATCTGTGAGTTATCTGCTGGACAACCCTGTTCTGTATCCATAAAACCTAGTATGAGTCTTTTATTGGTCAGTGTTGTTCCTGGTCAGTGATGATACTGGTCAGGAATATCTCTGGTTAGTGATGCTGAGGGTCAGTAAAGTTAGTAATATCTGTAATCAGTGACCATCACCAATACCTTTTTCTCGGTTTGAGGTTTTCAAAATTTCATCCCGGACATATTAAAAAAATTGTTTTATGCTTTGTTGCCATCATTGGCTAATCCAGTATTTAATGTTCATTATTAACTATCACTGAGAATCTGGTGCTAGTAATATCGTCTTAGTGGTGAGTAACCTGGATTTGAATCTGTCACACAGCTCAGGCTACAATATGCAGTTACAGGTAACTATCATGGAACCACAGAATTATTATAAAACATGTTGGAATAATTTGTATGAATGCGAAGTCTAACCTGGTTCTGATGAACTGCACATTACCGTGGCCCTAAATCTGAGACAGATACTGTTTTGTTAAGCAGAGGGGTATTAAGGAATATGGAGTTAGGTGACAGATCAACCATGCTCTCATTGAATATAGAACTGACTCAAGAGAGGCTGAATGGCCTACTCCTGCTCTTACATTCTTATGGTCACTTGGTTTAATCCTGGCCTTTGCTCCATTAGCAAATCTAGCTCATAAAAGCAACTGAGTCCTTACTTCAATAACATCAGCACGGCGAGTTACTTTCTTAACCCACAACAGTCCTCATTGTCTTGGGATGCCCAGAGTGCTGTATCCAAGGGGGGTTCCTGGAGTTTGACCTGGTGACAGCGAAGGAATGGTAATACAGTTCTTAGATGTAGACTGAGAAAGCACTATTTAACAAGATGCGCTGGGTTGTTTCCTTACATTTGTGAATGGTACACACTGTTACCAGTATCCACAGATGGTGAATGGAGTTACCCATTCCTGATGAAGGGCTTATGCCCGAAACGTCGAATTTCCTGTTCCTTGGATGCTGCCTAACCTGCTGTGCTTTAACCAGCAACACATTTTCAGCTCTGATCTCCAACATCTGCAGACTTCATTTTTTACCCATTTGATAGCTCAGACAGGGGTTCAGCAGACCTGTTGAAGTCAACACGTGTGTGTGTGTGTGTGTGTGTGTGTGTGTGTGTGTGTGTGTGTAAAAGAGAAATGGTCTCTTACATGCACAGGTAGAAAGGGTGGGAGAATCGTGCTTACTGGAACCCCATACACTTCCTCCCATTCTTCAGCTGTAAAGGCAAGTTCACATCAACCTTCAATGGTGTCGGGTTTTTTTGAGGGTTTTCTTGAGTACGGAATTCTTTTTTAAAAGAACACCTCCTTCAATTCTTTGGGTATTCTATTGATAAAGTGAAAATGATCAGCCAATTTCTTATATTCTCTCGAGTTGAGCTGAGTTCCGTGTCACTTATTGTTTCATCAGTTAGTCTTTGCTGAATGGACGGGAGTCAGGCCATTGGATAAAAGGTAACTTTGAGTAGCTCAAGCTGTGTTATCCTTTTTCTCTTCAAAAACACAAAGTGCTGTCTTTAAAACTACAGATATTTTGCATTTCAATGGCTTTCCCTGTGGTCAAAAATCAGACGACACCAGGTTATAGTTCAACAGGTTTATTTGAAAACACTTGCTTTCAGAGTATTGCTCCTTCATTAAGAAAAAACTTAAAATCTCACACAACTTATGTGAACAAATTAAACACACATTAGAAGGCTCCTAAGTCTTGAATCAATGAGAATGGAGGTGCTTGTTTCGATTGATTAATATGTAAATCCCAGAATTTTTTTCAAGTTATTGTCCCGAGATAAGGTTTTATCAGAATGAAGCTATCTTGGGTAGTGACCTGAAAGAAATTCTGGGATTTGCATATTAAACAATTGATACGTGCATCTCTGTTCTAACTGATTAAAGATTTAAGAGCCATCTTATATGAGTTCAATTTGTTTGCATGAGTTGTAAGACCCTTTTCCTTATAAATTCTGTATCTCAGGTCTTCTCTCTCAAGAACACCTGATGAAGAAGCAGCACTCCGAAAGTCTGTGTGTTCAAATAAACCTGATGTCATGTGATTTTTGACCTTGTTCAACCCAGTCCAACACTGGCACCTCCACATCATGGCTTTCCCTGAGGTGAGGGCTGGAGGTTTGAGTTGATGTACAGGTCAATGAGGGGCTATGAATGAGAGGTTATGATGGGCATGAGCCAGACAGACTAGCATCTTCTCAAATAACTAGTCTGAAGTCCTAGAGGACCAAGGCCGGCCTTTTAACAAGGCTAACTTTGGAATGATGCACTTGGAGAGATGCGTATGACCTAGAGTCACCAGGCCCAGTCCAATCATATTCCTGCCTTCCTGGATGAACAATTTGATCTGACTGTGTCCTTTAAACTGAGATGAGCCTGGTGAGAATTACTAACCAGAGTTACTCACATCATCGCAAAAACTTCCGACCCTGACAAGATCCGGCCCATCTGCGTTCCACTTTGCATCAAAGTCCCTGGACATCACTAGCCAGCAAGGTGTAACGGGGTCAGCCAGTGGGACCCCAAGATGTAATGGGGTCAGTCAGTGGGACCCCAAGGTGTAACGGGGTCAGTCAGTGGGACCCCAAGGTGTAACGGGGTCAGTCAGTGAGATCTCAAGGTGTAATGGGGGACAGTCAGTGGGACCCCAAGGTGTAACAGGGTCAGTTAGTGAGATCCCAAGGTGTAACGGGGTCAGTCAGTGGGACCCCAAGGTGTAACGGGGTCAGTCAGTGAGATCCCAAGGTGTAATGGGGGACAGTCAGTGGGACCCCAAGGTGTAACGGGGTCAGTCAGTGAGATCCCAAGGTGTAATGGGGGACAGTCAGTGGGACCCCAAGGTGTAACAGGGTCAGTCAGTGGGACCCCAAGGTGTAATGGGGGTAATCAGTGGGATCCGTCCGTTTCCCACTGGACAGCTGTGATTAAAATGAACTATTTTGAAATCCATTAAATAACACAACAATGAAATAACTAAATTTGTGGCTGCAGGTCATTGGCGAAAGGGACAGAATTGAAATGTCTGCTGTTGACAACAGGACAATCTCCACGAGGCCTGGCTTCTCAACCTGTTGCTCAACTGAGAAAATAAATTAGACTGAATTCCACGAGATTACGTGAAAAGTAAAAATTCTTCATTCAGTTGAAAATTTAAAATTATTAGTTTCTTCCTTTATAAAGCTAAATCCAAGATCTATCGAAGTTTTCTGACATTATTTTAAATCCATCCTGTGTATTTTCTTGAAGGTGAAAACAACTCTGCTATTACCTTCCTTTCCATGTTCTGTGTTGAAATTGTATATTACGGCCTGCAGATCACTCACTCAGTTGGCATTATGACACTTCTTGAAAATCCTGAACTAAGATTCAGTGGTTTCAATGGCTCATGGATAGTTTGACATAAACATTGCCACGCCTACACTGAGGGACACAGCTGTAATATCGCTCGATTATTCCCTTTAGTCAGGCAGTGACTGAGTCACACTGCACTATCCATTCTTAGATCAGATTCCCAACATGTACAATCTTCTACTTGTACTTCCTTCCAAAAGCACGGTCTCTCTCATAGTCAGAAAGAAAATTGCTACTGTATCATCACTGAGAACACAACTACAGATATTTTCTGAGTATAGAGTTGTACAGCACGGAAACAGGTCCTTCAGTCCAACTAATCCATGCTGATGATGATCCCAAACTAAACTATTTCCACTTGCCTACATTTGCCTCATATCCCTTCAAACATTCATGTACTTATCCAAATGTCTTTTAATCGTGTTTGTATCTGTATCCACCACTTCCTCTGGTAGTTTATACCACACATGAATGACTCTCTGTGTAAAAAAGGTTGTCCCTCTTGTACTTTTTAAAGGTTTTCTGCTCTCACCATGAAAATATGCCCCCTAGTTTTGAACTCATCTACCCTAGGGAAAAACACTTGCTGTTCACCTTATCAATGCCCCTCATGATTTTATAAACCTCTATAAGGTCACCAGTTCACCTCCTACACTCCTGTGAAAAAAGCCCCAGTCTATTTTTATAATTCAAACACAACCCGAATCAAAATGTTGTTTCACATTTCTGGAGCAGCTGGGACTAGAACCCAGGCCTCCTGGCCTAGAGGTAGGGACATTTCCACTCTACCACAGTGACATAAAGAGAAAACGTGATTCTTTAGTTTATAATTTGGATAAGAGTGACTGGTGAAGTGGACACCAGTAGAGTTGAAATCAAGCTGTACAGAAAAATGTCCAAATTGTCAATTACTGGGCTTTCAATTTTCCCAGCATTAGATATTCATACCCTTTGTTTCCAAATTACTTTACATCCTACACGAAGTCATCCTCACTGTGAAGTGAGATCATTGTTGCTGTTATTGGTCCATTCCGATTGAGTACATTTTCATATCCCAATTTTAGATAAACATTTAGCTAACTGAAATCATACGATGTGGAAGTGCCGATGTTGACAAAGTTAAAAATCACACAAGACCAGGTTATAGTCCAACAGATTTATTCGGAAGCACTCGCTTTCAGAGCGCTGCTCCTTCATCAGGTGCCTGGACTATAACCTGGTGTTGTGTGATTTTTTAAAACTGAAATCAGATGCAATAAATTCAGGTTTCACTATTTCATTGCTCAACAAATTAGTGCAGCTACAAGATGTGTCTCTTGGCATTCTTCCTCTGTCTTCTGTATAATCAACACGTTCAACAAACACTGAAGTTAAAATCACTGACCTTTAAACAACTTTGGACCAAATTAACAACAAAAATCACTTTAGGCTGCACAATCACAATCTGAGCAAAAGTAAACCAGTGAATGTGCAAGGAGAGCCAGGGAAACAGTACACAGCAAAGGCATCAAGGACAGGCAGGACAACTTGACATACAAAAGCATAACCTGCCAATTACTATCGTGGCAACTTCAATTCCTGCACACATATATACTTGTCACAGATCATTTCAGATATAGTCAAATGATGTACCTATGAATGATTAGCTGCAATTTGAACTTGAGGAACTGGCAGAGTCCTTTATTTTTATGACATTCTCACATCCTCCATGCAGATAAAATGTCAGACTGTGCAGCACCCCAATAGAACAGTGTTACTATGCTTGAGGTCTATTGAGAGACAGGAACCAGAACATTTCATGCTTATGTTGATAATTCTTGACTGTTCTCAGCCTTAATCTATCAGCAGAATCAACCACATACTCTCTGTGGAATATAGGAATAAATTCTTCATTTAAAAATGATAGAAAGCTACAGTGGACTGTCACATTTACTTTACTTAATGGATCCAAGGAAATCGCATCATACTTTTCCACAAAAACATTTGTGCTAGTTTGATTAACAAAAGTAGTAAAGAAAACCTCCAGAGAAATTATTCACAATTTTACTTTATGCATTGTTAATATTTTATTCAAAACATAATGTTTTTCCATCTGAGAAATATCATCAGCATTTCTGTCATTAAAACTGCACAGGAGCAGATCTAATGCAATATTATTAACTATAGGCCAATAATTGAACATAAAATAGACTGCAGTGAAAATATTACTTGGTATGTAAATTGCATTTGATTCATGAGTGACTCCGATTTGTTCATATGAGTTAGCTGTTTGCTAAACATGAAGTTGGCTGCTCATTTGCATATCTGCCCAAAATACAGCCGAGCCCTCACTTAGGGCACTTACATCTGAGTCTTGAATTCCAAGTTGGGCTGAGAATGGGGTTGGTATAGTTGACTACATTTAGAAGGTGGAGGACAACTTAATCATAATGAATTTCTGCAATTGATCATTACCAATACTGACGAAGGGCTCTGGCCCGAAACGTTGAATTTCCTGTTCCTAGGATGCTGCCTGACCTGCTGTGCTTTAACCAGCAACACATTTTCAGCATTACCAATACATCCCAATGCAAGGGGAAGACAAATACATTGCTCTTCTCTTGACTGCTTTCCCTGATCAATGTAGCAGCTTTAACAGACTTGGACTGCACTACAGCATAAGCTATTTTGTGATACGATTCAGTTATACTTTTCAAACTGAGTTTACCTAAATCTAGAAAGGTACCCTAAAAGATTACAGAGTCTCCATCTAATCCATCCTTATCATATATGAAGATTAAAAATGAAATGATATCAATAATAATTGCTCATAACTGAGGGATCAGTTTTTAAATAGGAAATAAAAGTGTTCAGATGGAGTTTATCAAATCACGTGGTCAGACCATATTCTTGATTATCTCTTCAAACTATTTGGTGGAAGAAATTCATAAATATTATAACAGTTATTTGATTACAATATAATTTGTAATTAAACCTTGGTTTGGAATTTCTATAAGCAAGTTTAAAAATCATGTTTAACATGCTGGTTAAACATACATGAGAATTTTCATTCTCAGTCTGGGAGCTCAGAATTGGGACCTGGGAGGAAGTTTCTGGAGTTGGCTGTTACAGGAACATTGCAAGATTTTCTAGGAATCCTGATGAGCAACCAAAGGATCAGTGCAGACACTGCTGGTTTCTAAACATAATGCATCATCACTTTAGCCTTCAGCCTTCACATGCCACGGTGAGTATTTACAGTTTTTCTCTTTTTACTTCAGATTTATTAGAATTACAATTCTGGTACTAAATAAAAATAAGGAAAAAGTGAGGACTGCAGATGCCGGAGATCAGAGTTGAGAGTGTGGTGGTGGAAAAGCGCAGCAGGTCAGGCATTCTCCTGCTCCTTGGATGCTGCCTGATCGGCTGTGTTTTTCAAGCAGCACACTCTCGACACTAAATAAAAAGAAGTTGTTTTTTTATACATCACTCTCTGTGTCATTAACCTTTTTCTCTCAAAAATAAAAATGAGCACTTTAAAAATTGTTTTGTAATCATGCTTAATGTCAAAAAAGGTTTAAAAGATTAACTGTGAACTTGTTTTGTGAAACAAACATACAATAATTATCAATATAATTATGTATTTCTCATTATTACATCAAGAGGATTATACTGGTGATGGTTCACAGTGCTTGTTTCCTGAAAATCACAGGAATAAACTAAAAGCCAACTCCAAGGCATTTCATTCATTTAACAAGCTGTAAAAGACATCAACTCAAATCAAAATCCTTTGAAGGATATTGAGCTTTCCAAGTTAAAAATATGAACACTTTTTAAATTTATTCATGGAGTATGGCCATTACTGGCTAGAACTGCCCATCCCTAATTTCCAGAGGGCATGTTGCTGTGGGTCTGGATTCACAGATGATGAAGGATGGCAAATTTCCTACTCTCATGATGAGTTGTTCCCCAACAAGTGACAATGGTCACTATTAGATCACCCTTTTGCTGTTCCAGACTTTTATTGAATTCAAATGTCTCCATCTACAATGGTGAGATCTGACCCTGCGTCTTTAGAACATCAGCCTAGGGACTTTTGGATGACTAGCTCAGTAATATTGCCAGTTCACCACTGCTTGCCCATGGCTATTGAAATTAGAAGGAGCAGGCCACTCAGCCTATCACACCTGTTCCTACCGTCAATAAAATTTAGGAGATCACGCAGCATTGCCCTTTGTTGAGAAGGGCACTGCTTGTCACTGGCCACTCAGATATCTCCTTTCTTCCTGGTGGTGGGATATACATAAAGACTGATACACTTGTCTGTATCTGACACCTGCAAATACACATTATGGGTACTGGGGAAAAATAAACACTATCACTGTCAGGTGGTAGTGTATGGGGAACATTTTAAAATTAGAAAAAAAATTTAAAAAAGAAAAAATATAAGTAAAATTCCAGATGATTTAATGACTCCCTGTTGCTACTAATCATCTTTCACCTGTTGTTTTTAAATATTTCTAGAGGTATGTACAGAAGCCAGTCTCAGAGTTAGATTTTATCCATTAATATAAGATCATTATTTATTATTGGAAATCATATTTTATGACCTTATGGAATTTTGGCATTGAAAGTAAAAAGGCAACTCAAGAATGTTAAATTTCTTGAATGATTTGTTGGATTATTGATCAATATCTAACTCAGGCTGATGGAGAAACATTCACTTCTCCCTGTCTAAAAACAACTTTTAAGTAAATGAAGTGAAATTAGGGCAGACATTGTCACAATATAGAGATGTGCAGGTTCAGTGGGAATTAGCCATGGGATAGGCAGAGTTACAAGGATAGGGTAGGGGGAGCTGGGTCTGAGTGGGAGGCTCTTCACAGGGTTGGTATAATGTCGATGGGTCGAGTGGCCTGCTACCACACTGTAGGGAGTCTATTCATTTAATTTAGTTTGTCACAAGAAGTGAGCATCATTGCATTTTCAATTTTTGATTTAGATTAGATTACTTACAGTGTGGAAATGGGCCCTTTGGCCCAACAAGTCCACACCGACCAGCCGAAGTGCAACCCATCCAGACCCATTCCCCTACATTTACCCCTTCACCTAACACTATGGGCAATTTAGCATGGGCAATTCACCTAACCTGCACATTTTTGGACTGTGGGAGGAAACTGGAGCAAACCCACGCAGACACGGGGAGAATGTGCAAACTCAATACAGTCAGTCACCTGAGGCGGCAATTGAACCCGGGTCTTTGGTGCCGTGAGGCAGCCGTGCTAACCACTGTGCCACCCACAAAGATTCCCTACAGTATGGAAACAGGCCCTTTGGCCCAACAAGTCCACACTGACCCTCTGAAGAGTAACCAACCCAGATTCATTTCCCTCTGACTAATGCACCTAACACTATGGACCATTTAGCATGGCCAATTCACCTGACCTGCACATCTTTGGATTGTGGGAGGAAACCCACACGGACACGGGGAGAATGTGCAAACTCCACACAGACAGTGGCCCAAGGCTGGAATCGAACCCGGATTCCTGGCGCTGTGAGGCAGCAGTGCTAACCACTGAGCCACCGTGCCACCCCATCCATTTATTGCCCATCCATATCTGCCCTCAACAAAGTGATGTTGAGCCACATTTTTGTGACACATAAAACCTGATGGACAGCTGTCAATGCAGTTTATATTAAATTTAGATAGTGCCTTTGTGGTAAGCTGAATCAGAAATCAGTAAATTATAACCAATAGTCTCATGCTTTAATCTTTGGTATATCCATTTTGCTGCACCATGCGTACTCATTTTAATAACCCAAGTCTACTGATCTGATTAACTACTGACACTAGACAGTATAACATTGAAAAGATTATAATCTTTGAGTATTACTATCTTTTAAATGGAGAAAGATTTTCAGATACAATTCTTAGCCATGAAGCAATGTAGTTCTGGTCTGATAATTATAGAACACTGTCTGAATACATTGTAACCGGGTTTGCAATTGTCTAACAGGAGTTTTATGCACATCTATTACTACATTTACAGGAAGCTATGTGCAACACAGACCCCTCGAGATCAGAAGTTGTGGCTCAAGCTGACTTTCTAGTGCTGCACTGGTCAGAATGCTACCAGGGTGCACTCCTTCATGTGTTATGAATGTATAAGGGGTACTGTACCTTTAAGAGAGTTGAAGGACTGAACAAGAACATAGAGTCCTGGAGAGTTTACAATGTAACATTTGGTCCACCAGCTAGCAGTACCTGGGTTGCTATGAGACAAAAACAAATTCAAATTTGGCCAGTTTAAATTATGCCCCAAGATACTAAACTCAAATCAAGTTTGAATTTGATATTTTGACAATGTTAAAGTCAATGAAATGATCCAAAACTTTGGGGTATAAAACCGAAAAAAATTGAACAGTTGGAGGAAAACCAACACATGCAGACTGCCCGGAGAAACCTCTCTAAATTGTACCATTATCTATCAATGACCTGTGAAACAGAGAGCCGTAAGGACAAGGAAAGAAGCCAGAGGAAGGTACATAGGAAAGATTCGACAGTTGGATGGTTTTGAAATTTGACTTTTTCAGTAAATCTTAATCGGGGGTTCTATTGGACCTGTATTATACAAGAGAAGTTCAGAGATAGGTTTAAATAAATGAGTCGTAAATAGTTGCTAGTTAAGTATTCTCTGTTAGACTTTAAAAGTAAAGTTGTTAATTTTTACTTTAAATAGTGACCTTGGGATGGTTCTTGGCCTCTCGAATTTTCACAGATTGCTGCACGGGGTAAATCTTGTCTGTGTTGCTGGTTTAAATTAGCCAGAGGGTTTACCCATGTCGTAACAATTTTGGGAGCTGTTGTCTGAGATTTGAACTGGTTGAGACAGATTTGAATAGATTTGGGGTATGAACAAGCCCAATAGATTTAAACACTTTTGCAGGTTAGTGTCCTAGATCTTTAAATAAAACAAAGGTGAGACAAATTGTTTAATTTCAGTGACTTGCGGTTTATTTAAATTAGAAGTGAGAGAAATGGCTCTTAAAATTGTAAAGAGGTTCTGGGATTTGAAGATGATTCTCAATTTGCCAAGAAAGTTTAGAAGGAAAGAAAAAGGCCATCATTTTGGAATTAGCAAAGAAGTTAGATTTGGGTTTAACCAAGGACAAAAGTAAAGCTGAAATCGTAAGGGAGTTACTCAAACACTTAGGTATGTCAGAGAAGCAGATAAGTGCAGTAGAGGGAGAAAAACTTAAATTATAATTGAGGAGAATGGAATTAAAAGATAAACAAAGAGAGAGCGAGGAGAGAGAGGGTGTGTGGAAAGACAAAGACAAAGGAAGAAGAGAGAGAGAGACAGAAGGTTCTAAGCTGTGCCAACAGAGAGACAAAAGGGAAAGAGAAAAAGAGAGACAATTTGAACTTGAGAAGTTGTGATTTACTCAGCAAAGTCAAGTTAATACGATGAGGATTAAAATAAAAGGGAGTGATTTATAAAATTACATCAAAACTCTGTCACATTTTGATGAGAAAGATGTTGAAGTCTTCTTTATTTCACTTGAAAAATTGGCTGGGAAGATTGAGTGGTCTGAGGATTTATGGTAAAACTAGTCCAGAATAAGCTGATAGGCAGAGCTAGTGAGGTATTTGCTGTGCTGTCAGATGAGGTGTCAAGAGGTTATAAAGAGGTTAAACAGGCTATTTTAAATGCTTATGAATTGTACCAGCTACATATATGCAGTGGTTCAGAAACACAAAGAAGGAACCACATCAAACGTATGTTGAGTACGAAAAAATTAAACCTAGTCATTTTGATAGATGGGTGCATGCTTTAAAAATAGATAAGAGCTTTGAGGCTCTATGAGACATTATTCTGCCGAAGAAGTTTAAAAACTAACTTCCATAGGTGGTAAGAATTCACGTGGAGGAACAGAAAGAATTAGTAGATGAATACATGTTGGTGATTAAGACAAGCTTCTGGCCAGAATTTCATCCTGTGAGGGATAGAGGTTGGGAGAAGGGAAGATATTATGAGAAAGTGAGGACTGCAGACACTAGAGATCAGAGTCGAGAGTGTGGCGCTGGAAAAGCACAGCAGGTCAGGCAGCATCTGAGAAGCAGGAGAATAGAGGTTTCGGGCAGAGGCCCTTCATCAGGAATGATGAACGGCTGATGTCTGAAATGTTAATTCTTCTGCTCCTCAGAAGGGGAGACCCTACATTACAAAACCAAGAGTAGAGAGCACTGGTAAGAATTGTTGTGGTTCTGTTCGCCGAGCTGGACGTTTTTGTTGCAAACGTTTCGTCCCCTGGCTAGGAGACATCATCAGTGCTCTGGAGCCTCCTGCGAAACAGAGCACTGATGATGTCTCCTAGCCAGGGGACGAAACGTTTGCAACAAAAACTTCCAGCTCAGCGAACAGAACCACAACAACGAGCACCCGAGCTACAAATCTTCGCACAAACCTTGAACTGGTAAGAATTACAACAGGAGAATAAAGAAACCAAAATGGTGGAAAGAAGATGAAAGGCCTCAGGTGTTTCCACTATGTTAAAGTGGGACACATAAAGTCATAGTGCTGGTCATTAAAGAAAGGCATTGTGGGAAAACATGTGGTTAACAGAAGCTAAGCCAGTGGCATTAGTGAAGGTTGTAAAGGAGACCCCAATAAGAGCCGTAGAGCTGCAGGAGAGTGCACAGCCAAGGCAGGGGCTGGGTACGGGGTTAGTACCTAACGTTGACAAAGAATTCACCTCTGTGGGTAAAGTTTACTCAGAAAGAATAGGGAGAAGGACAAGAAGTTATAATTTTGAGAGATACAGGATGTAACCAGTCGCTGATAGTAAGAGATGAGCGAATATGCACTCTTTCTGATCTGTTACCCAAGAATGTGGTCATTTGTGGGATAGATGGACAGACGTTTAAAGTTCCCCTATGTAAGATCAAGTTGGAGTCTCAACTTAACACTGGGGAAGTTACAGTGGGAGTGATTGACAGAGTGTCAGTTCCAGGAATCCAATTTGTTCTTGGGAATGATTTAGCAGGATCCAAGGTGGGAGTGACACCCCTTGCTGTGGAGAAGCCCAGGGAAGACCAAGAAACTGAGGAGTTAAAACAGAAATATCCTGGTATTTTCCCAGTCTGTGTGGTAACCACGTCCCACTATCATAAGTCACAGCATGAAGTGAAAAGTAAAAAGAGAAAGATGAAGGAGTTGAAGTTCAGTTAGTGAATACCCTGTTTGACGCAATGGTGCAGGAACATTTTGAACAGGCAAAAGGTCAGATATTAGTGTTTACTCCTGAAAGGCTAAGACGTTTGCAAAAGCAAGACAAAATGATAAAGGTTATATATGTGTGTGTGTGTGTGTGTGTGTGTGTGTGTGTGTGTGTGTGTGTGTGTGTGTGTGTGTGTGTGTGTGTGTGAATGCGTACTCCAAAAAGGGGACTGAAAATATTCCGGAGGGTTATTATCTAAAAGATGAAATCTTAAGACAGGAATGGAGACCACGGCAGGTTAGTGCAGACGAGAAATGGGCCGAAGTGCACTAGACTGTGTTGCCGGTAGCATACAGGCAGGATGTGTTACGGGTAGCACACAAACTGCTTGTAGGAGGTCACCTCGGGGTATGAAAGACTCAGGCTAAGGTACAAGAAAATTTTTATTGGCCTGGAAGGCACAAGGATGTGGCAAATATTTACTGTACGTGTCAAATGGTAGGTAAGCCACAGGCGGTAATAAAATCAGCCCCTTTGTTGACAATTCTGGCATTTGAAGAACCTTCCACACGGGTTATAATTGATTGTGTACGTCCCTCTGGAGAACTAGGAGAGAGAAAGAACTGGAGAAGCAGCTGTTAGTTACTGCCCCACAGATTGAGGAATCTAATCTAGATGATGTGGAGTTTGATGTGCCTCGAAAAAGATTAAAAAATGAAGAAGTCCTTGAGGAGTGGGATAGGTTAGTCAGCTATCTGTCTCAGGAGTACAGAACACAGTTGAAAAAATTGTTACTGCAGTATGAGGACATATGTAAGAATCAGTTGGGGAGGACTAAAGCTATTGTACAAAAAGTAGACATAGGCTTAATCTTTTCAAAGCCAGACAGGTCCAGTTGGAGGTGGGGAGGCCATGCTTGAAGAGGACATTATTGAACCAAGCCAGAGGAGTGGAGTTCACTGATCATCTTAGTTCTCAAAAAGGACAGGGTGCAAAGATTCTGCATGGATGACCGGAAGGTCAACATCGTGACAAAATCGGACTCATATCCAATTCCTAGTTTGGACTGTATCGAGGGAGTCGAACAAGTCAGTTACATCACCAAGTCTGACTTCCTGTGTGGTTATTGGCAGGTTCTTTTATCAGAGTTGGCAAAATGAATTCCTGCACGTGTAACCCCAAATGGGCTATATCAGTTTAAAGTGATGCCCTTTGCAATGAAGAATGTACCTGCCACATTGCAAAAGCTCATGAACAGAGTTGTGGCTAGATTAAGAAACTGTGCAGTCTACTTGGATGATGAAGTTATCTTCAGTAAGCCCTGGAAAGATCACATGGTACAGTTGGCAGAGCTCTTTGAACGACTACAAGAAGCAAAACTGGTAAGAAACTTAAACAAAACTGAATTCATGAAAGCACAGGTGATGTTCTAAGGGCATAACCTTGGTCATGAAAAGTTGACCCCAGGAAACACAAAGCTGAAGGCAGTGACATACTGAGATACCAGCTGCACATTCGGGTGGATACCAAGGATCCTACAGTCTGATTTGAAGAACTGTATGGCATTCTTCTTGGAAAACATTTTTTCATTTAAGGATTATCACTTAACAAAAACAGATTAGCTGGTAATTGATCTTATTATAGGCTTGTTAGAAACTGTGGTTCATCAACAATTCAGTCTGTCCTCAAACAAACAATAGTGTCAGTATTTCAAAACACAATGCACTGATGTTAATTACCACTGAAACTGGGGTTTCTAATTTCAGAATATGTTGTGTGTACTTGGAGAAAATGAGAACAAAGCATCTGCAATAAATTCCTTTGGTTGTTGATTTTTTAAATAAATTAATTGATGGAATGTGATGTGTTTGGCGAAGCCATCATTTATTAACCACTCCTACCTTTCCTTGAGCTGCTGATTGGCAGTCACTTTTTCCAAAGCGACTGGACGTCTTGCAACTTCCTTTCAGAAGGGGATAAATAATGAACTACATTGTAGTGATGTAGTATATTCTTCGAGTAAAAAATGAGGTCTGCAGATGCTGGAGATCACAGCTGCAAATGTGTTGCTGGTCAAAGCACAGCAGGCCAGGCAGCATCTCAGGAATAGAGAATTCGACGTTTCGAGCATAAGCCCTTCATCAGGAATAAGAGAGAGAGAGCCAAGCAGGCTGAGATAAAAGGTAGGGAGGAGGGACTAGGGGGAGGGGCGATGGAGGTGGGATAGGTGGAAGGAGGTCAAGGTGAGGGTGATAGGCCGGAGTGGGGTGGGGGCGGAGAGGTCAGGAAGAGGATTGCAGGTTAGGAGGGCGGTGCTGAGTTGAGGGAACCGACTGAGACAAGGTGGGGGGAGGGGAAATGAGGAAGCTGGAGAAATCTGAATTCATACCTTGTGGTTGGAGGGTACAGGTTGTCCTGGTTGGGTCCAAATTGTGTTGGTTGGAATGTAGTTCGGAGTCCGTGTGGGATCAGTCGGTTCCTTAGGCAGGTGCTGAGGAAGGAGATGTGGCTGTGGTAACGGGTCTGTTTGAAAACGTGGCTGAAGAGCTTCTGTGCAGAGGAGATGACCTGGGGGGTGCAGTGAGAGAGGGACTCACTGAAATCCTTGTAGAGGGAGGAAGAGAGCTTCTTCAAGGAAGGCATCCTTGTAAGAGGATTCGCAGTAGGTTAAAATCTTCGAGTAAAAAATGAGGTCTGCAGATGCTGGAGATCACAGCTGCAAATGTGTTGCTGGTCAAAGCACAGCAGGCCAGGCAGCATCTCAGGAATAGAGAATTCGACGTTTCGAGCATAAGCCCTTTATCAGGAATAAGAGAGAGAGAGCCAAGCCGGCTGAGATAAAAGGTAATCCTCTTCCTGACCTCTCCGCCCCCACCCCACTCCGGCCTATCACCCTCACCTTGACCTCCTTCCACCTATCCCACCTCCATCGCCCCTCCCCCTAGTCCCTCCTCCCTACCTTTTATCTCAGCCGGCTTGGCTCTCTCTCTCTTATTCCTGATGAAGGGCTTATGCTCGAAACGTCGAATTCTCTATTCCTGAGATGCTGCCTGGCCTGCTGTGCTTTGACCAGCAACACATTTGCAGCTGTAGTATATTCTTCCTCAGATAGCTGTTCAAACACCAGGAGTGACAGTGACATTAGTGTTGGTGGAAAAGAAAACAGATTGGAACAGAAACCCTGTCAGAGAGAGGAGCAGAATTTCTTCAAGGTGACCATGCCAAGAAGCAATGTGACAGTGAGCTAAATACGAAATAAAAACTGAAAGAACTGTGAATGGTGTAAATCAGAAACAAAAACAGAAATTGATGGAAAAGCTCAACAGGTATGACAGCATCTGTGAAGAAACATCAAAGTTAACTTTTTGGGTCCAGTGAGCCTTCCTCAGATTGTTCAGAGCTGAAAATGTGTTGCTGGAAAAGCGCAGCAGGTCAGGCAGCATCCAAGGAACAGGAGAATCGACGTTTCGGGCATGAGCCCTTCATCAGGAATGAGATTGTTGTGAGCCTGGCACTGTGACTGTCCCACTAGCTTATGTATTGTCCCCATTGTTAGTACCAGCTTGGTCTGGGCTGCTGCCAACTTTCTTGACAATGTATGCATTGCTGCTCTCTGACAGGCCATTCACAGATGTGTGCTTTGTATTAGGCTTGTGTTCATTAAATAGAGAGTACCAAGTTCCCCTGAGGTTCTGTGTCCATCACGCACCTTTCCACTGCTCCGACCATAAGGATCACTGAACTCAGCAGAAGAAAGAACTTTAAACTGAGACTTTCCCAATTTGAGTCAATTTCCAGGAAGAAAATTCCCTGTGGACATCATTGAATGAGAAAGGAATTACTAATACTCCTCAGTGCAATATCTATCTCTTTGGATGGAAAGTTACAAAACAAATGTTATCATTTCCACAAAGTTCAAGAAAGACAAGTATATCCTTCTTTCCAATTATTCTGACCATGAAGTTGTTTTTCAAATTATGTACACTTTGCTTCAAGGAAATCATCTTGAAATAAAAGGATGGTTTTATCAAGACAGCATTCAAATATTCAATTGTCCATTCCTCAGAGGTGAGATTACTCATTATCTTCATGTTTGTAAACTTAGAAGTCATGTCCTACCCAATTATGATTGGTGTGTTTGTTGAGAACTCAATATGCATGGGAGTTTCTGACCAGATGAACGTTGTATAATATAATATCCATAACTGATACTGTAATTAGTCGCTAATTATTTCATTAAAAGATGCAGTTGAACCAAGATCCATTCTGTATCCAATTAAAACTACCCAGGGTCAGGCAGGGAGATGGATTATGAATACATAACAAACTAAAATGGACATAAGAATCATATTTCAATTCACTTGAGAATTCCAGGTTAATAAACATTCCAAATAGTGTGGAATCCCAGAGAGATTCCAAGCAGACAGGAGACACTAACAGACTAAAGTTAAGAGTCTGTAAGTTTTCATGGTTATGAAAATAAAATGCGCATGATAAAATTTTGAGCAAGTTAAGGAATTGTGTGGAGTAATTTGATGTGTACGAGATTCCAGCACCAGGACTGAAGAGCACAATACAAACACCTGCAGTTGACAGCATGAGGCCTATTGAAATCAGGCCTCAAACCAGGGATGTCAATAGAATACCTCATAGATGTTGACCATTTGTTGAAATTCATTTTTTATTCAGGTGTAAATCCCCACCCTGTCACTATTAAACAAATGGTCAAAACTCCAAACTCTTCTTTAAGTAACGGTTGTACTAACTGAAATCTGTAGCTAAAACATTGCCAGGATATCTCACAACAGAAATCAAACTAGAGAAGAACGAGGCCATTGTCACAATGGTTTCTGCACAGCAACATCTGGTGGTCTGAGGTTGGGTGCTGCCATCAATCCTACCTTCCATACTGAGTAATTATCAGTGTTAGAGGAGAAACCATCAGAGAGTCTTCATAAAGCCACATTGCCTTCCATAACAAGGTGTGATTTATTGTATTATAGCAGTAGGCACAATTAACATTGACTGGTTGCACATAATTACAACTATCAGGAGCCAGAGATGATACTTCTGTTTTAATTAGAATGGCACACAAGGCTGCCAAATTCACAGTTAAAAATCACACAGCACTAAGTTATAGTCTAACAAATTCATTTGGAAGCACTAGCTTTTGGAGCGCTGCTCCTTCATCAGATAGTTTGTGGGGTAGGATCGCAAGACACAGAATTTACAGCAAAAGATCACAGTGTCATGCAATTAAAATGAAATACGGAACAATCCGAGATTGCTGTTCAGTCTTTCATCTTCTAGAATGGGTTGCAGGTTTCGGTTCATTAGTATGTCAATCCCAGAACTTATTTTAAGTCACATTCTTGAGATAATTTAAGGTTTTATAAATAAAGGTGACATCTCAGCTCAGACAATGAATTAAAGGTGTGAGGTCAGAATCTGTATCCCAGTCTTAAGTCAGATGGGTTCTATTTGTAAAGTAAGAATTTATAAAATGTTACATGGAATGAGTGCCAGCGCCGAAATCTGAACCCATTCTAAAAGATGAAAGACTTAACAGCAATCAGGGTTTGTTCAATAAATCAATTCAGTTGAATGCATGACACTGTAATCTTTTGCTATAAATTCTGTGACTTATGATCCTGCATCACTAGTTACCTGATGAAGGAGCAGTGTTCTGAAAACTAGTGCCGCCAAATAAACCTATTGGACTATAACCCGGTGTTGTGTAACTTTTCACTTCGTCCACTCCAGTCAAATACCAGCTCCTTCACATCAATTCATTTGTGAAAGACTTTGCTACATACTCAGATTAGATGGAGCTCAAGCAACTTCAACATTAATACTTCTAGGACAGTGCCTTGAGACAACTGCTCCCCTCAGGCAACTCTCTGTGTGGAATTTACACATTCTCCCTGTGTCTGCATGGGTTTCCTCCGGGTGCTCCGGTTTCCTCTCACAATTCAAAAATGTGCAGATTAGGTGAATTGGCCATGCTAAATTGCCCACAGTATTAGGTGAAGGGGTAAGTGTAGGAGTATGGATCTGGATGGTATATGCTTTGGCGGTTCGGTGTGGACTTGTTGGGCCAAAGGGCCTGTTACCACACTGTAAATCATCTAATCTAAGTAATCTAATCTAATCTAATCTAAACATTTTCATTTTGAAACTTAACGTTTAAATCTCATGTATATCATTAAGTTTCCATTCACAATTACTGCATTTCTCCCCAAGACTCTTCCTTCACAAATACAGACCAATACATCTGTCCAGGACATATCCCCCTTTGATGTGGAAGCTTTGTACATCTGTGGCTTAAGGACTGTTGATCTTGAACTTGATTGGTCTGTGTACCATTTCTCTGCTGGAGGGCCTTTACTTCCTGGATGTCCTCCTCAGAGATGTCATCCTTATTGTTGCTCTATCATCTTATCCAGAGGGATCTTCATCTCCTGAATTTCCTTCACAGAAGAACTTATCCCTGCTTACTCAGGAAGTTACCCTACAACTTTTTCTGAGGGTTCTTTACTGTCAGGAATTTCCATCATGGAAGATGGCTGTTCTCTGAAAGGAAGGATGAGTTTTCCCCTTGTGGGATGCTGGATGATCAGAGCAGGCTATTGATTGTTGGTGGCCATGTGATTCATCTGCAGCTGTCCGTCTGCCTTCCATGGAGAACTGAGCAGCTCAACTTCATTTTGTTCAAGCAAATCTTTATTCTTGAGCACTGATTCATTTGGCTTGATGCTTATAAGGTTATTTGTTCAATCTTTGATTCTCCCTCTGAGGCTGTCTTTCTGGTCAACTCGACATGCTCACATTCTCAGGCATGTAATTGGTGCACTGCTGCTTACTCAGCACTGTCAATGATTCTGACAACTTCACTTTGAGGAACAATGGGTCACAATGTTCTTTGGTGATTAAAGGAATGGAGAATGTTCTCCACCTCCCCACCATCCTGGAAACTCTGTGACATTTTTCCTGCCCCAGTTGTCCATTTGGAGCCCTTCTTTCTCCTGATGGACTTTGATGATCTGGATCATGAAGTGCAAATGAAGTGCAAATGACTCTATGACTCAGTTCAATGGTAGTGTCGTTGCTAAGCATTCTTGAAATTGAGGCTACCCACCCACTGGGCATGGTACTACATCCTATCATAGAGTCATAGCATCATACAGCACGGAAACAGACCCTTTGGTCCAACGCATCCATGCTGACCAAGTTTCCCAAACTGAACTAGCCCTCATTTCACCTAGGTGCCTCCAAACCTTTCCTAATCATGTACCTGTCCAAATATCTTTTAAATGTTGTAACTGTATCTGTATCTACCACTTCGTATGGAAGTACATTCCATACAAACAACATACTCTGCATTAAAAATTTGTCTCTCAGGTAACAGAGACATAAAGATGTACAGCACGGAAATAGACCCTTTGGTCCAACTCATCCATGCTAACCCGATATCCTAAATTAATTTAGTCCCATTTGCGAGCATTTGGCCCATATCCCTCTCAGTCCTTCTTATTTATATACCCATTCAGATGCCTTTTAAATCTTGTAATTGTACCAGCCTCCACTACTTCCTCTGGTAGCTCACTCTATACACACACCACCCTCTGCATGAAAATGTTGCTCTTTAGGTCCCTTTTAAATATTTCCCATCTCATCTTAAACCTATGCCCTCTAGTTCTTGACTACTCCACCCCAGAGAAAAGACCTTGTCTATATACCCTATCCATGTCCCTCATGATTTTATAAACCTCTATAAGGTCACCCCTCAGACTCCGACACTCCAGGGAAAACAGCCCCAGCCTGTTCAGCCTCTCCCTGTAGCTCATTTTTCTCCTCTCACCTCAAAAAATGCCTTCTTGTTTTGAACTTCCTCTGCCCTTGGGAAAAGACTTTTGTTATTCATCTTAACTATGTTACTTCCATGTAAATACTGGATAACAATTTTGTTATTTTAGTAATCTGTAGCAATCTAGTTAACTGGTAAGACCCAAAATGTAGCATTGACCAACTTACGACTTCCATCATGAGTGTGGGTCTCAGAGCCACCATCTCGAATCAGGGAAAGGTGAATGCAGGAGTGACACCAATAAGGTACATTTCCAAAGTCTTGAATCGAATCTCTGCACAGTTCAGCAGAGACGACTGTCATTCCAAAGGGCAGTTGGGTACTGTTTTTGAGGCAGTGTTGACTTCACTAGAGGGAGGAAGTTGGGCATGATGCTTGCAATTATTGTTTCCACTGACTGAACCAGCATTCCTGGTTCAATTACCAGCTCCTCAGGGAATCAGTGAAGTTACTCACCCTTGTTCGATTTGCTACAAAAATATTCTATCATTTCAAAGAGAAGAAGGAATTCGTCAATCATACATTAATTAGGATTTAGAACATAGAACATCGAACATAGAAAAATACAGCGCAGTACAGGCTCTCTGGCCCTCGATGTTGCGCTGATCCAAGTCCACCTAACCTATACTAGCCCACTATCCTCCATATGCCTATCCAATGCCTGTTTAAATGCCCATAAAGAGGGAGAGTCCACCACTGCTACTGGCAGGGCATTCCATGAACTCACGACTCGCTGAGTAAAGAATCTACCCCTAACATCTGTCCTATACCTATCTCCCCTTAATTTAAAGCTATGCCCCCTTGTTATAGCTGACTCCATACGTGGAAAAAGGTTCCCATTGTCAACCCTATCTAAACCCTTAATCATCTTGTACACCTCTATCAAGTCACCCCTAAACCTTCTTTTCTCCAATGAAAACAGCCCCAAGTGCCTCAGCCTTTCCTCATACGATTTTCCTACCATACCAGGCAACATCCTGGTAAACCTCCTCTGCACCCGTTCCAGTGCCTCCACATCCTTCCTATAGTATGGCAACCAAAACTGCACACAATACTCCAGATGCGGCCGCACCAGAGTCTTATACAACTGCAACATGACCTCAGGACTCCGGAACTCAATTCCTCTACCAATAAAAGCCAGTACACCATATGCCTTCTTCACAGCACTATTTACCTGGGTGGCAACTTTCAGAGATCTGTGTACATGGACACCAAGATCCCTCTGCTCATCCACACTACCAAGTATTCTACCATTAGCCCAGTACTCCATCTTCTTGTTACTCTTACCAAAGTGAATCACTTCACACTTAGCTACATTGAACTCCATTTGCCACCTTTCTGCCCAGCTCTGCAGCTTATCTATATCCCGCTGTAACCTGCCACATCCTTCCTCACTGTCAACAACTCCACCGACTTTCATATCATCCGCAAACTTGCTCACCCAACCTTCTAGCCCCTCCTCGAGGTCATTTATAAAAATGACAAACAGCAATGGTCCCAAAACAGGAACAGGAACACCGCTAGTAACTGCACTCCAAGATGAACCTTTGCCATCAACTACTACCCTCTGTCTTCTTCCAGCCAGCCAATTCCTAATCCAAACCTCCAACTCCCCCTCAATGCCACACCTCCGCATTTTTTGCTGTAGCCTATCATGGGGAACCTTATCAAATGCCTTACTAAAATCCATATACACCACATCTACCGCTTTACTCTCGTCTACCTCCTTAGTCACCTTCTCAAAGGATTCAATAAGGTTTGTGAGGTATGACCTGCCCTTCACAAAACCATGCTGACTATCCTTGATCACGTTATTCCTATCCAGATGTTCATAAATCCTATCCCTTACAATTCTCTCTAAGACTTTGCCCACAACAGAGGTAAGACACACCGACCTATAGTTACTCGGGCTATCCCTACTCCCCTTCTTGAACAAGGGAACCACATTTGCTATCCTCCAGTCTTCTGGCACTATTCCTATAGACAATGAGAACATAAAAATCAAGGCCAATGGCTCTGCAATCTCCTCCCTTGCTTCCCAGAGAATCCTAGGATAAATGCCATCAGGCCCAGGGGACTTATCTATTTTCACCCTTTCCAGAATTTCCAACACCTCTTCCCTACATACCTCAAAGCCATCCATTCTAATTAATTGTGACTCAATATTTACATCGGCAACAATGTCCTGTTCCTGAGTGAATACTGATGAAAACTATTCATTCAGTGTCTCCCCAGTCTCTTCAGCCTCCACACGCACCTTCCCACGACTATTCTTGTCTGGACCTATTCCTACCCTCGTCATTCTTTTATTCCTGACATACCTATAGAAAGCCTTTGGGTTTTCCCTAATTCTATCAACCAAGGACTTTTCATGTCCCCTCCTTGCTGCTCTTAGCTCTGTCTTTAGATCCTTCCTGGCTACCTTATAACTCTCAATCGCCCCAATTGAACCTTCACGCCTCATCTTTACATAGGCTGCCCTCTTCCCTTTAACAAGGGATTCCAATTCCTTATTAAACCACGGCTCCATCCCTGCCTGACAGGTACATACTTATCAAGGACACTCAATAGTTGCTCCTTGAACAAGCTCCACATATCGATTGCACCCTTCCCTTGAAGCCTACTTTTCCAAGCCACGCATCCTAAGTCATGCCTCACTGCATCATAATTTCCCTGCCCCCAGCTATAACTCTTGCCCTGTAGTGTACACTTATCCCTCTCCATCACTAGAATAAAAGTCACCGAATTGTGGTCACTGTCCCCAAAGTGCTCACCTACCTCCAATTCTAACACCTGGCCTGGTTCGTTACCCAGAACCAAATCCAGTATGGCCTCACCTCTTGTTGGCCTGTCTACATATTGTGTCAGGAAACCCTCCTGCACACATTGGGCAAACACCGACCCATCTAATGTACTCGAGCTATAGCTTTCCCAGTCAATATCTTGAAAGTTAAAGACCCCCATAACAACCACCCTATTACTTTCACTCTTCTCCTGAATCATCCTCGCAATCCTTTCTTCTACATCTCTAGGACTATTAGGAGGCCTGTAGAAATCTCCTAACAGGGTAACATCACCTTTCCTATTTCTAAGCTCAGTCCAAAAGGGGTGTGTGTGTGTGTGCGTGTGTGTGTGTGTGTGTGTGTGTGTGTGTGTGTGTGTTTTATCAAGCCAAAGAATGTCACTGATTGGAAATTGTGACACTTTGCAAATACAGGGACTCCTAAATTCATTATTAAGCATTCCTGGGTCAGATTCAGACGTGGAGGAAATCTCCTTCAAACACTGCACCAACATAATTTCAGAAGTCCAAGCTCAGATGTATCACTGCAATTTTCGCTCATAAAGTCCACTTCTGACTTTTCCCACAGCCCCTTATTGATTGTCAAAGGGGTGCAGTACATATTCAGCAAACTACAAAATTCAGAAATATTATTTTAATCTCCACATCCTGAGCATTGATATTAATTATGAATAGTTAGGATCCACACACTGATCCTTTCAATACCCCACTGGTCACAGCCACCCAGAAAATAACCCATTCTGTCCAACTCTGCTTTCTCCCTATTAACCATGTTCTCAATCAATGCTAATATATATCCTGAAGCCCCATGTATTCATTTTGTTTATTAATCTCTTATGTGGGAACTTATCAAAAGCCTTCTGAAAATTTAAATATATCACTTCCACCTATTTCTCGTCATCCATTCTGTTAGTTACATCCTCAAAAATATCTGACATGTTTCTCAGAGATGATTTTCCTTTTATATATGCATGCTGATATTGTGTAGTCTTACTATTTGTTTTCTAAATGCACCATTATCACATAATTAAGTATAGATTCTAACATTTTTACAACAACTAACAGATCCATGGTTTCCTGTTTTCTCTCCACCTCCTTTTATAAACAGTGGGGTTTCACCCACCAAGTGAGTTGCTGGAATGTATAAAGATGACCATCCGCACAGCCACTATCTCTTCAGCCATCTCTTTCACCTTTCTTCCTAACAGTACTGTGGGTGCCCCCACAACACTAGGTCTGCGAGAAGGAAGTTCATTAAGAAACTTCTCCAGCACAATTAAAGAGGGGTGATAAATGTTAGCCCAGTCAGTGATGCCTACACCACAGAAACAAATTAATGAAAACGATATAATGCCAGCAGTTCTATTCATCCATTGAAGTGCAATATTATATATTTTGCATTGTTTAAATTTCATTTATGGAAATGAAGTTTTGGAATGATTAGAAATCTGTGCATATTTATGAGTTTTTTGAGGTTTCACACAATAGAAATATTCTTAATGATGACCATCTGTGTCCTCACCAAGTTGACAGCCATTCCCATTAAGCCAGAAATACATTACTCTGTAAGTGCATGTGAAAAGGGTCATGGAAATAAAAACAAGTACTTCTTGTGATCTTTTGTGTTGAAAGACTTCTTAGTAATTGGATTTTCTTTATAATGTACAAAGGCATCTGTGCAGAATCTCCAGGTGCCTAGAGTGTTATTGGACGTAATGGAATTCGACAGGACATATAACGATGCAGATGGTTCCAAGTCAAAGTAAGACAGGGCAGCTGGTGCAATGAAGCTTCTCTGACTACGGTGGTGTACAGAAATATTGATATGGTCAGACACCTGAAGCAATTAAACCATCTGTTAGATCCAGTGATCTGGTCACACATGGCCATCCAACTGACCACCTTCTCAGAAATCAAACTGATTTAGAGAAACGGTCATAAATGATCGATTACTATTTACTCTTTTCTCCAGCCTTGAGTCTAGAGAATGCCCAGTCCTATTGACCCATTGGGTATTAAGTCTGGATTTTGGCAGGATGTGGCAGAAATTCTGGCCCTGGATAGAACTCGTTTCCATCAATAAAGAGACAACAAAACAGAAGCAAGTCCAAAGAAAATCTTTGATTAAGTTTGAACAGAAAATTGAAAGAAATACCAGCGTGATGTAATAAAGCTATTCAGAAAATCAGGACAACATTTCCTCCACAATAAGGGATCAATTTACTGAATAGTTAAAAAGACATGGATTAATCAGACAGCCAACATGGATTTGCAAAGTACAGTCATGCTTGGCTAATCTAACTGAACTGTTTGAAGAAATCACAGACAGTGTAAAGAAAGGGATGTAGCAAATGAATACACAATTTTCAGAGGCCATTTGATAACATGTTTCATTAAAGAGCTCTTACATGGAATGGAAAGGAATGGATCTGTGTGAACAGTGAACACAAAGCAGCCAGTAGGTAAAATGAAGTTTGGTCAGAGGTTAGGATGTGGGAACCTTGGAGATTAAGGTGTTCTAAAAATCTACAGTGCTGCTGTTTTGGTTTTTAGTTTATGTAAATGAGTTGGGCAAGGGCAATGATAAAGTCATTTGCAAATGAAGCAACAATGGCATTCAAAAGTAAGAAATGGGAGCAGGAATTGATTAATAATCAAATGCTCAAACTTGATCTGCTCCTGGCTCGCCTCCTCTTTTGTTGCAGACATCTCATCGTCCACAACTATCCAATATTTCAAAAATCTATCTATCTCCTCTTTCAACCCATTCAGTGATCTAACCTCCACATTCACCAGATGTGGGCATCACAGGCAGACAAGCATTTATCAGCCATCCCTAATTGCTTAGAGGGTGGTTAAGTGCCAACCACATTGCTGCAGGACTGGAATCACATGTTTGCCAGAACTTGTTAGGAAAACATTCTCCTTCTCCAAAGGATATTGGTGAGTTAGGGGGTGAGCTTTATTTTGACAATTGACAATTGTGGTAACCTTAATGTTGTTGATTCCAGATATTTATTGAATTCAATTATCTGACATCCCAGAATTTGAAATGGGTCTCCAGTACGTTACCAGGGTTGCTGGAGTAATAGTCCAGTGATAGTAGCACTAGGCCATCACCTCCCCTTTGGGTGAAGAGGTTCCCTCGTTCTTAAATGAGTGTCCATTTATTCTGTAACTATGCCCCCTAGCTCAGGATTCTCACACATGTGGGAATGTGAGGAGCTCATGCAGTGAGCGGCGGGAGTGCCCAACGTGCTGCCTGAGAGTGTGCCGATGGAGGGTGTGCTTCAGTCAATGTTTTCAAGAGCAAAGACACAGCTATCTGAGAAGGACAAATGTGCAGGATTAGGGGGAGAAGGTAACAGAATTACACCAAAGGATACAGGATACTGAGGTGAGGAGAAACATCTTCATCCTGAGAGTGGGGAGGCTGTTGAATTCTCTCCCACAGAAAGCAGTTGAGACAAAACTATTGAATATTTTCAGGAAGGAGGCAGCTATATTTCTTAAGGGTAAAGGGATCAAAAGGAATGCAGTGAAAGCAGGAAGAGGGGGAGTTGGATGATCAGCCACAATCATGTTAAATGGTGGAGTGGCCTTGCTGGAAAAGCACAGCAGGTCAGGCAGCATCCGAGGAGCAGCAGAATTGACATTTCAGGCCAGACCCTGACTCTCCTGCTCCTCGGATGCTGCCTGACCTAATGTGCTTTTCCAGCAACACACTCTCCACTGTTTCAAAGGTGATTTTTGAATGATTAGAGGTGGATAATATAGGGAATTTAAATTTTAATGCGATGTGAGGTGCATTTCTAAATGTTCATCCATGTAACGTATATCACAGAGATTTCTGTTCTTATTGAAACAGAAATCTGGACGTTTATTAACATCTAACTACATACACTGATATGTCATTTCAAAACAGTGTATACAGTCTGGATTCTATGCTTGCTAATATTACAATAAGATTACATACCATTACGATCTAGACCAAACCCCCTCAAACTGTTCAGAAGATAAACAAGGGGAAGGTGATGGTCTTATGGTGTTAATCCAGAAACCAGATTCATGTTGTAGGGCCCAGGGATTGAATCCTGCCATGGCAGGTGGTGGAATTTGTATTCAATAAAAAAAATGGAATTAAAAGTCAACTGATGATCATGAAACCATTGTCAATGGTCAGAAAAATCCATCTGGTTCAGTCATGTTCTTTCGGGAAGGAAATCTGCCATCCTTACAGAGTCTGGCCTACATGTGACTCCAGACTGACAACAATGCGGTTGACACTCAACTGCTCTCTGAAAAGGCCTCACAAGCCACTCAGTTGTATTAACCACTAGAAAGTCACAACAAAGATTTGAAATCGGATGAACCACCTGGCATTGGTCTCAAAACCGGAACAGCCAACGGCAAAATCACAAACAGCCCTGTCGACCAGGCGAAGTCCTCCGGGGTGAGTGCCTGAAATTGGGAAAGCTGTCTCACAGCTCAGTCAAGCAACAGCCTGACATACTTTACAGATAACACCCCCCCAGACACCACTGTCACTATCCCTGGAAATGTTCTGTCCCACTGACAGAACGGACCCAGGCAGAAGTGGTGGCACAGTGGGATACAGTCAGGAGGGAGTTGTCCTGCGAGTTCTTGACATTCACTCGGGGCCCCAAGAAGTCTTATAGCTTCAGGTTAAACATGGGCAAGGAAACCTCTAATTGGTTATTACATACCATCCTCCTTTGGCTGATGAATCAATACTCCTCCATGTTGAACAACATTTGGAGGAAGCACTGAGTGTGGCAAGGGCAGAAAATGTACTGTGAATGGGGTATTTCAATGCCCATCGTCAAGAGTGGCTCAGCGGCAGCATTACTCATTGAGCTGGTCGGCTCCTAAAGGATATAGCTGCCTGACTGGGTCTGCAGCAGGTGGTGAAGGTACCAATCTGCTGGCTGCAGAAGCATCTGTCCATGTCAGTACAGGTAAAAGTGACCACCACACTGTCCTTGTGGAGATAAAGTCCCACCTTCACATAAAGAATAATCTCCATTGTGTTGTGTGGTACTATCACCGTGCTAAATGGTTCAGACTTTGAACTTATCTAGCAGCTCGAGAGTGGGCATCCATGAGGCGCTGTGGGCCATCAACTGTACTCCAGCACGATCTTCAACCTCATGGCCTGTCATATCCCCCACTCAACCATTACCATCAAGCCAAGGAATCAACCATGGAGACTGCAGAAGGGCATGCCAGGAGCAACACCAGGTGTACCTAAACATGAGGTGTCAACCTGCTGAAACTACCAAACAGGACTATCTGCATGACAAACAGCACAAGCAGCAAGTGATAAACATAGCTAAGCAATCCCACAGCCAACAGATCAGATCTAAGCTCTCCAGTCCTTTCATATCCAGTCACGAATGGTGGTGGACAACTAAACAACTCACTGAAAGAGGAGTTTCCTCAAATATCCCCCTCCTCAATGATGGAGGAGCCCAGCACGTCAGTGCAAAAGGTGAGGCTGATGCTTTTGCAACAATCTCCAGTCAGAAGTGCTGAGTGGATGATCCATTTTGGGCTCCTCCAGTGGTCCCTAGTGTCACAGATACCAATCTCCAGCCAATTCAATTCACTCTACATAATATCAAGAAACAGCTGGAAGTACTGGATACTGCAAAGGCAATGGGCCCAGATAACAATCCAGCAATCGCACTGAAGACGTGTGCTCCAGAATGTGCCTCTCCCCTGGCCAAGCTGTTCCAGTAGTTACAACACTGGCATATACCTAACAGTGTGAGAAACTGTCCTGTATATAAAAAGCAGGACAAATGCAACCTGGCCAATTACTGCCCCATCAGCCCACTCTTCATCATCAGTAAAGTGATCGAAGATATCATCAAAAGTGTTATCAAGCAGTACCTGCTCAGCAATAACCTGCTCAGTGATGCCCAGTTTGTGTATCCCCAGGGCCACTCAGCTCCTGATCTCATTACAGCCTTGGTTCAGACATGGACAAAAGAGTTGAATTCCAGAGGTGAAGTGAGACTGGCAGCCCTTGACATCAAGGCTGCATTTGACTGAATATAGCATCAAGGAGCCCTGGCAAAACTGGAATCAATGGGTATCAGGGAGCAAACATTCCACTGGTGAGAGTCACACCTGGCATGAAGGAAGATGGTTGTGGTTTAGGAGGGTCAGTCATCTCAGCTCCAGGTCATTTCTGCAGGAGTTCCTCAGGGTAACGTCCTAGGCCCAACAATCTTCCGCTGCTTTATCAATGAATTTGCCTCTGTCATAAGGTCAGAAGTGGGGATTTTCACCGATGATTACACAGTGTTCAGTATCAGTCGCAACTCCTCAGATACTGAAGCAGTCCAGGCTTGGGCTGACAACTGGCAAATAACATTAACAACACACAAATGTCAGACAATGACAATCACCAAAACGAGACACTCTAACCAATGCTCTTTGACATTCCTTGGTATTACCATCATTGAATCCCCCACTGTCAACATCCTTGGCATTATCATTGACCAGAACCTCAACTGAACTCACCACATAAACACAGTGGCTACAAGAGCAGGTCAGAGACTAGGGAGACTGTGGCAAGTAACTCACCTCCTGCCAGTCCAAAGCCTGTCCACCATCTACAAGGTACAAGTCAGGAGTGTGATGGAATACGCCCCACTTGCCTGGATGGGCGCAGCTTCAACAACACTCAAGAAACTTGACACATTCTAGGACAAAGCAACCTGCTTGATTGGCACCACATCTACAAACATTCAATCCGTCTACCACCGGTGCTCAGTAGCAGCACTACAGAAATTCACCAAAAATCCTTAGACAGCACCTTCCAAACCCTTGACCACTTCCATCAAGAAGGATATGGGCAACAGGTAATTGGGAACACCAGTACCTGCAAGTTCCCCATCCAAGCCATTCATCACCCTGAATTGGAAATATACCACCATTCCTTCACAGTCATTGGGTCAAAATCCTGGAATTCTCTCCCTACTGGCATTGTGGACCAACCCACAGCAAGTGAATTGCAGTGATTCAAGAAGGCAGCTCACCCCCACCTTCTCAAGGGCAAATAGGGATGGGCTATTAATACTGACCAGCCAGCAACATTCAAGCCCCACAAATGAATATTTTTTTTAAAAATCCTAACCATTTCTATTTTAAAGGTAAATGTAAGGTGTTGCATTCCAAATGCAATTTGATTGGTTAAAGTAATGGATTAAATGCAAAACACACTTTATTCATCCACTATTGTTAAAATACAACAAAAGAAAGAAGGAATTTACATAACTTAACTCTACTGGAACATTTAACAAAACAATAGATACAGTAACAATTACTAATTAACTGTTCCAAAATAGTAACACCCCATAAACACACTCCTTGGCAAAAGTCAAATTCAGACACAGATTGTCTCACACGCAGTTCTCTAATTCAGGAGGAAAGAATATCAAAAGATAATTCTGATAGAGAGAGAGAACTCCAGCTTTCCACTGTAGCACAGAGAGATGTGGCAGCTTTTTACAATCCCCGCAGCTTCTGCCAAAAATTAATGAAAAATCCTGGTTCTGTGGCAGTTTGACCACACACATTCAGACTGGTTCTATTGTTCCAACTTCAAGATAAAGCTTAAGGCCTCACACGATGTTTACTTTAGCAGCTTTCCAAAAGCTCGCTGACCCTGTTTAAAATCCCTCTATAAAATCGAAGGACAAAATAACCTCTTAAAGCCACTGCATTGTCACAATACAGAATTGACTTACTGACAAGCTAACTAGCAGACTAACTAACTAGCTGACTAACCAACTGGCTAACAGACAGACTGGCTAGCATACTGACTGTACCGAGAGTAAGATAGATACTAGTTATGCCCCAGCACCCTATTCTGCGATATTATCTCACAGGTACAGTGCTTCCTGAGATCTGTGCGGCAATACAACACAGCTCAGCACCAAGTACTGAGCCCATCCTGCCATCAGGTACAGTCTGAGCAAACAACTAAGTTGTGATGACAACTTGGGGTTGGGATCACAGGTTTCCAGTGAGACTGAAGCTGGTAGCTCTGATTTTCTGATGTTATTTTACCGTGTGCTCTGATCCATCCATGACACCATTTCAGACACACAAAACAGCAGCAGCCACAACATATTGGTCAAACTGAGTTCATCACAACACAAACGGAAATCTACCTCCAGGTTATGGATGCTGCTGGAAGGAGGTTGTAAGTTGATGATAAATGGAAAGAGGCAACTTGATAAAATGAAACAGGAAAGGGGGACTTACGGCAAAAGAAATGATGACCCCATTGTGACAGATCGGACCAAAATCCCAAGAGAGTCAACAATGGAGGAAACCCAAGGGATAATGATGCAGTTATCAACATACCGAGCATCACAAAAAGGTCAAATCCAGTAAGGAAGGCTGGCATGACACGGTTTACTCAGAGTGTGTGTGACTCAAGCCTCGGGGACTCGAGGTAAGCTTCATTGGCTGGTTGGGGATACAGACTGGTGCCAAGAGCATGCATTCAATTCCTGCATTTTGCTGAAATTCCTGGGAAACACTCTCCTTCTCAAACTCTCCCCATGCAGTTACCTGACGGAGAAGCAGCAAACTGCAAGCTTGTGATTTTAAATCGACCTGTTGGACAATAACCTGATGTCATGTGACTTCTGACTTTGTCCATCCAAGTTCAATACTGGCACCTCCACTTCATGATCTTTTTTTCACTCAATGGTAATCAGACCATTCAGTAGATGTTCTAAAGTTGCTAGAATGTCCACCTCATGTGAAAGATAACAATAACGTAAACTGTTAACAGGATGAATCTCACTGCAGTTCCTCACAATAACTTAGCATGAGGTGGCTAGTTAATGGAATCCTAGGCATTGGATATTCAAGACTTATTCATTTATGTTGGGAAATATTGAGTAGCTAGTTATTGCAGTTCGAAACAAACAGATCGTATTCTCTGGAATTAGCTGGGGATGAACTTAATGACTTTGTCAGCATATTTCGTTTGCACTCATGAAAGATGAGCTCTAATTATATTCACACTCCACCATTGCAAAAAGAGAAAGAAAACTCTTTGACTGCTACTTTACAGGGCTGCACACAGTTAGTTCTCTATTCCAGATATTCCTGGGAATTTGTTCCATTGCAAAGGACACTTGACTCAAGCAAAACAAAAAAAGAAAATTATGGAGTGAACGACTGAGCGCGTTTTGAGAAAATTTGCAGCTCAGGTTGAGGTTTTGGATGTAGGTTTGCTCGCTGAGCTGAAAGGTTCATTTCCAGACATTTTGTTACCTTACTAGGTAACATCTCCAATGGACCTCATGCTGAAAATTCCTGCTTTCTATTTATATGTTTGGGTTTCTTTGGGTCAGTAATGTCATTTCCTGTGGTGAATGACTTACAAAAATAGCTGTGCCACCTGTATCTTTCCCAGAACTCTCCACTTATTCTCACAAGACACCATTAGAAAATATTTATGGTAACTCCATTTCCATCAAAATCAACAATCATGACTTTTCTTCAATTCAGCCAGTTTAATTCTACTTTCATTTGGAAAATTTAGACAGCATTGCTTGGAAATGCCTTCAGTTGTTGACAAGAATTTATTCTGACTATTCTTTATTTAAAACCCTTGTTATCAGACAGGGTTTTCTTTGTACTGTATATGCTTATGCAAAAATCAAATTTTTTAGCCTATTTTTAAAGGTCTAACTTATAAGGTTGACTAATACATGGGTACTAGTTTGGAAGGGCTGAAATTCATGCTTCAGTTTAAAGTACTGTGTTATTAGTAGAAGTCAATTTGATCACACAACTAATCCCGAGTAAAGATGAAAAACACAATGAATCATGGGAAAGGCCTAAAAGCAAGAGAAACAAGAATGAATTACTGACAGTAAATTTTATTTATACATACCAGTATGAAAATTTAACATGTCACAGATTCATTGAAATCCTGCAAAATCACACTGTTCAACATTGTCATGGCTGGTATAATGGCACACTTAAAATGAAACATTTATTAAATTCTGAATGTGTAAGGGTCTTGAACATTCCTGTCAAATCCTTCCGTTTCCTTTCCATTTACTCTCATATTAGAATTAGAATTCCTACAGTGTGGAAACAGGCCATTCGGCCCAACAAGTCCACACCAATCCTCCGAACAGCAATTAACCCAGACCCATTCCCCTATGTTTACCCCTGACTAATGCATCTAACCTACACATTCCTGAACACTATGAGCAATTTAACATGACCAATCTACCTCTCCTGCACATCTTTAGATTGTGGGAGGAAACTGAGCACCCAGAGGAAACCCATGCAGACATAGGGAGAATGTCTGTGTGGATTTGCACAGTCACTTGAGGTTGGAATCGAACCTGGGTCCCTGGTGCTGAGAGGCAGCAACAAACCTCAGGAACATTAACAAATTTGTCAAAGAATTTAAGATGTATGTAGCTAATATATCTCACTTTTATTCAGATATAATGGCACAATTACAATGATTAACTTCACAATGATATTAACTTTTGGATTTGTGGTGAACAAACTGCAATAAGTACTGATAGACTTAATTCCGGTCTGAATGAATCAATCAAACATGTTGTAATAAAGCAAGTGGGTTGAGCAGAATTATGAATGAATGAATGAATGAATGAATGAATGAATGAATGGAGACGCAATATAGTAAACAAACAGCAAAGGGTAGAGTTACCAGTATGAATGAATGAACGCGATTTTATTTAAGTGGGATTAATGGGAACAGGTAGTTTTCTTTGTAAGAGGTTTATAATGCGATAGAGTAGGATCAAATTCTACATGAGAAAATACAAGACATTTTGGCCAAAAATAAGGGGTTGACTTCTAATGTTATTTTTGATTTTGACCATGAGAACCATTCCCCTCCTGATGGTGAAATATGACTGGTGCAGAGTCTCCTTTCAGTAAAACTTTCAGTACCTGTCAATAAAGTGTGCTCACGTGCTCAAAGACAATTTCTTAACCCAATGCATTATATTAAGACTTCTTTTTCTGGAAGGTTTTACTTTGAAAAATATTTTATTGTACATTGAAGAGGATAATTAATTTGAACCAATTGCAGAAACTCTTGCAAGATCAAAGTGATTATTTGGTGCAGCCAAAATGAAGATTGCCAGTCCCTCAAGTTGAAAGAACTTTAGGTGATGCTAACCCCAGCTCTTCCATCATGTTTTTAATTAAGACATTCTACAATGTATTCAATGCAAGGTTTATAGTTATGTTAATCTGATAACATTTGTTTTATTTTCGTTCATCATTAAAAAGGCTTTGGAATTACTGGAGGCAATTAAGGGTCAGTTAGGAGTCAGTTCCCTCTGTCACTCACTGTGGAAGTAGAGATGTCATGGCCATTAGCTGATGCTATTTCAAACAACTAATTCCCAATGGTTCATAAACAGGGAAACATTTTGCATCAAAATCATTTATGAAATTGTTGGAAGGAAATGTTTGCATTGCTACAAGCTCTCTGACATGTTGTACTTAAGAATGCAGGAAGATAAGCAACAAGTTAGCAATGTGAGGTTGAGGTACTGGATGGTTAATGTATGGTTTTCCTTTGCAGGAAAATCTGGTCTGATATCATAAGGATGGATCAGACAACTTGTGAGATCAGGAAGATTCACTTGAGTGAATACTAATGGTGATACTGCTGTTATAAATGCAATGTATCATTAATGATGATTGTAAGTCCCAGTGAACTTACATTACACTAATTGCTTGGAAATCATCAATTGCCCAGTTTAAAACTCGAAAAGCAGATTAGATAATTAACCTCCCATGTTGACCAACCCAGCTCTACAAGATTGACTGTAAGTCCGAGGCCAGCATTTGATCCACTGATCATCCATTTGTATGGGAAAAGATTCAGATTTAAACTTTTGGCATTTCAATAAAAAAGCAAGGATTATTGTTGATGGAAACACAGTGGCTCTGCAGGAGACAGACAGCTGCCTGGATCAAAGATGGTGCTGTCAGTTTAATGAGAGGTCAGTGTCACAGTTAAACTCCTGAGTTCACTGAAATCAACAAAACTTCCTGAAGAGATGATTGCCAGAAACATTTCAACATAAAATTGAGCACTTTGGAAGAAATTCCTAGGAGGATGCTTTGTTTGAAATAACTCCCTGACTTTATTGAGACTCTTTCCTGCATCTTAGTTACTGTAAGTACTGACTGGAATGGAGCAGGATTCACACCATGGATTGCTCAGGAGTGATCAGATGTATCGATTTCTGCTGATTGTGGGTTTAATTAAGAAATTCCTATCCACATCCCCATCTCCAACTGCAATCCACTCACCAAAAGAGAAGAATCTCTGCAAAGCTTCAAAATTACTATGAACCTTGATGGGCATCCAGAAAATCTTGTGGCAGTTTATGTCACTGTGTGTGAGAGACTCTCTTCTTAACAGAAGCAAAGCACTTAATAGCAAGTAGAAGGTTTGACACAGCGGTTCCATCTGCATATGCCCAAAGGCAGAGTAATGATGTCACTGGTCCCATCTGCACATGCACTGGTGGCCATTTTGACATTCTGAAGATTTGTCCCTGGGAAATAAAATGCCTTGTAGTTAATGTTGGAATGTCCTCTCAGTCATGATTGGGTCAGCTCATTTCTCGCAAAGAAACATCCATCCAAATTGTACAATCATATCTTAAAGAACACAGGTCTAAATATTCAGAAAGGATCCAATCAATTCTATTTTTCATGTCAGCTGAAGTGAGATATTGCCCAGCACTGAGCAGTATGTCTTCAGGAGCTTGAAGGAGGTTTGACATCCTTGTTATCAGACAGGATTTTCTTTATAATTGCTTCTTTCTTTACTGCAGCTTGCATTGCGTTGTAATTCTATTTTTAATTTTATTTTTGATGTTGACCATGAAAACCATTCTCCTTGTCCATGAACTGTGATGGTGAAATAAGACTAGTGCAGAGTCTCCTTTTAGTCAAAGCTTTCATTATCTGCCAATGAAAGACCAGCCCTTTACAAAGAGTAAACAAAATGCATTTTGACAATTGGAACATCATCCTTTCACTTCAAATTTAATTTTTAAAATATGCAAAGGTCAGGGAATGAATTATTCTCTGAAAGCTGTTGAGAGTCTAAATGATAGTTACATCTCATTCCTTAGGGAACACAAGTCTTTTATCCAGCATAAATCTATCCTTGAAACTGACTACTTCATAGAGATTTATTGTGTTGAAATGATTCAGCAGAGTATTCGGGTAAACCTGGAATAGAAACAAAAATAGATTTCCTAATTGTGTCTAATTGATTTCCTTTAAGTATCTTTAAGTGCCAGAGGACTAGAGAATTGTGATCGTTACATCTTTGTTCAAAAAAAAGGTGTGAAGATAAACCCAAGAAGAGAAAGCTTTTAGATATGGTAATCTGGTACAAAATTAACAGCAACTTCAACAACCATTGATTAATTCAGGAAAGACACACAGATTGGTTGAGCATATCGAGTAGGCAGCCAATTTGTTTGAATTTTTTTGTTGAAATCTGTTACTGCTGGTCCTCAATTCTTTAGAATTCCTAGTTAAAAAGCGATGAAATGGCTCCCATTTTTTATTCAAAATGTCCACACCCCTCAGTTTTTTGCAATTATACCAACTTGAAAAAAAGTTCCCTTCCCTCCATGGATACCTTTTCCCAGCCCAAACCTGCTTGTACTTTTAAAGGAGCCAAATTAACCAGGATTTCTTGAGCTGAAGAGTAAGTTTAGACAATAAATAGGACATACATTTACATAGAATAGAACAGAGCGGTGAATCCAAAAAAGGTAAAAGTTTAAAAGGAATATATGAAATTGTCTTTTGTTTGTCTATGATGAATCATTTATGAAACATTGCAACCATTGAATAGGGGGATTCCAGCAGGGATAACTTTGATTCCACAATCAGCTGGAAGCAATTTGATAATTTTCCTTCAACAGTGTCTGTATTGACTTGTTTTCTTCAACCAGAGAGAGTTTATTTATTTTGGTGCCTAGCAGAGGTTCCCAGCTGTGTCTCTCCATAGTACACTTTAGCACTGTAAAACCTAAACCTCAGGGCAGCTCACAAGCACATCAACATTCAAGCACATCGACACAATATAGTGCAGTTTGCGTTTTTTCAATATAACATTACCCCAAATGCAGCTGCCTCGACACTCCTCCAATGTGACATTCCAAGCGCCCTCACTAGGTTCATTTTAGTCCACACGGAGAATTCCAACAACCACTGAATTTACATCCTCAGCAATATTTTGTGGTGTTTTTAATGCTATACTTAAAACTTGAATATATCCCTGATTAATTTGGGCACATGATCTGTTTTCATTAAATCAAATTCTAAAAGGTCTTTAATAAATTGAAATCAAAAGGATATTGACATCAATGGTTATAAAGGTGAGTAAGTTACAACAAAGTAGTGAACAGTTGCTTTTCAGACAGGGAAATATATACAACAGAGTTCCTCAAAGATCGAGATTATGATCACTTCTTTTCTTGGTACATGTTAATGATCTTGACTTGGCCACTCATGGTTCAATGTCATTACAAACATTACAGATAGTATAAAATACAGGATCATAAGTTTTATGAATAGAACCTTCAGTGAAAAAGGAAATAAATTATATGAACACTTTTTATGAACAAAAAGACATTGTGTCAGCCTCAACTGGAGTATTGTATCCTATTCTGACCACAAGTCTTAAGGATGTGAAAGCTTTAAAACATTTGTACAGAACGTTTATGTGAATGATTACAAACGTAAGAATGGACTGGAGAAGCTGGGTTGTCTGACAGCAGAGAGATGACAGAGACATCCGTAACCATGAGGGGTTTGGTCGTTAGGAGAAAGAAACTGATCCCTCTGGTGGAAGGATTCAACAACCAGAGAGCACTGATTGACAGCGAATAGCAGAAGGGACAATGGTGGCACAGTGAACAGCTTTTGTTTGTAGTGAATGGAATTCAGTGCCTGAGAATATGGTGGAAGCAGATTCACACAGGGGCTGCGAATAAGTACCAATGAGAAAATACGAAAAAGACTGAGAATCACATCAGCATGATCGAATGATGGAACAGACCTGATGGGCCAAATGGCCTAATTCTGCTCCAATGTCGTATGGACTAGAGATGGGCACTTACTGATCTACTCTTGCAGAGTACCAACACAGACATAATGGATTGAATGGCCTCCCTCTGTGCCATTTCCATCTAATGATTCAATCTGCTTTTGCACTTTATTTCCTTATACTTCTCTGTCAGCTGCTTGCCCTCATAGCCTTGCTCAAATTCTCTTCATATTATATTGTTGTGCCTCTTCATCTCCAACTGCCACAGTGACATTGACTACCTCAACCTTTCCACCCCTCTCCCCCACTCTAATCTCTCACCCTCGCTACGTGCAGCCCACCACCCCTCCGCTCCAACCCCAATCTCACCATCAAACCAGCAGACAAGCAGGGGAGGGTACAGTCGTAGTTTGGTGCACCGACCTCTACATTGCTGAAGCCAACATATGGACACCTCCTTCTACTGCGTCCTCGACTACGATCTCACCTCCCATCACCAAGCCATCATCTCCCAGGCCATCCACACTGTCATCATCTCTGGGGATCACCCACCAACAGCCTCCAACCTCATTGTCCAGGAACCCCGCATCCCCTACCAAATATTCACAAACATGACTTCCCTGGTCAACCCATCGTCTCAGACTGTTCCTGCCCCACTGAACTCATCTCTGCATACCCTGACACTGTCCTGTCCCCCTTGGTCCAGAAACTCCCCACCTATGTTCGGGACACCATCTACAGCCTCCAGGACTTTTGTTTCCTTGGCCCTCAAAGCCTCATGTTCACCATAGACATCCAGTCCCTGGACACATCTATCTGCCATGATAAAGGCCTCCAAGCCTTCTGTTTCTTCCTGTCCCAACGACCCAATACCCTTTCACTGACACTCGCATTCGATTGGCTGAATTGGTCCTCATCCTCAACAATTTTTTCTTCGAATCCTCCCACTTCCTTCAGATCAAAGAGGTAGCCATGGGCACCCGCCTGGTCCCCAGC
The DNA here is from genome assembly GCF_020745735.1 of Hemiscyllium ocellatum. Classification (NCBI taxonomy): domain Eukaryota; kingdom Metazoa; phylum Chordata; class Chondrichthyes; order Orectolobiformes; family Hemiscylliidae; genus Hemiscyllium; species Hemiscyllium ocellatum. The sequence goes on along the minus strand of NC_083434.1, from coordinate 47,065,031 downwards.
TATGCCTGCCTCTTCATCGGTTACATGGAACAGTCTATCTTCTGCAGGTACACCAGGACCATTCCCCACCTTCCCCTCCACTATATCGATAATTATATCGGCGCTGACTCGAGCTCCCATGAGGAGGTTGAACAGTTCATCAACTTCACTAACACCTTCCACCCTGACCTCAAATTTACCTGGATCATCTCTGACACCTCTTTCCCTTTCCTGGACCTCTCCATCTCCATTTCCGGCGACCAACTCAACCTCAATGACACCCACAGCTACCTGGATTACACCTCCTCCCACCCTCCCTCCTGTAAAAATGCTACCCCTTATTCCCTATTCCTCCACTGCATCTGCTCCCAGGATGACTGATTCCACCATGGAACATCCCAGATGGCCTCCTTCTTCATTTCCCCTCCCATGTGGTTGATGATGTCCTCCAGTGCATCTCATCCACTTCCCACACCACTGCCCTTGAACCTCACCCCTCCAGCTGCAACAAGGACTGACCCCCCTTCTCATCACCTTCCAACCCACCAACCTCCAGATACATTGCATCATCCTCTGCCATTTCTGCCACCTACAAAAGGACCCCACCACCAGAGATATATTTCTCTCCCCATCTCTGTAAGTATTCCAGTGAGACCATTCCCTCCGTGATTCCCTTGTTAGGTCTATGCCCCCCCCCCCCCCCACCAACCCACCCTCCACTCCCAGCACCTTCCTCTGCCACCTACTCCCACACCTCACACCTCACCTCAGTCCAAGGCTCCAAAGGAGCCTTCCACATCCAAAGTTTCACCTGCACTTCCACACCTGTCATTTACTGTGCCCGTTGCTCCTGATGTGGTTGCCTCTACATTGGGGAGACAGGATGCCAATTTGCGGAATGGTTCAGAGAACATCTCTGCAACACACGCACTAAACTTCCCCACCACTCTGTGGCTGAACACTTTAACGCCCTGTCCCATGCTGTCAATGACATACAGATCCTGGGCCTCCTCCACCGGCAAACTTTAACCACCCAATGCCTGGAGGAAGAATGCCTCATCTTCCACCTTGCGACCCTGCAACTACACAGGATCAATGTGGATTTCACCAGTTTCCACAATTCCCCTCCCCCCAACTCATCCTAGGTCCCTACCCACCAACTCAGCACCGCCGTCTGTCCTAACTGTCCATTTTCCTTCTGATCTATCCGCTCCACCCTCCACTACACCGACCTATCACCTTTCCCCTCACTTGCATCTACCTATCGCATTCCCAGCTACCTTCCACCCAGCCCCACCCCCTTCCCATTTATCTCTTTGCACCCCCGGCCCACAAGCTTCATTCCTGATGAAGGGCTTATGCCCAAAACATTGACTCTCCTTCTCCTTGGATGCTACCTGACCGGCTGTGCCTTTCCAGGATAACAATCTTTGACTTTGTGTCCAACTCTGAGATAATGTGCAAGTATGTGGCATATATCAATGTGGTCATACTCATGTGATTTGTTGTTTGCACCCTGTGGACATTCCCCCCAATGCAATGAAATGAATGGTAACCTGACGTCTTCACTTCCTGACTGCTAAGCCCTGACAAAATCAGGACATGTTATATTTTCCTTGCTTTTTGCATTTAATTGTGAACAGTTCAAACAGTTGATGCAGATGTTACGCAGCTCCAATCCACTGAGTTAAGTCTCCAGTTCCCAAATGCCTGCCGTGAACAAACAATCAAAATGTCAGATTTTCAGGCTGGTTTGTACAGCTGGTTCTCGTAATTACAGCCGATGGGTGGGCTGAAGGGCCTATTTCTGTACTGTGCTGACTACACTTAGAAAGTACTTGCTGTTGTCTTTTCGGAGATTCCCACAGCTGATAGCTTGTGGTATTTACTGCTTCAATCATTATGCCATCCCGGATAAGGGTAGTTCGAGGTAGTTTGCTTTGCCAATCTTCCTTTGTCTTTTCTTTCCCTTGGGTCCATCCAATGAGTAGTGGCAGAGGATACAATACCATAGAGCATCAACAGCAGAGGTACTGTTCTTATATAAGAAGGTTTATTGCATATTAGTATGAAATACAACAATATTTGGTCAGATACAATGACTCCAGGGCAGGATGGTGGTTCAATGGTTAGCACTGCTGCCTCACAGCACTGGGTTTGATTCCATCCTCAGGAATTGTCAGTGTAGAGTTTGCACGTTCTGCCCATGTCTGTGTAGGCTTCCTCAGGATGCTCTGGTTTCCTCCCACAGTCCAAAAGATGTGCAGGTTAGGTGAACTGGCCACAGGAAATGCAGGGATGCATTGGTGGGATGGTCTTTGAAGTGTCAGTGTGGATTCCAATGGTTAAATGGCCTGCTTCCACACTGTAGGGATTCCATGACTAGGACTTTATGCAACTGGTACAGATATTTCTGCTTCCTCTGAAAGCTGGAGAATCTTATCCCCACCCACAAACAGTAAACCGGATGGAGCCCGTGTATTAAGAACAATAACCACTTTAGAAGCCATACCTTACATGACACCATTTAATTAACAAGATCCAACCAGGTTCAAAACATTTTGGAATATCCTGAAGTCATGAAAGACACTATATAAATGTAAGTTTTCCTTCTTTCTATTGAGCTGCTCTAAAAAGTCATGTTTTTAAGACATTGTAAGCGTCTCTGCAATTGAAGTGATACGTAGATGATAAAATGGTTGCCATAATTTGCACAAGCTGTAAGGATTAGTTACTTCACAACAGCTCAGCTCAGTCCTGATGGATTCACTGCTGTCGGAGCCAGTGTGCACTCCAGGTACGATTTGTCTCAATGCTTCATGACTCTCAATGTTATGTGAAAAATGTCAGGTGACAGCTATTGTCACCTATTTGATATTGCCGATACACATTCATTTGAAATATTCAGGTTAGCATTTTTGTTATTTATCATGACCACTTCTCAGAAGGAATTTTAACCTTTTATTCCATCCGCATATTGACTGAAATCTGCAGTGTCAAATTGTCCACTTATCAGAAATTTAATCAAATGAAAATTCATTTAACGTTAAAAATGAACCAAAATTAGTTTTCTGCCTCTATTTACTCAATTGGATACAGCTAACTTGGTTTATTGAGATTTCTTTTATAGACAGGCATCAACTGCATCAACAAACACAGACATTGTATTACATGGAGCTTTCAATCCACAGATAGATCATTTAATCTAATCTCGGATCAAGAAGTAGGGATTTACTCTAAGAGATATGACAGATTGCATTTATTGCTCATCAACAAATAAATACAGTAGAGGCTCAAGGTTGTGACATTTGTTTGAAATCTGTCTGCTCTGTACTTCTGCGCTGTCATTATTATACATACGGGAGACCGCGTAGTCATTGCATTTACTCGGGGCTTGGGGTAAGAATGGACACGCAAATGCCATTCTTTCACTACAAAAATCTGGTAGGAAATAATATTTTTAAAAAAGCAAAATTCATGAATGTACAAAAAAAGCATATGGATAAGAGATAAATGACAAAGTGTAGCAATTTGATTAGCAATGTTAGTCAGGCACATGTAATAATTTAAAAAGAACATGCAGGGACCTTCTTTAAAACATTGACCACAATAGGAAATGTGAAAACATGCTTGAGATCTCTGAATGATTATTTACTATGTGCTTAAGGTGGTTCAAGAAACAATGTCCCAATCACAACTGACACCATTTAATTAATCTCAAGATATAACAGCATTCACTGTGGGTCACCTGACTTCGGAGAATCAAGGAACAATTTTTTTTTGCAAAAGGGTCAATAACCCACATCTCTTGTGGTTTTCCTCAAATCTACATAAATTTAATATAGCCAACACAAAAACATGAAACCTGTGAAGTACTCCAGGAAGCATGTGACAAGCCAAGTTCACCGTGAGCTTTTATTGGAGCTAATCTTTTAGATATTTTCCCATTTGTGGCACTAATTCTCTGTTGTGTATCAGTATGAACCTAATTTTGTCTCTCCTCACCAGCACTTTAACCTCAGCCCACAGCAAAGGTTTCATGTATGACACAGCAGATGGACTGGGCCAGTCTCATGAAGCAACAGCATAATGCTTTCCAAATCCAAAAGGCAGTACATAACAGCTGCGCACTTCTCATTAACAAATTACTTTGATTTGCCTCTGCAAATGCTCAAATCCCTCCCACTAAAAACTACCGCAGTGTCAGACAGAACAGATGATCTGACTGAAACAAGTTGTCCAGGACATAAATAATAGCTGTATTCATGCAATGCACGCTCATTGCTTTATTACCAAGGGCTGACCATAACTGGTCTGTCTGTGTAAATGAAGCTCACAATACAAACAGTGAAATGATAAAACAAGATGGGATTTACGACAGCCATCCAAGCATTGACTGCCCATCTGGTAAGCTGCTCTAATTAACAGCGACCAGTTACCAAGTGCCTCTTCCCTTATGATGTGACCATGGTTCACATCCTCAGCATCGAATGCACTAATAAGGAAGAATAATCCACAATTCAGGAATATGAAGGCTGAGTTTTGTTTTGAAACTTCTGTTTGTCATTTAAACAAAAAGTTTTAAGAAAACTGTGATTAAAAGAATGCCTTTAAGATAAATGTTCATGACACCATCATTACATGGGATTTCGGAGTAAAAGCCTCTCAGACTCCATCTTAACTGTAGCCATTTGAGGCATGACAGTGTGTAAGTGTTTATGACCAAATAACTAAATGTTATTCATATAACTAAATGGTCATTGAAGTATTTGAGACTGTACTGCTCGCAAAACAAAACTTTTCACTGTGCATAGGTACATGAGGCAATTATAAATCAAAACAAAATGTCTTTGATATTGGAATTTTGACAAACATGTGTTGATTCTTTCAGAATTTTTTTTTTCTTTTTACTTTTGCTCTTCTTTTATTTCTGTTTAAAGGTCTTGCTTGGTATCTTTGGCAGGACCCAGCCTCCTGGCACTGATGACAGCAGAGGTGACCAGTCTTTCCACACTTTGTTTTCTGCAGGAGAGTCGGTTGGAGCTGGACCCCACGCAGCCCCAGATCCATGGCCAGTCCCAGCTCTGAATCCGAGCTGACAGAGGTCAGCGATGGAGGAGCCCGGAGCCAGGACCGCAGTGACCAATGGCTAGTGGCAGCTTCTAGAGGAGCATCAGGGTGGGGGCTGCAGGGGGTATGAGACCAAGCCCATCACTCCAGCTTGCACACGCTGGTTACGGGAGTAACAGCGATGGTTAGGTGGGGCCTGTAACCATGACCCTGGAGCCAGTTACAGAGAGACCGGTTGGTATCAAATAGCCAATAGAGGAGCAGCGGAGGGGAACAAAAAGAGGGAAAGAGGAACTCTATTGCAGTAAAATCTTGCAATGTATTCAGTTTCAAGATAGCACTGGAGTGTGGCAGCACTTTGCATCTTTCCCTTGAAGAAACACCTTTCACTGTATTTTTCTGTAGATGTGACAATAAATCTAATGTGACCATTGTCCTAACAAACCATAGGGCTTCTTCATTAGAGAGAGATGACAGTGGTAGTTTAACCTGAGGATCATCAGGCCTCAGGCAAGGTGATGGGCCAGGTTGACCCCTTTCATGGTAACTTCAGCCAGCATGGGAATTGAGTCCATGCTTTTGGAGTTACTCTGTATTGCAAAACAAAAATCTGTCCAGCCAACTGAGCTAACCAGCATCATGTTAGCTAAATCCTGTTTCCTGTGTCACAAGGGATAACATGAACATTGTTGTTTCAGACAAAGGGACACTGATATAGGCAAAACAGACAAAATGGCCATGTATTTGCAATTACTCCAGGATCCTGACTGCACACACACAACCTGAATTGGAGCTCAATGAGGCAATAGCACTGGACATAAAGCATTTGGACAGTCAATATCAACAGCTATTGTAAGTGGTGATCAATAGGCATCAAGCAATTAAAAGACAGAGTTCATTTCTTTCTAATTAAAAGTAAGTCCTTTCACATTAGAAGATCTGTCGTTCTTTAAAAAGAATGCCTGAAATCCTTATTATTTAAAAAGGCAGTTAAATGATACTGATAGAACAGCAACCAAGTTTTTCTGAGCAGAATGCAATTTTTTAAACATCACAAGCTTCACATGTATCTGTAGCTTGGTCCACTCTGCCATATTGTTTCTTCAAATTGGCACAAATTGACGGGAAGGATATGTGACATCACCGCTCCTTATTTGCTGCAAACATCATCTTGGGACTGAAATCTGCTGCTGCCCACAACACTTGATAAACAAGACAGTAATCCTTCACAACAATACTTGGAAGGCAACAAAACTGAAGGGAAACAGAAACAGAAATGGGAAATTTTAAAAGAAGATAGAAGGAAAGCCAATAAATGATATAAACAAACATTGTACTTCATTCTGCTTCAAAGCAAAAGCAAAAACATAAAGCAGTATTGAAGGTAAATACTTAATTATGGACTGGGAAGTGAATAATCGCTTAATTGAATTACTGTTATTTAAACAACATGTGTAGTTTTATTTTACTGGTAATTCATAAATGATCTGAGAAAAGTGCTCTGAAAATATTACTTTCCATCAGCAAGGAAGAGCTACACCAGACATTACTGTTCTGTGGACAATCAGAAAGATCAAGGAAAGATCCAGAAGGTATATGAACAACACCTCAAAAACAAGTAAACTCTCACCCATGTAATGCAGACAGCAACTTCAAGAGTGTATTGATTATTTTGTCCAAAGATGCCAAAGAGCATAAACATGTCTTTTACAAAGACTAACTGTCAGAGAGAGTTTTTGAGTTAGTCATTGCCTCTATCCCAATTAAAGCCTTCAGGGAAGATCTCTGGGGCACAAGAAAGAGCCACAACATTGGTATGTTCAGGGTGGATGCAAAAGTGAAGTTACAAAGTCAGGCCAACAACAATTCCATGCATTGTTACAGTCAGCAAAGTGCAACAATTGAACAGGACCTGTAACACATGCCATTTGTCCCAATTACTCTCCAGCTGTCCAGCTTTTCCTTATATCTGTAAAATATGTGGCACCAAGGGACATTGAGTATGCACAGGCAATCTATTGCCAAAGGCCAAGCCAAATCCCAGAACAATAAATCAGTACAACACCACAATACTGGCAACAAGGCAAGTGTTAAGAAGGTGCACAAACACATCAGGGAGAAAGTGAGGACTGCAGATGCTGGAGATCAGAGCTGAAAATGTGTTGCTGGAAAAGCGCAGCAGGTCAGGCAGCCCTGAAGAAAGGCTCATGCCTGAAACATCGATTCTCCTGCTCCTTGGATGCTGCCTGACCTGCTGCGCTTTTCCAGCAACATATTTTCAGCACCAACACATCAAACAAGTTCAGAGTCAACCAAATGAAATGCAAATTTTACAAGATGTACAAACTTTCCATTTTGTTAACCTGACACACCATGGTGATTCTAAAAGGTGACCAGAGCTGTCATAACCATTAACCTGACACATCCTGGAAGGGAGGATGGCACACACTAAAAGCTAAAATTGATACATAATCCTTCACCCAGACATTACCACAATGCTTCCTGGAAGATATGTGCCTTAGCAATTGCTTCATGATATAACTTACAAGAGACCATCTCTCAGTATATGAAGGGTAACCAATACCATACAGTGATACAATCACTTTGCAATGCTAATGTACAAGTTCATTGTGGTTTCCTGCTAGCAATCAATGATCCAACATTTGCAGGATTACTAATATGCACACGTCTTGGTGTGGACACAAGGATGGCCAGAAGTATGAAAGAAGTTCCTGAGATGATTCAGTCATTTTGTTCATGCAAACATGAACACAGCAGGCAAACACCTGAAACAGTCAAAGCATTATTACAGGATATTGTGACCATGTGATACCAGAATACATCGGTATTGAATGCACAAGATGGTGAGCACGTGAGTGTGTGAACTATTCTGGGATGAATTAGGATGCTCATGTGAAGGCAGCCGATTGGAACACCAGCAGAAGAAGCCTTGATATCCATAGAATATTCCATCTATTCCATAGATAAAAATAGCAAGAGTTTTATTCACAGAACATAGGGAAGATGACACTCAGAGATGGGTTATTTCTCTAAATGTCCTATTGGTCAATGACAAATAACAATATTACCATCATTGAAATGCTGAGCACTATTTTCAGGGTTTATTATGTGCTGGAACTACTTATATCAAACAACAGATTGCAGCTTGTTGACAATCTGTTTCAAGATGTGCACACAATGGGGAGTGACCCCATCACATTATCACCCCACTATCATTATTAAAAACGACTAACAGAACATACTGTCAGATCAATGATCAAGTCCCAAGGAACAAAAACAAAATCTTCCCATTGCACTAATAAAACTTCCAGGAGTAGAGAAGGTGTCCCCAGGCTCAAAAGGCAAATGGGAATGTCTTTGCTGACCATTCAACGTCTAACCATTCCAAATCACCGAGTATTCTTCTCCAAAGACAAGAGGGGAATGAAAGAAACATATGATGATCCAACAAAATAAAGACTATCAAGAGTGTACATTGTAAGGAGAGTGAGAGTTAGACACACAAGAACAATTGTTTGAGATGCTGGCAAAGGTTTTTAAAATATACAATCAGCTGGATAATACAAAACCATCCCTAATCACAGCCCAACATTGTGATGGAACAGAAGGCAGCTCAGACCAATGTGTGATACACCAATCACCCTTGAATGGGGTGAGCAGGAAGTTTCCAAAGGTGATGCTGAATGGCAGCAATCAACAACAAGCAAGCTGTCAAACAAATGCTTCAGAAAATAATGCGTACCTCCGGGGAGACAGTCACCACATCAGGATGATTTTTTCAAATCTCCAAAGCATTACATTGAAGTATGAACTATTAATCTTGTAAACTTTGTTCTAATGCCTTGTAAAATTATTGAATCACAACATGTGTTAATGTACAACAATGTATATCTGTTTCGGATTATCTGTTCCATCTTTGAATATAGGGAGCTGTTGGGTCATGTCTCACAATTATTGTAAGTATTCCCTTTAAGAGACATGCTGTGCATTTACAATACATGCTCATGATCTAATTAGTGTATAACTGCAAGCGACCTGAGAGTATTAAGGTTTTTGACTCAATTTAACTCCAGCTACTTAAAGTATGACAGGCTGATGGAAGCATGCTACACTTTATAATCAAATGGCTTCATGTTAACACAGTCACTGATGAGCCTATAATAGCTGTCTGTTGGGTCTTTCAATACCATGGCTGAAAATGTGTTGCTGGAAAAGCGCAGCAGGTCAGGCAGCATCCAAGGAACAGGAAATTCGACGTTTCGGGCACAAGCCCTTCATCAGGAATGAGGAAAGTGTGTCCAGCAGGCTAAGATAAAAGGTAAGGAGGAGGGACTTGGGGGAGGGGCGATGGAGATGTGATAGGTGGAAGGAGGTCAAGGTGAGGGTGATAGGCCGGAGTGGGGTGGGGGCGGAGAGGTCAGGAAGAAGATTGCAGGTTAGGAGGGCGGTGCTGAGTTCGAGGGAATCGACTGAGACAAGGTGGGGGAAGGGGAAATGAGGAAACTGGAGAAATCTGAGTTCATCCCTTGTGGTTGGAGGGTTCCCAGGCGGAAGATGAGGCGCTCTTCCTCCAACCGTCATGTTGTTATGTTCTTTTTACTCTTTCAATACCATGTTCCCGAGTCCTAATTGCTTATTCAGAAGTCACATGACACCAGGTTATAATCCAAAAGATTTATTTGAAATCACAAACTTTTACAGCGCTGCTCCTTCATCAGGTGAAGACACTTTGTCCACTCCTGTCCAATACCAGTACCTCCACATCCAGGTTTCTGATGTTACAAGTGAGAACATAAATATCGTTGCATCAGATAAAAACTACCCTGCTGGAGGCATTGCCCATCTTACCATGAACATAATGTATTACTTATAATTTAAAACTTGCAAAGTGTCAAAATGTCCCTTTTAATTAGCCTAGCACAAAGAAATAATAGAAGCTTGAGGGATTAGTCAATCCATACATTAATTAAATATTGAAACATTCATCTTAACATTTGTCAGTCTATGTCAATTTCATAAACTCACTCAACTAAACAATTGTTTCTGCAAATCAATCAGAAAACCACTCAATTTAGTTTAACACTTTGTTTAAACCAAGAAGAAGATTTATGTCACAATTTGAAACAAATAAAGGAATTAGAAATCACTGTCAATCACATGATCACAGAATATTTTAAGCAAACTTAGTATTTTCACAGAAGTTGCTATATTGGGAGATATGATGAGGAGGTGCTGGTGTTGGACTAGGGTGGACAAAATTAAAAATCACACAATATCATGGCAGCGACCTGATGAGTGTGCGGCACTCTGAAATAAACCTGGTGGACTATAACCTGGTGTTGTGTGATTTTTTTTAACTATATTAGGGAGTTTGCTAAGAATGAGTATTGTCCATGTTTGAGTGACTGGATTACTAAAAACAATATGAGATGTGATTCTTTGAAAGGGTAAAAATCAACATTCAGCAGGTTCACTATGAAAGAGTTATATTGTTTGAAATGCATACTTTGACATGAATTGATGGTTACCATCCTTTGAACCCACCTGGAGACCTTCAAACAGGCGTAGCTCTCAGGCACTAAATATCTAGCATTATTACTCCAGCATTTTCCAGCAATGCGAGTGTGTGCAATGCTCTGATACATGCCATGATGATACAGGGACTGAGAAAGAGAATGTTCTGAAATGTGGTTCTGTGTTTCTCGTGGTGAAGCAGGAATGTTCTGTATCTTTGGGAGGAAGGAAGAAGAAGATAACATTACCATCCTGTCTTTCTCTCTCTCTGTCCCTCTCTCCCTGGTTCACTGCTATCAATGCCTTCCTTAATCTTATTCCCTCCTCTTTCTCCTGCAGGATGAGGGAGTGTCTGATTGCAAAGTGTTGAGTGTGAGCACTCCTTTTCTTCTGGAGATGGCCATAATCTCTCCAACGAGGTGGGCTAGCACTTACTGTGATAAATACTGAAATAAATAAATCAAAACTGAAATAAATGTTGATAGTGTTAACGAAGTCTTGGTGAAGCATTCAGGAGTTTCCCGATGCAGCCGAAAGTTGCTGTTCGAACATCCAGGCACAAGAGAAGACAGAAAGATCATATACCTTTAAACAATGCTCAAAACCGCCAGCAGCAGCAAGTCTACTCCCAGACAGGTGGTCACTAACAGGACATTGCAAGACCCCAGAATGCTATGCAGCCTGATGCTGAGTAGTCGCAGGCAATGTAACCTTCAATCAGCTACTGAGTACTGCTTCAGGCAATTGTTTCAACTCTTTACCAAAGTGATGTCTTGTGCTGAGCACAGGCTGATCTGGCAATTCACATATTGGCCTTGGTTAGACAGTTTTGAGGCTCTGGTTAAAAAAAAAATCACTCACATAATTTTATCAAATGAGTGGACTGTTTATTTTAAACCAAAACACAATAGCAGCTCCAACCAAGCCTCATTGCAGGACAAAAAGATAATTAACCAGACATCCTGGAACATGGATCAAGCATGTGTTCAGGATAATAAGCTGCACATCAGGGAATAAGGCAGATTAAAAAGCCTAAGGCGAAGTCCAATTGTGTTCTCTTCCAGAAGACTTTATGACATCCTATAACACTGCAAGATGCAAGACTTTCAAAAATAGCAAATGCTTCGGTTAAAATAAAGTGCTCAAAGTACCTTGGAGCATTTTCAATTTCATCTTAGTCTCATGTCAATGGTAAAACAGTTCTTTTGTTTCATGTAGCTTTATATAAAAAAAAACTGCTTCAATAAACAACAAAAAAGCTCCCAGAAAATGCAATTCATGAACAACACAAATACAATCTCTTATTTCTGATCCACTAACTCCCAAAGTTTGTGAAGCTCTGAAATTCTTTCCTATTGCATTTGTTTTCAGAATGTGGGCATCACTGGCTGGGCCCAGAATTTCTTGCCTGTCCCTAGTTGTCCCTTGAGGAGGTGAAGGTGAGCTGCCTTCTTGAAATGCCCCGCAGTCCATGTGCTGTAGGTAAACCCACGATGGAGTCCCAGGACTATGAGCCAGTGACATTGAAGGAACAGCAATATATTGGTGAGTGACTGGGGAGTGGCTTGGAAGAGAAATTGAAGGTGGCGGTGTTGCCATGTATCTGCTGCCCTTGTCCTTCTAGATGGTAATGATTGTGGGTTTAGAAGTTGCTTTCTTCAGAATCCTCGGTGAATGTCTACAGTTCATCTTGTAGAACATAAACACTGCTGCTACTGAGCGTTGGTGATGGTGCAATGAGTAAATGTTTGTGGATGTGATGCCAATCAAGTGGGCTGCTTTACCCTTGATGATGTTGAGCCTTTTGAGTGTTCTTGGAGCTGCACCCATCCAGGAAAGAGAGGAGTATTCCATTACACTCCTGACTTGTGTCTTGAAGGTAGTAGACAAGGTTTGGGGAGGTAGGAGGTGAGTTACTCACTGCAGAGTTTATAGGTTTTGACCTTGTAGCTACAGTGCTGATATGACTGGTCCAGTTCAATACTCAGTTCAATAAGCCTGAAGAAGGGCTTATGCCTGAAACGTCAATTCTTCTGTTCCTTTGATGCTGCCTGACCTGCTGCGCTTTTCCAGCAACACATTTTTAAGCACTGCCCATTCATTGTAGAATTATTCAAAAACAACTTGAATGCCTTCTCAAGTAGATATTTCCAGACATATCAGAACCTGTGCCTTTACGAATAACAACCTATTTGGAAATTCAATCAACCCAATAGCAACGTTGGAACCTGTGCCTTTACAACCCCTTTTGGAAAAAAAACCAAAGTCAATATAACCTTGCTAACGGAGCAGCAACATCACAACAGGTCATTCTTAGCCCTTAGACCTGTGTTAAAAAAAAATTTCAGCAAGAGGAAAACTTGTTAATATGGTAAATGCAAAGTTGAGAATTATTGTCTGGCACTGATCAGGACAGAATCACAAGAATACCCAATTTCAATGGCAGCAACAATTTATACTCCTTGAGGAAAGGAATACTCATTTATTGGCAAGTGGATTCTTATCTAGTCAAAGTCAAAAGTCACACACCAGGTTATAGTCATTGAGTCATAAAGATGTACAGCATGGATACAGACCCTATAGTCCAAGCCATCCATGCCGACCAGATATCCCAACCCAATCTAGTCCCACCTGCCAGCATCCGACCTATATCCCTCCAAACCCTTCCTATTCATATACCCATCCAAATGCTTCCTCAATGTTGCAATTGTACCAGCCTCCTCCACTTCCTCTGGCAGCTCATTCCATACATGTACCACCCTCTGTATGAACAAATTGCCCCTTAGATCCCTTTTGTATCTTTCCTCTCTCACCCTAAACCTATGCCCTCTAATTCTGGACTCCCCGACCCCAGGGAAAACACTTTGCCTATTTACCCTATCCATGCCCCTATAATTTTGTAAACCTCTATAAGGTGACCTCTCAGCCTCCAATGCTCCAGGGAAAACAGCCCCAGCCTGTTCAGCCTCTCCCTATAGCTCAAATCCTCTAACCCTGGCAACATCCTTGTAAATCTTTTCTGAACCCTTTCAAGTTTTACAACAGCTTTCCAGTAGGAAGGAGACCAGAATTGTACACAATATTCCAGCAGTGGCTGAACCAATCTCCTGTACAGCCGCAACATGACCTCGCAACTCCTGTACTCAATACTCTGACCAATAAAGGAAAGCATACCAAATGCCTTCTTCACTATCCTATCTACCTGCGACTCCACTTTCAAGGAGCTATGAACCTGCACTCCAAAGTCTCTTTGTTCAGCAACACTCCCTAGGACCTTACCATTAATGGACAGGTTCATTTGAAATCACAAGCTTTCCTAGTGTAGGCCCTCATCATGTGAAGTGAGAGAGAATTGTCATGGAAAACTTACCAGGGAACATTTACACCCAAGTTTCTGTGTAAATTCAAACAGGTAACTCAATGCTGGTTGAAACATGCCAGAGCGAAAATGTACGGGAACCTAACTACTCAAGGTTATACATTCTATTGAAAAGATTGCAGAAAGTGAGGGCGGCAGATGCCGGTGATCAGAGTTTAAATATGTGACACTGGAAAAGTGAAGCACATCCAAGCTACCTTCCCCCTAACCCCACCCCCCTCCTATTTGTCTCACAGTGCCCCTCCTCCCGCCCACCTCGTGACCAATCCACATTCCTGATGAAGGACCTACGGCTGAATCTTCGACTCTCCTGGTCCTGGGATGCTGTCTGACCCGCTGTGTTTTTGCATGGCCACACTTTGTGACTACAGAAAAGACAGGTAGGTGGCCAGAGGGGATGGGCTGACCTTTTTAATAAGAAATGAAATTAAATCAATAGTAAGAGAAAGAGCCAAGTCAGATCGTGTAGAATCTGTATGGGTAGTAGTGAGGAACTTCTACCCACACAGGTCAAAAAACCATAGTTGGAGTTATGTACCGGCCTCCTAACAGTAGTCAGGAGCTGGGATGCAAGATACACCAGGAGGTACAAAAGATGTGAAGGAAAGGCAAAGTTACAGGGATCATAGGGATTTCAATATGTCGGTGGATAGGGAAAATTAGGTTGGTCTGGTTCACAAGAAAAGGAATTTGTGGAATATGTACGAGATGGTTTTTTTGGAGCAGCTTGTGGTGGAGACCATGAAGGAACAGACAATATTGGATTTAATGTTTACAAAAAGGCAGACTTGATAAGGGAGTTTAAGGTGAAGGAACCTTTAGGAGGTAGTGATCATAATATGATTGAATTTACTGTGCAATTTGAGAGGAAGAAGATAGAATCAGAGGTAACAGTACAACAGCTGAATAAAGGCAACCACAGAGGCACGAGGGAGGAGCTGGAGAGAATTGATTGGGAGAGGAGTCAAGCAGGAAAGACAGTGGAACAGCAATGGCAGGGGTTTCTGGGAGTAATTCAGGAGACCCAGCAGAGATTCATCCCAAGGAAAAGAAGCCTGCTACAGGGAGGATGAGGCAACCATGGCTGCCTAGGGAAGCTGACTAGCAGAAAAGTATAAGACAAAACATATAGTATGGCAAAGGGCAATGAGAAACCAGAGGGTTGGGAAGCTTACAAAGATCAACAGAGGGGAACAAAAAAGGAAATAAGGAGGGAGAAAATTAAATATGAGGATAGGCTACCCAGTAATATAAAGGAATACTGTAAGAGCTTCTTCAGAAATATAAAGGACAAAAGAGAGACAAAAGTGGACATTGGATGACTGGAAACTGACACTGCAGAGATAGCAGTGGGAAACAAGGAAATGGCTGAGGAACTAATTACTTTGTGTCAGTCTTCATGGTGGAAGACACTAGTAATATCCCAAAAATTCAAGAGAGTGAGGGGGCAGAGCTGTGTATGGTGGCCATCACCAAAGAGAAGGTGCTAGAAAAACTGAAATGCCTGAAGGTGGATAGATCACCTGGACCAGATGGAGTACACCCCAGAGATCAAAGGGCGAAAGCTGAAGAGATTGCGGAGGCATTAGTGGTGATTTTTCAGGAATCACTAGAATCAGGGAGGGTCCCAGTGGACTGGAAAATCACTAACATGACCCCCCTGTTTAAAAAGGGATTCAGGCAAAAGAGACAAAATTACAGAATGATTAGCTTCACCTCGATTTGGATAAGATCCTATAATCCATTGTGAAGGATGAGATTTCTGAATACTTGGAAGATTATGGTAAAATAGGGCAAAGTCAGCATAGTTTCATCAAGGGGAGGTCATACCTGACAAATCTGCTGGAATTCTTTGAGGAAGTAAAGATAGATCAAGGAGAGTCAATGGATGTTGTCGACCTGAACTTCAAGAAGCCTTTGGCAAGGTACCACACAGGAGGCTACTGAGTAAAGTAAGGGCCCATGGTGTTAGAGACAAGGTACTAGCATGGATAGAAACTTGGCTGTCTGGCAGGAAGCAGAGAGTGGCGATAAAAAGATCCTTCTCAGGATGGCAGCCAGTGACAAGTAGAATTCTGCAAGGCTCAGTGTTGGGGCCACAACTTTTCACTTTATACATTAATGATCTAGATGAAGGAACTGAGGCCATTCTGGCCAAATTTTCAGATGATACAAAGATAGGGAGAGGGACAGGTAGTATTGAGGAAGCGGGGGTTCTGAAGGAAGATTTGGACAGGTTAGGAGAGTGGGCAAAGCAGTGGCAGATGGAGTACAACATGGGAAAGTGTGAGGTCATGCACCTTGGTAGGAACAATAGAGGCATGGACTATTTTCTAAATGGGGAGGAAATTCAGAAATCTGAAGTGCAAATAGACTAGTGAGTTCTAGTCCAGGATTCTCTCATGATAAAATTGCAGATTGACTCAATAGTTGGGAAGGCAAATGCAATGATGGCATTTATTTTGAGAGGACTGAAAATAAAAGTAGGGATCTACTTCTGAAGCTCTATAAGTACTGGTCAGACCACATTTGGAGGATTGTGAGCAGTTTTGGGTCCAGTATCTCAGGAAGGATGTACTGGCCCTGGAATGTGTTCAGAGGAGGTTCACGAGAATGGTCCCAGGAATAAAAAGCTTAACATATGAGGAATGTTTAAGGACTCTGGGTCTATACTCAATGGAGTTGAGAAGGACGAGGGGGGACCTAATTGAAACATATAGAATACTGAATGGCCTGGACGCATTAGATGTTGGGAGGAGGTTTCCATTGGTAGGACAGATTAGGACCCGAGGGCACGGCCTTGGAGTAAAGGAAAGATCTTTTAGAACGGAAAAAAGGAGAAACATAATCAGCCAGAGAGTGGAGAATCTATGGAATTCACTGCCACAAAAAACTGTGGAGGCCTGGTCATTGAGTATACCTAGGATTGAGATCGATAGGTTCTTGATTGTCAAGGGGATCAAGGGTTATGGGGAGAAAGCAGGAGAATGGGGTTGAAAAACCTATCAGCCATGATTCAAAGGAGGAGCAAACTCAATGGGCTGAATGGACTACTTTCTGCTCATGTGTCTTTAGGTCTTATGGAACAATGTTCCCAATGATTTGTTTTATTAAATGTGCGCAGTATCTGAACAAATTCCTTTTGCTAACCTACATGTGCTAACTTACAGCAATGTATCTGATTCTTGATTTCTGAAACAGCTGAGTAAGCCACTCATGTCAAGGACAATTAGGGATTGGCAACAGGTTTTGGTTTTGCCAACGCCATCTATATGTCATGAAATAATATTACATTTGGTGAAAAATGCAATCAGTGAAAATCCTCACTTTACTACAGTCTGCAGGAACCAGTAAATAATTCACCAAGTTATGCATCAACACACATTAACACAACTGCAGGATGATAGCTAAAGAAATTGTCTTGTAGCAACTAGTACTGTAACAGGAAATGCTATGCAGCCAAAGGTTTGTCCAATTTATATTAGTCGTCAGTCAGTTTGAGTATTTATATACAAGGAGAAAACCTGATTAATGATTCCATATTTCACATCAAGGCAGAACAGTGACCAAAGATTTTGGTTAAGGCAACTTCCTATGCTCCAGTGAAAAATGTCCCAGCCTTTCCAGTTTATATAACTCAAACCCTTAAATCCCAGCTACATCCTTGTAAAGCTTTCCCATAACAGGGCAACCAGAACTGGACACTTCAGAAGAGGCCTCATCAATAATTTCCGCATGATATCCCAACTCCCATACTCAAAGCTCTGAGTAATGAAGACAAGTCTGTTAAATGCCTTCTGATTTAACCTGTCCACCTGTGATGCAAATTTCAAAGAATAATGTTCCTGAACCCTCTCTGTTCTACATGACCCAAGGTGTGACCATTGATGGAGTACGTCCTGAACTTGTTTGCTTCACCAAAATGCATTACCTCACATTTACCCAAATAAAACTCCATCTGACCCAACTGCTCTTCGATAACCATCTTCACTGATCATTATCTCACCAATTTTGGTGTCATCTGCAAACTTACGAACCAAGCCTCTGTAAGCTTGTGGATTGGTAAAATTTTGGAATTTCACAAGGAAAATCCAGGAAATTGATGAAAAGAGAAAATAGGAATGCAATAGTCCAGGAAACAAAAGGAAATATACCATGAGTACTTCTTCAGTTATTTAAAGGAAAAAGATTAGAAAAGACAAATATGAGGCCATTACTGGACAGAGTGAGAGAAACAACAAAGAAGCTGAACAAGAAATGATAAAATATTGCAGATACTAGAGATCTAAAACAATACGCAGAAAGTACTGAAGAAACTTAGCACCTGTGGAGCCAGATACAGAGTTAACATTTTAAGTCTAATATGTGTCCTCTTCAGAACAGGACTAACTGTTAATGTGTGTTTTTACAAAGGAAGACACCCTGAAATAATTAGGGTGAAACATCTTGAGGGTGTGGAATCAAAAGCAACTAGCACAGTATTGACAAAAACGTAGTTTTTCAAAAACTAACAGGATTGGAAATTGACAGCTTGGAACCCCGATGAGCTTTATCTTCGAGGGTTGGAAAAGGTGGTTTCAGAGCTAACAGAAGTATTGACAATTAGCATTCAAAATTCTATTCATTCTGAAACTTTGCCTGCAGATCACACACGTAATTCCATTGTTTAGGAAAAACAGAAGCAAGAAAACAGGGAAATGTAGATTTATCATCAGAAAGGAAAATTCAAGAATTAATTATTAGGGATATAATAACTGTATTTAGAGAAAATAGTCATCTGATTGGACAGAGTAAATATGGATTTAGGAAGGGAAAATCATGTTTGACAAATTTGGTGGAGGATGTAACTAGGAGAGTTGACAAGGGAGAACTAGTGAATGTGGTGCACTTGGATTCTTAAAAGATAAAATCCCATCTCCTCTAACCGTACTAAGAGTCTGTAAATTCGGTAAGTTTTCAGGTTTTCCTATTTTAAAAATTTTCTTCTCTTCCTTTGTTTAGTCCTGTGCAGACTTTTGTACGAGTGGGATATGGATGTTAGGGCAGTTGCATTTTTCTCCTGCAGAATGTGGCAGGTGAGACACCTCACATATCTCTGCTGGCCACATCTGCGGGAAGAGCACCCAACTCCAGATCCTCGAAAACTGAGGGAACTGGAGCTGGAACTGGATGAAGTACGGATCATCCGGGAGGCTGAGGGAGAAATTGAGAGGATGTACAGGGAAGTGGTCACTCCTCAGACACAGGATAAGGACAGCTAGGTTACAGTTAGGAGGAGGAAATGGAACCAACAGATAGAGCATGGATCCCCTGTGGGCGTTCTCCTCAGCAGTAAGTATACCGTTTTGGATACTACTGTGGGGACGGCCTACTAGGGGAAAGCCATAGTTGTCAGGTCTCTGGCACTGAGCCTTGTACTGAGGCTCAGAAGGGAAGGGGGAGAATAGAAAAGGGCTAGTGGTAGGGGATTCAATAGTTAGACGATTGACAGGAGATTTTGTGGTCAGGAATGGGACTCCTGGAAGGTATGTTGCCTCTCCGGTGCCAGGGTCCGGGATGTCGCCAATCGAGTTTACAGGATTCTGAAGGTGGGGGGGTGAGCAGCCAGAAATCGTGGTACATATTGGCACCAATGATGTAGCCAGGAAAGCGATTGAGGATCTGAAAAGTGACTACAGAGAGTTAGGTTGGAAGCTGAAGAGCAGGACGAGTAGAGTAGTGATCTCAGATTTGCTACCAGTGCCACGAGACAGTGAGATGAGGAACAGTCAGTGAATGCAGCTTAACATGTGGCTGTGAGGCTGGTGCAGGAGGGAGGTTTTCAGATATCTAGACCATTGGGATACCTTCTGGGGAAGGTGGGACCTGTCATGAAGGACGGGTTGTACCTGAACTGGAGGGACACAAATGTCCTGGGAGGGAGATTTGCTCATGTGGTTCAGGACGGTTAAAACTAGTTTGGCAGGGGGGTTGGGAATCAGAGTTACATACCTGAGAGGGGGGCAGGTGTAGATGGGGCAGTGACAGGCTGCAGTGAATCTATTGGGAAGGTTTTTCGTGTGATGAAACAAAGGGAACGGTTAAAGTGTGTCTGCTTTAACGCAAGGAGTATCAGAAATAAGAGTGATGAACTTAGAGCATGGATCAGTACTTGGGGCTATGATGTTGTGGCCATAACGGAGACGTGGGTTTCACAGGGGCAGGAATGGCTGCTTGATGTTCCAGGGTTTAGAACATTTAAAAAGAACAGGGAGGGTGGAAAAAGAGGAGGGGGTGTAGCATTGCTAATCAGAGAGTGTATCACAGCTACAGAAACAAAGGTTGTTGAGGAAGGTTTGTCTACTGAGTCAGTATGGGTGGAAATTAGGAACAGCAAGGGAACAGCCACCTCATTGGGGGTTTTCTACAGACCTTCTAATAGCAGTAGGGAGATTGAAGAACTCATTGGCCATCAGACTTTGGAAAAATGCAGATATAGCAGGGTTGTTGTTATGGGTGACTTCAACTTTCCAGATATCGAGTGGAACTTCCTAAGTGCAGATGGTTTGGATGGATCCGTTTTTGTAAGGTGTATTCAGGAGGGTTTCCTTACTCAGTATGTAGACAGACCGACGAGGGGAGAGGCCATTTTGGATTTGATGCTCAGCAATGAGCCAGGACAGGTGTCAGATCTTGCAGTGAGAGAACACTTTGGTGACAGTGATCACAACTGCATCACATTTAGCATAGCCTTGGAGAGGGGAAGGAGCAGTAATTGAGGGAAGATATTTAATTGGGGAAAAGGAAATGATGATGCTATCAGACAGGAGTTGGGAAGTACAGACTGGGAGCCATTGTTCCACAGAGAGGGCACAGCAGACATGTGGAGACTGTTTAAGGAGCACTTGTTGCGAGTGATGCACAAATTTGTTCCTCTGAGGCAGGGAAGAAGGGGGAAGATTAAGGAGCCTTGGAAGATGAGAACAGAGGAACTTCTCTTCAAAAGGAAGAAGGCAGCTTACGTAAGGTGGAGGAAGGAAGGATCTAGCACAGCTTTAGAGGATTACAGGCTTCCTAGAAAGGAGCTCAGCAATGGACTGAGGAGAGCCAGGAGGGGGCACAAAAAAGGCTTGGCAGGAAGGATTAGGGAGAACTCAAAGGCATTTTACTCAAACATGAGGAATAAGAGAATGATCAGGGAGAAGGCAGGGCCGATCAGAGATAGCAGAGGGAACTTGTACGTGGAGCCTGATGCAGATAGGGGAAGCTTTAAGTGAGTTGTTTGCTTTGGTTTTCACTGGGGAAAGGGACCTTGTTGTGAATGAGGACATTGAGGAGCTGGGATACAGGCTTGACCAGATCAAGATTGATGAAGTTGATGTGCTGGAAATTTTGGAAAAAATTAAGATTGATAAGTTCCCAGGGCCAGACCAGATTTACCCCAGGCTGCTCTGGGAAGTGAGAAAGGAGGTTGCTAAGATGCTGGTGAGGATATTTGCCTTCTCACTCTCCACAGGAGATGTACCAGAGGATTAGAAGGAGACGAATGATGTTTCTCTTTTCAAGGAGGGTAATAGGGAAATTCTTGGCAATTACAGATCAGTCAGCCTTAAATCTGTGGTCAGCAAAGTTTTGGAAAGAATTCTGAGGGATAGGATTTATGACTATTTGACAAAGCATAGTGTGATTAAAGGCAGTCAGCATGACTTTGTGAGGGGCAGGTCATGCCTCACAAATCTTATTAAGTTCTTTGAGGAAGTGACAAGACAGGCCGATGAAGGTCAAGCAGTGGATGTGGAGTATATGGACTTCAGCAAGGCATTTGATAGGGTTCCCCATGGTAGACTTATTCATAAAGTCAGGAGGTATGGGATACAGGGAGATTTGACGATCTGGATTCAGAATTGGCTGGCTGACAGAAGGCAGAGAGTGGTTGTAGATGGAAAGTATGCTGCCTGGAGGTCAGTGTTGAGGGGGTCCTGCAGAGCCCTGTTCTTGGGTCTCTGCTCTTTGTAGTTTTTATAAATGACTTGCATGAGGAGGTTGAGGAGTGGGTTAGAAAATTTGCAGATGACACAAAGGTTGGAGGTGTCGTCGATAGTATCAAGGGCTATTGCAGTCTGCAGCACGACATGGGCAGGATGCAGAGCTGGGCTGAGAAATGGCAGATGGAGTTCAACCTGGATAACTGACAAGGTCAAACTCGAATGCTGAATATAGGATTAAAGATGGGATTCCTGGCAGTGTGGGGGAACAGAGGGATCTGGGTGGGCAAGTACATAGATTGCTCAAATTTGCCACCCAAATGGATAGGGTTGTTCAGAAAGCATATGCTGTTTTGGCTTTCATTAACAGGGGGATCGAGTTTAAGAGCCACAAGGTTTTGCTACAGCTCTACAAGTCCCTGGTGAGACCACAATTGGAATACTGTGTCCTGTTCCTACTATAGGAAAGATACAGAGGCTTTGGAGAGGGTGCAAAGAAGGTTTACCAGGAAGCTGCCTGGACTGGAGGGCTTGCCTTATGAAGAAAGGTTGAATAAGCTCGGACTTTTCTCTCTGGAGAGAAGGAGGAAAAGAGGAGACCAGATCGAGGTATATAAGATAATGAGAGGCATGGATAGGGCCAATAGCCAGAGACCTTTCCCCAGGGCAGGATTGACTGGTATGAGGGGTCATAGTTTTAAGATATTAGGAGAAAGGTATAGAGGGGACGTCAGAGGAAGGTTCTTTACGTAGAGAGTTGTGAATGTATGGAATGTGTTGCCAGCTGTGGTGGTGGAAGCAGAGTCATTAGGGACATTTAAGTCACTGCTGGACATGCACATGGACAGCAGTGAGTTGAGGGGTGTGTAGGTTAATTTATTTTATTTTACATTAGGATTAATCCTTGGCACAACATCATGGTTCTGCGCTATACTTTTCTATGTTCTATGTCCCGCACTGGAGTTTAGTAAACAAAATTAAAACCTTTGGGATTGGGGTAATATACTAGCTTGGATTGAGGATTGGCTAACTGGAAGAAAGCAAAGAGTAGGATTACATGGGTCATTTGGAAAGGCGCTAGGTACGTTATGTTAAAGAGAAGTGCTTGGGCCCAAACTATTCAGAATCCATCTGAATGATTTGGATGTGAGGGTCAGTTGTAATATTTCCAAGTTCATAGATAAGATAAAACTTTGTGGGAATGTGGGTTGTGAGGGGGATGCAAAGTTGCTGCAATTGGATATAGACCTGCTGAATGAGTGGGCAAGAGCTTGGCACAGGGAATAGAGTGAATGCGTGTGAAGATCAGTTGGAGGCATGAGCAGAGAAATGGCAGATGAAGTTTAATCTGGACAAATGTGAAGCATTTTGGAAGGTCATGTTTAGGTAAAAATTATACAGAGAATGGCAGAACCCTTAGGAGTACTGAAATGCAAAGGGATCTGGGGGTGTGCAGGTCCATAAATCACTGAAAGTGACAGTGCTGGTAGATAACTTGCTAAAAAAAAAATCCAATGGCATGTTTGCCTTCATTGAAAGGCATATTGAGTATAAGGATAGACATGTTATGCTGCAGCTTTTATAACTTTAGTTAGTCCACACTTGGAATATTGTGAACAGTTCTGGTCACAACACTACCAGAAGGATATGAATGCTTTGGAGAGGGTACAGAAAATGTTTCCCAAGAAGTTATGGGGGATTTTAGGTCTGAAGAAAGATTAGATAGACTGGATTTGTTTTCACTGGAATGCAGGAGGCTGAGGAGTGACCTGATAGAAGTTTGTAAGATTGTGAATGGCATGGATAGAATGGATAGTATGAGGCTTTTTCCCAGGTGGAGGGATCAATTACTAGGAGACACTAGTTCAAGGTGGGGGCTTGGGGAAGTTTAAAACAGATGTTAGAGACATGTCTTCCACACAAAGGGTGGTGAGTGCCTGGAGCATGCTGCCAGAGGAGGTGGTGGAAGCGAATACAATAGCAGCATTTAAGGAGCACCTGGACAGATACATGGACAGGTCATATCCTGTTAGTGAAGACAGTTTTAGTGTGGAAGGGCGCAAGTGTGGAGGCCCAAAGGGCCTGTTCCTGTGCTGTATTGTTCTTTGCAACCATTTTGCTAGGAGGAATGAAGGGGCAAAGTATTTCTTAAACAGAGAGTGTTGCTGTGCAAATGGACCCTAGTGTCCTTGGTCATAATCCACTGAAAGTTAGCATGCAGGTGCAACAAGCAGTTACAAAGGCAAATTGTATCTTGGCCTTTATTGTAAAGGAATTTGATCAGAGGAGCAAGGAAGTCTTAGAGTAGCTCGATAGGACCTTGGTGAGACCACACACGGAATACTGTGTGCAGTTTTTGTCTTCTTACCAAAGAAAAGATATACTTACCAGAGAGGAAGTGTTGTGAAGGGCCACCAGACTGATTCACAGAATCATACAATCCAGCCCATTGAGTGTGTACCAACACAAATACTCTCAATCTACACTAATGCTGCTTTCCAGTTTGACAGCCAAAGTCTTGAATGTTGTGACATTTCAACTGCTCATCCAAGGACACTTTAAAGTTTGTAAAGTCCCCTGCCTCCACCACCCTTCCAGGCAGTACATTCCCGTGCCACCACCTTCTGGCAAAAACAATTTTCCTCAAACCCCCACTATATCTCCTGCATTTCACCTGAGACTGATGCACCCTTGTTATTAAGCCTTCAACTAAAGGGAACAGCTGCCTGCTATCCACTCTGTCCATGCCCTTCATCATCCTATACACGTCAATCAACATACCCCACCCCGACAGCCTCCTCTACTCTGAAGAAAATAATCCAGGCCTATCCAGCCTCTCTCCATAGTTACACTGCTCCATCCCTGGTGATAGCAGGTTCAATGTTATGGGGAGACACTAGGTGGACTGGGACCACATTCACTGATGTTTAGAAGACTGAGAGAAGGATCTGATTGAAACATATAAAATTCTGACAAGGCCTGGACATACTGAATGGAGAAATAATATTTCCCCTTGAATGTTGGCGGGCGGGCGGAGCCAGTGGGATGTCCAGACTTGGGGGAGGGTCATAGTCGCAAAATATTTTGAGGGTTGTTTCGGACTGAGACAACGAGAAATGGCTTCACTCAGCAGGTAATGAACCTGTGGGATTCTCTCCCAGAGAAAGCTGTGGTGGCAGTGTCACTGATTATATTTCAGAAAGGAAGAGAATTCCAGGAGTTAAAGCCATTGAGGGATATGAAGAGCATGGAACTGAGATAGAGGATCAGCCACGATCATGTTGAATATTGGAGCAAGCTGTGTGGACTGAATGGCCTGTTCCTGCTGTTATTTTCTTTGCCTGTATTTCTAATCCTTGCACCTAAAAGACTCAAGCATACAAATGGTCAAGCCATGCTTGTCTTTCTCGCATGGCTATAACAACATTTCAAACTGTCTCAAGCCAGTCTTATTACCAAAGCTACACTGGTATCATTGAAGAGGAACTCAATATAGAAAAGTTATTACCCTGAATTTATTTTCATTATTGATCAAGCTGAAAGACAAGGTCAATTCCAGTTCCAGTCAAGCAAGAGAGCCACAAAATTAAAAACTACTTCCAAATGTTGTACTGTTGGTTTATTTGCAATTTTCAATGATTAATGGAACTTGAAGGCAGTAATAATTCAAATATTCACAGACAATGTTAGGTAACAAACCAACATTACTCGGCTGTGACATTGACTAACACAGATCCAATCAACTGTTGCCGACAGTATACAGCAGCTAGATGACAAAAACGATGGAATTTGCAAACCATGGGCACTCATGAACAGCTGATTATTTAACAAAAGCATAATTGCAGGGTGTTGCATCAGTTCACTGAGGTATAACTTTGCTTAATATCTCGCAAGATAATTCCTTCGGTTCAACAATCACACCATAACATACAACAACCTAGTCCATCTGAATGACTGGGACCAAGGCACTTTTCCCGATCAGAATTTTCTGGATTGTAGAATAATGTTGGAATGCTGAACCACAATCTGTGCTCCGGAAAACACTGTGGATTTAAATAATGACCTGAAATGTAAAATATTGATAAAAGATTATCAAATATGAAGAATTATTGCTACGTCTCTGTTCATAAAGTATAGCACTGAATTAGCACTGAGGCATGCATCTCATGACAACTTTCTTGATGAATGGTATCAGTACTGAGCACTCATTTCCACACTGAACAGGTAATGTTGCACCTTTTTGTATTTACATTTTACAGAAATTCAATATGCCTGCGTTCGATTTGTGAGAATACCATCAGGTGCATCTGTAAATCACTGGGTTGTTGGATCCAGTTCCTTTTAATTATTCTGAGCATTTAATCGCTGACACACAACACTGGAGATGGAAGTGCCATCTTTCAAACAAGCAGCTAGACATTTTGCTCTGACATAGCCAAACGCAAAGGAGAGACCTCCTGCCAATATTGATCCTTCCAGGGACATTGAGAAGCCTATTGTATGGGGGCCATGGTAGCCAGGCCCACTTCATCATGGGACAGCACCCCCCCGCCCCTCCACCGTTGCCCCCCCCCCCCCCACTGTCAGTCACCCAATGCTGGGAAAACCTTCCTGATCAATTCGGAGGGTATATAGGACAGACATGGGATTCCAGGCCTCAGGCAGCAGGATGTCAATTAGACTTATTAACAAGCCAACTGATACCCATTATTCACGAGCCCAATGCAAAGCTGTCCCTGAATGAGGGATCCAGAAACAGGCAGAGTGGCTGCTGAAAGGGACCCTGCCCCAGCCTCTGAAGCTCTCTCCAATAACTTGTGACACATATTCTGCCTGATGTTTGGATCCCTTGGTACTCCTGGGCCTTGGTTGGGTGCAATGCCATGAGCACTGGTGCTCAGTTTGAAGGTACCATCCTCTGATTGGTCAGTAACTCTTGGCAGGTGACACTTTCGCTGCCATGGAACTTCCTCACGGGGAAAGCCAATTAATTCTATCAGGACTTCTGCACAGACCTGATGGGGATTTCTGATTGGTCATCTGATTAGAGGGTGAGAAAATTCTGAGAAAATCCCCCAAGAAATTATTTGATTTCTATTTGCATGATCTCACTGGTTACAAATAAATTGTCTCATTTCCCAACAGCTCATACATACCTTTTGGTAAATCCTGATATTGGAATGCATCAGGAGTATGGGGAGAAAGTGGCAATATGGCACAAAGACAGAGGATCAGCCACGATCATATTGAATGGTGGAGCAGGTTCAAAGGGCCGAATGGCCTACTCCTGTTCCTGCTTTCTAAGCTTCTATTGTGAAATCGTTAAGCTGGAGGGTTCATTTTCAGATGTTTCATCACCACACTAGGTAACATTATCAGTGAGACTCCAGATGAAGCTTCATCCAGAGGCTCTGTGATGATGTTATTTGGTATGGTGATGAAACATCTGAAAATGAACCTTCCAGCTTAGTGAGCAAACTTACATCCCGAACCACAATCTGAGCTACAAAACTTCTCAAAACTCACTAACTTACCACCCTCTGTATAAAAAATAACTCTTGCCTCTCACATCTCCCTTAAAACTTTCCTCTCTCACCTTAGACCTATGCTCCCTAGAAATTAAAATTTCTACCCTGAGATAAAGACTCTGACTATCCATTCTATCCACATCTATCATGATTTTGTAAACACCCAGCAGGTCGATACTCAAACTTCGACATTCAACTGAAAACAAACCAAGTTTGTCCAATCCCCCCTCATAGCTAATACCCTCCAAACCAGGCAACATCCTGGTAAACTATTTCTGTACTCTTTCCAAAGCCTCCACATCCAATTGGTAGTGTGGCAACTGGAACTGTACACAATATTCCAAATGTGACCTGAATAAAGCTGCAACATCACTTGCCAATTTCTATAAATAAGGAGAGTAAAAGTGTGACACTGTATTGCAAGAGGAATTGCAACAAGTTATAGCATGAAATAAGGGAAAACAAATCCCTGTTGGTGGGTAAATTTGTACCTGAGTATCAGCAGTTTTGTGCCATCTCCAGTAGGAAAGCAGCTTGACCATTGAGGAACCTCTGGGAATGGATCCAGTATCATTCAGACGGGAAAAATCAGGCAACAACAATGATGATCCCTGACACTGCTACAGGAATTA
Organism: Hemiscyllium ocellatum; assembly: GCF_020745735.1. NCBI lineage: Eukaryota > Metazoa > Chordata > Chondrichthyes > Orectolobiformes > Hemiscylliidae > Hemiscyllium > Hemiscyllium ocellatum. Next base: position 47,036,944 of record NC_083434.1, on the reverse strand, counting down.
CAATCCTTCAGCTGCACTGAAAGGGGAGTGAGAATCCTTTGTTTGCATTAATGATGAGCAACCAGTTCGTTCACACGATCAAACAGTATAGCCGGTTGTCAATGGTTTTACTGCAAGAAAGTCTCATTGAATTCTATTTGTCTCTTGGCTGGGATTGGATGACATTCACCCATAGCATGACTTTAGCATCCAGTGAAACACTAACATGAAATGGAGAAATGACACTATTTCCCTCAAAGGGTTGTGAACATTTAGAATTTCATACAATAGTGGGCTGTAGAAGCTCAGTCTTTGAGTATGTTTAAGGTGGAGATTGATAGATTTCCAATTTCTGGTGGTGTACAGGGTTTGGGAATAGGGTGGGTAAAAATATTGAAGTGTTTGATCAATTGTTACTGTGTTGAATGGCAGGGAAGCCCTTGAATGGGCTCAATGATCTACTTCTGCTCCTATATTCCTCAGCATGTAGCAACACATCATTCATGAGAGTGATTAAAGAAGTTCCTATCTACCCTTCCATCTGTGCTGATGGCACTGAGGACCCATCAATTTTCCAATTGTCCAATAGCTCTTCTCTGAAGCCCCAGGAACAGCTATGATAGTCAGTTGAGCATTTGATTGACAATTATTCACATCACAATTCCCAGAAATGGCCAGGCCAAGGTCATTATTGGCTTCCTGGAGAATACCAGAGGCCTTGATGGGTTGCATTAAATTCAGCATTTCTCCATCTAGCAGGCAGTGACCAGCTTGATGCTGTTTACTTGGTGTTGCTCATATTTCCAATAGATCTACAATGAGACAAGGCAATCATACAAATGGTGAAGTTTGTAAAGTGGAACATTGTGACAAAATAGCAAAGTTAGAGCAGGAAGATAGGGAGGAACAAATTATGGCTTGAGGCACAGTGTTGGAGATGGAGATTTAGATTTTGCAGACTACAGTCTATTGAGAAAGCCACTTTGATTCATAAAACTACATGTTGACAGGTCTTGACACTTTGTGATACATCTTGACAGCTCTTCATATGTCAACAAGTTTTCAAAGTTCCTGACATGCCAATGTTTCCCGAAAGCACATGACATACCAAAGCTGTTCTCTGCTCATGTCGACAGTTCTTGACAGCACACGTCACTTCCTGACAGTTCTTGAGACGTTTTAACAAGTTGGACAATTCCGAAGGTTTAATGCAACTTTTACAAATTTATAAACCCAAAGATCAGCTGATTCCTTCCCCAAAAGGTCTCTGACCTCCACCACCAACAGATATCTGATACTCATCTCCAGGGTATCCTGAGACCATATTACTAGGCTATTCAATGGCATTCCCTGCACTGCAAAAGAACTGCACTGAGAAATGTGTTCTGTTGGCCTTAACTCCACACTTTGGGTTCCTCACACCATGTATTTCAAAATCTGACTTCAGTGGAAGGAGCTGAATGTGGAACTGGCCAATTGCCTCTGAGCTGCATAGGCAAGAACCACAGCAACCCCCACTGTAGGCAAGCTTCTCATGTGCAACACGGCTCACTCTTTCTGTTCCTAGATAATCAATGATGAGAGAGATTGGATGAATAAAAAATGAGAAAATGTCTAAAGCTAAATAAAATGAACGCTAACAGTTGTTGCAGGCACTAGGAGTTCACAATCTGGCAACTATTATTTCCTCACTCTTTCAAAGAGTATATGGAATGGCATTTCAATTTTAGTTCACTTGGATCCAGACTTTTCAGAGCTGAAAATGTGTTGCTGGAAAAGCGCAGCAGGTCAGGCAGCATCCAAGGAACAGGAGAATCAACATTTCGGGCATGAGCCCTTCTTCAGGACTCTGGTTTCCTGAAGAAGGGCTCATGCCCGAAACGTCGATTCTCCTGCTCTTTGGATGCTGCCTGACCTGCTTCGCTTTTCCAGCAACACATTTTCAGCTCTGATCTCCAGCATCTACAGTCCTCATTTTCTCCTCCAGACTTTTCAGTACAAAGTATTAATAGCTATTAATAAACCTTGGCAACATTTGTAACTGAAGGCAAGTGCAAAGGAAATGTCAAGAAAATTGTCTTGCTCAAATCTTCTTATGTCACAGATTACAGATTTACATTGCTGTTCCATTTTCAGTTCTGAACAGTTAAAATTGAAACTAGTGACTCTGGTTGTCTGTTTTGTTAAGGGCCTTCCTTGTATGAGATTAGGGACACAGCATAGTCATTCATTCAAGATCATTTTGCATGGCATTTGCTGCAATGAAACTCTCTGATCCCTTGCAGTAATTCTCATCTGACCAGCTTTGGAATGTTTTCTAGTCATAAATTCCTCTGACCAACCTTGGCAATTTGTCCTCCCAACACTTGAAAACTGGTGACTATGGCAAAATCATTTTTTAAACAGCAAAGACTGTAGCAGTTCAAGAAAGCAATTCACCACCACCCAAGGGCAATTCGAGATGGGCAATCGCTTCTGGTCTCACCAGTGCATTCCATAATTGATTTTTTTACAAAGATGATTATATCTCCTGAAAATATCTTCCATTACAAAATGAATAATTTGCCTTAATCTTTCTTTCAACTTAAATTTCTGACATCCAGAAATATTTTTCTGCTTGGCATTCCCTCTCAATGTGAATAAATGTCAACAAATCTTTAAAGCTGTTGATAATGCAAGCGAATCAAAGTCAAGTCCCAATTCCAAAACAGCAATAAATACGTGCGATGAGGCATTTGTGAAATCTGAAACAAACACACAGAGTGACACTGAGCAGTTTCTCGTGTTGACAGGGCTTTCTGTTGCAACTTACTGACAGTTTTGCTGATTTTGCAAAAATGCGCCCATCACGTGTGCAAAATTTACCACCTGGTTGAGAGAGTCGACAGAGATGAGGAACTGGAGACAGTAAAACAGAAATGAAGGACACGATGCAAATCAGCTAAACCAAGCCCACAAGTACAAGGTAGTCTTCTCAAGGAGGAATGTTAGTTCATAATTGGCCTATTTTTGGGGAGCAACATTTTTCTATTGTGAATGTGTCCTGACCAAAGCACAGCCACAGACACTGGTAGGAGTCTACAATCTATAGAGTACACTTGCCCTGAAATGGAAAATAGATGTTGAACTGAACAATGGAACTAAGAGACAGAAATGCAGAAGCAGATAAAATCTGAAAATTCTCCAATCTCTTAAAATGCTAATGTTAAATTTAAATGCATTGTTTCTACAATGCATGTCTAGGATTGCATTTGAAGCATTTTTGCATCCAGAATTTTTTAAGATCTTCGAACTGAGATTGGTAGTTCACATGTAAAGCTCCCTAACTGTGCCAGTCTATATTGATGCTGCAATGTTATTTTTGCAGCCTCTGAAGTGTCAAAAGACTGAAAATAGCAGAACAGCAACAAAAGCTGACATAAGAAAATAGCGTTTCACTGTGACTCTTCAAGGAAAGGCTAATCTTTCACAGGTTCAATTGTGGTTATGAATTGAATATATCCAGAAGATAATGCTTTCTTTGGTTTGTGTCTGAAACCAATTCAACACACAGTATTGCAGTTATATAATCCCCTGTCCTAATCCTAATGGTGTCAGCAATTATTTTCAGGCATTCAGGCCATTTTTCTGGATGATCCTGTCAATGGTTTGGTGGATTAATCAGGAGAGCGCCCACAAGTTTTGCTTAATGTTCTTTGCTGTCATTATCTAATTGAAATACTTCAGTGAAACACAAGCAGAGCAGCTACAGACTCGGACACCCGCAAGGTATTCTTTCTCAATATGAACATCCATCCATACCCTGATCATCACAATTAGAGTCGAACATAACTGCTAAAAGCTTGTTGCCTTGACAACTGGGCTGATTTCATTTCCTTGCAGCTGTGTCCCGTTTTTCCTCATAAAACATTAGTAACACACGTCATGTGATTGCATATTCTGAACGTCTTCAAATACAACTCCCTGAATATGACGCCAAATATATTAGTGAGTCAAAGCTAAGACTAAACAGCCCACAGAAATGTTGACCCTTTGGGATGCTCTCATGTGGAGAAGTCAGGAATTTCTGCAGGACTTAACCCCTGAGGCCTGTCCATCATTAATCACATCAGATAAACTCTAACGATTGATTGCATGAAAGAAAACACCTCTTAGTTATCCCATGTATTCACATGTGTTGTTGGTGTTGTTCGGAATTCTGAGTGCATCAGTTCAGTGCCTCCCTCTGCAATTCCAGGGAGATTAATACAAATTAATTGATAACAATCAATATCAAGGTGAGATGCTGTTGCTTGGGAAAATGCTCTTGTGCATATGTTACAATCCAGCCGATGTTAGTACTAGACAAGTCCGATCCCAGACAGAAACCTACCTTGATAGATTATAATTTGATGTGCATTTTGATTTTTACAAAAAAGCTTCTCACTGACATCCAAGCACACAACGTTGGAGATCTTACATTCACAAAGAGACCGAGAGGTGAAGGTGCATAGTTCATTGAAAGGGGAGTTGCAGGTAGACAAGTTGGTGAGGGAGGTTTTGGCATGCTTACCTCATTGGTCACATCATTCAATGTGTGACTTGGAATGTCATGTTGCAGCTGCACAAGACATTGGTGAGGCCACTTTTAGAATTCTGGGTACAATTCTAGTTGCCCTGATATAGGAAGGGTGTTATTAAACTTTAAAGGGTGCAAAAAAGATATTGCTGGGATTGGAGCATTTGCATTGTAAGGAAAGGTTTGCTATGCTGGAGCATCAGAGGCTAAGGGATAACTTTAGAGAGGTTGATAAAATCATGAGGGGCATGGATAGGGTAAATAGACAAGGCATTTTTCCTGGAATAGAGGAACTAGAGGGCATAGATTTAAGGTGAGAGGGGAATGATATAAAAGGAACCTAAAGGGCAACTTTTTCACACACAGAGGGTGGTAGGTGTATGGAATGAGCTGCCAGAGGACGTGATGGAGGCTGGTACAATTATGGCATTTAAAAGGCATCTATATGGATATATAAATAGGAAGGGTTTAGAGGGATATGGGCCAAATGTTGGTAGATGGGACTAGATTAATTTAGGATGTCTGGTCGGCATGAACAAATTGGACCGAAGGGTCTGTTTCCATTCCGTACAATGCTATGACTCTATCATAAAACAAATGTTTATCACAAAGAGGAACAAGGAGATACAAGCTGATCTGCTATCACAAGCATTTCATCAATGTGAATTCGGAATAACATGTTAACGAATTGGGGAGACTGTTTCTAAAGCACAAAGTTTTAAAACATGTGCTGGCTGTAACGTGATAACATTGCCAACAATTTAAGCACTGTTTCCAAAGTGTGATTTTTGTATAATGAGGGGTTGCACAAGAACACAACCATAACTGTACTGAGAAAATCCAAACTGTCTATTTTTAACAGAACCTCCAACAATCTTAAACATGCAATAAAAGTATAATCCCTTTAATTCTAAAATGCTCTTTTCTTAATTGAAGAGAAACAAAGCACCTGCTGCACAATATCCAAAACATCACTCATATCATATCCACACCAGCGTCCCCACATTTAACACAAAACATCACTCATATAATATCCACACCAGCGTCCCCACATTTAACACACTGCTCAGTTTGAGTCACTCCCAACTTTAGACAGAAACACTGATAGATTCCACCTGGAGCTATCCCATTCCTGAGCTTCACGGAATTCAGCTTTAAATAACCTATTTGACCTTCTTATCTCAACGCTCTAGTCTGGACAGACACGAACTCTTCACTCAAAGATAATCTCATTCTTCACATCTATATCTTCCTTCTCAGCAGCACTGCTCTGCACAGCCATCATGTTCTAAGGGCTTCACAGAAATGCCCCGATTAAACTCAAAAATGAAACTCATAGTCTCTCTCTCAGCTTTGGGTGTTTCCTTAACCTTAAATAAGGCAGATTCCAGAATTTTTGAACACACCTTTGGGGCCCCATTATTTACCAGGCTGGGCCTCAAACAATCAAAAATAAACACAAGTTCATGAACACAAATCCATTCACTTCACAGCCATGCTTCAAAATACTGTCTTTCAAAGAAATCGTGATGGTTAAAGGAAAGTGTAAATTAATTAGTACTTACATGTACAATACAAAGAAAAACCCATTGGTACGAGTTCAAAAATCAAAAAACCCAACTCACACTAAACAAGATTAACAATTATATATGGAAATCCCAAGTTTAGATCACACAGAGAGTAAAACAAAACAAATATTTTCAACAATTTTTACTCATGAAGACTTTCAGTCCTGACTTTCTGGCAGGACTGTACAGTAGATGTCCTGTAAGCAAAGTTCACTTCCCTATTATTGAAATTATCAATTGATTTTATTTTTCACTGCGCCCTGATGAGAACCAAACAACAGACAGAAATTCTGTAGCATCTCATTTCCACTTCTTTTTCAAAATTCATGGCTGTTCTGGGTCTCGGCTAGATTATGAGAGTAAGGAATGCTTCCATAGTTGGTCACGCTTTGTATAATTCAGCATAATAACTGCAGTGATGGGAAGGGACGTGCAGAACATTTGCGAAATGCTTTCACTTTGCCTGGATCTGGTTTCACTCCATCTTCATTGGCCATGTTTCCAATTTACCTGACAATTATTGTGGTCATTGGCATCTGCTATTGTTTTCAGATTTAAAGTTTGGGCCATTTCTAACTCCCTAAACTTGATGATCTGATCAATGATATGTGCTGTAATTCTGTCCCTTCAGAAATGTAGTCCTTTTTGTGGTTAAATATCTCAATCCAGCTCGCTCAGCCAAACATGACCTACCAAATGCAGCATCAAATATTTCAGAGCAGCGCTTGATCCAGGGACAGTAGCCAAAGACAAGATGATGAATCACTAAATGAGAAAAATATGATCTCTGAAAACTTTCGGAGCCTGAGGTGTGAAAAAAAATTAATCTTTTCTGTGCCTTCATTCATCATTTCAAGTCTATAAAGTTCAGTACTTTGCCATTAATTTTAAAACTCAGACTTTGGCATGCAATATTTTCAGGCTTCCAAGAGATTCTCAATGATGCCAACTTACAAAGATTCTTTTTACTTCCTTTGGGAATAATTGGGAATAAAACCTCATGAGAAGGATTCATTCATTAAAAATCTTCTTTGACAGTCCCTCAAGGTCAAGGATAACTTGTTTCCACTCCGGGTAATGGGTTCTGCGGAGGCTGAACAAACGGCTGTAGACTCTGACCCAGGAGGGGCTGATGGTATTTACTAAGGAGAGGGGGAGCGTGAGACTCTCTGGATTCTGCATGGTCTTTCTGTTGCTTCTACATGGCCTTCACATGCTCCATCTGCTGACGCTCAAAGTAGTTGGCGCCTTTGTGGATGCTTCTTCACCAGTTTTATGGTCTCAGGCAAGCGATTCCCACTTGGTGATGGTGACGTTACATTTGTTTAGGCTGGTTCTCAGCTAGCATTACAGCATTTCCTCTGCGCGCCTACTGACTCTTTACCATTGTGGAGCTGGGAGTACAGCAGTCATTTTGGGAGTCTTGTGTTGGGTGTGCAGACAATGTGACACACCCATCGCAGCTGGGCATGTGTGACCATTGCATGATACTGGAAGATCTCAGCCTCACAAGGGACACTCATATCGGTCCACCTATCCTGCCTGTGGGTTTCCACTTCAGTAAAATATTGCATTACTCAATCCTACGTACATAATCTCCTATTTCAACAACTCAATCTGACCTGACTTACATTTATTTACTTGATTTGGTCTTCAATTTCTGTACTGGTACATGGTCCATCAAATCATTAAGATATGACTCATTTGTGATGAAATTTCAAAGCTGATATACTATTCCTCTGCAGATTGTCTGCTTAACCACAAGTATATTTTGCTGTCTGAGGATAAACTGGATAATAATTGACAGTAACATCAAGAGATACTGCAGCACATACAAGTGAACACCCTGTAATGTCAGGAGTATCTGCAATAGCATTTGTCTGAATATTTGTAAGCCCTCTCATTTATCTTTATCTATGTCATGTTTGTCCATGTTGTCACCTTAAATAATTAAGCACAAGGAAGAATGACTCCAAGTAATATGATTTATAATTAGTTGTTGTACTTTTTTATATGCGCTATACTGATTATTGTAACCACTCCTCCCCCAGGTGATCAGATTCCCTGCATCCTATATAATGTGAAGGTCAATTGTATTTGTGACTGGATTTGCAATTACACTGTATTCTTGTCAGCTTGTTGACAATCTTTCACTTGTGGGGATAGATCTATTCCTCTTTTAGTTCCTCCATCCCAAAATCAAAATCTTCACCCAATTTCTTGCAGCCTTTGCATTAAACCCAAGCCAATTATTCAAATTGACATCAGCCCTAAATAAAAATTGGATAATTAGGTCAAGGCTCTTAATTTAATTTGCCATTTTCATGACTTTATGTCCATTCATAATGATTTAGTGCAGAATTTATCTCAAACACACGCAACACCATCTCATTGTCACATGCCGGATCCTCTGGCAGGTTATAAACTCCTCCTCCTGCTCCTCAGATGCTGCCTGAACTGCTGTGCTTTTCCAGCACCACTCTAATCTAGAATATGGTTTCCAGCATCTGCAGCCCTTGTTTTTACCCCATGCCATGGGAATGACAGTATATGCATGTCCCTTAAAGGTATATCACACATCTGCTGTGAAAGGTAAACTGAGAGCCCAGCTACTACAGTCTCATCTCGATTAATTTCATGGACAGAGTCAAGCTCCAGTGTTTACTTGTTTCTTCATATGCTGCAGTACAGAACCAAACTGCTTCACTCACTCATTCTGAGGAACAGTCACTGGGCCTGAAATGATAACTCTGATTTCTCTCTACAGATGCTGCCAGCCCTGTTGAGTTTTTACAGCAACTTCTGTTTTTGCTTTAGTGATTATGAAACATGTATAAACACATTTTTATGTATAAAGTATATTTTTTAAATGAAAAACATCTATATTTGAAATGCTTTAGAAAGTCCAGGGGTGGTGAATGAGAAGGGACCCAGATTTCCAGGGGACTCCTTTCTTTGTTGCACTATTTCATTTTCCTGAGTTGACATCATTATACATTCACAAGGATAAAGTGACACCACCTACTTCATGTTTTCAAATATGTTATTGGATGAAGACACAGAGTTAAATCTCAGCTTTCCATCAAACAAATGAACAACTCAAATGCCTTTGTGTTTGGGGTATGAATCATTGCTAAACCTGCAGTGGAGATTGGCACAGATATAATCAAAATCCTAATGCTATTAAATGATTAAGTATCGCAGATTCCTGGCAGTCAGCAGCAAGATTATTATATTTTTGGCTCAGTCAAAATGCAAATAACTTAAAACAATTGAAAACACTTAAAATTCTCAACTCCTGTAGATTTTGGCAGCATTACCTCTATTGCTTCAGGTTACGAGGGAATCATCAACAAATGCACTTAAAGCACAGAATCACAGGACAATGAGGAGGGCTATTCAGCCAACCTTCCATCAGAATGACTCTAAGGTGACCATCATTGAACTGGTTCTTACATTATTCTGGAAACTTCATCTCCATAAGTGTGTGTGTGTGTGTGTGTGTGTGTGTGTGTGTGTGTGTTTTGGATGTATGTCCCTTTCTTGGTTCAATTGAAGTGTAGTACTGCAGAATAATGGTATCTATCCGATTTATGAGCAGGAAGGCCACTTCTCCATGAGCTTCCTGAAAGATAAGGGGTCACCAAACTGTATTTTCTGCCAGATGGAAGAGGTTATAACTGGGATGGGAGGGGTCTTTGATGAAGTTGACTGCCTTCCTGAGGCAACAGGAGATAGAGATGGAGTCAATGGATGCAAGGCTGGTTTATGTGATGGTCTGGACTGTGTTCACAACTCTCTGTAGTTTCTTATGATCCTGGGAAGACCAGTTGCCGTACCTAATTGTGATGCAGCCAGATAGAATATTTTCTATGGTGCATCTATAAAAGTTGGTAAGAGTCTTTATAAACATGCTGGGTTTCCTCAGCTTGCTGAAGAAGTAGAAGGCTTTCTGGACTGGAGCATCAATGTGGATGGGCCAGAACAGATTAGTGGTGATTGTCACTCCTAGGTGCGTGACAGTCTCAACCATCCCCATCTCAGCTCCATTGATCTTGACAAGGGTGTACCCTCCATCAGATTAGATTAGATTACTTACAGTGTGGAAACAGACCCTTCGGCCCAACAAGCCCACACCGACCCGCCGAAGCGCAACCCACCCATACCCCTACATTTACCCCTTACCTAACACTACGGACAATTTAGCCTGGCCAATTCACCTGACCCGCACATCTTTGGACAGTGGGAGGAAACCGGAGCACCCGGAGGAAACCCACGCAGACACGGGGAGAACGTGCAAACTCCACACAGTCAGTCGCTTGAGTCGGGAATTGAACCCGGGTCTCAGGCGCTGTGAGGCAGCAGTGCTAACCACTGTGCCACCGTGCCACCCACATCTTGCTTCCTGAAGTCACAACCTGCTCTCTCATTTTACTGACATTGAGGCAGCAATTGTTATCTTTACACCACAACAAAAAGCCCTCCATTTCTTTCCTGTTTGTTGTCTCTTCATTGTTTGAGATCCTACAACAGTGGTATGGTCAGCAAACTTGTAGATGGAGCAGGAAAATCAACGTTTTGGGCAAAAGCCATGCATCAGGAATGATTTCTGATGAAGGGTGTTTGCTCAAAACATCGATTTTCCTGCTCCTCGGATGCTGCCTGACCTGCTGTACTTTTCCAGCACCACTCTGATCTAAACTCTGGTTTCCAGCATCTGCAGTCCTCACTTTTGCCAAACCTGTAGATGAAGTTAAGACAAAATTTGACCACACAGTCATGAGTGTACCAGCTGCATAGTAAGGGGCTGTGTATACAGCCTTGCAAGTCACTGGTGTTGAGGATTATTGTGGAGGAGGTGTTGTTGCCTAGAGAAATGATCTGAATGGCACAGCAGGATCGATGGAGTGAATAGCCTCCACCTGTACCTTTTGCTTACCAGAGAACACCAGAGGATACCAATTTAAATTGGTAAGATGCAGAGCTTTCTTTAACTGCAGGAGGTAGTCGGTTAACCAGCTGAGTGTGTGGTACAGACAAGTTCAATTGTGGCTTTTTAAAAAGAGAACTGGATCATTATCTGAAGAGAAAAATGCTCAGTCTACATCCAAATAGTCTTTACACAGATAGCTAGCATAGACATAACTGGCTGAAGGGCCTACTTATTTTCTGTAACCAAGTCATAGCACTGACCCCCAACCTGGACTTGAACCCATAATCCTTTAACTAGTAGCACTATCAACTGAGCTATAGCTTATCCGACTGAATGAAGATAATAAGCCAGAATTGAAGAATGAGTGAAAGACCTAAGCTATGTACGTATAGTTGGGCTGTTTCTGGAAAATTTACTTGTGAGTTTTAAAAAGTATAGAATCAGCTCTGGGCTTTAAAATGCCCACACTGCCAAATCCAAAAGCCTTTTGGCCTGCAACAATAAATCACATCAAATGACCTGACCTTTTCTGAACTAATGTTGTGTACACAGTGGAACAGTCAAGCTGCGATGATATATACAGGAACAAGGTTTGGATTTTGAGAGAGCCTGCTTAACGTTATGCAGACATTCTGGTGTAATAAATAAAGGATCTTTCCCTCCGACAGAAGCTTTGAAGCCATAATTGAAAATCTGCAAGGTGAAACAAGGCAATCCAGACTGAAAGGAGCATCAATAGTCTTTGTGTGAATGGGCTGTCACTTCGCAAAACTTCATTGCATCACAAAGACTGTCAATGAACGACAGGGTTGAATGAGAAGTAAAACCCATTGAATCCTGCCACAGACGAGAACTGTTTTAGATCATAAACTATAAGATAAAGAGAGAAAATTAGGCCATTCAGCCTATCATGTCTGATATGTTTCTCAATATCATCCTCTTCCCTTCTCCCTGTAACCCTTGATCCCCTTACTAATCAAAAACTTATCTATCTCTACTTAACTATCTAAATACACCCAATGACTCAGCCTCCACAGTCTTATGCAGCAATGAGTTCCACAGATTCCCCACCCTCTGGCTGAAGAAATTCCTCCTCATCTCAGTTTTAAAGGGTTGCCTCTTCACTGTCAGGCTGTGCCCTTGGTCCTAGTCTCTCCTATTAGTGGAAAAACCTTCTCCATGTCAACTCTATCTACGCCTCTCGGTATTCAGTAAATTTCAATGAGATCCCCCCCTCATCCTTTTAAACTCCATTGAGTACAGACCCAGAGTTCTCAATCACTCTTCATATGACATGCCCTTCATCCCTGGGATTATTAATGTGAACCTCATCTGGACAATCCCCCACCCCTGCCAATGACAGCACATCTTTCTTTCAATATGGGATTGAAAACGGCTCACAATATTCCAAATGGGGTCTAACCAGAGCCTTATACAGCCTCAGCAGTACATCTCTGCTCTTGTATCCTCATCATCTTGAAATGAATGCTACCATTGCATTTGCCTTACTAACTGCCAAGTGAACCTGCATGTTAACCTGAAGAAAATCCTGAGCCTGAACTCCCAAGAACCTTCATGTTTCAGATTTCTGATGCCTTTCTACTTTAGAAAATAATCTAAGCCTCCATTCTTATTGGTGTTGGGGCATAAATAAAGACAGTTTTGCCTCAGCATTTGATTGATTTAGTGAATAAATGATTGGTGTCAAGATAGGGTCTGGACACAAAGCCTGTTGTTCATCGGAATGGCTAAACCCAGTTGAAAAAGTAGAATTTAAGCAGTATGCACCGAATTGATCAACAAATTAATCAAAAATGAATAAGATTTGAAAGAGAGAGATTGTTCAAATGCTTCAATATAGAAGGAGGTGCAGATTTAACACCTCTCCAGAATATGCACATTGATCTGTGCAGGTTAGTCAACCTACTTAACTCAAGTCAATAGCTTTTAAACACGAGTATGATCACAACCTTTATTTGCACCATCCAACACTCTGATAGAGTTCACTGCTCTGACCCCACAAAGCTCCATCCAGATGTAAATATTTAAAACATTTACCATCTTGAGCTAATCCTTTGCATCTGGTGATGTGTGTAACAGGGGTGATGGACTTGATCCATCATTCACATCCACAATGAAGTCAACAGAAAGAAACATCAGGAAAGGAACACAACTGGCAATCACCCAGTTTCTGCCCAAAAGTGTTGAAAATTCTGCCCAATAATTGTGAGCTTTTTTTTTTAACTGATCTCTCTTATATAGGTCTTTGAATCACGTAGAGATATTTACAGCAGGTTTTATCTGGAACAGAGAGTAAAGATCTTGGCTTCTTCAACGATGGAAAGAATAGGCAATGTAGGTGAAAGTAAGTTACTTCATAGAGTTTGCAACTTTAGATTATAGGTTGCTTCATGGGGGGGGGGAGGGATAGGGGACCAGATCTGGGGAGGGACATAGTCTCAAAATAAGGGGGACCAGATTTAGATTAGAGTCCCTACAATGTGGAAACAGGCCTTTTGGCCCAACAAGTCCACGCCGACCCTCCAAAGAGTAACCCACCCAGACCCATTCCCCTACATTGACCCCTGACTGATGCAGCTGACACTATGGACAATTTAGCAGAGCCAATTCACCTAATCTGCTCATCTTTAGATTATGGGAGGAAACGCACACAGACATGGGGAGAATGTTCAAACTCCACACAGACAGTTGTCCGAGGCAGGAATCGAACCCGGGACCCTGGTGCTGTGAGGCAGTAGTACTAATCACTTAGATACTGTGCCACCCTGAGGACTGAATTGAGGAGAAACTTCTTCACCCAAAGGGTTATGAATCTGTGGAATTCCCTGCCCAGTGAAGCAGTTGAAGCTATCTTGTTGAATGGTTTTAAACAAAAATAGATTTTTGAACATGAAAAGAATTAAGGATTATAGTGAGCAGGCAGGTTGGTGGAGCTGAATCCATGGAAAGATCAGTCATGATCTTATTAAGTGGAGGAGCAGGCTCAAGGGGCCGTACTCCTGCTCCTAGTTCCTATGTTTTTATGTTCTCGATAAAGATTACAAATGAATAAAACTCAAAGATAATAATACAAGAATTTTTCTCTTCACCACAAGCACATTGACATAGCTAGGAAAAGGGATGAGAAGCTGAAAAGAGAGTATAGGACGTTAGGTTGGAAGCTAGAAGGCAGGAGGAGCAGTGTAGTGATCTCAGGATTGCTACCGGTGCCACGGGCTAGCGAGGCTAGAAACAGAGAGCAAGTGCAGATGAACACGTACTGCAGGGCTGGTGTAGGAGGAAGGGCTTCAGATATGTGGATCATTGGGGTACCTTGTGGGGAAGGTGGGACCTGTACAAGAAGGATGGATTGCACCTGAACTGGAGGGGCACCAATGTGCTGGGCAGGAGGTTTGCTAGAGCTCTTCAGGAGGGTTTAAAATAGATTGGCAGAAGGAAGGGAACCAGAACACCAAATCAGAGGACGGGGTAACTAGTCAATAGGCAGATACAGCCGGCAGAGAGTCAGTGAGGAAGGATTGATAGTTGATTGGGCAAGGTTGCGGTCTGTGTGATGGGTTGATGTGTGTCGACTTTAATGCAAGAAGTGTCAGGAATAAAGGTGATGAATTTCGAGGATGGATCAATACTTGAAGGCATGATGTTGTGGCCATTATGGAGACGTGTTTATCAAATGATGCTCTAGGGTTGAGAGGTCTCAGAAGGAATAGAGGAGGGAGGGTAAAGGAGGTGGGGGAGTGGCATTGGTAATCAGAGATACTATCACAGCTGCAGAACGGGGGGTTGTTGAGGACTGTTTCTCTACAGAGTCAGTATGGGTGGAAGTCAGAAACAGGAAAGGAGCAGTCACTTTATTGGAGTTTTTCATTGGTCCCCAATAACAACAGAGACATGGAGGAGCAGATGAAGAGGCAGACTTTGGAAAGGTATAGAAGTAACAGGGTTGTTGTCATAGGTGACTTCAACTACTCTAATATTAATTGGAACCACCCGCAGTACAAATTTATTGGATGGAGCAGATTTTGTCAGGTGTGTCCAGGAAGGGTTCCTGACTCAATAACTAGAAAGGCCAACTAGAGGGGAGGCCATATTGGATTTGGTGTCTGGTACTGAACCTGGCCAGGTGTCAGGTCTCACAGTGGGAGAGCATTTCAGTGATAGTGATCACAACTCCCTGACCTTTATTATTGTCATGAAGAGGGATAGGAGCAGATGGTGTGAGAAAGTATTTAATTGGGGGAGGGGGAATTACAATGCTATTAGGCAGGACCTATGGAGCATAAATTGAGAGCAGATATTCTCAGGGAACTGAATGACAGAAATGTGGAGGTTGTTTAGAGAGCACATACTGATAATGCTTGACAGATTTGTTCCACTGAGGCAAGGAAGGGGGCTGGTAGGATGAAGAAACTTTGGATGACATCTAGTCAAGAGGAAGAAGGAAGCTAACTTAAGTTTGAGGAGGCAAGGATCAGACAAGGCTGTAGAGGGTTACAACCTAGTCAGGAAGATACTAAGAATGGACTTAGGAGATTTAGAATCGGGCATGAAAAAGCCTTAGTGGGTAGGATTAAGGAAAACTAGGTAAAAACAATGACTGCAGATGCTGGAAACCTGATTCTGGAATAGAGTGGTGTTGGAAAAGCACAGCAGTTCAGGCAGCATCCAAGGAGCAGGAAAACTGATGTTTTGGGCAAAAGCCCTTTATCAGGAATACAGGCAGAGTGCCTGAACGGTGGAGAGATAAATGAGAGGAGGGGATGCTGCCTGAACTGCTGTGCTTTTCCAGCACCACTCCATTTCAGGATTAAGGAGAACACCAAGGCTTGCATGAGTAACAAGAGAATGGCCAGAGTGAGGGTTAGGCCGATCAGGGATAGGGGAGGAAACTTGTGCCTGGAGTCAGAGGAGGTAGGGAGATCCTCAATGAATACTTTGTTACAGTATACACCCTGTCATTTGTGAGAACAGTATGAAACAGACTGTTATGATCAGGTTGATGTTAAGAATGAAATTTTGAAAAAAATGACGATAGATAAGATCCCTGGGCCAGATGGGATATACCCGAGGTTACTACAGGAAGTGAGGGAAGAAATTGCTGCACCTTTGGCGATAATCTTTGTGTTGTCACTGTCCCCTGGAGTAGTGCCAAATGTTATTTCCTTGTTCAAGAAAGTCAATAGGAATAATCCTGGGAATCACAGGCCAGTGTGTCTTCCGTCAGTGGTGGGCAAATTATTGGAGAGGATTCTGAGAGACAGGATTTATGATTACTTAGAAAACATAGCTTGATTAGAGATAGTCAGCATGGCTTTGAGAGGGACAGGTCATGTTTCACAAACCTTATTGAATTCTTTGAGGATGTGACATAACATATTGATGAAGGTATAGCAGTGGATGCCGTGTATGTGGAGTTTAGTAAGGTGTTTAATAATACTCCCTATGGTAGGCTCATTCAGGAAGTAAGGAGGTACAGGTAAATTTGGCTTTCTGCATACAACATTGCTTGGAGTAAAAGACCATAAAAGTGGTAGCTGATGGAAAGTGTTCAGCCTGGAGCTCGGTGACCAGTCATGTTCTATAGTGATCTGTTCTAGGACCTCTGCTCTTTGGGAATTTTATAAATAACTTGGATGAAGAAGTGAAGGGTGGGTTAGTAAGTTTGCCGATGACACAAAGGTGGGTGGGGTTGTGAATAGTTTGGAGGGCTGTTAATGATTGCAATGGGACATTGATAGGATGCAGAACTGGGCTGATAAGTGGCAGATGGAGTTCAACTTGGAAAAGTGTGAAGTCATTCATTTTGAAAGGTCAAATTTTAATACAGAATGCAGGGTTAAAGGCAGGATTTTTGGCAGTGTGGAGGAACAGAGGGATCTTGGGATCCACATCCAAAGAGTCCTCAAAGTTGCCACTCAAGTTGATAGGGTTGTTAAGAAGGTGTGTGGTGTATTGGCTTTCATCAGTATAGGGATTGAGTTTAAGAGCTGCAAAGTTATGCGGCATCTGTATAAAGCCCTGGTTTGACCACACTTAGAATATTGTGTTCAGTTCTGGTTACCTCATTATCGGAAGAATGTGGAAGCTTTAGAGAGGGTGCAGAAGGGATTAACCAGGATACTGCCTGGACTGGAGGGCATACCTTATGAAGAAAGATTGAGGGAGCTCGGAATTTGCTCATTGGAGTGAAGAAGGATGAGAGGTGACTTGATGGAGGTGAACAAGATGATGAAAGGCATATATAGAATAGATAGCCAGAGACTTTTTTCCCATGATGAAAATGGTTATCATGAGGGAGCATAATTTTAAGGTGATTGGAGGAGAGGTTAGGATGGATGTCAGAGGTAGGGCCTTTACACAGAAAGTGATGAGTGTAGGGAATGCACTGCCAGCGGTGGCAGTATAGTCACATACATTCAGGACATTTAAGCAACTCTTGGATAGGCACATGGAAGATAGTGCAACGAAGCGGATGTTGGTCAGTTTGATCTTAGAGTAGGATAAAAGATCGGCACAACATTGAGGGTTGAAGGTCCACTACTCTTCTGTTTTCTGTGTTCCAATATGCTAACTGCAAAAATTATAAATGATAAAAGCTGTAAATGCTGGAATTCTGAAGTAAATAGAGAGAATGCTGTAAACATTCAACAGGTCAGGCTGTATCGATGAGGAGAAATGCATCATCGCCATCATCACCAGCACTCAGCTCCCACTCCCATGGGGACTGTCAGCTCTCCATGTTGTGCCTTTCACTCCAAGAAGGGTAAACATCCTCCACTGAGCAAATAAAGGCTGACAAAAATAATGTTACATTCAGCCAATTATTTGAAGGGGACAAATGAGGACTAAAGGTCAAAATATGAAAATGGAATGATATCTGGAAAATTTGTTCCAATATTTTTGGTGAACTTGATTTTGTTTTTTTACACAATTTCCCTCAAAACAATGAATTGCAAGGAACAGCAGTAATCAACTGCACAAAGTATGCAGAAAAGGAATGGCTAGAAGTGCATTTTCCTATCACCCGACCTGATTGAAGAATCATATTCATGGCCTCAGGTTCCACATTCAGTACATTAGGAACAGCATTCTGTCATCATCATTTCTGAGTGTTACAGTGCAAAACTGGGTAAAAGCCTAAAGTAAGATAAAGACACTATTTCTAAGCAACTGCCTGAATTGCTGTAATCCAGTCAGACAGAAAATAATAAGCTAATTGGAGATGGGTGAGTTTTAAAACAATTAAGCTCAAACTCTCTTAAGATGGTGGACTTGTGCCACCAATTTCAGTACCCAATACAGATTTGTTTTTCAGCTGTCATCAAAGCAATTGAACCATCACCTGCAGTACGCAACAGTTTCAAAGCCAGGTGAGGCCAATGTTGGTTTGCCTCATTTTAGATTTGAAAACAAATGATATTCTTGTCTAAACTGAAAGATTTCTTTTTAGCTGACACACGATTCATAGCAAACATCAAAGATTCTAATCTCACACAAGGACCTGGAGAGAAGGACTACTATCAGTATAAAGTGAGGTGTATGATTTGTGTAGCTTTAAATATCATTTATGTTGAATTTTTGAATTTTTGTCAGTTTGTTTATAAAGGGTTTAAGGGTTAACTTTCAAGTGTTTCTGTAGCCATGGTGATTTCTTTTTAAAATGTAGTTTGCAAGGAGTAGCTAGGGAGGCCAGTGAGAATTTGTCTTCATTGGGGTAATTTACAGTGTAACATATTCGCCTTTCAGAAGGAAGACTCTCATTTTATTGGGAGGGGTTAGGGGAAATGCACATAGTTTAAAAAAAAATGCTTGGAGGGTTCAGTTTGGGAAAGTCTGAAGAAGTCTTCACTGGGGCGAAATATGCAGAGCAGCTAGTTCTGAGAAACAGAGGAAATTTAAGATTGTTCATTTAGAGGATATTTTTGTGGAAGGAGTTTGCTTTTGAAGTTCCAGACCAGAAGTGTTTTGTTTGCATCTGGAAGGAGTTATTTGAAGCTAAGAAAGTCTAAATTCTGTTTTGTAAAGAACCGATCAGATTCGCAGGGAATTGAAGCTACAATTAAAATGAAGCCCTATGGATATGAAAGAAAAGGGCATTCTCTCTGGTGTAGGTACTGTAAAGGAGTAGTTTTTGAATAATGGGATTGTATTTTACCATGTCTTTCAAAATCTTTAAATTGGTGTTAGATGTAAATAGCTGGGTTTCTATTTTATCTTTATTTGTTTTGCATAATAAACTGTTGATTTATTGTTTCACCAAAATCTGCAGTTTGTGCTTCAGTGAAAGACGGTCTTACTGAAATGAAAAAGAACAATGAACTATCAAGCCAGGTTTACAGCCTGGGCTCTGACTTGTCCAATAATAATATCAGTAGGTATCACAATATCAACAACAATGAAGGCAGTAATGAGTCAAATATTATAACTACATCAAATCAGCCGATATCCACCAAACCTGTAACATTATTCATTGGGAGAATTAGTCACTTGTTTAGTAATTAGGGTGTAGGCTTGCTCGCTGAGCTGTAGGTTTGATATCCAGACGTTTCATTACCTGGCTAGGTAACATCATCAGTGGCGACCTCCAAGTGAAGCGAAGCTGTTGTCTTCTGCTTTCGATTTATATCTTTTTCCTGGATGGGGTTCCTGGGGTTTGTGGTGATGTCATTTCCTATTCATTTTCTGAGGGATTGATAGATGGTATCTAGATCTATGCGTTTGTTTATGGCGTTGTGGTTGGAGTGCCAGGCCTCTAGGAATTCTCTGGCATGTCTTTGCTTAGCCTGCCCCAAGATAGATGTGTTGTCCCAGTCGAAATGGTGTTTTTTTCCTCCGTGTGTAGGGCTATGAGGGAGAGAGGGTCATGTCTTTTTGTGGCTAGCTGGTGTTCATGTATCCTGGTGGCTAACTTTCTTCCTGTTTGTCCTACGTAGTGTTTGTGGCAGTCCTTGCATGGAATTTTATAGATGACATTGGTTTTGTCCATGGGTTGTACTGGGTCTTTTAAGTTTGTTAGTTTTTGTTTAGAGTGTTGGTGGGTTTGTGTGCTACTAGGATTCCGAGGGGTCTTAGTAGTCTGACTGTCATTTCTGAAACTTCTTTGATGTATGGTAAGGTGGTTAGGGTTTCTGACTGTGTTTGGTCTGCTTGTCGTGGTTTGTTCTTGAGGAATCTGCGGACTGTATTTTTTGAGTATTCGTTCTTCTGGAATACGTTGTATAGGTGGTTCTCCTCTGTTTTCTGAAGTTTGTCTGTGCTGCAGTGTGTGGTGGCTCATTGGAATAGTGTTCTGATACAGCATCGTTTGTTTAGTAATTGTGTAATGAAAATACCAGTCTAATTATTAATCCTCATGTTTACTGATGTAGATAGAAGCAAGTCAAACCCAAGAGTCGTATCATCTCGGGAAACAAGGAAGCAATCAATTTTATCAAGAAAGAATCGTATCAGTTTTTAAGGGAGATTTTAAGTGATGTTCAAGAATTAATTTTTCTATCGGACTGCATTACTGCGATGAAACCAAAAATACTCTGTTTAAAGACGATTTGTCTCTCATAGACATTGACCAAGCTGTAACACTGACATTCCTAGGAAAATAGCCAAAAATATCCTTCAAATATCTCAGTGATTCAATTGGCAGAGAGCAGTTGAATGAACACAGGACTGGGCCATGGTGGGAAACAGGGCTAAACGTTGAAAAAAAGGAGAATGAAGTGCAGATGAGAGACAATCTCTGAAATTCTGTGATGAAAAACAAAATCACACATCAGTGCACAGGCAGCAAATTGCAGTATATGCATTATGCAATTAGTCTCAAAGTCCTTCCTCTCAGGAAATCTAATTTTGTTGACAATATAATTTAAAATCTGCATAAATATTTTTGAACTGACTTAATAATTTCTTTACACAGAAAGGTGAAGCTTGCAGACAACTAAATTAAATGCCACTAAACGAAAGGATTTTCACAGCATGTGTACTGCATTAGGAATCTGTGTGCAGCTATGCGACATTACGCATTCTATATCACAGTTCTGGGAATAGAGAGACAAGTAGAATATTCAAGTGGATTACCTCAAGAGACCATCTTCTATCTAATGTGAGAGTCACTAACGCTCAAATTTAAAATGACTAATTGTAAGTTGACAACAGAGAGTACCCAAAACTAATGGTATATTCCATCTGGTTATCATTGTATCATCCGACAAAGTAAGTTTTTCTCGAAACTCAATCCTTTATCTTTCGTGAGCTGCAGGATTATGGCTTCACATTTCTTTGTTGCTGAAGGAAGATCTTACAGCATCTTAATGAGTAAATGGTCCTTTGGTCTGCATTATTAATCTTAGCTCCAAAAATCAACACATTTGGAGCTACTGGAAACATTCAGCAAAATTCCTAGACCACAATTCATCTCAAATTATTCCAAAGCAGTCAGCATGAATTTGTTTGGAGGTATGTTACAAGCCTGATGAAAAACACAAAATGGAGGTTTTGGTTTCCAGTCTTGGTTTCAGAGATCCTTAACCATTCCCAGCTCCTGGAATTGAAGGCTTGAGAGTGTAAAGGGGCAGAATGAAATATCTGCCAGGTCTCTGCTCACCCAAACTGAAACCCTGGTATAAACTGATGTTAACATTGCAAGGATGGAAGCTTCAATGACATTAACACACTATTCTTGGAGTCGAGTGCTAACACTTGGAAGGTAATATTTGACGCTGAATTCTATCAAATCAACATTTTACACAGTAAGTTAAAGTCACTGGTTAATACAGTTACAGGCGAATTTTGCGAAGATTTGGAGCTTAGGTTGAGGTTTTTGATGCAAATTTGCTCGTTGAGCTGGAAGATTTGTTTTCAGAAGTTTCATCACCATGTTAGTTAACCTCATCAGTAAGCCTCCGGTGAAGCACTGGTGGTATGACCTGCTTTTTATTTCTGTGTTTCGGTTTCCGTGGGTTGACGACATCATCGCCTGTGGTAATGTCATTTCTGGTGGTGATGCCATTTCCTGTGGTGAGCATAAATAAAAGGCGGGCCATACCACCAGTGTTCCACCGGAGGCTCACTGATGACGTTCCCTAGCATGGTGATGAAATGTCTGAAAACAAACCTTCCAGCTCAGTGAGCAAACTTACATCCACAGTCACAGGCAACCAGATCAACACAGCTCATTTATTACCTGATGAGAAGAAGGAGTACACAGGTTAAAGAGCACAGAACCTGGCATTTGATCCAACCAGTTCATGTTAGCTCAGAGTTTAAATTGACCCTGTCACTGCACATGCGAGAGCTGACATTGATATGAGAGGAACATCATTTTTTCCCATTGCATGAGGTGTACCTAACCATTGTCTTAGAAAATAACTGTTTCCCTGAAATGGTGGTGAGCCCAGCATTCAGTGCTCCTCCTTATTTCCCTGGAAGTTTATGGTGAGCTGCCATCTTGAATGGCTGTTGCCTTTCTTGGTGCTGTGATGGGAGATCCAGGATTTTGACCCAATGACAGTGAAAGAATGGTGATATAGTTCCAAACTAGGATGCAGTGTGGATTGGAGGGGAACTTGATATGAAGCTGCCATTCATCTACTACCCTGGCCCTTCTAGATGCCAGAGGTCATTAGTTTGGAACATGCTTTTGGAGAAGCCTTGGTGGGTTACAACAGTGCACCTTGTAGATGGCATACCCTGCTACTACCGAGTGTTGGTGGTGAACAGAGTGAATGTTGATGATGATTTATGGGGTGCCAATCAAGCAGGTTGCTTTGTCCTGGATGGTGTCAAGCTTAGAGTCATGCAGTCATAGGGATGTACACATAGAAACAGATGCTTTGGCCCAACCTAAATTAATCTAGTCCCATCTGCCAGCATTTCGCCCATATCCCTCCAACCCCTTCCTATTCATATACCCATCCAGATGCCTTTTAAATGATGTAAGTGTAGCAGTCTCCATCACCTCTTCTGGCAGCTCGTTCCATACGCATCACCCTCTGCATGAAAAAGTTACCCCTTGGATCACTTTAAAATCTTTTCCCGCTCAGCTTAAACCTATGCTCTCTAGTTTTGGACTTCCTTGTTCTCAGGAAAAGACCTTGACTATTCACCCTATGCATGCCCCTCATGATTTTATAAACCTCTATAAGGTCACCCCTCAGCCTCTGAAACTCCAGGGATAACAGCCCCAGCCTATTCAGCCTTTTCCTATGGCTCAAACCCTCCAACCCTGGCAACATCCTTGTAAATCCTTTCTGAACCCTTTCACATTTCACAACATCTTTCCTGTAACAAGGAGACCAGAATTGAACACAATATTCCAAAAATGGCCTAACCAATGTCCTGTACAGGTGTAACATGACGTCCCAACTCCTGTACTCAATGACCAATAAGAGCAAGCATACCTCACGTCTTCTTCACTGCTTGACTATCTGTGACTCTGCTTTCAAGGAACAATGAAGTGAATCTCAAGGTCTCTTTATTCAGCAACTCTCAGGTCTTTACCATTAAGTGTGCAAGGCCTCCCTTGATTTGCCCGATCAAATTTGCAGCACCTCATATTTATCTGAATTAAACTCTGTCTGTCACTCCTCAGCCCATTGGTACATTTAATCAAGATCTCTTTGTACTCTGAGATAACCATCACTGTCCATTACACCTCCAATATTGGTGTCATCTGCAAACTTACTACCCATAGCTCCTTGAGTATTGGATTTGCATACACCCAAACAGGGCACATTCCATCACACCCCTGACTTATGGCTTCCAGATGGTGGATAGGCTTTGGGGAGTCAGGAGGTGAGTTGCTTGTTGCATTATTGCTAGCCTCTGACCTGCTCTTGTAGCTAGGGCAGTTCAGTTTGCAGTCAATGGGTGCCGATAGTGTGATATTCAGTGATGATAATGCCACAGAATGTCAAGGAGTGATGGTTAGATTCTCTTGGGGAGATGGTCATTGCCTAGCATTTCGGTGGTGCAAATGTTACTTGCCATATAATCCCAAGTTTTAATGTTGCCCTGGTCTGTACTGCGTCAGGATCTGAGAAGTTGTAAAATTCCCATTTCAATGATATAGCTGAACAATGATGCCATTGAAGAGAGGGAAGGGTTATTCAGGAACAGATTAGACAGTTGGCTTTAGTTCACGCTTTGCACTTACAAAACAGTCAGTTTTTTTCCACATAAATAGAACATATGGATATGATATTGAAAACTAGCAAAGCAAACACATAAGATAAATCATAGAGATTAGGTGTCCAGTTACACAACACAATCTGATCTGCCACAGATACTTCCTTGGGGACAATGGTAGCAATTGCTTGTGTAAGTGATCTGGGCATCTTAAGGTGATTAAAGTTGACTTATACATCTACTTCCATAACAGCATAATGATGACACCCGAGAGCTGGGCTGAGTAACTGTCTCATAGTGAATTGAGGAAATTCTTTGTAAAAGAAGGCAAAATGTGAAATATTCAGCTTTGGTATTCCAACGTGTGGCCGTTGTTGTAATTAGAACCACTTCATTCTATTGTTAGAAATGACCTTCTTCATAATGAGATGAAATAAAGAAGATTTCATGCTACCCCACATCAAACATCACCTTTCTTGACTCAGACAATATCGCTTCAAACAACTCTCCAAAGCTTCAAACATTGTTGCCTGGGGAAAGCCCATTGTCAGCTTTCCTCTCACAACTGATTCTGAAAGATAAGATTTATGATTATTAGGAAAAACGTTGCTTGATTAAAGATAGTCAGCATGGCTTTGTGAGGGGCAGGTCATTGGTGACAAGCCTTATTGAGTTCTTTGAGGATGTGACGAGACATGTTGATGAAGGTCAAATTGTGGATGTGGTGTATACGGATTTCAGTAAGGCATTTGCTAAGGTTCCCCATGGTATGCTCATTCAGAAAGTTAGGAAGTATGGGATAGAGGGAAATTTTTCTACCTGGATACAGAACTGGCTGGCTGAAAGAAAACAGCGAGTGGTAGTGGATGGAAAGTATTCCGCCTGGAGGTCAATGACCAGTGGCGTCCCACAGGGATCTGTTCTTGGGCCTCTGCTCTTTGTAGTTTTTATGACCTGGATAAAGAAGTGGAAGGGTGAGTGAGTAAGTTTGCTGATGACACAAAGGTCGGTGCTGTTGTAGATAGTGTCAAGGGCTGTTGTAGGCTACAACAAAACATTGACAGGATGCAGAGCTGGGCTGAGGTGTGGCAGTTGGAGTTCAACCTGGATAAATATGAAGTTATTCATTTTGGAAGGTCAATTTTGAATGCTAAATACAGGCTTAAAGGCAAAAACAAATTACAGATGCTGGAATCCAAAATAGATAGGCAGGATGCTGGGAGAACGCAGCAAGCCAGGCAGCATCAGGTGGTGTAGAAGTTGATGTTTTGGGTGTAACCCTTCTTCAGGACTTGAAAGACAAGATTCTGGCAGTGTAGAAGAACAGCAGGATCTTGGGGTCCATGTACATAGCTCTTTTAAAGTTACCACCCAAAATGATGGGTTTGTTAAGAAGGCGTATGGTGTTTTGGCTTTCATTAGCAGGGAGTTGAGTATAAGAGCTTGAGGTTTTGCTGCAGCTCTATAAAACCTTGGTTCCACCACACTTGGAATATTGTGCCCGATTCTGGTCACCTCATCGCAGGAAGGATATAGATGCTTTAGATAGGGTGCAGAGGAGATTTACTAGGATGCTGCCTGGACTGGAGGACATGTCTTTTGAAAAGAAGTTGAGTGAGCTCGGGCTTTTCACACAGGAGAGAAGGAGGAGGAGAGGTGACTTGATAGAGGTGTACAAGGTCATGAGAGGCATAGACAGAGGAGATAGCCAGAGACCTTTCCCCAGGGCAGAAATGGGTATCAAGAGGGGTTATAATTTTAAGGTGATTGGAGAAAGGTATGGGGGTGATGTCAGAGGGAGGTTCCTGATGCAGCGAGTGGTGAGTGTGTGGAATGCACTGCCAGCGGTGGTAGTGGAGTCAGAGACATCAGGGACATTTAAGAGAATGCTAGACAAGCACATGAATGGCAGTAAATTGAGGGATGTGTAGGTTAGGTTGAACTTAGATTAAGATAAATACTCAACACTTACTGGCTGGAAGGAGACAGAGGGTAGTAGTTGATGGATTATGTTCATCTTGGAGCGCAGTTACTAGCGGTGTACCACAAGGATCTGTTTTGGGACCATTGCTTTTTGTTATCTTTATAAATGATCTAGAGGAAGGACTTGAAAGCTGGGTAAGCAAGTTTGCGGATGACACAAAAGTCGGTGGAGTTGTGGATAGTGAGGAAGGAAGTGGTAGGTTACAGCGGGATATAGATAAGTTGCAGAGCTGGGCGGAAATGTGGCAAATGGAATTCAATGTAGCTAAGTGCGAAGTCGTTCACTTTGGTAGGAATAACAAGATGATGGATTACTGGGCTAATGGTAGGCTACTTGGTAGTGTGGATGAGCAGAGGGATCTTGGTGTACATGTACACAGATCTCTGAAAGTTGCCACCCAGGTAAATAGTGCTGTGAGGAAGGCATATGGTGTACTGGGCTGTATTGGCAGAGGAATTGAGTTCCGGAGTCCTGAGGTCATGTTGCAGTTGTATAAGACTCTGGTGAGGCCTCATCTGGAGTATTGTGTGCAGTTTTGGTCGCCATACTATAGGAAGGATGTGGAAGCTTTAGAACGAGTGCAGAGGAGGTTTACCAGGATGTTGCCTGGAATGGTAGGAAAATCTTATGAGGAAAGGCTGAGGCACTTGGGGCTGTTCTCATTGGAGAAGAGAAGGTTTAGGGGAGATCTGATAGAAGTGTATAAGATGATTAGGGGTTTAGATAGGGTAGATACTAAGAACCTTTTACCGCTAATGGAGTCAGGTGTTACTAGGGGACATAGCTTTAAATTAAGGGGTGGTAGGTATAGGACAGATGTTAGGGGTAGATTCTTCACACAGCGGGTTGTGAGTTCATGGAATGCCCTGCCCGTATCAGTGGTGAACTCTCCTTCTTTATGGTCATTTAAGCGGGCATTGGATAGGCATTTGGAAGTTATTGGGCTAGTATAGGTTAGGTAGGATTCGGTCGGCGCAACATCGAGGGCCGAAGGGCCTGTACTGCGCTGTATCCTTCTATGTTCTATGTTCTATGTTCTACAACATCGTGGGCTGAAGGGCCTGTACTGTGCTGTACTGTTCTATGTTCTATGTTCTAACTGGGCTCTGATCTTCACATTTCCCTTTGCGAAACGCTGTCACTCTCAGCCTGTGCTTGGGGTTTTCTCATTTCCCAGTTCAAAGACTTCCCAAGACCACGCATGGTGCATTAGAATCAGGAGCAGAATTGGGCTGAATATGGCCTTGAGCCTGCTCTGTCCAACAAAAAGATTGTGATCATAGGAGTCCCTCACTCCACTATCTTGTCTTTGCCACTAACCATCAATGTTCTTGGTTTCAAGAATCTCTCAATCTCACTCTTAAATATACCCAATGAATGAAATTCTTCAGCCTCAGAGGGAAAGAATTTTGAAGAATTACAATGCTCTTAGTGAGGAAGTTTCTCTCATCTCAATCTCAAGGCAGCACAATAGCTTGGTGGTTAGCAATGCTGTATCATAGCATCAGAGACCCAGGTTCAATTCCAGCTTTGGGCAACTGTCTGTGTGGACTTTCTACATTCTTTCTGAGACTGCATGGGTGTGCTCTGGTTTCCTCCTGTAGTCTAACGATGTGCACATTAGGTGGATTGGCGATGTTAAATTGCCCTGGAGTGACCAGGGTTGTATAGGCTAGGTAGGTCTGGCTAAGATACTTTTTGGAGGGTTGGTGTAGACTTGGTGGACTGAGTGGCCTCTGTCTACACTGTAGGGATTCTATGATTGAGTCCTCCATAGCTGACATCTTATCTAAAAATATACTCTCTAATAAGGGAAAACAGCCCCTCAGTGTTTACCCTGTCAAGTCCCAACAAAATTTATCTGTTTCAATTCAATCTTCTCTCAGTTTTTTAAACTCTCGAAAACATATACCAAGTCTACTCGATAATCTTTCAAAGGACTAACTCCTTTCCCAGGAGTCAATCAAGTAACCCTTCAATGCAATTTCTTTTAAAGCAAAAGAGGACCAAAGCTGTACGCAGTGACCCCAGTAAGCTATCACCAAGGCTCCATACAATGATTCAAGTTTGCTGTAATCTATGTGTAATACGCAGTGTTTGATGTACAACGACATTCAAATCCCTCTGAATGCCAGTATTTACTGGGATCTGTCGGAAAATCTTATACTTTTCTATTTTTACTAACAAAGTGGACAATATCACATTTCCTCAGATTATATCTCTCTCCAAACTTGTTATCAACCAGTCCTCAAAGTCCACATCCCTTCACATCCCTTTCATGCCCCATCACAGCTTTCATCAAATATTTTCAGGAGCTGTTGTATAATGTGAGGTGCTGCATTTTGGGAAAGGCAAATCTTAGCAGGACGTATACACTTAATGGTAAGGTCTCAGGGAGTGTTGCTGAACAAAGAGACCTTGGAGTGCAGGTTCATAGCTCCTTGAAAGTGGAGTCGCAGGTAGATAGGATAGTGAAGAAGGCGTTTGGTATGCTTTCCTTCATTGGTCAGAGTATTGAGTCCAGGCGTTGGGAGGTCATGTTATGGCTGTACAAGACATTGGTTCAGCCACTGTTGGAATATTGTGTGCAATTCTGGTCTCCTTCCTATCGGAAAGATATTATTAAACTTGAAAGGATTCAGGAAAGATTTACAAGGAATTTGCCAGGGTTGGAGGATCTGAGCTATAGGGAGAGGCTGAACAGGCTGGGGCTGTTTTCCCTGGAGCGTTGGAGGCTGAGGGGTCACCTTATCGAGGTTTACAAAATTATGAGGGGCATGGATAGGGTAAATAGACAAAGTCTTTTCCCTGGGGTCAGAGAGTCTAGAAATAGAGGGCATAGGTTTAGGGTGAGAGGGGAAAGATATAAAAAAAAGAGACCTACGGGCAACTTTTTCACACCAAGTGTGGTACGTGTATGGAATGAGCTGCCAGAGGAAGTGGTGGAGGCTGGTACAATTGCTAACATTGAAGAGGCATTTGGATGGGTATATGAATAGGAAGGGTTTGGAGGGATATGAGTCGGGTGCTGGCAGATGGGACAAGACTGGGTTGGGATATCTGGTCAGCATGGACGGGTTGGACCGAAGGGTATGTTTCCATGTTGAACATCTCTATGACTCTATGACACTGTAAGGTTAAGTTTCTGAAACAGTTAATTTTCGAGATTACATTGAGCTCCACCCTGTCAGTTTCATGTCATACAGTCTTAGCTGTGGAACCTGGGAGACTAGCTCTGGATCACAAAATGGACAGATGTGTAATTTATATTCACAGTATTCTATCGTGAGAATGTCTAACTAGCTTATGCAATTGATACCATTCAATGAGTAGCATCGTGTTAGAACAAGTCTCTTCCTGTTAAGACTCACTTATGATCCTGTTCCTTTGTAAATCATATAGACCCTTCAAATTAGTCAGGGTTAGAGGAGTGGGGGCATGACTACACACATCACACCTGATTTCTTCATCAAAGTCATTCAAATCAGTTTTAAGTAGCTGAGGCCAAAATACCGACACTTACAGTATTCTATTGGTTGCATTCATAACACCCTGCTTATTCCTCATTATTCTATGTCAATTCACCAATTCTTAATCCATGCTAATAAGCTCATGAGCTCTATCTTACCAAAGATCATTGTGTGCCATATTATTTAAAGGTTTCTGAAAATTTAAATATTTAAAATCCCACTTTGTCCTTATCTAAACCTACAAGAAACTTTGTCAAAGGCAATTTTACTGTCACAAAACTATTTTGACTCTAGTCTAATGAGGGTGATTTTCCAAATTCCTTGTTTCCACATCCTTAAGAAGAAATCTTGATATTTGCCCAACCTGTAACATCAAGCAAATATTTCCCAAAACTCCATTACAAACAGCAAGGTAATATTTACAGCATCCAACGCATGGCTTCCAATCTAAATTCAAAAGAATTTCAGAAAGTCACAGCTGAGACATCCAGTAGCTCCCTTGCTTAAAACCGAAAAGATACCCAGGAACCTGTCAGCTTTTAGTCCCATTACTTTCAGGAGTCCTTTTCTCTTCAACAACTTGTTTTTCATTCACACCTTATTCCAGCAGATTTTCTGGCACATTCATTGTGTCTTCTACTATAAAACCGGATATCAAATCTTAACTGCTCCACCATTTTCTTATTCCCCGTTGAAATTCATCTAATTGACAGTTTTGGAAAATGTTCACACATATTGGCTGACGCTTAATTTATGGAAGAATGACCACGTTTCCCAAGTAATATGTCAACCTTGGTGTCCTGGAAGATCTTATACTGAAAATGTGTTGCTGGAAAAGCACAGCAGGTCAGGCAGCATCCAAGGAACAGGAAATTCGACGTTTCGGGCATAAGCCCTTCTTCAGGAATCTGAAGAAGGGCTTATGCCCAAAACGTCGAATTTCCTGTTCCTTGGATGCTGCCTGACCTGCTGCGCTTTTCCAGCAACATATTTTCAGCTCTGATCTCCAGCATCTGCAGACCTCACTTTCTCCTAGAAGATCTTATAACAGAGTAGGAATTAAATAATGGATCTATTTCACTGGTAGTAAGAAAACTCTGGAGCTATTAACAAGTTTTGACAAAATAATTGTCCTTTTCAGCATACGATAAATGTGAAATACAAATTTTCTTTCATCATTCTCAATATCTCATCAGAAGAGATTTACATGGTACTCTGGTTTCCACAAATTAGTGCAGAAAATCCATCAGTTGTGTTCGAGGAAGATACTGGATGGTAAGTGACCGACTATCGTTCCATTTTCCTGATCCTATTATGATTGGAGAACCATTTTTTTTTAAACAGCCTGCAATTTTTAAAAAACGTCTGGGACACAAAGTTAAAAAGCTGTTCAGGTCTGCTGACAGCATGAGTGCAGGAATTTGTAAAAGCAGTGAATGCAACAAACGTAATAAAATGCAACTGGACAATAGGAATTGAGAAACTATATATAAAAGCAAATTACTGCAGATGCTGGAAATCTGAAGCGAATGAGAGTGCTGGAGAAATTCAGCAGATCTGGCAGCATCTGTGGAGAGAGAAACAGAGTTAACATTTTGAGGGTAGTATGATTTTCCTCACGATTTGAAACAACAATTTTTGTGTAAAATGTGACAATACTATGGCTTTGGGAGGTGTATTTTATCCTTTTTTTAATGAAGAGAGGTTGAGACAGAGATTTGGTATGCTCTGTCACAAGCCAACGGCACAACGCTAGCACGTCTGACTCCAGATCAGAAGGTTACATGTTCAAATCATGTCAGGCTCAATTTTTTGGGCCAGCACGGTGGCTCAGTGGTTAGCACTGTTGTCTCACAGCACCAGGATCCCAGGTTCGATTCCAGCCTTGGGTGACTGTGTGGAGTTTACACATTCTCGTGGGCTTTCTCCGGGTACTCCGGTTTCCTCCCACAATCCAAAGATGGTAAGAACAATGACTGCAGATGCTGGAAACCAGATTCTGGAGTAGAGTGGTGCTGGAAAAGCACAGCAGTTCAGGCAGCATCCACGGAGCAGGAAAACCGACGTTTCGGGCAAATGCCCTTCATCAGGAACACAGGCAGAGAGCCTGAAGGGTGGAGAGATAAATGAGAGGAGGGTGGGGGTGGGGAGAAAGTAGCATAGAGTACAATAGGTGAGTGGGGGTGGGGATGAAGGTGGTAGGTCAGATAGGTGGAGTGGATAGGTAGAAAAAGAAGATAGGACA
The DNA here is from genome assembly GCF_020745735.1 of Hemiscyllium ocellatum. NCBI lineage: Eukaryota > Metazoa > Chordata > Chondrichthyes > Orectolobiformes > Hemiscylliidae > Hemiscyllium > Hemiscyllium ocellatum. Next base: position 47,005,067 of record NC_083434.1, on the reverse strand, counting down.
GGTCAGGAGGACGGTGCTGAGCTGGAAGTTTGGAACTGGGTTGAGGTTGGGGAAGGGAAAATGAGGAAACTGGTGACGTCCACATTGATACATTGGGGTTGAAGTGTTTCAAAGCAGAAGACATTCTCCAGGCATCTGGTGGTGAGGGAGCGGCGGTGCAGGAGGCCCAGGACTCTATGTCCTCAGCAGAGTGGGAGGGAGAGTTGAAATGTTGGGCCACAGGGTGGTGTGGTTGATTGGTGCGGGTGTCCCAGAGATGTTCCCTAAAGCGCTCTGGTAGGAGGCATCCAATCTCTCCAATGTAGAGGAGACCGCATCGGGAGCAACGGATACAATAAATGATATTGGTGGATATGCAGGTAAAACTTTGATAGATGTCGAAGGCTCCTTTAGGGCCTTGGATGGAGGTGAGGGAGGAGGTATGAGTGCAGGTTTTGCAATTCCTATGGTGGCAGGGGAAGGTGCCAGGATGGGAGGGTGGGTTGTAGGGGGGCGTTGACCTGACCAGGTAGTCATGGAGGGAACGGTCTTTGCGGAAGGTGGAAAGGGGTGGGGAGGGAAATATATTCCTGGTGGTGGGGTCTTTTTGGAGGTGGCGGAAATGTCTGTGGATGATTTGGTTTATGCGAAGGTTGGTAGGGTGAAAGGTGAGCACCAGGGGCGTTCTGTCCTTGTTACGGTTGGAGGGGTGGGGTCTGAAGGCAGAGGTGCAGGATGTGGACGAGATGCATTGGAGGGTATCTTTAACCACGTGGGAAGGGAAATTGCCTTCTCTAAAGAAGGAGGCCATCTGGTGTGTTCTGTGGTGGAACTGGTCCTCCTGGGAGCAGATACAGCGGAGGAATTGGAAATACAGGATGGCATTTTTGCAGGAGGTAGGGTGGGAAGAGGTGTAATCCAGGTAGCTGTGGGAGTCGGTGGGTTTGTAAAAAATGTTGGTGTCAAGTTGGTGGTCCTTAGTGGAGATGGTGAGGTCCAGGAAGGGGAGGGAGGTGTCAGAGATGGTCCAGGTAAATTTAAGGTCAGGGTGGAATGTGTTGGTGAAGTTGATGAATTGCTCAATGTTGGTGAAGTTATGTGCAAGTCAGGTGAATTGGCCATGCTAAATTGCTCATATTGTTAGGTGCATTAGTCAGAGGGAAATGGGTTTGGGTGGATTACTCTTCGGAGGGTCGGTGAGGACCAGTTGGGCCGAAGGGCCTGTTTCCACACTGTAGGGAATCTAAAATAATTGCACACAATATTCCAAAAGTGGCCAAACCAATGTCCTGCAACATGACCTCCCAACTCCTGTACTCAATACTCTGACCAATAAAGGAAAGCATACCAAATGCCTTCTTCACTATCCTATCTACCTGCGACTCTACTTTGAAGGAGCTATGAATCTGCACTACAAGGTCTCTTTGTTCAGAGAACCTCCAGAGGACCTTGCCATTAAGTGTATAAGTTCTGCTAAGATTTGCTTTCCTAAAATGTAGCACCTTACATTTATCTAAATTAAACTCCATCTGTCACTCCTCAGCCCACTGGCCCACCTGATCGAGATCCTGTTGTACTCTGAGGTAACCCTCTTCGCTGTTCACTACACCTCCAATTTTGGCGTCATCTGCAAACTTACTAATTATACCTCTTACGGTCTCATCCAAATAATTTATATAAATGACAAAAAGTAGTGAACCCAGCACCGATCCTTGTGGCACTCCACTGGTCACAGGCCTCCAGTCTGAAAAACAACCCTCCACCACCACCCTCTCTCTTCTATCTTTGAGCCAGTTCTGTATCCAAATGATTAGTTCTCCCTGTATTCCATGTGATCTAACCTTGCTAACCAGTCTCCCATGAGGAACCTTGTCGAACGCCTTACTGAAGTCCATATAGATCACATCTACTGCTCTGCCCTCATCAATCTTCTTTGTTACTTCTTCAAAAAACTCAATCAAGTTTGTGAAACATGATTTCCCACACACAAAGCCATGTTGACAATCCCTAATCAGTCCTTGCCTTTCCAAATACATGTATATGCTGTCCCTCAGGATTCCCTCCAACAACTTGCCCATCACCGATGTCAGGCTCACTGGTCTATAGTTCCCTGGCTTATCCTTATCACCTTTATTAAACAGTGGCACCACGTTAGCCAACCTCCAGTCTTCCGGCACCTCACCTGTGACTATCGATGATACAAATATCTCAGCAAGAGGCCCAGCAATCATTTCCCTAGCTTCCCATGGAGTTCTAGGGTACACCTGGTCAGGTCCTAGGGATTTATCCACTTTTATGCGTTTCAAGACATCCAGCACTTCCTCCTTTCTAATATGAACATTTTTCAAGATGTCAACATTTATTTCCCTACAGTCTATATCTTCCATGTCCTTTTCCAAAGTAAACACTAATGCAAAATACTCGTTTAGTATCTCCTCCATCTCCTGCACAAAGGCTGCCTTGCTGATCTTTGAGGGGCCCTATTCTCTCCCTTGTTACCCTTTTGTCCTTAATATATTTGTAAAAACCCTTTGGATTCTCCTTAATTCTATTTGCCAAAGCTATCTCATGTCCCCTTTTTTCCCTCCTGATTCCTCTCTGAAGTTTATTTCTACTGCCTTTTATACTCTAAGGATTCACTCGATCTATCCTGTCCATACCTGACATATACTTCCTTCTTTTTCTTAACCAAACACTCAATTTCTTTAGTCATCCAGCATTCCCTACATCTACCAGCCTTCCCTTTCACCCTGACAGGAATATACTGTCTCTGGATTCTTGTTTTCTCATTTCTGAAGGTTTCCCATTTTCCAGCAATCCCTTTACTTGTGAACATCTGCCCCCAATTAGCTTTTGAGATTCTTTCCAGATACCGTCAAAATTGGCCTTTCTCCAAATTAGAACTTCAACTTTTAGATCCGGTCTATCCTTTTCCATCACTATTTTAAAACAAATAAGAATTATTGTCGCTGGCCCCAAAATGGTCCCCCACTGACATCTCAGTCACCTGCCCTGCCTTATTTCCCAAGAGTAGATCAAGTTTTGTACTCTCTCTGGTAGGTACATCCACATAATGAATCAGAAAATTGTCTTGTACACACTTAACAAATTCTTCTCCATCTAAACCCTTTACACTATGGCTGTCCCATATATGTTTGGAAAGTTAAAATCTCTGACCATAATCATCCTATTATTCTTAGGTCTCCTTAAAAACTTGTTTCTGAATTTCCCTCTGACTATTAGAGGGTCTATAATACAACCCCAATAAGGTGATCATCCCTTATTTCTCAGTTCCACCCAAATAACTTCCCTGGATGTATTTCCAGGAATATCCTCCCTCAGCACAGCTGTAACGCTATTCCTTATCAAAAACATCCCCCCCACCCCATTTTCTCTTGCCTCCCTTTCTGTCCTTCCTGTAGCATTTGTAGCCTGGAGCATTAAGCTGCCAGTCCTGTCCATCCCTGAGCCATGTTTCTGTAATTGCTATGATATCCCAGTCCCATGTTCCTAACCATGTCCTGAGGTCATCTGCCTTCTCTGTTAGGCCTCTTGCATTGAAGTAAATGCAGTTTAGTTTATCAGTCCTACCTTGTTCCTTTGATGAATAAACTATTTCAGACTTAAATATACACCGGGACCTCTGCCGCCACGCTCTCTGTGACAAGGAGTTCCAATGACTCAACTCTCAGAGAGAAGAAATCCCTCCTCATCTTTATCTTAAATAGATGCCCCTTTATTCTCAGACTGTGCTCTCTGCTCCTAGACTCTTTGATGAGGGGAAACATCTTCTCAGCATTGACCCTGTCAAGCCCCTTCAGAATTTGACATGTTAGAAACAGTCTGAGAACTATTCTTTTCGGTCCCAAACCAGTGAGTAGTGATGCATCAGTTCGTCTTGTCATGTCTGTACCAGAGGCTGGCTTTCATACAGGGGGAACTAATTCTTCATTTCCTTTTGGGGTTGGGGACAGAGGTTGGCAAGAGGAGCAGGGCATATAACCCCTCAGTCCAAATTGCAATGAGGGCAATGAGTCAATCCACCATCTCCCCTAATGTCCCCGCCCCACCCCCTGTCAACTCATTCCAATCCCAGGATTTCTTGCAATCAAAGTAAATCTTTCAACGTTCTGGTGGCTCGCTGCGTCGGTTACCTTTTGTCAATGATTATCAATTAGTCAGCAGTCAATCCCTTTAATGACCATGGATTGCCAATTTAGCGGAGATGAGGCCCAAGGTTTGATTCCTCACCAGGCCGTGTGTTAATTTCTTTCAGACCTTGTCCCATATATGGTGCTCACGTCAAGCAGGATGCCAGCTCTTCTATAGTTCTCCATAACACCTTTCATTGTTGATACCATGATACATTTTTCCTAATTAATATTTCTCTTCATTGATAGGCTTGGAACAACTTTAGGTTAATAAGTAATTATGCTCCAAACTGCATAAAGCATCACCATGGCAAGAACTAAATGCACCTCTGGTATTTGCATTTCCTTCTATACCATAAGATACAGGCTTTCGCATTATCAGTGGTGGAAGGGACAATGGGGAGGTCCACTTTTGTTTGGACAGTCTATGGATTAGAGAGCTGCTGTAGGAACTGCTGGTGATGGGGATCAATGAGCATATTTAAAAAAAGACAAGATCTTTGGGCCAACAGTGAAGCACACACAAGTCCCTTGCTGAATTACACTCTGCAGATCAGAGATTGGAGAAAATCAAAGACAACAATTCTGAATCATCCGAACCTGAACTGTAAATTGGTTCCACTCGAGTGCATTGTGGAAGGAACACAGCTGGAATTAAATCTCTTGGGTTTTCAACCAAGCGATGTACAGTGTATGAGATGGCACAAGTTCAAGGCTTCAAATTGCTTCAAATGCAGTTCAGAACATTGAGAGAGTGAAAGGGAAAAGGTTCTGTCTGTGCTGGCAACTCATTTAGTACATTATGTTGTGAAATTCCTGACTTGAAATTTAACATCCAGATTAGAAAATCTGAAAGACACATCCCGATTTAAAAACAAATTAGATAAGTATTAAAATCTCTGCAAGACAGCATAATGCAATTCCTCTTGATCCACAGATTCCTCAAGAGGATGGTATCATATTGTAAACCATTCAATTCATTTCCAGAGTCGATGAGTGGTTTAAACTCGAGGTAATCCACAAATAAAACAGGAGGCGATACCTCAGGAGAAGTGCATGATCCCCAGCCTGTCAATTAGCCAGGATACCAGGAAGAAATTACATCTTTCCTCCCCTGGTCACGTATCTCACTGCAGCAATTATAGCAAACATCGACCCTTAATCTCACTGTGGATGAATATAACTAACTCAGCTGGCTTAACTGGAGAAAATGTATTTCTGCTGCAAAACAACAGTGAACCAGAACCATCAATCAGGGTCACTGAGGGTTCCAGAAAGGCAAAGAAGGAATAACAGTGTTCCTGGAGTTTAAACCTGGACTGCAATATGTTCAGAATCTCATGCTGGTTCACCCACCCATGCCTAGTTTTCTTATGCTGCAAGGTCTTACGCTTTTAGAGAGCTGCGGAATCTTAGTGATCACTCAAAATGGGAATTAGCACCAGCTTGTCACAGGCAGAGCATCTATCCAGAACCCGGGCTGACAGTCCCTCATAGTAACCTCAGTGTGGGAAATGAACCCACACTGTTGACATCACAAACCAGCCACCAGCCAAATGAGCTAACCTCCCCACAAAACCAGTTGTAATGTGACCTGGAATGAGTTCGGAAATTGGTAAACAGCTTTGAAATTTTGTCAGACTCCAGAGAGCTACAGAACCTCAGTTTTCTCTAAATGTGAAAAGAGGAGTGAGGTACACAAAAAGATTTTGCAGGCAGCGCTGGGAGGTGTATTCAGCATCAGTTCTTGGCAGGGCATTCATTATTCTTCATCTGATATGGGGAAGGATAACTGTAAAGTTTCCCTTAACCATTACAGGCAACATATTACAGAAGAGAGAACAATTGCTATTTCTCGAATGTACAGATTTGAGCAGCGAGCTACAAGCCCTGTGTTAACATAAACCAATATTCTCAGCCTCTCTGTTCCTTTGCAATGCTGATTAATGCCCTGCCTATTTGTAATGTTGTGAAACAGGATAGTCATGTAGGTAACGCACACTCAAACAGATTCCCAGAGGCATCAATGGGGTCAGGATTTGCACATAGTTGACATAATACAAACTAAGAAAGAAAGAATACCAAGGTGAGACCTTTTATAAGTCTATGACCCCTTAATTACCACTTATAGCAGACCCAAACCTGCAGTTTACTGGTTTGTAGTACTGTGGCAGCAGGTGACACCAACAACACTGCGATACAAGGTGATGCAAAATAACAACGAGTTGAAAGAACAATAAAAGTGTATCTGCTTCAAGGAGATTTATTGTGCATTTTTGTTATGAGATTGTTTATTTCCTGTACATTGAAATTTCATAATCATCCTTCTCCATGTCACATCAAAAACAACGAAAGCTCATCCGAGAGCTGATGCTGAATAAAATCCTAAGAAATCTCATAATTTCACCATGAATCCACCTGTGAATTATTACAACACACACATTGTTGCTTCTGGGAAAACAACTGTATTTCCGATGTCCATATCTAAGATTCCAAACTCTTATTCAGATAATTCTATATTTTCAAGAAAGACTTAAAATAGACAATAAATTTAAGTCCAATTGTTGCTGTTTAAATCTATTAATCAATGGCTTGGTTGGAATCTGAAATCTGCACTGAAACACAAATCGACATTGAAACAGATACTTTGAACTTAGGATTCAGATAAACCTAGTCTCTTTCTCCAGTTAAAACACGGACCTTTGCTCTTAGTATTTAATTTGTTATGCACTTTTACTTTCTTGTCTGCCACTTTATTTCATACCTATAAAGAACAGTGTGATTTTTAATCCACATTAATGCCATATTTCTACCCTATCTTGATTCTGGTTGAACACAAGGAATTCCTCACATCCTCATTTCTTAATTCCTTTCAGAATTTTAAAGACACAGGAGCACTGGGCTTGTGTTTCTTTACTCAACAATCTACATTTCTCAAGCCCTCCTTTGCTCACAAACACAGGAATAGCAGTTGTTTCCAATGTCGCATCTCAAAAAACGTTCTTTAATTGGGCTAACCAGCACTTGATACAATAATCTGTCTTTAACAATTCATTGCCATCACAACACTTGAAATTGACAAACTTTAAACACAAACAACTTTTAAAAAGTGCAAATTGGATACAGTGGAGAGCAAGGAATCAAAGTGGAGGTCGGGACAATTCTTCACCATGGAAAAACAGACCAATTCATTCCATAATAGCTTCAGAAAAAAAATCATATTAAAAGAAGTATAATGTTAAACTAAATCATTTCTCTGCTATCTGCTCTTGGTCATTATACAATTGGTCTCCATGGGAAAAAGTGACCCCAATCTCATTCATCCTTCAAGGTAATGATGAACACATTCATTGCCGGGGGCTTTGGGTGGGTCCTGTTGTGGATCTAGGAGACTGTTAAGGCAATCAGCAAATGTCATATTGTAGTCACTCAGTTTTGAGTTGATCAATTTGCTAGCTCAGGAGTTCCACTCCTTGTATTTTCTCTCTGCTTTTGAAATGCACTTGCTTTCAAAGGAAGTCTTATTGTTCATTTTGATTCATTTGTGGCTGGTGCAGCGATCGTGGATACCTCCTGCAGTACTCAAAATCAAAATCAAATCTCGTATGTGAAGCATTTAGAGAGTCTCTCAGTGGCAGTCCCTTTGAGGCCCACGGAGGTTTCACTTGTCGAATTGAGCAAAAATCCTCATCAACTAAAGTACTGGACCATACCCTGGACTTTCCCAACACCAAAACTACTGGACAAAATCCTGGGCTGAGACTGCAGCAAAACACACAACAGAGCCAGAATGGTTTCAGTCTGGGACTACTGCCCAACCTGAAATTCCAATTTACACCTTCACTTGAAGGGAACAATTAATCAAACCTAACGCTCTGGACCAAGTAACTTCGACATCTCAGGCTACCCAGCACTGACAGTACAGGCCCTACAGAGATACTGAACATTTAACTTCCATTCACATATACTCTGAACCAGCGAGAAACTAATCGACTTCAAAAGGAACACCAGAAACAAAATGGAAAGCACAGGTTTGGTGCGAAGATGAAGGGCCCACAATCAGTATACCCTGTAATTGCAGGCCCCAATTTCACCTGAGGAAGAGGTCCAAACAGCTGTCTCCAGAAGAAGAGTTCCATCAGTGGATTCCAGTGGATATTTCCAACTACTTTCTTTGAAGGGAGATTCCAACAGCAATTCTAAGAGCTACCGACACAGATCTATTTTGAACCAGGGGAACAAATCATGGCAACCGAACACAAGCAGCAGATCCAAGAACCAACCAACTCTGAAACTCCCGAACAGAGTGAGCAAAAGTATTGCTCCTATAGACTTCTCCTTTGGGAGACTGACTTACTCCTCTTTGTTCTTGATCTTCATTCCCAGACTGATGTTTGAAGCCTGACAAAGATTGCACTTGTTTGAGCAATTCCTTTCTCTGTCACATTTGTCAATGTAGACAACATTGAGAGGGTGGTGCTGAGATAGATGATCTGACAGGTTCTGGTCATGGTCTGGAATTTTACAAACATGGAATAGAGCCTTCCTGGAGCAGGCCGTTCTTCAGTTTTCTTCATCTTTGGCTTATGAGGAGAGACTGAGCAGTGTGTAGAAGAATGACAAGAGATCTAATGGTGGGGTATAACAGTGTGGCACGGTAGCTGAGTGGTTAGCACTGCTGCCTCATAGTGCTAGGGACTTGGGTTTGATTCCAGCCTCAGGCAACTGTCTATGTGGAGTTTGCACATTCACCCCATGTCTGCGTGGGTTTCCTCTGGGTGCTTCGGGTTCCTCCCACAGTCCAAAAATGTGCAGGTTAGGTGAATTGGCCATGGGAAATGCAGGGTTAGAGGAATAGAGCAGGGGGCTGGGCCCAGGTGGAATGCTATTCAGGGAGTCAGTGTGGGCTTGACGGGCTGAATGGCATGTTTACACTGTGTGGGGATTCTATGGACATAAGATGATTGATAAAGTAGATATGGAGAGGATGTTTTCCACTTGTGGGGGCAGTAAGAACACAAAGAGCAGGAGTAGGTTATCTGGCCCCTCCATCCTGCACCACCATTCAATAAGGTCATGGCTGATCTTTCCATGGCCTCAGCTCCACTTACCCACCCTTTCGCCATAATCCTCAATTTCTTTACTGTTCAAAACATTCAATGAGGTAGCCTCAACTGCTTCAATGGGCAGGGAATTCCACAGATTCACAACACTCTGGGTTAACAAGTTCTTCCTCAACTCAGTCCGAAATCTGCTCCCCCTTATTTTGAGGCTATGTCCCCCAATTCTAGTTTCACCCTCCCCGGAAACAGCCTCCCTGTTTCTATCTTAGCTATTCCTTTCATAATTGTACAAATTTCTCTATGATCCCCCTTATTCTGTGTACATATATGGCCTCCCTAGCCCCCTGTACGGCTGCAGCATAGCCTCTTTGTTTTTAAAGTCCATCCTCTAGTAAAGAAAGACAAATTTCCATTTGCCTTCTTAATTACCTGCTGCACCTGCAAACAATGTTTTGTGATTCATGCACAAGGACACTCAGGTCCCTCTACACAGCAGCATGCTGCAAGTTTTTACCATCTAAATAACAGTTCATATTGCTGTCATTCTGAACAAAATGAATAACCGCCCATTTACTAACAATGTACTCCATCTGCCAGACCCTTGCCCACTCTCTTAACCCATCTATATCCCTTTGCAGATGGTCAGTGTCCTCTGCATACTTTGCTCTACCATTCACTTTAGTCTCATCTGCAAACTATGACACACTATGCTTGGTCCTCAACTCAAATAATCCATGTAAATTGTAAACAATTGTAGCCCCAACACTGATTCCTGAGGCACACCACTAGCCACTGATCAACAACCAGAAAAATACCTATTTATCCCCATTTTTTTGCTTTCTATTAGCTAACCAATCCTCTATCCATGCTAATACATTACCCATAATGCCATGTACCTTTATCTTATGCAGCAGCCTTTTGTGTGGCTCCTTATTGAATGCCTTCTGAAAATCCAGATACACCACATCCACCCTTTCCCCATTGTCCAAAGTACTCGTAATGTCCTCAAAGAATTCCAGCAAATTAGTCAAACATCACTTGCCTTTCATGAGCCCACGCTGTGTCTGCCTGATGGGATATTTTCAATCTAGATGTCTTGCTATTTCTTCCTTAATGATAGATTCAAACATTTTCAAAGCAATCTAGAACCTGAGGTGCAGCACAGTGGCTCAGTGGTTAGCATGGCTGCCTCACAGCACCAGGGACCCAGGTTTGAGTCCCACCTCAGGTGACTGTCTGTGTGCAGTTTGCGCATTCTCCCTGTGTCTGTATGGGTTTCCTCCGGGTGCTCCGGTTTCCTCCCACAGTCCAAAGATGTGCAGGTCAGGTGAATTGGCCATGGAAAATTGCCATAGTGTTAGGTACATTAGTCAGGGATAAATATAGGGTAGGGGAATGGGTCTGGGTGGGTTACCCTTTGGAGGGTCGGTATGGGATGTATTGGGCTGAAGGGCCTGTTTCCATACTGTAGGGAATCTAATCAGGATAAGCGGTGGCACATTCAAAACAGAGATGAGGAGAATTTTTTTTTCTCAAAAGGTCATGAATCTGTGGAATTCACTACCTCAGAGTGTGGTGAATGCTGGGACATGGAGTAAATTGCAGAAGAAGACGGGCAGATTTTTAATTAGTCATTGGTTGAAGACTAATTGGTTGAGAGAACGAGCAATAAAATGGAGTTTAGGCCGAGATGAGATCAGCCATGATCATATTAAATGGTGGAGCAGGCTCAAGTAGCTGAATTGTCTACTCCCGCTCCTAGTTCTTATGCTCTGACCATGGGCTGAAGTTGTCAAATGCAATGGAGAACAAGTCTGGGCTACAAGACATCTCCAGCTCTAAACCAGGAGCTAGTAGTCAGACTTCAGCAAATAAGAAACTAGTAAAGTATGTCCTTGCAGATTGGAGTCTTTGTCCAGAGCTGTCACAGATTGAGCATGTTATTGTCCATGTGATCCCTGACTTTGGAGCCAGGATCACCATTATGAAAGTCCTTAGAGAGCATGATAGAGGAAAATACTCTGATTTGTGCTCACACAGGACTCTGTTTGATCCCAATGGGGATGGAGCAGAAGTCTCACCACCATAACAGTTCAAATTTAAGCATGCTGTCACACCAAAGACAGAACCAATACATTTCAAACAAAAGCCAGTAATGAAAATAGGATACCACTGAAGCAACAAGTTCTATAATGTTTGCAGATGGGGCCACACTTCTGTCATGGTAAGTTCAATTTCAGAGACACAAAAATACAGCTGAAAGTGATCTTTTAAAACAAAAGTGATCTCTGGACATTGAGATATGTTAAATTCAAACTTGATAAATAGTGTTTCAGTGATCGGTGGTGATTAGAGTCTGGAGCACACTGCCAGGGGTGATGCTGGAGGCAGCTACGATAGGGGAGTTTGAGGGACTTTTAGATAAGCACATGACTATGCAATGAATGGAAAAGAGGATTAACTTAAATTGGCATCATCTTCAGCACAACATCGAGGGCCGAAGGGCCTGTACTGTGTTGTACTTTTCTTTGTTCTATGTTCTAATTATAAGCAGCAACAGATTTGGCGCAATGTAACTTGAATTGGGATTGAAAGAACCTGCAAAGTTTGGTTGTCAAGGTATCGGGATAAGAAAACGCCAATTGTTAATGTATATTTTACATCTGGGTCATTGGAACACATTGCTCTTTTCTGAAGGGTTTTTTTCCAGCATTACACACAATAATGGTGTGACAGTAAGGTCTGGGGTAAAATATCTTAATCAGCTAATTCCTCAGAGAATTGTCAAACCATTTTTATTCACACTTGCACTGAAGAGAATTGCAGAAATTAAGCATCTGCTTAATTAACCCGAGACTGGGCCTTGGTTCAGTGACACTTTGAACAGAAATTACTTCTGACAATTATTCAGCAATAAGTCAATTATGATTGGTGGCGTAAAGCCCTCTATAATGAAGCCACCACAGCCTGCACTGAATGACATTTAGTATTTAAATATAACACATCAATGACCTAACTCAAATATCTAAAATCCTCTGAGCACATTTTAAATCCTGAGATAACAGTTTGAAATGTCCACATATTAATATAAACGTATGCTGCCATTAAAAGTGTATCCAGTTGAAAAAGTCTGATTTGGCTATCATTTTTAGCAAAGGTTTTCTAAGGACAACACTGCATAATTGTGACACAGAAGGAAGCCATTCGGTCCACTTGATTCACTCCCCCATTCTATCCCTGTAACCCAATATGTTTATTTCATTTTAAGTCAAATTCATTTTTGAAATCATTCACCTCCAATTCCACCACTCTTATTAACAGCAAGTTTTGAGTCATGAGCAACCACTGCCTTTCCCTCCTTGCTGTACCTCTTGTCGAAATACCTTAAATCTGTCCCCCAATCCTTAAAGTCATAGAGACCTGCAGTACATCCACCTACAAAAACAACCACCTTGTACTATAAGCCAATGAGAACAGCTTGCTTTTGCCTACTGTACTTAAATCTATCACAATCTGTGTTACGCTGGAAAAGCACAGCAGATCAGGCAGCATCGAGGAGCAGGAGAATCGACGTTTCGGAATGTGATGACACACTTTTCGGCTCTGATCTCCAGCATCTGCAGTCCTCACTTTCTCTTCTGTCACAATCTTGATCAAATCTCCTTTGTTTCAAGGCAAATAATGCCAAGTTCCCCAAAACAATGCAGAGAAACTCAGCAAGTCTGGCTGCGTCTGTGCAGAGAGAAACAGAATTCACATTTCAATTCAGAGATGATTCTTCACAATTCTAAAGAAGAGTCATCCTAGACTAGAAACATTAACTCTATCCCTGTCTGCACAGATGCTGCCAGACTTGCTAAGTTTCTCTCACACCATCTGTTTGTTTCAGATTTCCATCATGCAAAGTATTTTATCTTTATTAAGGTTTCCTGATGTCATCTTGTTACTTAATCTCCATCCCTGGAACCATTCTGGTAAATCTACATCCTCTGAAGAGCCCTCCATTATTCCTGAAGTGGACTGACCAGAGTGGAAGAGATTTTTGGGTTGTGACCTTACCAAAGTTTCAGAGAAATGTCCCTGCTATTGTACTCAATGCTGTGAGGAATGAATCCCAAGACTCCATCTGCTTCTCTAACCACTCTGCCAATGTTTTCTTTCACATTTAAAACACAATGTACATACACCTCCAGCACTCTTCAGATTACATTGCCAAACCTTTCCCAGGTGCCAGAATGGATCACACTTTCCATGTTATGTTTGACCTGCAATTTAGAATTAGAATCAGAATCCTTACCGTATGGGGACAGGCCCTTCAGCCCAAAAAGTCCACACTGACCTTCTGAAGAGTACCCCACCTAGACCCATTCCCCTACATTTACCCCTGACTCATGCACCTAACCTATACATCCCTGAACTCTATGGGCAATTTAGCATGACCAATTCATTTAACCTGCACATCTTTCGATTGTGGGAAGAAACCACAGAAGACATGTGGAGAACGTGCAAACTCCACACAGACAGTAGTGCAAGGTTGGAATTGAACCTAGGTCCCTGGTGCTGTGAGACAGCAGTGCTAACCACTGAGCCACCCATGCCACCCCAATTCTCCTGATCAATCCACATCTTGTTGCAGTTGATTATAATCACCAAAACTGTTCACCACAATTTTAACCTTAGTATAACTTACAAATGTTGAACTTTTATTCTGCATCAGAAAATACATTGAGTGCTGGTTAATGCTCATGATAACTCAGACCCAAATTGGAAGCAAAACTTAGTTTTGATTTCTTTGATGCAGCCATTGAGAACATAAACACTTCAGCTCAGTCTCCTCAGTGACTATGGAAGAGAGATTAACAAACTCTGTCATTAAAATGTCAGAAATCTGAGATGCATATTTAAATATGAGATGCATTGTTCCTTGAAAGTGGAGTTGCATGTAGACAGAATGGTGAAGAAGGCATTTGGCATGCTTGCCTTCATTGGTCAGAACTGTGGGTGCAGGAATTGAGATGTCGTGTTGCAGCTGTACAGGATATTGGTGAGGCCACTTTTGGAACACTGCATACAATTCTGGTCACCTTTCTATAGGAAGAATGTCGTGAAACTAGAAAGGGTACAGAAAATATTTACAAGGGTTTTGCTGGGACTGGAGGGTTTGAGATGTAGGGAGAGGCTGAACAGGCTGGGGCTGTTTATCCTCTGGAGCATCAGAAGCTGAGGGGTGACCTTATAGAGGTTTATAAATTCATGAGGGACAAGAATAAGGTAAATAGTCAAGGTATTTTCCCTGGGGTGGGGGAGTCCAAGTCTAGAGGGCATAGGTTTAAGAAAGGGGGGGGGGAAACATTTAAAAGGGACCTGAGAGGTACCTTTTTCACATAGAGGGTGGTGTATATGGAATAAGCTGCCAGAGGAAATGGTGGAAGCTGGTACAATTATAATATTTAAAAGGCATCTGGATTAATATATGATTAGGAAGGGTTTAGGGAGATATGGGCCAAATGCTGGCAAATGGGACTGGTTCAGATTGGAATGCCCTGTCAGCATGGATGAGTTGGACTGAAGGATGTCTTTCTGTGCTGTACATCCCAATGATTCTATGAATTCTGAAGAAGGGTTAGTGGATTCAAAGTGTTAACTCTGATTCTCTCTTCGCAGGTGCTGCTGGACTTGCTGAGTTTCTCCAGCACTTCCTGCTTTTGTTTCGGATCTCCAGCACCTGCTTTGTTTAGTTTTTAAGCAGGAATTGATGTATCTTTAAAGAATATCAAAAGTCAGTTTTCAGAGTTGGATTTAGACCACAGTATAACTCACTGATACAAACGGTCTGAGGTTGGTTTCTAAGACAAATCCTTACCCCTGCACATGGCTGGTATATTTTGGTAGATTTCCTGCCACTGTTCTCTTTCCTGATACAATCTACAATCTGATTGGTCGAGTGTGGCAGATGAAAATCACATGGTTATCTAACCAGGAGAGGATCTTGTTGTGAACATGATGTACCTTATTGCAAGATAGCAACTTGGTACAAGATATATTGATACAATAGATGTTCTTACAGAGATGGAGAGGCACCTCAATGTTTGGTCTCACTCCTTTCAGACTTAAAGTTGCTCCATCAGCCAAGGCCCTGTGTGAGACAAGACCATCTCAAGTGGTGCTCAGTGCACTCCATCATTTCGTGAGCAAATAAAAGGTCAAAAATGATCATTGCTTCTGGTTTTTGGATTAAAGACTAGACACGAAAAGTGAGAACAAACATTCAACTCATCTGTGTAATAAGAGTCAGAAGTCACATGACACCAGGTTATAGTCCAGCAGGTTTATTTCAGAGTGACGCTCCTTTGTCAGGTGACTTCTGACTTTGTCCATCCCAGTCCAGCACTGGCATCTCCACATCATGCATATGAAGAGGACAGCTCCTCTCCGAGAGTTGAGCGATTGAGATTTCACCCTCAGACATTATTCCCACAAATCCAGGTTTATACAATTTTTGTGAGAAAACAATGGTATGGGATCAGGCTGACTGTGCATTTAACTTTTGGAATTGGGTTTTCGAATCTCAACCCTATTTCAAAACGAAGTATATTACTGTAAAGACTAGAGTTTAACTTAAAATAGTGCTCTACATTTTATTTCCAAGCTTTTAAATAAGTGTCCATTTTTATTCACCAGATCTAACTCAATGTGAGATCCATTGTTCTGTTACTGCAAGAAAATTAGTGAAGCGAATGTCTATAAACAACACAAACACACCAGGTGAAAAATTCAGATTCACAATCATTGAGTTTAAGGTGCATTAACAATGCAACTGATCTCTAATATCAGGACACCTTCAATAAACTGAAATCCTGTGATGTTACAGTCTGCAGTATCATATCATTGTACTGTAGTAACCATATTACCAGGAGTGAAATTGTCTGATTCATACCATTTGCATTTACTGAAGCATGAGACGAGATTGATGCTTACATCACTTTTATTTCAAGTTTTAATCTAGAGGTTGTTTTTCAGTTTGGTCCATTACTACTGCTGTTTTGGTTTTGCTTCATTAAGAAGTGGATTCCCAGACTCATTGTGGATTGCAAGAGAGATCAGTTTGTGATTGGTTGCCCACATGGGACCAATTTCTCTGGCTTCTCTCCCTCTTGTGGAAAGAGCTGTTTATACTCAGAAGCACCATCTAGTGGAAAGGCCAAGCATATGGAAACATCACCCATGGCACATGTCTCTTTTGACAATCCAGTGTCTGACTGAATACCGCATGGTCACATAACATTCTTCTGGAGTTTCTAGAATAACAACATGCGACACAAAAGGCTTATTTTTGGCTGTTGGAACAGTTCTAAAAAAAATGTTAACTCTGCTTCTCTCTCCACAGATGCTGCCAGACCTGCTGGGTTTCTCCAAGACTTTGTTTTTGTTTCAAATCACCAGCATCAACAATTTGTTGTTTTATTTCACATATTCAGTCTTTAAACATTGTATCATTTCAAGAAGGACTTGCATATAAAACTTGAGTCTAAAAGGGATCAAAGACATTTTTTGGGAAAAGCAGAAACAGATTATTGAGTTGGATGATGCCATGATGAATGGTGGGACAGACTTGAAGGGCCAAATGGCCTATTCCTACTCCGATATTCAGTCTTTCTCTCTTTGTAGATGAGATGCATATCACGACAACCAGTAAGTGCATGAACTGCTCATATAGTACAGTAACTACAAATATTCAGAAAATATTAGGCCTGAGGAAAGAACACAAAGCTGCAAAGTTAATCCTGGTTCTTTCTCCACAGAGGCTTCCTGATCTGCTGGCATTTTTGTTGATATTTCATGGCATATCAATGTCTTGGTTTCTTAGTTATTGAGATGTCAGCATTGCTACACAGTGTAATATTTGTTGCCTCCCAGTAATTGCTCTTCAGAAGATGGTGCTGGCTTGTGTCTTCAGACCACAAGTCTGGGTCAACCATTGTGCTGTTAGGGAGGAAGATCCAGGATTTTGACCCAACGAGACAGGGTGGTGAGTGGTTTGGAGGAGAACTTGCATGTGGTGGTTTTTCCATGTGTCTGCTGCCCTCTTCTTTCTGGTTGGAAGTAATTGTGGGTTTGAAAGGTGCTTTTGATGGAGCATTGTTGAGTTTCTGCAGTGTGTCTTGTTGATGGTACACACTGAGCATCAGCGGTAAATGTTGAAGGTGGTGGGAGAAATTGGCTGCCAATTAAGCAGTCTGCTTTGTCCTGAATGGTGTTGAGTTTCTTGAGCATTGTTAGGGCTGCACCCATCCAGGCAAGTGGGAAAATCCCATCACGCTTCTGTCTTGTGCCTTGTAGATGATGGACAGGCTTTGGGAGTCAGAAGGTGAGTTATTTGACATAGTATCCCTCATCTCTGACTTGTTGTTGGAGACACTGTGTTTATGTGATTGGCCCAGTACAATTTTTGTTTAATGATAACCTTCAGGATGTTGACAGTGATGTTGATAGCCAGTGGTAGATGATTAGATTCTCTTTTGCTGGAGATAGATTTGTCCTGCTTTTTGTGCCAAAGTTTCATATTTCAAGGTTGATACCAATAATGTAGCTGTACTGGAACAGCTCAGCTGGGAACACAGCTAGTTCTAGAGTTCAAGTCTTCAGTACTATTGCTGGAACATTGTCAGGACCTACAGCCTTTGCAGTTTCCGATCCCTTCAATTATTTCTTAATATCAAGTGGAGTCAAGCTTAAAATGAGCATTTGTGATGGTGTTTTTTTCCAGAGGAGTCTGAAGTGTAATGTTTAGTCAGTATTCCTGGCTGAAGGTCATTGCAAATACTCCAGCCTTATCTTGAGCACTGAAGCTGGGATCCCAATACTGAGGGTGGGGATGTTGCTGGAGCATTCTCCTCCTGTCTCTTACTTAACTGACAATTACATTCACAATTGGATGTGGTAGGAGTGGAGAGTTGCTCATGTTGTTGGGAATGCAAGCCTTCCTGGTTGGTAGTTTTCCAAGGTCGACACTTCATTTTCGGGTGAGACTGATGCTACTCTTCTGCACTCCTCACTGAATCAGGATTTATCTCCAGGCTTGATGGTAATGCTTGAGTCGGGGGTAACACTGGTCAGTGTGATTCAGAATGATTCTGCAACTGCTAAAGGATCACCCTTCATTAGGTACACAGTTGGGAGTTACTCAATCTGTTTGAAATTGATCCCATTTAGCACTGGGATTGTGCAACACAATACAGTGGATGATACCCTTAATCTGAGGCAGAACTTAATCCCTGCAAGGACTGTACAGCGGTCTGTCTTACCGATATTGCCACAGATAGATGCATCGGCAGCAAGAAGATTGTTGAGGGTGAGGCTAGTTTGTTTTCTCTGTCTTGTTGGTTTGCTCACCGCCTGCCACAGTCTGGCAGATTAATCTTTCTGGATTTGGTCGCTAAGTCATTGTGCCACTCAAGTATTTGATGATTAATGCTGAAACTCTGGGTCCCCTTTAAAACTGAATTATTTTAGTATTTTGCATTTCCTGTCTATTCTGAGACTTAATTTAATTGTGCTTCTGTGGTAACTAGCCTTCTACAAATCTAAATTGCAGCATTTAAGAGACATTTGGATGGGTATCTGAATAGAGGGATATGGGCCGGGTGCTGGCAGGTAGGACTAGATTGGGTTGGGATATCTGGTCGGCATGGACGGGTTGGACCAAAGGGTCCGTTTCCATGCTGTACATCTCTATGACTCTATTTACTGGGTGTCACACTACTCCATTAGCGATGGTGTGCTCAGGGAAAGATGACATTTTGGTCTTAGAAGGAATGAATACTAATCTTCAGTTGGAGGTGAGCAAGGGAACAATGGTCATCCTGGCATCATGGGTCACTGCTTGTGGTCATTGACCAAATAGATTCAGAAATGCGACTGTCACAGCACTGGTGGCCAGTACCCCCCAACCCTATCTGACACACACACACACACACACACACACACACACACACACACACACACACACACACACACACACACACAATATGGTGCATCAAAAGAGATAAGCAGGAAGAGAGGGGAAGGGGATCCAAGGGAACAAGCCACAACCTTTTTGGGAGAAGACCAGGAGCTCCATTACATCAGCCTAAGGGAAGGACAAAGATTGTTCCCAAAGACTGAGAAGCATCAGAGACATACACCTCCACACTGACAACCATAGGAGTCCCCAACTCTCCTTCCCCATTCTCCAGGAGAGTTTAGGATCAGTCAAGCATTCTTATGTGTATTTCCTTTCTGTATCTGATTAAATATTGCATTGTGTCCAGACCTTTGCTTCTTAATAAACTCAAAGTTTCTGAAAACTCCTTCCCAATGGTTGACTGTATGCATTAGGTCACTGTGTTCACAATACTCTGTACCCAACACAGCCTTCCACAGAGGCCAGCTCTGTTTGAGACATCTCCTCAGGCAGTCTTTGACATATTGGCTGCAGGAGCAGATGGCAGCTGGGATGGTGAAGGGACTGAACTGGATCTGAATCTGTTTAGTTTCAGGAGATCTGTCTTACCTCTGTCAGAAAAGTTTTCAATAAGTTCACATCCAACATCTTCAGAGGCAGAGAGTTCCAAAGTCTCACAACCCTCAGAGAGAATAAACCCACTCATCTCAATCCTGAAAGAGTGGTCATCAATTATTAAACAACACCCCTAATTCTTTACTCACCCTCAAGTAGAAAAATCTTTTCCACATCTTGTCAAAATCATTCAGGACTTGATGAACTTCAACCAAATCACACCTCACTCTTCTAACCAGTCTAGCCCACCTTTCCTCCTAAAAGGACCCACTCATTCTGGGTACTAATCCAACAAACCTCCTCTCAACTACTTCCAATGCATCTACATTCTTCTTTAAGGAAGGAGACCAGAACTCTACACAGTATTTAAGATGTGATCTCACCAATGTCCCCTATAACTGAAATGTAACACACTAAGGTTTACGGTCTGTTCCTTTGCTGGATTTATTTGCATTGAGGTAACTGAAGGTAGTGGAACAGCACGTTTGTCAGAGCAATAAGAAAAAACATGTTTCAGCAAAAGGAGACACCGACTCATTTAAATATGAAACCAAACTTGGAATAATTAATGTCAAGCATTGTGCAGACTTAGAGTTTTACCCTTATTGGCAAATTTATGAATTCCAGTTTTTCACAGTGATAGTTAAATATATTGAATTATCCATACGGTGAACAGCTTTGAGAGTAACGATAAGCTGAAAACCAATCAATAACTGGCTGCATTAAAGTGTTTGTGCAGTCTGTCAATGGCGTCATGCTAAAAGGCTTCCACTCATAAAGAACACGAGCCAGAGAAAAGCACATCAGTTGGAATGTTTACTTTTGCATGCTTGCTGATTTTTTTCCTCTTTTAAATGTGATAAAATTGACAAGTCAAGTGCTACATGATACTGATATGCTGCAAATATATTCCTGTGACTGAGGACTGACTGATACATGAATCTCAATGTTTTCTGCATCGTCGTTGCCAATATTAAGCAGCCCAGTTGTCATAGTTATCGAGTCATAGAGATGTACAGCATGGAAACAGGCCCTTCGGTCCAACGCGACCATGCTGACCAGATATCCTGGCCTAATCTAGTCCCATTTGCCAGCACTTGGCCCATATCCCTCTAAACCCTTCCTATTCATATACCCATCCAGATGCCTTTTAATGTTGTAATTGGACCAATCTCCATTACTTCCTCTGGCAGCTCATTCTATACACACACCGACTTCTGTGAGAAAAAGTTACCCCTTAGGTCCCTATTAAATCTTTCCCCTCTCACCCTAAACCTATGCCTTCTAGTTCTGGACTCCCCAACCCAAAGGAAAACACCTTGTCTATTTACCCTAGCCATGCCCCTCGTGGTTTTATAAACCCCTATAATGTTGCCCCTCAGTCTCTGACACTCCAGGGAAAACAGCCCCAGCCACAGTTTGGGGTGGCACAGTGGCTCATACTGCAGCCTCACAGCAGCAGGGACCCAGGTTCGATTCCAGCCTTGGGTGACTGACTGTATGAAGTGTGCGTTTCCTCAGAGTGCTCCGGTTTCCTCCCACAATCCAAAAAAAATGTGCAGGTTAGGTGAATTGGCTGTGTTAAATTGCCTATCATGTTCAGAGGTGTGTAGGTTAGGTGAATGGTTCAAGGATAAATATAGGATAATAGGGTAGGGGAATGGGTCTGGGTGGGTCACTCTTCAGAGGGCTGGTGTGGACTTGTTGGGCCAAAGGGCCTGTTTCCACACTGTTGGGGGTCTATGATTCTATTCAGCCTCTTTCCATAGCATACCACTTCAGGTCTAGTTTTATTTTTACATCTTTCTTTGGATATGAAATGTCGCAAGATCACAATAGACAATAGACAATAGGTGCAGGAGTAGGCCATTCAGCCCTTCGAGCCTGCACCGCCATTCAATATGATCATGATTTGTAACGATATATTGCTCGTTACAAATTGGCCTTCAGAAATTGGTGGTGAGCCAGTTTCTTGAATCGTTACAGTCACTGTGGTGTAGTGACATGACAACTATAGTTCTATTACAATTGGAGGAAAGGATTCTGAACTGGCAAAGAATGGATGATCTAGCTCCAAGTTGGAATGATGTGTAACTTGTTCAAGAGCACTGACATGGCACAGAGTTAAGGTCAATGAGCATCATTTTCAGCTCCCATCTTCATGGTTGCCAAGAGGTTCTGCTTCTGAACACGGTACTTACAGGGGAATCACAGGGTGATATAATCCATGTACAGCTTCTTCTTCAGTTCCGTACGACAGTCACCATGATACCACAACTGATAGATGATAGGGAACATTTACAGAGGCTGTAACATATTTTTCCTACTGTTTCTCATCAATAAAGCATTTAAGTTAATCTGCAACTCTGAAGGAATGGCAGATGGTTCCCCTGAACCCAGAAACGGGGATAATCAAACCTCAATCTAGACAGTGGAGTCAAGCTTTTCTTTCATTTTGACCCTGATTTGGAGGTTCAGAAATTGACATTAAACTAACTGACATCAGCACTGCATTCATCCAGAATAATTTATTTATTGAAAACAGTCTGCTTGGAAATATGAAGGGAAGCAAGCTACACAGAACCCTGCCCAGAATTGCCTGGGAGGGAAGATTCCACCTTTTGTAGAAACCAATTTATTTTAATGCATTTTTTAAAAAGTTTCATTTAAAACAAACCATATGGTGATATCAACATTTTTATACTTTGTTTTATTTCACCATTAGATGTAATACATAGATCAAAACACTGAAACAACTCAAGTGTTTTATACTCCTCTGCAAAATCAATACATCACAAAAATCGATTGGAATACAATAATGAAAATGAAATGTTGCCGCATTTAAGATGTTCATGAGATATTCTGAGTTATTTACATGTGTTTCCACAAATTTAAGATCTGTTTTGAATATTCATTCATCTTGACAATAAAGCACAGTGGGAAAACACTAAATCATCAGTAAATATTATCCTCTAAATATACTTCTCAAATAAAATCTGAGCAGCAACAAAAAGCCTTTGCATGTTTGTTCATTGACTAAGTAACAGAGTAAATCCTATGTTTCCAGTGACTCATCAACAGAACACAGCTTGTATAAATCTAATATATAGAGTCACGAGCTGCCCCATTTCTGCTTTTTGCAGTAGCTCAAACCTGCCATGAGGTGGTGGGAGATGTACATTTCACTGATGAATGTACTGAAGTCCCACGACAGCATGGATTCTGTATTTTTTTTAATCTAAAAAATAAGAGAAGAATGATAACAATGTTTCCTTGACAAAGGCAATGCATTTGGAAGGACGATTATTTTGAATATCTTGATTATTTTGAATATCTTGATTATTTTGAATATCTTGGTAGACTTTTGTGGAATACACTGTCTCAGGTAATGAGATCTGCAAAGAATCACTTTAGGACAAACAAGTGGCACTTTACTGTCAAGTAAACGCATTTAATCAAACCTAAGCCACTTTCCCCACTACTAAAGGATTACAGATTAGTAGTAGCAAACAATGAATATCAAACCATGCCCGTTATATGCTCACAAATGAAACAAAAAATGTGAACCTAAAACCATCAATTTGAGCTTGTGAAATGTATTTTCAAACATGGACTTTCCAAATAGGTTGTGTATTATTTGTGTCTTCTGCTGTCAACTGAGGAGCAGGTAGTTAGCTAATGAAGAAAATGGCATAATGTTAGTGTGACATTTGCCAATTGAACAAATAAAGTTTCACAACAGTCAAATAATTGGAATTTGCAAAACTGACAGTTATTTATATTCTAAAACTGCACTAATCTCTGGATCGATCAAGCTTTTATTTCCAGAGCTTATCCATTTGTCTTCTGACAAATCTCACAATATTTCACAATAATGTTGTCAACTATCAAAATACTCTGTGCATTTCAGCGTAAAATCTGTGAACATTTTATAACACGCTAACTGGTTCTGACACAAATGTGCAACATTAGTCAGTACACCTAAACAATTAACCATACATTCATCTAATTATCACATTTTTCAAGGTGCATTTTCTAAGTCTCAGTTATTCCCTTTCTGTGAATGGTAGAATTTAAACAATTTATGTAACTGGCCAATAAAAGTACAAATTTAAACTACAGAAGTGGAAACCAAAGGAAAGTCATTTGTTTGAACTGGTCTTGCTAAAGCACCACATATGTAATTTTTTTTTTAGATTACTTACAGTGTGGAAACAGGCCATTCGGCCCAACAAGTCCACACCGACCCGCAACTCACCCATACCCCTACATATACCCCTTACCTAACACTATGGGCAATTTAGCATGGCCAAATCACCTGAATCGCACATCTTTGGAATGTGGGAGGAAACCGGAGCACCCGGAGGAAACCCACGCAGGCACGGGGAGAATGTGCAAACTCCACACAGTCAGTCGCCTGAGTCGGAAATTGAACCCGGGTCTCTGATGCTGTGAGGCAGCAGTGCTAACCATTGTGCCACCGTGCCGCCCGCCATGATTTTCCTAATCATGACATTCTGTTTCAATAACTCTCTTTGAAAGTCACAGGGCAATATCAATGTGGAATAATTGAAGACCATTCAGCCCATCAAGTTTGGCTCCACAATTCAATGAGGTCATGATTGATCTGAAAATCCTTAACTCCACTTTCCTGCCTTTATTCCATAACTCTTGATTCTCCCCTCTCCTGATTAAAAATCTGCCTGCCTCAGTACTGAATGCACTTAGTGACCCAGTCTTAGCAGTCCTATGAGTTAAATAATTTTACAGATTCACTACCCCCAGAAGAAATTCCTCCTCATCTCTCATTTGAAAACGTATGACCCACAATTCTGAGATTATGCCCTCTAGTCATAGACTCTCCAGTGAAGGGAGACAACCTTGCCACCTCGGCCTTGTCAAATCCCCTGAGCATCATGTATGTTTCAATACCGTCACCTCTCACTCTTCTAAACTCCAATGATTGCAACATGTAGTGCTCAGTCTGATGCTTGACAACTCAAATATTTTCACACTATGCAATTTCAGCAATTAGTCACACAGCAACTTCAGTGCAGTCAAGTTGTCCATTTTTTAAACTCCTAAACTGCTCCCTTATTTCACTTTGCTGTTCAACCTGCACTAGCTACAGTAAAACAAAAACTGATTATGGTGAGATCAGGGAAAATTAATCAATAGGCATTTCTATGAAATGATTGTACTTCACATGTGTGTTTAGCTCAAAAGACATGATGATAGCATTTTAACAAAATGCCTATTAAGTATGGCTGGAGGAAAAGAGATTGGTTTGTTGACTATATTCTGAATCTAGTTAATTGTGATATTAAAGGCCATTAATTCAAATAAATGTTTGGTGCGCCTTGATCTATTTCAGTTCAACTCAACTGAACCATTAAACCAAACCTGGTTCCCTTTTATCAACATCAAAATATCAATGGACATATAAACAACACACAGCAGTCTTGTTAGAATCATCATAAACATCAGGAATTAGTGTCTCTCATTCTCTTGAAAATAACCGCAGATACAATTAGCTCAATCAACTACAGCTTACTGAAAGCCAACACTCTTTCCAGGTGAAACAATGGATTCCTCACATTTCCTTAAATCGAGTGGATGGTACTCCCTGCTCACAGTGTGGTCTTTTCTACACTGAGGAGACCAATCATAGACTGGGTGACTACTTGGTAGAACATACCTGCTGGGTATGCAAGCATGATCCCAACCTTCTCTCCTTTTGCCATCTTAATTTGCCATTTTACTCACATTTCTAATCTTGGCCTCCTGCAGTGTTCCAGCGAAACTCATGGTAAACTGCAGGATCTGAACATCCTTTTCCTACTATGCACTTTATAGCCTTCAGGACTCAACATTGAGAGCCAGAACTTCAGAGCCATGAATTCTGTCCTTCATTTTAATGTTTTCCTCCCACCTAGATATCCCCAGGAAATATCAGTCTCAATCTCATTTTCATGTTTTGCTTCCAGAGCAATCAATCCTTTATTCTGTTATTGACACTTGCTGTGAACAAACCATTTTTATATTTATGACAACCATTCCCACTCCTTTTCTGCATGGATGTGTGACATTCTTGTGATGTAATGCATATGTGACATTTTGGGATGCAATCTCAGTTGCCCGCTCACCTATCCTTGGTTTTGTTCTACCCCCACTTCCCTTTAAGCAAATCCAAACTTACCACACATCTAACTAGCTTCAATTCTGAAGAAAAGTCATATTGACTGTTTGTCTCTCTATAAGTGATACCAGACCTGTTGAGTTTTTCCAGTGCTGTCTGTTTTTATTTCAGATTTCCAATATTTGCAGGGATTTTATGTTACTGAAAGCTTATATCATCATCACTGCTCAGTCATCACTTATTGACACATCCCATTGCACCACGTGCTTAGTCCAAAATAACACCATCTGACACTTACATTGCTGCATACTTATTCAAAGTTGATGAAAATTATCTCGGATTTCTGGGTGGAGAGAATGTATTGTGCCAAACAGTAAAGGAGTGCATGAGTAGTCATGTTATCACTCATCAGATCCTCTCATAGGAAGCCAACGTTTCTTCATAATCATGACGAGTGAATGCTTCTGAAAGCAAACAATTCCTCTTTGCTCCCCTTCATTGAAGGGTCAATAACAACAGGCCATAACGAGGGGTCATAACTCAAAGGTAAAAGGCAGGATGTTTAGAGAAGATTTGAGGAAATGGTTTCCACCAAGAGGTTGGTGGGAATCTGGAATGCTTTGTCTGGGAGGGTAGTTGAGGCAGGAACTCACAACTTTTGAAAAGTACTTATGATGTCATAACATTCAAGGTTAGAGCAAAGTGGGACTTGTGTAGATTTGGTGTATTTTTAGTAGTATAGAATCGATGGGCCAAAGGGCCTCTCCTGTACTGTATGACTCTATGATTCCATTAAATGATGATACTTATTCACTTTACCAATTCACAACCAAATGACTTGGTGATCATGAAAAATCATTATGTCGAAACATTAATCAACCTTCTCGATCGACAGAGGCTGCCTGACCTGCTGAATATTTCCAGCATTTTCTGTCGTTATTTTCCTGGAGGATGATATTCTGCTCAGAAAGGAGCAAACAGCTGATACGCACAGCGAGAGGCACACCGTCTGGTATATGTGTTTGATCATCCATCTGCACTGCACAGTGACAGGAGGAAGGCAAATTCAAGTTAAAAACAAAAATGGTTTTACCCTACTCCCAAACCTATACTCATCAAGCTAACTAGCCTGTTGTATCACACCTTGATTCTTTTTCTTGGTGAGCATTCTATAAAGAAACGGAAACTGACATTTTCTATGCATCAATCCCACATTCACTGTGTACAGGCACATTGTGTCATGCTAGAGTCACACAACACCTTCACCTTTAAGCCTAATCTTAAGAAACACAAACACCTTTATTATATTTTCTTGCTACAATTTTTCCACAAGGGCTAGAAATCTTATGCAGTACAGAATAAAACTGCAGGTATGCATAGACATGTTGTATCACTTTGTTTCTGGATTCACTTGTCTGTGTTTTTGCTTCTGAGAGGATAATGCCTACAAAGTCACAGCAGGGTAAAATAAAACACATCAGAAACCAGCAAACGCAAGAATGCAGATACGATCATAGAAACTGAATTTCTAATAAGTAAAGAATAAAACTAACATTTATAGTCAGAAAGCTTACACAGAAAACTCAAAGAATCCTTTCAAAAGGATTTGTCTGTGATCAAATCTTTTGCTTCCAGGTAATGTGTGTTCTATGGTTTTAAGATTCTACAAAAGGTGGAAAATACAAACATGTATATAGACATACATGCATGCATACATATACACATATTCATGCAGGCATATGCATTCACACACACACACATATACACACACACATATACAAAGTAGCATTCAGATGTGCTTAAACATTTAGAAAATAACACTGAATCACAATGTAATTCCAAGCTAATACTGTTTGGGTGAGAATTTTTAAATCACACTAGTAGGAATACTGAAACACACTACTGGCTTTACATCTTATAACAAGTACCAATAAGATTCAAGAAGCAGAAATGCTCACTGCTGTGATCTGGGCGCAGGAGAAAGTCTTCCCTCACGAACAGCAATGCTTTCCAACAGTTTCATTGCTAAGATCTATCTGCACCTTCCTGAGCATCAATAATAATAGCAGTCTGGAGCAAACATCTTTTGCAATATTTTCCATGTCATTTCAGAAAAGCATCTTAATTTAAGAAAGCAGTTTGAAAAACAGTTGCAAATAAGTTTATTTTTCTCACCTTACAGAATTAGATTTAATCAGTGCACACATCAATGCAGACAGACACATCAATTACATATTTCTTTGCAGTTCTATTTGTGAAAGAACAGCTTAATCTATAGATTATCATTTGCTTAAAACACTGTTTATTCCTTGTGGATGGGTTTGGCCGTTGAGTTCTGCAGGAGATGTCTCCCTGCTGACTGCAGCCTGATATAATCCTAGTGTCTGACAATCCGAGTGTTACACATTTCTCATCAAAACCGAGAGAGAGAGAGCAAGGCTCGTGTGAATAACGTGCAAAAATCCCCACATGTCGCCCGAAAGCGGACCGTGATTGAATTGCTGTTGGACTCGCAGCTATCAGACCGAAATTGTCCTTGGATTTCCCCACCCCGAAATTATTCAATCATCTTAAAGCCCTTCATGTCCCCGGTGTGGTGCCCGGACTGGAAACGCAGCGCTATCACCAGTCTCTGGCTCTTCTCAGCAGGACCCAGTGTGATAGGGAATACTGAGAGAGAGGGATAGGGGGGATACTGAGAGAGAGGGATGGGGGAATACTGAGGGAGAGGGATGGGGGAATACTGAGAGAGAGGGAGAGAGGGGGATACTGAGAGAGAGGGATAGGGGAATACTGAGGGAGAGGGATGGAGGGAATACTGAGGGGGGAATACTGAGAGAGAGGGAGAGGGGGGATACTGAGAGAGAGGGAGAGAGGGGGATACTGAGAGAGGGGGATATGAGAGAGGGGGAGAAGGGGAATACTGAGGGAGACGGGGATTTGAGAGAGAGGGAGAAGGGGAATACTGAGGGAGGGGGGATTACTGAGAGAGAGGGAGATACTCAAGGACACTGAGGGAGGGGGACACTGTGGGGAGAATACTAAGGGGGGATACTGACGGAGGGGGGATACTGAGGGAGAGGGAGAGGGGGGAATACTGAGAGAGGGAGGGGGAAACACAGAGGGAGAGGGGAAATACTGAAGGAGAGGGGGAATACTGAGGGAGGGAGGATATTGAGGGGGATATTGAGGGAGGGGGGAATACTGAGGGGGGAAACACAGAGGGAGAGGGGAAATACTGAAGGAGAGGGGAATACTGAGGGAGGGGGGAATACTGAGGGAGAGGGGGGAAGATAGAGGGGGGATACTGAGAGGGGGAAACAGAGGGAGAGGTGAAATACTGAAGGAGAGGGGGAATACTGAGAGAGAGGGAGAGGGGGAATACTGAGAGTGACGGGGATACTCAAGGACACTGAGGGAGGGGGATACTGTGGGGAGAATACTAAGGGGGGATACTGAGGGACAGGGGAATAGAGAGGGGGGGATATTGAGGAGGGAACACTGAGGGAGAGGGAGGATACTGAGGGGGGGAATACTGAGGGAGGGGAGAACAATGAGGAAGTTTCACTCCCTGCAGCTCCATGTGAAGGGGCTACTGGAGCGCTATGCCCGCGTTACACTGCACTCACTCACCCCGACACAGACATAGGCACATACACACTCAGAGACACACAGATACACAGACACACACAGACAGACAGACACACACAGACATACACACAGACACATAGTCAGCAAAATGTACAAACTGAGGAAGTGACCACAAGCTCGCTCTCTCTCCCTCCCTCGCATATACGGGAGAGAAGAGGGATAATTTTTCCAGTGCATCCTTTTCAGTGACAATTCGACTGGAAGTTGTGAATGCAACTGGACATTAAGCGGAGTTCCTTGTCACCCAGCAACAACTTCAGTTCCCCCCAGCCCCAGTCCTGGGGAAAGTGACAGCAGTGGGGGACATTGGGTGAGAGCGGGAGCTGCACAGTGGGTGGGTTTCTCTCCTCAGCCCCCTGTCTGTATCCCCCCCCCCACACACACACACACACACAGTCTGCAGGATTGCCTTTACTTACAGTGAAGAACACGAGCTGCCTCAGTCTTCCTCACAGACGCAGATTCAAGTTCCTTCACCGATTTAAAAATCAGAAACACTCCCAGTGATCTCCCTCTCTCTCTCTCTCCCAGCTGAAGCTGCTCACGGACGGCTCGCGTTCCAAAGGGAAAGCTTCCCGATCCCGGGACAGTGTCTGTGTGCCATCCTCTGCCCTGAAGCAGGGCAGCAGTGCAGACTCCACAGTGGGAGAGGAGGGAGGAGCAGTGAGGCTGCTGTAACTCCCTTCCCCAGCCAATCAATCTCTCTCCCTGAAACACTAATAGACCTCTATTTAACCAGCCAATCAATATCCAGGATTCCTCAGCCCGTCCCTTGGCTGTTTTACAGTTTTCATGTAAACAATGAGAGTTAACTCCCACCCCCACACCTTTCCCATGAAGATGTGTAATTTTTAAGAAACACAATTTTAATACAATTGTTCACCTGAATACTTTACTCAGTGACCTTCAAGTAAAAGGTTTTAAGCAAAGTGCAATAGCTAACAGGGTTGAATACTATAATTGTTGATGCATTTATAAGGAAATCATGTCATATTAAAGTTGTAAAGATGGATTGGTTTCCATCTGGAAGGACAGGGACAGCAGACACATGGGAAGACCACCAGCTAACTTTAGTTCCAGTCAGCAGCAGTGGGGCTATGTTACTGTTCCCCCATTGTCCCTGGGTCACAATCCTGAAATTCCTGGACATTGTGGGACTGCAGCAGTTCAAGAAGGCAGCTCACCCCCCACCTTCTCAAGGGCAACTAGGGATCGACTTTTGGGTTAGCCCATCCAGTGATCATGCAAGTGAAAAAAACATTAAAATAACTGCTGGATTTGGCACTGACATCTCTTCTTGACCATCTAATTGGTTTGCTGCTAGTTACTATAATTAACTATTTTTAATAAAAAGTAAGGAAACACATACAGGTTTGTATCCAAGTCCAACAGTGTTGGACTGACAAGATACAGGGAGGATATTTACCTTGGGTGGGAAATCCCAGAGCCAGGGGACACAGTCTCAGGTTATGGAGCAGACCATTTAGGACTGAGATAAGGACAGAATTCTCCACTCAGAGGCTGGTGAACCTGTGGAATTGTCTATCACAGGAGGCTGTGGAGAACAAGTCACTGGATACATTCGAGAATAAGGCATACATATCTAGGGGTACGGGAAGAAAGCAAAAATATGGCATTGAGATAGAGAATGATCGCACTAAATGGGGCTCAAAGGGCAGAATAGCTTATGCCTATCCCTGTTTCTACATTTCTATGTTTCATGATGCATGGACAATGGTCACACTGCCATTGATGCATAAAAGGTTGTCTCCCTTCTGCTGAGAGTCAGGATGTTGACTGGAAGAAGAATTCTATGTTCCACTGTGACCAGAATTTCAGCCTGGAGAGATTTTCCTTACCAACCTGCTCAGGGATGTTATGACCCATCTCTGGAACAAGTGGGATTTGAACTATGACCTCCTGCCTCAGGGACAGTGACACAACCACTGCACTTCAAAAGACCCTCATTTCAGCCTGGAAAAAATCATCTTTAACATTCAGAGATGCTGTTGTGCACTAGTGGAGCAGGTGAGGCATGAGCTGTGCCTCCTAGCTCAGACATAGGGACAATACCCATTGTGCCACTGCAGACATTTGCAACCAACCTGTTCAGTGATGGTATTATCCATCTCTACAGAAAGGGAAGAATTGAACCCAGACCTCCTGGTCCAGAGCTAGAATTGAACCCAGACCTCCTGGTCCAGAGCTAGAACTTGAACCTGGGCCTCCTGACTCAGGGATCGGGATACTACTACAACCGTACTCATGTCAGTCTGGACAATTTCTAATCAACCTGTTCAAAGAAGTAATTACATGCTCTGGACTAGGTAGGACTCAAACCCAGGTGTCCTGATTCAGAGGCAGGGATGCTACAACTGCACAAGAAGTGCACTTATTATAGTCTGGAGGTATGTTTGAATTAACCTGCTCAGAATTAACCTATTATACACCTCTGGATCATGGGACTTGAACGCAGACCTGTAGTCCAGGGTAGGGACACTACTACTGTGCCACAAGAACCCTCCTATTTCAGCCTGGATACCTGGTGCAAGAATTGGTTTGAGTTGTCAGTCTGAACTGGACAACGTGGGCGGCACGGTGGCACAGTGGTTAGCACTGATGCCTCACAGCGCCTGAGACCCGAGTTCAATTCCCGACTCAGGCGACTGACTGTGTGGAGTTTGCACGTTCTCCCCATGTCTGCGTGGGTTTCCTCTCGGTGTTCCAGTTTCCTCCCACAATCCAAAGATGTGCAGGTCAGGTGAATTGGCCATGCTAAATTGCCTGTAGTGTTAGGTAAGGGGTAAATGTAGGGGTATGGGTGGGTTGCACTTCGGCGGGTCGGTGTGGACTTGTTGGGCCGAAGGGCCTGTTTCCACACTGTAAGTAATCTAATCTAATAACAGTGTCTGCTGCTGTGAAGTAAGCCTGAGCTGCAAATGCACTGAGCACAGTCTGGGCTCTGATACGATTCCCAATTGTTTCCATCTATGATCCCACATAACTGGTTTGGAAGTTGAAGAGGACTACAAGGGGAATAAATACCTTAATGGGAACGGTGGGTGGACATATTTTTCAATATTCTTTCATGTACCTCTCTGAACTGCATTTGGTTCAGTGTAAGTTATAACTAACCCAACAATAACTCAAAAAGGAACTAATAATACAAACTAGCTACAGATTTTTTCCCATTGCAGTCTTAGCAATGTTCTGCACAGCTGAAGTAAAACTTGCGGACTTTTAAAATCCATTGCCCCAACAATAAAGGCCAACATTCCATTTGCCTTCTCAATCTCTTGCAGTATCTGCATACTAACTTGCGGTAATTCATGTATTAGGTTACCCAAATCCCTCTGTGTGATCATTCATATCTATTCTTGTTATATACCATCTGCCGGATCTTTTGCCCACTAAGTCTATATCTGTACGTGTAGTCTCTATTTTAGCTTGATGACTGAATTTCCCACCAATCTATTAGTAATTGGAAAATTTAATGACGAAATATTCAGTCCCCTCCTCCAAATCATTGATACAGATTGTAAATAGTTCAGTACCTTGCACTGGCCCCTGGTGCCCTGTCTTGCCTTTTTAAACGCTGTAATTAGATTACTTACAGTGTGGAAACAGGCCCTTCGGCCCAACAAGTCCACACCGACCCACCGAAGCGCAACCCACCCATGCCCCTACATTTACCCCTTACCTAACATTACGGGCAATTTAGCATGGCCAATTCACCTGACCCGCACATCTTTGGACTGTGGGAGGAAACCGGAGCAAACCCACACAGACACAGGGAGAACGTGCAAACTCCACACAGACAGTCACCTGAGTCGGGAATTGAACCCGGGTCTCAGGCGCTGTGAGGCAACAGTGCTAACCACAGTGCCACTGTGCCTATTCAAGAAAAAAACATTAATCCATCCTGTTCACTTCCTGTGAAACGAGAAATTCTTTCTCCATGCTAAAATGTCACTCCCACACCATGTGCTCTGAACCTTGTGCAACAGACTTTGATGAGGCTTTTATAAGGTGTCCTATAAAAATCCAACCACACCCACAGCTTCCCCATGGGCAGCACAGTGGCTCGGTGGTTAGCACTGCTACCTCACAGTACAGAGACCCAGGTTTGATTCCAGCCTTGGGCCACTACCTGTGTGGACTTTGCACATTCTCCCCGTGTCTGTGTGGGTTTCCTCTGGGTGCTCTGGTTTCCTCCCACAATCCAAAGGTGCGTAGGTCAGATGAATTGACAATGCTAAATTGCCCACAGTGTTGGGCGCATTAGTCAGAGGGAAATTGGTCTGGGTGAGTTACTCTTTGGAGGGACAGTTTCAACACTGTAGGGAAGCTAATCTTTTATCCACCATTAACATTACTTTATTTAAAAAAAGCTTGAATAGACTAAAAGACAACTTCCCTTTCATGTTGTCTCTGCCAGATTGCACTGCAATTTTCTCAGTATCCTGCTATAATCTCCTTATTAATGGATTCTAATACATTCTCTTTGACAAATGTTAGATTCACTGACCCATTATTTGCTGAAGATTATTAAATATTTCCTTAAAAATCTGCCATTGCAACTCAATTAACCTACTTTTCAATATGACATGACACGATGGCTCAGTAGCTAGCACTGCTGCCTCACAGTGCCAGGGACCCTCTATTCCTGAGATGCTGCCTGGCCTGCTGTGCTTTGACCAGCAACACATTTGCAGCTGTGATCTCCAGCATCTGCAGACCTCATTTTTTACTCAATGTCAGTCTCAGGCGACTGTCTGCGTGGAGTTTGTATATGCTCCCCGTGTGGGTTTCCTCTGGGTGCTCTGATTTCCTCCCACAATCCAAAGATGTGTAGGTTAGATGAATTGGCCATGTTAAAAATTGCCCATATGTTCAGGGATATGTAGGTTAGGTGCATTAGTCAGGGGTAAATGTAGAGTATTAGGGTGGGGGAGTGGTTCTGAGTGGGTTGTCCTTCGGAGGGTTGGTGTGGTTTTCTTGGGCTCACACGGTCGGGATTCTATGATTGTTTCTCAGTTCACATTGATCAGCTTGTCATTGTACCCTCATGGTGACCTTTGTTTAGGTTTAAATTACTGGTCATGGATTCACAGTTCCCTTGTTCAAACTGAACATGGAATTCAATCCTGAAGTGTTCACTATCAGCCAGAGGTTCCTTTACCATGAGATGATTGACTAATCCAGTCATTGCCAAGTCCAATAGAGTCTGTTCTTGTTAACTCTAGAAAATACTGCTGTCATGAGTTGTCCCCAGAAAACGTCCAGAAACTAATTTTTTTAAGATTGCCTTTGCCATAATAATTCTCTCAATTTACACATAATTTAGACACACTAAACTATTATGGTACATTTCTTAGGTACCCCAGTTATTTTGTCCTGTATGCTCTGTTGTGTAATGATTATTAGGGAACTTATCTCTGCCAAACTGATTAACCTGTATCTTTCAAGTGAAAATGATTCAATTGCACTGAATTATCATAATGCTGTCACATCTATAAACCTGCCGGGAGGTAACTCAGATCCTGCTCAGGCTGCTATGGTTCATGGAAGGAAACTCCTTTGTAACCTTAATGAGGAGAACTCTTATCCCAAAATAAGGCGGGTTTTACTGAATGATAGCAACTTGGTGCAAGCTAAACTGATGTGATAGTCTTTGTTACAGAGACTATGAGGAAGTCCCAGGTGATAGGTTATACACCTTTGACCATAAGGTTTAGGAATTCAGGACTGCAGATGCTGGAGATCAGAGTCGAAATGTGTGGCACTGGAAAAGCACAGCAGATCAGGCAGCATTCAAGGAGCAGGGAGTCAATGTTTCAGTCATACACCCTGCATCAGGAATGCGGTGAGGGGTAGGGGATGGTGGGGAAGGGGGCTGAGAGATTAAATAAGAAGATGGGGCTCAGGGAAGGTATCTGGGAACATGATAGGTAGATGGAGGTGGGGGGCTGGAGGGGTGATGGTGAGAGGCCGGAGCAGAGGGTGGAGCAGATAGATGGTAAGGAAGATGGACAGGCAGGCTGTGCCAAGTTGGAGGGTTGGATATAGGATAAGGTGGGGGGAGGGGAAATGGGGAAACTGATGAAATTGACATTGATAGCTTGTGAAGATGAGGCGTTCTTCCTCAGGCATCAGGTGGCTAGGATTTGGCGGTGGAGGAGGCCCAGGACTTGCATGTTCTTGGCAGAGTGGGAGGGAGAGTTGAAGTAGTCGGTCACAGGGTGGTGGGGTTGCTTAGTGTGGGTGTTCTGGAGATGTTCCCTGAAATGTTCTGTGAGTTGGCACCAATTTCAACCTCACCAGTTTCCACATCTCCCTTCCTCCCACCTCATTCATTATCAACTGTCCTACCTTTCCGCTCCAGCCTCCATTCCGACCTGTCACTTTCACCCCACCTGCATCTTTCTTTGCAGCTACCTTCCCTCCACACCCACCCCACCCTCCTGGTTGTCTCTCATCCCCCTTTCCCCACCCTCCACTCTCCTGATGAAGGTCTTATGCTCGAATCATCAACTCTCCTGCTCCTCAGATGCTGCCTGACCTGCTTTGCTTTTTCAGCACCACACTTTTCGACCTAAGATATAGGAGCAGAATTAGACCATTCGGCCCATCAAGACTGCACCATCATTCAATCATGGCTGATATGATACTTAATCATATTCTGCCAGCTTTTCCCAATAACCTTTGGTGCCCTTACTTATCAAAGACTTATTTTTCTCTGTCTTAAATTTCACTTCATGACTTGTACTCCACAGCCTCTGTGACAATGAGTTCCAAAGATTAATCACCTTCTAGCTGAAGAAATTCCTCCTCATCTCAGGGCGAAAGGGTCATCCCTTTGAGATGCTAAGCTCTTCTAATTCTGTCTGATATCATATTATTATGTGGTGTACATGATGCTCCTCAGCATTAACCCTTTATGAACCTTACATCCTCACACAAAAGAACTAGTAGCATTGTTAAGTAACAAAGTTATTCTATAAACATTTTCCAAGGTTCAGGCCATTTAGATTAATGAAGCACCAAATGTTAAGGAGATATATTGCAACAGCTTTATCATTGGACCATTCTGCTACCCGGATAGTAGGAGATGAACATGATCCTTTTACATTTATTGATTGGGAAAAGGTAGCAGTCACCCCCCAATACATTTGTTGCTTTGATCAGTTTACCACGGTGAATAACAGGAATGAGGTTATTGATACTATGAACCATCAATGTTTGCACGGAGGAATATATGTCAAGCGAAGTGCCAAATTCAACGAAAAAGCAATGGCTGATAAACTTGAGCAACAGATAATAGTGGGCACTCCAGCATATCTTGTGATTTTCCCAGAAGGAACCCGTTACTACCCTGATAATCCAGAAGTGATTGCAGCAAGCCAGGCATACGCTCGTAATGAAGGGCTGCCGGAGCTAAAACATGCCATGTCACCACGTGTGAAGGCAACACGAGTAGCCATTAACACCATGAGAGGCCACCTAGATGCCACGTGTATGATGCAACTGTTGGATATGAGGGAATGGTAAATAACGATGGGTGCCGGGCAACAGCTCCATCTATGCCTGATTGTTATATATGGAAACCTGCCAGAGAAAAAGGATGAACCATCAATGTTTCGAGAGGACATTATTGAGCAGAATTTAGCCTTAGCTCAGAGAAGTTTGCCATGATCCATTATTTTTTAGATTACTTACAGTGTGGAAACAGGCCCTTCGGCCCAACAAGTCCACACCGACCCGCCGAAGCGCAACCCACCCATACCCCTACATATACCCCTTCCCTAACACTACAGGCAATTTACCATGGCCAATTCACCTGACCCGCACATCTTTGGACTGTGGGCACCCGGAGGAAACCCACGCAGACACGGGGAGAACGTGCAAACTCCACACAGTCAGTCGCCTGAGGTGGGAATTGAACTCAGGTCCCTGGCGCTGTGAGGTAGCAGTGCTAACCACTGTGCCACCGTGCCGCCTCACGGCATTTCTTGATTCATTGTCTCCAAATCATTTGCCTGTTTCTCTGGGCCAGTAAAGGATTCATTGGATGGAACACCAGTCCCTGGGAATTCTGCCGTGTCTTCCATCTTATTATCATCTCTGCATCAGATATTAGAGGACACAGTTGTCAGAAAATCAATGTCAATATTCTCTGTCTATATATATATTTTATATTGCTGTGGGAAATTAACAGGAACTAAAGTGTTCCCTAATTCCAGTGGCACAATCTGAAGATCTATATAGCTTTCTGAATAGTATCTACATACTAATGTATGTGAACAATCACTCCTCTTCCCACCAAATCCATGCTGACAATAATATAATGATTCAAAAATCTGCAGGAAAGGAAGATTAAAGTGTCTGAAAAATTCTATATATTGTTAATTTCAGAAAGGAGTATTTAAATTCACTCTATTACTGAATGCCTCTTCAATCCTGCCCTTTTAAAACACAGTTAGCATTTCTAAAATTTAAATCAATCATGGAAAAATAAACTCTTCTAATTATACAGTGCTTTCCATTCCCAGTGGACATCTCAAATTATTTACAGACAATGAAGAGTAGTCATCTTTGTATTTCAGGAAATTTGCAAGTCAATTTGCATACAGCAAGCTCCCAGAATATGGCAATGACAAGA
Source organism: Hemiscyllium ocellatum (assembly GCF_020745735.1). Lineage (NCBI taxonomy): Eukaryota > Metazoa > Chordata > Chondrichthyes > Orectolobiformes > Hemiscylliidae > Hemiscyllium > Hemiscyllium ocellatum. The sequence goes on along the minus strand of NC_083434.1, from coordinate 46,966,864 downwards.
TCAGCTATTTTCTGTGATAGATATTATCAAAGACAAATGAAGATAATGACCCTGCTCTTCTTCCATTTAGACTCATGGGACCTGTGCCAACCATCTGAAAGGCCAGGTACAACCTTGGTTTAATTTCATCCAAAAGGTTATAGCTCCAACAACGCAGCTCTCCCTCAGTCCTGCACTGAAGTGTCAGTCTTGATTTTTGAATGTAAAGCTAGAGTGGACTTTTAACCCAGAATGTCATGTCTGACAAACAAATGTGCTACTAAACACTTCCAAAACCTTTGTATTTTTGAAGGAATCCATTCACGGTTTTTGGATGATGAGATAGCCATTATCATTGAGGTAATTTAGTGGAAGCTAAAATCTGGTGATGGCATGTTCATCATATAAGGAGATATTGAGTCAATTGGCCCTGTATTCACTGAAGCTAAGAAGAATGAGAAGATACTGTGGAAAAGGATATGGAAGATATAGACTGTAGGGAAATAGATGGTGACATGTTGCAAATTGTCCAGATTACAAAGGAGGAAGTGCTGGATGTCTTGAAATGGGTAAAGGTGGATAAATCCCCAGGACCATGAGACCATAAGACATAGGAGTGGAAGTAAGGCCATTCGGCCCATCGAGTCCACTCCGCCATTCAATCATGGCTGATGGGCATTTCAACTCCCTGTAGCCCTTAATTCCTTGTGACATCAAGAATTCATCAATCTCTGCCTTGAAGACATTTAGCGTCCCGGCCTCCACTGCACTCTGCAGCAATGAATTTCACAGGCCCACTACTCTCTGGCTGAAGAAATGTCTCCGCATTTCTGTTCTGAATTGACCCCCTCTAATTCTAAGGCTGTGTCCACGGGTCCTAGTCTCCTCACCTAACGGAAACAATTTCCTGGCATCCACCCTTTCCAAGCCATGCATTATTTTGTAAGTTTCTTTTAAATCTCCATTCTTTTAAATGATCAGATGTACCATAAAACTCTGTGGGAAGCTAGAGAAGTGATTGCTGGGCCGCTTGCTGAGATATTTGTATCATCGATAGTCACAGATGAGGTACTGGAAGACTAGAGGTTGGCAAACGTGGTGCCATGGTTTAAGAAGGGGGGTAAGGACAAGCCAGGGAACTATAGACCAGTAAGCCTGACCTCAGTGATGGGCAAGTTGTTGGAGGGAATCTTGAGGGACAGGATATACATGTATTTGGAAAGCCAAGGACTGATTAAGGATAGTCAACATGGCTTTGTGCAGGGTAAATCATGTCTCACAAATTTGATTGAGTTTTTTGAAGAAGTGACAAAGTGGATTAATGAGGGCAGAGCAGTAGATGTGATCTATGTGGACTTCAGCAAGGCATTCGACAAGGTTCCTCATGAGACACTGGTTAGCAAGGTTGGATCTCACGGAATAGAGGGAGAACTTGCCATTTGGATACAGAACTGGCTCAAAGGTAGAAGACAGAGGGTAGTGGTGGTGGAAGGTTGTTTTTCAGACCAGCTTGTGACCAGTGGAGTGCCACAAGGATCAGTGCTGGGCCCTCTACATTTTGTCATTTCCATAAATGATTTGGATGTGAGCATAAGAGGTACAGTTAGTAAGTTTGCAGATGACACCAAAATTGGAGGTGTAGTGGACAGTGAATAGGGTTACCTCAGATTACAGCAGGAACTGGACCAGGTGGGCCAATGAGCTGAGAAGTGGCAGATGGAGTCTAATTCAGATAAATGCAAGGTGTTGCATTTTGGGAAAGCAAATCTTAGCAGGACTCATACACTTAATGGTAAGGTCCTAGGGAGTGTTGCTGAACAAAGGGACCTTGAAGTGCAGGTTCATAGCTCCTTGAAAGTGGAGTCGCAGGTAGATAGGATAGTGAAGAAGGCATTTGGTATGCTTTCCTTTATTGGTTAGGGTACTGAGTACAGGAGTTGGGAGGTCATGTTGTGGCTGTACAGGACATTGGTTTGGCCACTGTTAGAATATTGCGTGCAGTTCTGGTCTCCTACCTATCGGAAAGATGTTGTGAAGCTTAATTCAGAAAAGGTTTACAAGGATGTTGCCAGGGTTGGAGGATCTGAGCTATAGGGAGAGGCTGAGTAGCTGGGGCTCTTTTCCCTGGAGCGTCGGAGGCTGAGGGGTGACCTTATAGAGGTTTACAAAATTATGAGTGGCATGGATAGGGTAAATAGGCAAAGTCTTTTCCTGAGGTCAGGGAGTTCAGAACTAGAGGGCATTGGTTTAGGGTGAGAGGAGAAAGATATAAAAGAGACCGAAGGGGCAACGTTTTCATGCAGAGTGTGGTGCATGTATGGAATGAGCTGCCAGAGGATGTGGTGGAGGCTGGTACAATTGCAACATTGAAGAGGCATTTGGATGGGTACATGAATAGGAAGGGTTTGGAGGGAAATGGGCCAAGTGCTGGCAGGTGGGACTAGATTGGGTTGGGATATCTGGACAGCATTGATGGGTTGGATTGAAGGGTCTGTTTCCATGCTGTACATCTCTATGACTCTATGATTCTAAATCTTAGTGAAACATATAAAATTCTAAGAGGGATGGAGATATTGGATGAAGATTCCTTGTGGCTGGGAGGGTCCAGAAGAGGGTTTCAACTCTCAGGATACAGGATAAGCCGTTTTTGCCTTATTTGAGGAGGTATTTCTTCACTCAGAGAGTAAAGACTGTGGAAGTCTCTCCCACAGAAGGTTATGGAGGCCAAGTCACTTAAATGTTCCAGAAATAGATTTCTAAATGTTATGACTGAAAGGCTATGAAGAGAGTGAAGGATGCATGGAATTGAGATGGAAGATCAGCCATGATCATATTGAATGGTGGATCAGGCTTGATGGGTTTGAATGGCCTACTCCTGTCCCTAGTTTCTGTTGTCCCTTTTATTACATTTGTGGGACTTGGGCATCACTGGTGTAGTTACATTTGGTTGCATGTCCCTAATTGCTTTCAAGAAGATGTTCTGCAGGTATAGACACAAGTCTACAAGGGAGAGAATTCCAGGATTTTGACCCAGTGACACTGAAGGAACAGCAATATATTTCCAAGTCAGGTCGGTGAGTGGCTTGGAGGGAACATTCAGATGGTGGTGGTGTTCCCATGGATCTGCTTCCTCTGCCCTCCTAGATTGAAGTGGGTATGGGAAAGTGTAGAAGAACGTTTTGGTGAATTTCTGAAGTGAATGTTGATCATACAAATTCTTGACAGGAGATAGTACACACTGCTGCGACTAAGCATCAGAGATGGAGGGAGTAGATGCTTATGGATGCAGTGCCAATCAAGTGGGCTGCTTTGTCCTGGATGATGTCAAGCTTCTGAGTATCGTTGGGGCTGCAACCGTCCAAACAAGTGGAAGGGTATTCCATCACACTGCTGGCTTATGCCTTGTTGATGGTGGACAGACTTTTGGGAGTCAGGAGGTGAGTTACTTGCTGCAGTATTCCTCGCCTCTGACCTGCTCTCGTAAACAAAGTATATATTCGGCAGCTCAAGTTCAATTGCTGGTCAACGGTAATTATTTCTCATACCCTTGATTCTAATACTCTTAAAACACAATCAAGATATTTATTTACAGTCTGGATTAGTCTTCACATCAAATTTAAAAATTATATTAAAAGTGGAAAATAACATTAATCAAGGTTAAATACATAAAGGTAGATAAATTCCCGGGACCTGGTCATATGTATCCCATGAGACTGTGGGAAGGTGGGGAAGAAATTGAGAGGCTCCCATCAAAAAGAATTGTATAATCAATAGCCAAGGGTGAGGTGCCAAAAGTCTGGAGTGTGACTAATGTGATGCTATTATTTAAAAAAGGCTGCAAGAAAATCCCAGTCGTGAAATGCTGATGTTGGACTGGGGGGTACAAATTTAAAAATCACACAACATCAGGTTATAGTCCAACAGGTTTAATTGGAAGTGCTAGTTTTCAGAGTGCTGCCTCCTTCAGCAGGTGGTTGTTGAGAATAAGATTGTAAGACACAGAATTTATAGCAAAAGATTATCGTGAAATGTAACTGATTAGGGATAGTCAGCGGTAGACGTTGTTTAGCGAGGTTTTCAACAAGGTTCTGCATGATAGGCTGGTTAGTAAAGTGAGGTCACATGAGATCCAGGGAGACCTAGCCTACTGGAGACAAATTGTCTTGATAGGACAAGATAAAAGTTAGAAGTAGAGAGTTGTTGTTCAGAGTAGAGGCCTGTAACCAGCGATGTGCCACAGGAATATGGGTTGGGTCCACTATTGTTTGTCATTTACATCAATAATTTGGATGAGAATGTGGGAGGCATAGCTAGTAAGTTTGTGGATGACACCAAAATTAGTGGCATAGTGGACAGTGAAGAAGATTATCTGAGAGTACAATGGGATCTTGATCAACTGGGCCAGTGGGCTGAGGAATGGCAGATAGAGTTTAGATAAATGCATGGGAAGACAAACCAGGTCAGGACCCAGAGAGTTAATAGCAGGGCTCTGGGTAATGGTGTCAAACAGAGACCTAGGTACATATTTCCTTGAAAGTGAAGTTGCAGGGAGAAAGGGTGGTCAAGAAGGCACTTAGGACAATTGTCTTCATTGGTCAGAGCATTGAGAACAGGAGTTAGGACTTCATGCTATGGCTACACAAATGATGGATCAGGCCACATTTGGAGTACTGCCCCCAGTTCTGGTCGCCCTACTATAGGAAGGATTGTATTAAACTGGAAAAGGAGGAAAAAACTGATTTACTAGGATGTTACTGAGACTGGAGAGTTTGAGTTATAAGCAGAGACTGAAGAGGCTGAATAGGCTGGGATATTTTTCCCTGGAATGTAAAAGGTGGAGTGGTGATCTTACAGAAGTTAATAAAATCATGAGGGGTATGGATAGAATAAACAGCCAAGTTCTTTCCCCCAAGGCGGGGGGGGGGTTCAAAACTAGAGGGTATAGGTTAAAGGTGAGAGGGAAAAGATTTAAAAGACACCTGAGGGCAACCTTTTCACACAGAGAGTGATACATATGTAGAATGAGCCAGTAAAGGAAGTGATTGTTGCAAGTACAGTTACAGAACTTAGAAGATATTTAGACAAGTACATGAATAGGAAAGGTTAGGGAGATATGGGCTAAAATCAGGCACATAGGACATGGTTGGTTTGGGAAATGTGGTCAGCATGGATGTGTTGGACCGAAGGGTCTAGTTCTGTGACATATGACCCCAAGACTCAATGACACATTTGATATGAAAGGAACAAACACTTGGCAACATTTGTTATTTTCAACTTGCGTTTGGGAGTATTTAGATTAGATTACTTACAGTGTGGAAACAGGCCCTTCGGCCCAACAAGTCCACACCGACCCGCCGAAGAGCAACCCACCCATACCCCTACATTTGCCCCTTACCTAACACTACGGGCATATTAGCATGGCCAATTCACCTGACCCGCACATCTTTGTGACTGTGGGAGGAAACCGGAGCACCCGGAGGAAACCCACGCAGACACGGGGAGAACGTGCAAACTCCACACAGTCAGTCATCTGAGGCAGGAACTGAACCCGGATCTCTGGCGCTGTGAGGCAGCAGTGCTAACCACTGTACCACCGTGCCGCCCACAAAACAGCTTATAGAAAACTGATTGCAAAATGGCAGTATCATCTAAAATAAGATGGTGCTTAGTCATGGTGCTCAGTCAGAAAACTATACTGACTCAATGGGCTCAGTGGTCTCCTTCCAGATCAGAATGAACAAGAAACTCTGAATTCAAACATCGTGGACTGCAACCGCTCACTAATTCCCACCATCATCTTAGAGTTTGAGAACTTTCCTCTCTAAATTAGAAGGTGATGGATGACCTGGTCAATGTCTTTTCAAATGTTGGGCTAGATATTGAGAAACTGTCTCCACTTGTGGCCCATAGGTGTAAGATGGTCTCAACTAGATTTGATAGGGAATTATCTTTATCTCTGGGGAGGTTAAAATGACCTCACTGTGACAAGGAATAGTAGAAGTAAATAGTTCACATGTTTTGAGGGAAGTGAAATAAATGGATGACACACAAACAAATTGAAGAATGTATTGGCCAGGTCAAAAGAGGTGGCCCAATGCTTATATATGTCACAACCAGTCATTCTGAATGGCCTGTTCTTGGACTGTACATGTTCTGTATAATACCACGTTAAAAATTCCAGAGTGGGATCTCAGAAGACTATGATGGGTCATTCAGCAAATCACATCTGCATCAGGCAGCGTTATCAGGAGGTCTGGGTCTCTAGAGTAAGATATCTCATTGGCTTTACATACATGAACCCATTACATTTTTAAAATTCACTCATGGGACATAGGACACTGACATCTCTGGCTAATTCTGAAGTTATTGCCCCTCCCCAGGTGCCCTTGAGAAGGTGGTGGTGAGCTACATTTTGGAACCACTTCACTCTCTGTGCGTTGGGGGGTGGGGGTGGGGGAGAGGATGCACCAGCATATCGACCCAGCAACACTGAGGAATGGAGATATATTTCTAAGACAGGATGGTCAGTGGCTTGGAGAAGAACTTGCAGGTGGTGGTGTTACCATTTATTTGCTGCCCTTGCCCTATTAAGTGGAAGAAAGTGTGTGTTTGGAATTTGTTGGATTTAGATGCGAAACAACTGCAAATGTCCTGATAAATGAAAAATTATCTGTAAATCAACACAATGCAAAGATATCACCACTTATATATCTTGCTGTTTTTGTGCAAATTGGTTACCAAGTCTGACAGCGGCTGTATTTGTAAACCAATTAATTGTCTGTAAAACACTTTAAAGATTCCTGAGGATGGAAAATTAATTACATAAAATAGTATTTTTTTTTCCTGAGTATTTGGCAGCATTGAGTAGGAAAATGTGAACAGGTTTACAAAACTTCTGGCACTAAATTTTGAAAAATACCTAATTTTGAGTTTAAGAATCTTTTAAGTTGATAATAGGATCTGTTTCTGAACAACTGATTTCATTACAATTTCAGACGGGGCATTACACCAGTCATCCATCTCCATTTATGACCCTGTTTATTCCCATTTCCAATGGGATTTTAAATCAAGCCTCAGACTGGTCAGTTTTACAGATGTTCAAAGATTTTGAGAATTTTCAATTCTACACTTTTATACCTCAACCAATGTCATGAAGAGCTTATCAAAATATATATCTGAATATGTTTTCCACAAATTAACTATTTTATTGGGAGGGTACTTTCTAATGATTATACGTTAATAGTACTTCCTTAATTATGATACACATTTGAAAACTTCTGCCATCGTGAAAAATGCTATACCAATTACTACACAATTATTACATAAGATATGATGTCACTGGCAGTGGAGGTGATATATTCGTATGATAGATGAAGTTAGATGTGGATAAGTGTGAGCTGGGAAGAGAGAGTGGATAGTTTGAGGTCAGTAGAGTAGAGTTCTGCTGGGCAAAAAAACATAGCTGATGGAAATGTTTCTACTAATTGTTAAGGGTTAATACCCAATGGACACAGGTTTAAGGGAAGAAGCAGGAATTTTAAAGTTGATTTAAGAACTTTTTTTTCACCCAGAGGCTTGTGGCTCTCTGGAACTTGCTGCCTGAAAGGATGTGAGAGGCAAGAACCCTCAAGATATTTAGATAAGCATTTGAAACACCACATGATACAAAGAGATGGGCCAAGCGATGGAAAATGGGATTAGAATAGATTAAGTATAATGACCAGTATGGACACAATGGGCTGAAGGGCCTCTTTCTATGCTATTAAAAATTTTCTAAGTTGGAGTTGGAGCCAAATTTGCTGCCAGTATAAATAGAGTCATAGAGATGTACAGCATAGAAACAGACCCTTTGGTCCAACTAGTCCATGCCAACCAGATATCCTAAATAAATCTAGTCCCTTTTAAATCTTTCCCCTTTCACTCTAAACCAATGCCCTTTAGTATTGGACTCCCTCAACCCTGGGAAAATACCTCATCTATTTACCCTATCCATGCCTCTCATGATTTTATAAAGCTCTATAAGGTCATCCCTCAGCCTCTGTTGCTGCAGGGAAAATAGCCCCAGCCCATTCCCTATAACTCAAACCTCCAACATACTTGTAAATATTTTTTGAAGTTTCAAAACATCCTTCCTATAGCAGGGAGACCAGAATTACATGCAACATTCTAAAGTGGCCTAACCAATGTCCTATACAGCCACAACTTGACCTCCCAACTCCTATACACAGTGTTCTGACCAATAAGGGCAAACATGCCACATGTCTTCTTCACTATTCTTTCTTCCTGTGACAAGGAACTATGAACCTGCACTCCAATGTCTCTTTGTTCAGCAACACTCTCAAGACCTTCCCTAATTTGCCTTTCCAAAATGCAGCACCTCACATTTATCTAATTAAACTCCACCTGCCACTCCTTGGCCCATTTGGTCAAGATCCCAACATACTCTGAGATAACCTTCTTCGCTGTGTACTACACCTCCAATTTTGGTGTCATCTGCAAACTTACTAACTATACCTCCTATGTTCACATCCAAATCATTTATATAAAGGATGAAAAACAGTGAGCCCAGCACCGATCCTTGTGGCACCCCACTGGTCACAGGCCTCCAGTCTGAAAAACAACCCTCTGTCTTCTACCTTTGAGCCTGTTTTGTATCCAAAAGGCTAGTTCTCTCTGTATTCCATATGATCTAACCTTGCTAACCAGTCTACCAAGAGGAATCTTATTGTATGTGTTACTGAAATTCATAAAGATCATGTCCACTGCTCTGCTCTCATCTACCCTTTGTTACCTCTTCAAAAAAACTTAGTTAAGTTAGTGATATGTGATTTTCCATGCACAAAGCCATGCTGACAATCCCTAATGAGTCCTTGCATTTTCAAATACATGTCAATCCTGTTCCTCAGTATCCCCTACAACAACTTGCCCATCACAGATGTCAGGCTCACCTGTCTATTGTTCCCTGGTTTTTCCTTACCACCTTTCTTAAATAGTTTCACCTCTACATGGGTGGCACGGTGGCACAGTGGTTAGCACTGCTGCCTCACAGCGTCTGAGACCCGGGTTCAATTCCCGCCTCAGGCGACTGACTGTGTGGAGTTTGCACGTTCTCCCCGTGTCTGCGTGGGTGTGCTCCGGTTTCCTCCCACAGTCCAAAGATGTGCGGGTCAGGTGAATTGGTCATGCTAAATTGCCCGTAGTGTTAGGTAAGGGGTAAATGTAGGGGTATGGGTGGGTTTCGGGTCGGTGTGGACTTGTTGGGTCGAAGGGCCTGTTTCCACAATGTAAGTCTAATCTAATCTATGTCCTAGAGATTTATCCACTATTATGCATTTTAAGACCTCCTCTTCGATAACATGTTGTAAAAGATGTTATTTATTTCCCCACATTCTCTATTTTTCATATCCTTCTCCAAATATTTATTTAATTTTTTCTCCAGCTCCTGCAGTTCCTTGCATAGATGACCTTGTTGATCTTTAAGGGGCTCTATTCTCTCCCTCATTATATTTTGCTGTCAATGTATTGTATGGGAAAACAAATTGTGAGGAATACACAAAGAGTTGCAAAGGGGTGTACATAGGTTCAGAGAATGTGCAAAAATTGATAAAATCTGCCAAACATGCAGACATTTGAAATTGTCCAGTTTGGGAGGAGGAAAAGAGAGTAAAACATTCGTGAAATTTAGGGAGTCTGCAGAATGCTGCATGACAGAAGATCCTGGGTCTCCTTGTACATGAATCACTAAAAGTTAAAAGAATGCCCAACCAGTAGCTCGGAAGGAAGTTGGAATATTGACCTTTTAGAAATGGAATGGACTGTGAAAGTAGGCCATTAAACAGTAGAGGGCATTATCGAGACTGCACCTGGAATACTGTGTACAGCTTTGGTCCTTTTATATAAGGAGGGAAATACTTACACTGGAGACAGTTTGGAAAAGGTTCATCAGACTACTTCCTGATATGAAAGAATTATTTAATAAGGAAATGTTAAATAGACTGGGCCTAAATTCAAGAGTGTTTAGCAGAATAGGAGGTGATCTGATTGAGACAACATAAGATGTTGTCCTGAGGATGTTTCCCATCATTGAAGAATCTAGAACTGGGAGACCCTGTTTCAAAATAAGGAGCCTCCCAGTTAAGGTGGAAGGAAAGGAAGAAGTTCTTTTCTTAAAGGGTCGTTAATCTAAAAGTAGAATCTACTCTCTTTTCCAGTGAACTGTGAAAATTTGGATAAAAGCAAATTACTGCGGATGCTGGAATCTGAAACCAAAAGAGAAAATGCTGGAAAATCTCAGCAGGTCTGGCAGCATCTGTAAGGAGAGAAAAGAGCTGACATTTCGAGTCTAACTGACCCTTTGTCAAAGCTTTGACAAAGGGTCAGTTAGACTCAAAATGTCAGGTTTTTTTCGCTCCTTACAGATGCTGCCAGACCTGCTGAGATTTTCCAGCATTTTCTCTTTTGGGAACTGTGAAGACTTGATCATTTAAATATTTAAAACAGAGTTATACAGATTTTTAATCCACAAGAGAGCCACCGGTTATATGAGACAGGCAGGAAGGTTCGAATAAACGCTACAGTCAGCTCAGCCAGGGCATTATTGACTGTCAGAGGAAGCTCAAGGGAATGAATGGCCTACGATGACTCCTAAGTCTTACACTCAATGATTCTTTTTGATAGAGAGGATTAACGTGGTACCATTAGAAACAGAGAGAGGGGAGGCAACTGAAAACTTCAATGGCCAGCAACAGACTGTGAATTCTGGGCATATGTGAAAAACTACTCAAACTGATTTGATGAACCTTCAACAATCAGTTTCCAAGTTTCATGGCAACACAGTGGCTCAGCAGTTACCACTGCTGCCTCACAGCACCAGGGTCCCAGGTTCGATTCCAGCCTTGGGCAACTATCTGTGTGGAATTTGCACATTCTCCCTGTGTCTGCATGGGGTTCCTCCAGGTGCTCTGCTTTCCTCCCACAGTCCAAAAATGTGCAGGTCAGGTGAATTGCCCATCGTGTTAGGTGCATTAGTCAGAGGGAAATGGGTCTGGGTGGGTTACTCTTCAGAGGGTTGATGTGGACTTGTTGGGCCGAAGGGTCTGTTTCCACACTGTAGGGAATCTAATCAAAAGTGAAGTAAAAACCAAAACATCTGCAGATGTTGGAAATCAGAAGCAAAAACAGAAATTGCTGGAAAAGCACAGCAAGTCTGGCTGCATCTGTGGAGAGAAAGCAGAGTTAATGTTTTGGGGTCAAGTGACTCTTCCTCAGAACTGAGAATTATGTTCTGAGGAAGGGTCACTGGACCTAACACGTTAACTCTGATTTGTCTCTGCAGATACTGCCAGTTCTGTTGAGTTTTTCCAGCAATTTCTGTTTTTGTTTCAAATGTTAAATAATTGACTTTAAACTTGCATGAAATCCAATGGGGAGGTGTGGTGGGGAAATGGCGTTGAGGAACAGACTAAATTTCCCTTCATTCTCTGTCACAGAATAAATGCTCTGTGCTCATTGTTGAAAACTCACAAAACTGAGTCGAGAGTGTGGCGCTGGAAAAGCACAGCAGGTCAGACAGCATCTGAGGAGCAGGAGAATCGACATTTTGGGCATCAGGAATTCACAATACTGGTCAATTGCCAGCAGAATCCACCTCATTTGCCATGACCCCAACCCTTTCCTAATGCAACGCAGTCTATTTCCAGAACACTATTGTGTTAATATAATTGTACAGTAGAACCAACAGCTTGCAAGTCAAACAGACTGCACAAGATGCCATATTAGGTTAGTTGTAAAAGTGCAAACTCTATTTTTATCTGAATGTTAAAAGCCAAAATTGAAGGTAATAACATATCGACCATAATGCATCATTCATGAAAAATTAATCTGAATAATAACAAAACAGATATACATAGAAAGAAATCTTTACAGGGCAGGAAATTATGTTCAGTCGATAGCATCATCTGTATAGATTAGGTAAATGTTTAAAGGACACAGGTAATCAGCAAGATAGACTATGATGAACAAAACATAATGTCACTGAATATCAGCAGCAACATCCTCAGCAAAGCATAAAAGAAAGATAATTCTGTGGGACAAATCACAGACAAATTAACATTCATATTCATATTTTGTAGTTTCATAGATTAGTTAAGTTTATGAGCTAATGTATTGTAGTATAACAATTGCTTCATTTACACAGCCACATTTATGGTGGGGACTATCCCAAGTTATTTCAAAGCAATTTTATCAATCAGTATTAATTACCTGCTCATATGAGGACAGAATAGAATAAGTGACAAAAGGCTTGACCAATTATGTCGGTTTTAAGGAGAAATGAAGAAGTGATAAAGGGTGATCAAGGAGGACTACACGTCATTGGTATTTGGAATTTGGATTTTAAAGTGGGGTAAAGTAGATGTGTCGTTTGAATTCTGTAAAGCTAACTGTTCATTTTTAATATTAGATTAGATTAGATTACATTACTTACAGTGTGGAAACAGGCCCTTCAGCCCAACAAGTCCACACCGACCTGCCAAAGCGCAACCCACCATGTCAAAAATTAATTTGGAACAGTGAATTAACTGTATAATTTCCAAAAGAAAAGTACAGGACTTAAGTTAGGTGCCAAGCAGGATACCCATGGAAGTGTTTTAAATGTTGAACTTCGATGTTATACAGAGAAAACAGACCAGGGGCCATCACATTTTTGAGTTCAGTTTGAAACAATCAGATCTTCAGTTCAGAACAGTAGAATGGCAGGTTATTTAGTGATGTTCCCTAGCCATTTGAGTTGATGTTCTCGCGTTTTTAGAGCTGATTAGATGACTCTCGACCACAAGTAAACTGGGAAGAGTGATTTGTGTAAGAAACGAAAGACTTAAGAGTATGACAGCTCTGGGATTGAGTGTGAAGGATATTGCAGTGAGCAAGATTGAATCTTAATAGAACATAGAACATAGAACAATACAGCACAGAACAGGCCCTTCGGCCCACGATGTTGTGCCGAACATCTATCCTAGATTAAGCACCCATCCATGTACCTATCCAATTGCCGCTTAAAGGTCGCCAATGATTCTGACTCTACCACTCCCACAGGCAGCGCATTCCATGCCCCTACCACTCTCTGGGTAAAGAACCCACCCCTGACATCTCCCCTATACCTTCCACCCTTCACCTTAAATTTATGTCCCCTTGTAATACTCTGTTGTACCCGGGGAAAAAGTTTCTGACTGTCTACTCTATCTATTCCTCTGATCATCTTATAAACCTCTATCAAGTCACCCCTCATCCTTCGCCGTTCCAACGAGAAAAGGCCGAGAACTCTCAACCTATCCTCGTACGACCTATTCTCCATTCCAGGCAACATCCTGGTAAGTCTTCTCTGCACCCTCTCCAAAGCTTCCACATCTTTCCTAAAGTGAGGCGACCAGAACTGCACACAGTACTCCAAATGTGGCCTAACCAAAGTCCTGTACAGCTGCAACAGCAATCTTCTGTTGCTGTTCTTACTAAGATATTTTAAAACTGAGTTTTAGAGTCATAGAGTCATAGAGATGTACAGCATGGAAACAGACCCTTTGGTCCAAGCCGTCTATGCTGGTCAGATATCCTAACCTAATCTAGTCCCATTTGCCAGCACTTGGCCCATATCACTCAAAACCCTTCCTATTCATGTCCCCATCCAGATGCTTTTTAAATACTGTAATTCTACCAGCCTCCACCTCTTCTTCTGGCAGCTCATTCCATGCACCTGCCACCCTCTGCATTAAAAAGCTGCCTCTTTTATATCTTTTCCCTCTCACCCTTAATGTATGCCCACTAGTTCTGAACTCCCCCACTCCAGAGAAAAGACATTGTCTATCCTATCCATGTCCTTCATGATTTTATAAACCTCCATAAGGTCACCCTTCAGCCTCAACGGAAAGCATCCCCAGCCCTAGCCTATTTAACCTCTCCCTACAGCTCAAATCCTTAAACCCTGGCAAATTCTTTGTAGATCTTTTCTGAACCCTTTCAAGTTTCACATCATCCTTCTAATAAGAAGGAGACCAGAATTGCAAGCAATTTTACAAAAGTGGCCTAACCAATATCCTGTGCAGCCGCAACATGACCTCCCAACTCCTGTACTCAATACTCTGACCAATAAAGGAAAGCATACCAAACACCTTCTTCACTACCCTATCTAAGTGCAGCTCTACTTTAAGGAACTATGAACCTGCACTCCAAGGTCTTTTTGTTCAGCAACACTCCCCAGGACCATACCATTAAGTGTATAAATTCTGCTCTGATTTGTTTTTCCAATATGTAGCACTTTGTATTAATGTAGCCTTATTTTAAAAAATATTTTTGCAATTTACCAAAGTTCTTTAACAAGATATCATAAGTTATCTTAAGTGAATATGTTCAATGACTGAGCACCACACTATTTAAACTGCAAAAATGCATGTTATGATCCATCAAAGCAGGTTTCACTCGGCGATCTGGAAACATACTGTGGAGTGGAGAAACAGAAAAGAAAAGGGTGGAAATATATATAAATACATATACGCTTTGGCTAGAATTGGAGGAACACAGAAGTTTGTATGGTGACTGTGATTCCAGAGATAGAGAGGAGTGAGGCCATGAAAGAATTTGAAAATAAAGCAGAAAATTTTAAAATGAAGCATTGATGTATTAGGGTCCAGTGCTTAATAGCGAGCATGGATCTAATAGGTGAAAGATCTTTGATGCATGCTAAGGAACTGTGGTTTGGTAAAATCAGTTAAAATATGATTGATACTTCTTTTGTAGAATTCATTTACGGTATGAATGACTTTTGAATGTTGCTGAGAAGGAATTGTTTCAGCCAGGATCTAACACAATATCAGGGTGAGCCCATATAATACTGAGTTAAATTAAAACAACACTAATCACTAATTCCATAGATCTCAAACTTTTCCACAGTGCATATGTTTCCATAAATGTATTAAACAAAGTCAGCACTTTTAGGACTTAAATACGCTTTTAGATACTACAATGATTCTGCAGTTCATCAATTTCCTTTTTATAAAATCCCTCTCTTCATTATTTCAAATTAAGGCAATTTCTTCTCAATTGACCTGCAAATTATAAAATATCAAACTTTATTGTACATAGATTCACGTACCTTGGCATATCTATAACATTTAGAAATAAAATGTCCCCAAATCAGCTTGTAAAACACTTTGCTGTCTTGAGAATAATAGATAAACCTATTCACCCTTCACCAAATCTATAGTGAAACCTAACTTAGTTCACATTTGTAATCACTGAAATTTAATTTATAATATTGTTAGTTTGTTTAAACCAACTACATCAATGTAAATAAAAAAAAGTGAACTGGGACCAACATGATTATTGGGAGCTTAAATTCCAGAATTGGCTAATTGGGCTAAATTGTTTGTTTCTACACTTTGATGTGGGATAACTTGATGTGAATAACACTTAATGAAAAGACATTGCACTTTTGAAAGCTGGAAACTAACAAAACAATCAGTTTCATTTTTAATAATGAAGCTAAAAGTTCACAAATTATCTACTAGTATGTAAAAGTAATAGGATCACTCTATTTTATCTTTTAGCTAATTTGATACACTTTCATAAATTCGAAATGTTCACCAAACCAAGGACAAAAATTGAAAGAGTAATTAGTATTCATTTTCTGTATATACACTCTATTCATGGCAACCAGTTGAAAGAAGAGAATTGTCTTGTTAATTCTAATTTCACTGCCAACCCATATGTTTCTCATCCTATTGGCTTTTCAATAGCACTATGCAAGCTTGCATTTTTCAATGTTCCATAGTAACAGCTCTTAGTTATCAGTCTGAGCATGATGACTTTAAAATAATCTGTTTTTAATGATTGACCTTTGTTTCCATAACTTTTGTGAAGATAAGGTTTCTATCGCCTGTCTGCTAACAGTCTAGTCCGGTTAAACAATATGAACTTAGAATCGGAGACAGCTGACTTGGAAACTCTTTGAGACACATGACAACTGAAGAGTTCATGGGAAGGAAACTCGATTAACACTAACCACAGTGAGGGGAAGGTGGTCTAAACTAAATTCTCTGTCTGTTGGAAGGAAAGCCTGTTTAGCACCACAATGATTAAGTATTAAGTAATATTAATTTATTGAAATAATTGTTTGGTAGTACACAACTTGTGCTGAGATGACTTGGATGTTGTTATAGTTTCTTGTTCTTGTACCCATCAGGACGTTTCTTTAAAAAAGATGCAAGTGGAAACAGTGCACATCCATATTGGTGAGCAAGTGGACTCTGACTGGGAAAAGTGTTGCCATAGAGAATGCACCAGTTGGGTGATGCCTGACAGCTAACGCTAAGCTTTGTTTAAATTTAAACCAGGAAGATGGGTTCTGATTGTATAAGGTATTTCCCTGCATAATGAACAACTGTTTTGTTGACTTGAAACAGGTGCAACATATGTCCATGTTCTTTCTGTCTCCAACAAAACAGGGTCCCACGCATTGAGTATCTAGTATACTCAAGTGAGTCAAATTTTGACACACTTGGCAACTGGTGATTTTAGATTACTTACAGTGTGGAAACAGGCCCTTTGGCCCAACAAGTCCACACTGACCCACCACCACCCAGACCCATTCCCTACATTTACCCCTGCACCTAACACTATGGACAATTTAGCGTGGCCAATTCACCTAACCTGCACATTTTTGGACTGTGGGAGGAAACTGGAGCACCCGGAGTAAACCCATGCAGACACGGGGAGATTGTGCAAACTCCACACAGTCAGTCGCCTGAGGCGGGAATTGAACCCGGGTCTCTGGCACTGTGAGGCAACAGTGCTAACCACTGTGCCACCGTGCCACCCTTAAATTGGTTGCTAGCACAATTCTTAGCATATTTTGGATTATTTAGTAAACATTGTCTGATCATAAAATCACATTTAATATCGTACTCTTTTTAAAAGTTTTGCAGTCATGACTTATTTAGGTACAATCAGTAACTTGCCTGTTGTGAACAGCCTGGAAGGATATATTGACAATAACTTAAGATGCTCAATCCAGTTTGTTGTGCAGGAGAACTGAAAGCTATGCATATTTACACTGAGGCCTACTCCTTCACAGAGAGAAAACAGTTGTACATCATCAGGCAGCTTCTAACTGGTACATTCTCCATGACAATGCATCGACCAAAGTTTATTTGCCAATCCATCCGCAGTCTTCACTCATATGTTACATATTGGCTTCTCTCTTAAATTATAATTTTGCAAAATGTCCTTTTGAATCTTTTTCAGTAATAGTTAATTTATTCATAAGATTTAATTTTGCAACACAAACAAATGAATGTGATATTTTCCTTCAGTAAACCTGGCTTCTTTCGGCAAACACTTGTTATAGCAAAGACAAGAACATCTGATAATGACGGAGGATAAAATTAAGAATAGCAGAGCAAGTGGCTGATAACAGAAAAAAATATACTGACAAGTTATGAAGCAGGATGTAAAAACAATGCTTTTGGTCACCATCAAGAGCCTTGAAAATTGCAGACAGATCAAAATGGCATCTGAAGGAGGCTGACTTGACGATATTCTAATAGTTATTTCACACCTATTAACTTAAGAGTAGGAAAGCTAAAGGTACAACAACTGGGGATTTATTTAAATATTATGAATTACAATGTGTCACGCTGCAGTCTTTTGAAGTACAAACTTATTCTAAAATTCCCAAGAATAGTCAATTTCAGAGCAGGAGCAGACAAATTTTGATCACTCAAATATATTCCACGCTTCATTTAGATCAGGGTTGATCTGATTGTAGCTGAAACTCCACTTTCCCAGCTGTGCCATAATACTGTTTGAGTCCTTTGTCAATTATGAATCTATTGAACTCTACCTTAAAACTTTTCAAACATCCTGCTCTGTAGTCTTTTGGGAAAGAGAGTTCCAACGACTTATGACCCCAAGAAAAAGAAATTCTCCTAATCCCTATCTGAAGTGGGAAAACCCTTACCTTTAATAAATGTCTCCAATTGTAGTCTCTTGGAATAGTAACAAAATAATTACTATTTTGGAATATTATGCTGAACTTAAAACTCCAGGGCATGTCCCAGAAATTCTCTTTGGGGTCAGAAACCTCATTGCTGACTCTGCTTGACTTAAAAACTACCCAATTACTTTTCAGACTTTTGCGCTGGAAAGGAATTAAGAACACATCAAAGAATCCTCAAATCCAGCAGTGAAGAAGCTCATTGTAGAAACCATACTCCTTTGTACAGTACTGAGGGCCATGTTCTGAAGTTTAAATGTACAGTAGGCACTTTGTAAGCTGCATAATCTTCCATGATAACCTGAGTGAGTAAGTGAGGGGTTGGGTGGGGGAAGTGGATGTAGGGAGTTGTGTGCCAGGTGAGCGAGAAATGTAGGGTGGCAGGTGGACTAGAATGTTTGGATGGCCATCTTTTAGGGGTGAGGTGGTCGGGTTGAAAAATGTGTTGCTGGAAAAGTGCAGCAGGTCAGGCAGCATCCAAGGAGCAGGGAAATCAACTTTTTGGGCATAAACCCTTCTACAGGAATGAGGAAGGTGTGCCAAGCAGGCTAAGATAAAAGGTAGGGAGGAGGGACTTGGGGGAGGGGCGTTGGGAATGCGATAGGTGAAAGGAGGTTAAGGTGAGGGTGATAGGCCAGAGACGGGGTGGGGGTGGAGGGGTCAGAAAGAAGATTGCAGGTCAAGAAGGCGATGCCAAGTCCGAGGGTTGGGACTGAGATAAGATGGGGGGAGGTGAAATGAGGAAGCTGGAGAAATCTGCATTCATCCCTTGTGGTTGGAGGGTTCCAAGGCGGAAGATGAAGCGTTCTTCCTCCAGGCGTCATGTTGCCATGGTCTGGTGATGGAAGAGGCTAAGGACCTGCATGTCCTTGGCGGAGTGGGAGGGGGAGTTAAAGTGTTGAGCCACGGGGCAGTTGGGTTGGTTGGTGCAGGTGTCCCAGAGGTGTTCTCTGAAAAGTTCAACATGTAGGCGGCCTGTCTCCCCAATGTAGAGGAGGCCACATCGGGTGCAGCGGATGCAGTTAATGATGTGTGTGGAGCTGCAGGTGAATTTGTGATGGATATGGAAGGATCCCTTGGGGCCTTGGACGGAAGTGAGGGGGGAGGTGTGGGCGCAAGTTTTGCATTTCTTGCGGTTGCAGGGGAAGGTGCTGGGAGTGGAGGTTGGGTTGGTGGGGGGTATGGACTTGACGAGGGAGTCGAGGAGGGAGTGGTTTTTCCAGAATGCTGATAGGGGAGGGGAGGGAAATATATCCTTGGTGGACGGGTCTGTTTAGAGGTGGCAGAAATGACAAAGGATGATATGATGTATCTGGAGGTTGGTGGGGTGGTAGGTGAGGACCAGTGTGGTTCTGTCCTGGTGGCGATTGGAGGGTGGAGGAGTGGGAAGTGGAGGAGATGCAGTGGAGCGCGACGTCAACCACGTCTAAGGGGAAATTGCGGTATTTGAAGAAGGAGGCCATCTGGGTTGTTCGGTGTTGGAATTGGTCCTCCTGGAAGCAGATGCAGTGAAGGCGAAGGAATTGGGAATATGGGATGGCATTTTTACAGGGGGTAGGGTGGGATGAGATGTAATCTAGGTTGCTGTGGGAGTCAGTCGGTTTATAGTAAATGTCCGTATTGAGTTGGTCGCCTGAGATAGAAATGGAGAGGTCTAGAAAGGGGAGGGAGGAGTCTGAGACGGTCCAGGTAAATTTGAGGTCGGGTGGAAGGTGTTAGTAAAGTGAATGAACTGTTCAACCTCCTCGTGGGAGCACGAGGCAGCGCCGATACAGTCATCGATGTAGCGGAGGAAAAGGTGGAGGGGTGGTGCTAGTGTAGCTGCGGAAGATGGACTGTTCCACATATCCGACGAAGAGGCAGGCATAGCTGGGGCCCATGCGGGTGCCCATGGCTACTCCTTTGGTTTGGAGGAAGTGGGAGGATTGGAATGGGAAGTTGTTCAGAGTGAGGACCAGTTCAGTCAGTCGAAGGAGGGTGTCAGTGGAAGGGTACTGCTTGGTACGGCGGGAAAGGAAGAAGCGGAGGGCTTTGAGTCCTTCGTGATGGGGGATGGAGGTGTACAGGGACTGGATGTCCATGGTGAAGATAAGGCGTTGGGGGCCGGGGAAGCTAATATCATGGAGGAGGTGGAGGGCGTGGGTGGTGTCCAGCATCTGTAGTCCTCACTTTCTCCTGAGGTGGTAGGGTGTCAGGGAAGTGGATGAGAACTTAAGGAGAATCTGAAATTGGTGTAAAGATTGGGTCCAGAGGAGGGCTGTTGTTTGGCCAATTGGGGGGTATTGGGCCTGGCAAGTGAGGAGGAGGGTTACTACGGAAATGGAGTCAGGTCCAAGAATGAGGTTAATGTTGGGTCAGAGTTGTCAGGGGTCAGTTCTTAGGTGGGGATCCAGTTTAGTAATTCCCAAGAAGGTTGAGTAGGTTTTTAATTCTCAAACATTTCTTGTCTCACTATGAAACTGATGTGATACAGAACTCTCATTTCTCGGATCTTCATGGACCACTTGAGCATGTCCCAGGTGCAGAGGCGGATCCTCTTGCAAGTTTCAATTTTCTGGACAACTCACTCAGAGTCTGTTCCATTGAGCTTTTTGTTTGTTTCTAACACCTAATTCCACTCAACGTTGGTAGAATAACTCTTTGAAGAAGGCTTACCCCCCAAACCATCGACCTCTCCACCTCCTGATGCTGCCTGGCTTGCTGTGTTCTCCCAGCCTCCTGCCTGTCCCTCCTGATGCTGCCTGGCTTGCTGTGTTCTCCCAGCCTCCTGCCTGTCCCTCCTGATGCTGCCTGGCTTGCTGTGTTCTCCCAGCCTCCTGCCTGTCCCTCCTGATGCTGCCTGGCTTGCTGTGTTCTCCCAGCCTCCTGCCTGTCCCTCCTGACGCTGCCTGCCTTGCTGTGTTCTCCCAGCCTCCTGCCTGTCTATTTTGGATTCCAGCATTTTTTTTTAGATTAGACTTACAGTGTGGAAACAGGCCCTTCGGCCCAACAAGTCCACACCGACCCGCCGAAGCGCAACCCACCCATACCCTTACATTTACCCCTTACCTAACACTACGGGCAATTTAGCATGGCCAATTCACCTGACCCGCACATCTTTGTGACTGTGGGAGGAAACCGGAGCACCCGGAGGAAACCCACGCAGACACGGGGAGAACGTGCAAACTCCACACAGTCAGTCGCCTGAGTCGGGAATTGAACCCAGGTCTCTGGTGCTGTGAGGCAGCAGTGCTAACCACTGTGCCATCGTGCCGCATCTGCAGCTTTTTTTTTGCCTCTGAATATCTCTTTGGGCATTGGAATATTGAATACTGAATTGAAATATTAATACTCCATTAGCATCAGTCTGCTAATTATGATCAGAAAAATGTGAATTGGACCACAGTTTATATTTTAAATCCTTTTTACACTAAACTCAATCACTTGCTGGAAAGGCTTCGAGTTATGAACACACTCAGATGCTTTATTTGATAGGCTTTTTCTTAACCATTAATATAAAAGGTGAAATAAATAACTTAACCATGCAGTAAAGTATTACATCAATTACATTACATGAACAGCCAAGTTCCTGGTATTCAGACTGGCTCTAATGCAACGAAAGGTATGTCGGCTTCCAAGAGATCAATTGTGTTAGGGGATTCTGTAGTCTGAGGTACAGACAGATGTTTCTGTGGCCAGCAGAGAAAAGGCAGAATGGTGTGTTGTTTCCCTGGTGCCAGGGTCAAGGATGTCTCAGAGAGGGTGCAGAATGTTCTCACGGGGGAGAGGGGCCAGCAAGAGGTCATTGTCCACATTGGAACAACGAAATAGGAAGGTTGAGATACTGAAGGGAGATTACAGAGTGTTAGACAGAAATTTAAAAAGGAGGTCCTCAAGGGTAATAATATCTGGATTTCTCTCAGTGCTATGAGCTAGTGAGGGCAGCAATAGGAGGATAGAGCAGATGAATGCATGGCTGAGGAGCTGGTGTATGGGAGAAGGATTCACATTATTGGATCATTGGAATCTCTTTTGGGGTAGAAGTGACCTGTACAAGAAGGACAGATTGCACCTAAATTGGAAGGGAACCACTATACTGGCAGGGAAATTTGCTAGAACTGTTTGGGAGGATTTAAACTAGTAAGGTGGTGGGGGGATAGGACCCAAGGAGATAGTGAGGAAAGAGATCGATCTGAGACAGGTACAGCTGAGAACAGAAGCGAGTCAAACAGTCAGGGCAGGCAGGGACAAGGTAGGACTAATAAATTAAACTGCATTTATTTCAATGCAAGATGTCTAACAGGGAAGGCAGACAAACTCAGGGCATGGTTAGGAACGTGGGAATGGGATAGCATAGCAATTATGGAAACAAAATTCAGGGATGGGCAGGACTGGAAGCTTAATGTTCCAGGATACAAATGCTACAGGAAGGATAGAAAGGGAGGCGAGAGAGGACGGGGAGTAGTATTTTTGATAAGGGATAGCATTACAGCTGTACTGAGGGAGGATATTCCCGGAAATACATTCAGGGAAGTTATTTGGGTGGAACTAAGAAATAAGAAAGGGATGATCACCTTATTGGGATTGTATTATAGACCCCCTAATAGCCAAAGGGAAATTGAGAAACAAACTTGTAAGGAGATCTCAGCTATCTATAAGAATAATAGTGTGGTTATAGTAGAGGATTTTAACTTTCTAAACATCGATTGGGACTGCCATAGTGTTAAAGGTTTAGATGGAGAGGAATTTCTTAAGTGTGTACAAAACAATTTTCTGATTCAGTATGTGGATGTACCTACGAGAGAAGGTGCAAAACCTGACCTACTCTTGGGAAATAAGGGCAGGTGACTGAGGTGTCAGTGGGGGAGCACTTTGGGGCCAGCGAACATAATTCTGTTCGTTTAAAATCATGATGGAAAAGGATAGACCAGATCTAAAAGTTGAAGTTCTAATTTGGTGAAAGGCCAATTTTGACGGTATTAAGCAAGAACTTTTCGAAAGCTGATTGGAGGCAGATGTTCACAGGTAAAGGGACGACTGGAAAATGGGAAGCCTTCAGAAATGAGATAACGAGAATCCAGACAAAGTATATTCCTGTCAGGGTGAAAGGGAAGGCTGGTAGGTATAGGGAATGCATGATGACTGCAGAAATTGAGGGTTTGTTTAAGAAAAAGAAGGAAGCATATGTCAGGTATAGACAGGATAGATTGAGTGAATCCTTAGAAGAGTAAAAAGGAAGTAGGAGTATACTTAAGAGGGAAATCAGGAGGGCAAAAAGGGGACATGAGATAGCGTTGGCATATAGAATTAAGAAGAATCCAAAAGGGTTTTTACAACTATATTAAGGACAAAAGGGTAATTAGGGAGAGAATAGGGTTCCTCAAAGATCAGCAAGGTGGCGTTTGTGTGGAGCCACAGAAAATGGGGGAGATACTAAATGAATATTTTGCATCAGTATTTACTGTGGAAAAGGATGTGGAAGGTATAGACTGTAGGGAAATAGATGGTGACATCTTGCAAAATGTCCAGATTACAGAGGAGGAAGTGCTGGATGTATTGAAATGGGTAAAGGTGGATAAATCCCCAGGACCTGATCAGGTGTACCTGAGAATTCTGTGGGAAGCTAGAGAAGTGATTGCTGGGCCTCTTGCTGAGATATTTGTATCATCGATAGTCACAGGTGAGGTACCAAAGACTGGAGGTTGGCAAACGTGGTGCCACTGTTTAAGAAGGGCGGTAAAGACAAGCCAGGGAACTATAGACCGGTGAGCCTGACCTCAGTGATGGGCAAGTTGTTACAGGGAATCCGAAAGGACAGGATGTACATGTATTTGGAAAAGCAAGGACTGATTAGGGACAGTCAACATGGCTTTGTGTGTGGGAAATCATGTGTCACAAACTTGATTGAGGTCTTTTGAAGAAGTCTCAAAGAAGATTGATGAGGGCAGAGCAGTAGAAGTGATTTATGTGGACTTTAGTAAGGCATTCGACAAGGTTAGATTAGATCTAACCTAATCTAGCAAGGTTAGATCTCACGGAATACAGGGAGAACTAGCCATTTGGATACAGAACTTGCTCAAAGGTAGAAGACAGGGGGTGGTGGTGGAGGGTTGTTTTTCAGACTGGAGGCCTGTGACCAGTGGAGTGCCACAAGGATCGGTGCTGGGTCCTCTACTTTTTGTCAATTACATAAATGATTTGGATGCGAGCATAAAAGATACAGTTAGTAAGTTTGCAGATGACACCAAAATTTGAGGTGTAGTGGACAGCGAAAAAGGTTATCACAGATTACAACAGGATCTGGACCAGATGGGCCAATGGGCTGAGAAGTGGCAGATGGAGTTTAATTCAGATAATTGCGAGGTGCTGCATTTTGGAAAAGCAAATCTTAGCAGGACTCATACACTTAATGGTAAGGTCTGAGGGAAGGTTGATGAACAAAGAGACCTTGAAGTGCAGGTTCATAGCTCCTTGAAAGTGGAGTCGCAGGTAGATAGGATAGTGAAGATGGCGTTTGGTATGCTTTCCTTTATTGGTCAGAGTATTGAGTACAGGAGTTGGGAGGTCATGTTGCAGCTGTACAGGACATTGGTGAGGCCACTATTGGAATATTGCATGCAATTCTGGTCTCCTTCCTATCAGAAAGATGTGAAACTTGAAAGGGTTCAGAAAAGATTTGCAAGGATGTTGCCAGGGTTGGAGAATTTGAGCTATATGGAGAGGCTGATCAGGCTGGGGCTGTTTTCCCTGGAGCATCGGAGGCTAAAGGGTGGCCTTATAGAGGTTTACAAAATTATAAGGGGCATGGATAGTATAAATAGACAAGGTCTTTTCCCTGGGGTCAGGGAGTCCAGAACGAGAGGGCATAGGTTTAGGGTGAGAGAGGAAAGATATAAAAGCGGTCGAAAGGGCAACGTTTTCAAGGAGAGGGTGGTACGTGTATGGAATGAGCTGCCAGAGGAAGTGGTGGAGGCTGGTACAATTGCAACATTGAAGAGACATTTGGATGGGTGTATGAATAGGAAGGGTTTGGAGGGATATGGGCCTGGTTCTGTCCCAACTAGATTGGGTTGGGATATCTGGTCGGCATGGACGGGTTGGACCGAAGGGTATGTTTCGATGCTGTACATCTCTATAACTCTATGCATTGTCAAAGGTCTGGGTTTCAAAGTGTCTAAAACATGCCCAGGGGCTTGTCCTCTCAGTTAATATTCAAACCCATTCCTTAATCCTTTGCTCAGCTATTCCTGTACATGATGGTGAACTGCTCTCTGATGTTATTTTTAAACTTGCTGTGTAAACCCAACACTTGATGGCACAGAC
Organism: Hemiscyllium ocellatum; assembly: GCF_020745735.1. Taxonomy (NCBI): domain Eukaryota; kingdom Metazoa; phylum Chordata; class Chondrichthyes; order Orectolobiformes; family Hemiscylliidae; genus Hemiscyllium; species Hemiscyllium ocellatum. Next base: position 46,941,540 of record NC_083434.1, on the reverse strand, counting down.
CACCAATTTTGATCAGAATCAATCAAGAAAGATGAATTCTTGTTTTTTTTTTGTCATTTTGATCAGATATTTGTAAATTATGATTCGGAATACATTTATTTGCGTCATCAGTTTTGAATCGAAGTGATTGTAGGAAGAGGAGTAGCAGAAATGTGAGGGAATTGAATTGACAGGCAGGAGGCAGCAAAGGTGGTCAAGGTCTGAGCCTCGGCTTTCGTGAAGCAATAAAGATGGAGTGATGTAAATAATCAGACTATTCACTCATGCTATAGTTTCCCTGACTTCTGAATCACAAAAATATCATAGGTTAAACCAAACCACCTCCAAATTTAAACGTTTTCAAACACACGGTTAAAGTATAATCCCAAAACACTTCTTCAGAAATTGAAAAGACAAAAAAACACCTTTCGTATAATACCCAAAACATATCCCTGGTACAGTTTCTATAAAGGTAAAAACAATGACTGCAGATGCGGGAAACCAGAGTTTAGATTAGAGTGGTGCTAGAAAAGCACAACAGTTCAGGCAGCATCCGAGGAGCAGTAACGATGCTGCCTGAACTGCTGTGCTTTTCCAGCACCATTCTAACCTAAACAGTTTCTATAAACACAACTCATACAATACTTACACTTGAGGACCTGTATTCAATACCACAATAGGTTTACATCACTTGTGGCTCCTAGTTTTAAACAAAAAGTGCAGATTTTGCTTTACCCTGAAGCTAACATACACTTGACCATAAACATATTCAACTTGGTATATCTCTTCAGAATTTTATCCCAACACCTTTGAGCTGGAACTAACACTTACTCTTCACTCAAAGGAAACCCAGTTCACTGTCTAAGCTTCTCCTCTCCGGAGCACTGATCCGGAGAACAGCCATCCTGTTCCAAGGTTTAAATGGGACATGCTCAAAACTCAAACTGAAAACCTAATCTAAAAGTGTCTTTATAAATTTCTGATAATCATTTGAACACCCAATTATTTAGCTTGCTGGGAAACCAAACAGTCTAATACGAACACTAATTAATTGCTGGTGCTCACCCATTCACACACACCCAAACACATTCATTCTAAAACAAGGCCTCAAGCACTCTGTTAAAAGAAATCACCATGGCTACAGAAATACTCAAGTTAATTATTAACTTTAGTCACAAAACAAACTCAGAGGTTACTTACTTAAAAACCAAAGCCAAACTTACAAAGGTATTTAATATTATTAACTGTGTTGAAATTTCACTTTTTATTATCTGACCACTGAGGTCCTGAGGTGACCCTTATTCTACACTGAGTTAGAGTCAAGAGTGTGTTGCTGGGAATTCCTGATTAAGGGCTTCACTCTCCTACTCTTCGGATGCTGCCTGACCTGCTGTCCTTTCCCACCAACACATGCTTGACTCTGATCTCCAGCATTTGCAGACCTCCCTTTCTCCTCCTCTATCCTGAGTTAGTTGATCTCAGCAGAGGCAGTGAAAATATTTAGATTAGATTCCACACTGTGTGGAAACAGGCCCTTCGGCCCTACAAAGACCACACCGACCCTCCGAAGAGTAACCCATTCACTATATTTAACCCTTGACTAATGCACCTAACTATGGGGTAATTTAACATGGCCAATTCACCTGACCTGCACATCTTTGGACTGTGGGAGGAAACCAAAGCACCCAGAGGAAACCCACGCAGACACGGGGAGAATGTGCAAACTCCACACAGACGGTTGACCAAGGCAGGAATTGAACCCAGGTCCCTGGTGATGTCAGGCGGCAGTGCTAAACACTGAGCCACCATGTCACCCAATATGTCAAAGGAAATCTGAAACAGAGGTTCTATTTTCCTTAGAACAACGCATCGCCTGGTCCTGTTCTGATGTAGAGTCAAGGAGTTTACTGCATTTGGCTAACATCTGATCTAATTCTAGGAAAGCTCATGGAAAAATATTCTAAACGCATTGACATTGATTCATCTTTAAATTCACATTTAACAGGTTCTGTCACTTTTTAACTATCACACCTTAGTGTGAATGTCACTGTTGGTCAGTTCATCTGAACCTATCCATTGGATAATTGGCCACATTCCACTCAAATTTACTTCCTATTGATATTAAAATGATTGAATCCACTGGCAAAATTACCACTGCTTAGTTTAACGCTGAAGTTAACTGTGCAGGTTATAACCCACACCCCTTGTATCCCCATTCATGAGAAATAAAGAAAGACTCAATCTGCAACACATAGTTTTACCCATACCTGAAGGCACTGCTGTAAATCAAGAGGGCTGAATGGCCTACTCCTCTTCTTATAAATTTACACCATGTTCTCTGATCAAAGAGGTTGCTCAAATTAATCTTTAAAATTAACACCAAGTTACAAACGAACCCAACACTTGGCCTCAATTCCTGCTTCTTGTTTTGCTTTCCATCATTTGCAGAGTTTATTTAAACTAACAAGTGATATTAACTGTTTTCCAAAGCCTGAAACAGCTATACAGTTGACTTTTGAAATTAAAGTCTAGTCTAGAGGCTCCCTGGTGTTGCAATGCACATGTGTACTACGTGAGAATCACACATTCAGCACACACACCAATTTGACTATATTTGCGTTGCTCCAATATTTCTCATTAGAATCTCAAATGAAAGAAATCTTAATGAATGAATGCGATCATTTTAGTGAATGAGAAATATGAAAATTATGAATATTTATTATTGAAGATTGATTTAAAACAGGCATCTAGAGCCAATATTAAAAAGTATAACTGGTTCAAATAATATAAGGTTGTGATTTTTAAATTTAATCACAGGATGAGGGCCTTGATGGCTAAATCAGCATTTATTGCCAATCCCAGAGGGGAGTTACATTTTTCCCATCTCACTTTAAACCTAAACCCTCTAGTTTTGGACTCCCCTGCCTTGTGAAAAAGACCTTGATTATTTACCTTATCCATGCCCCTCATGATTTAATAAACTTCTATAAGGTCACCTCTCAGTCTCTGATGCTCTCGGGAAAACAGCCCCAGCCTTTTCATCCTGTCTCTTTAGTGCAAACCCCTCAACCCTGGCAACATTCTTGTAAACCTTTTCTGAACCGTTTCAAATTTAACAACATCTTTCCTCTAGCAAGGCACAAGAATTGAACAAAAACTGGCCTAATCAAAATCATGTACGGCCACAAGATGACATCCCAATTCCTATACTAAATGCACTGACCAACAAATGTGAGTGTATGAAAGACGTTCTACACGATCCTGTCTAACTGTGACTCCAACTTCAAGGAACAATGAACCTACACCCCATGGTCTCTTTGTTTGGGAATACTCTCTCAGACTGTCATCTGAATACTACTTATATTATCTGAGTATTCACAGCTCTACCACATTTTCAGGCAGTTAATTCCAGATACTCACCACTCTCCCAGAGTGAAAAAAATTCCCTTTCCTCTAATCTCCTCCGAACCCCCTACCCCTTACCTTAAAACAGTACCCCTTGGTTACTGAGTCCTCTTTTGCCACCAATCAGGTTGCCCATTGAAGCTTAGACACTAGACTGTTCTGAGATACTGAGGGAGACCAGCAGCTCAGCACTTCCTCCAACCAGTGTAAACATCAAACTTTCACAATGATGTACAGTGCAGATTAGATACAGGACAACGTGATCTGAAAAGTGCTCCAATTTCCACACAAGCCATTCATCTAGTCTTGTTGAATGAAATTTCAATTTGGATTGATGCCAATTAAATCATTTATTTAACAGTTTTCTAAGAAAACCATAAAGTTACATTTATATTTTTAATTACAAAACCGTTTTCGGAGAGAAGCTATTCCCTACTTTCGGAGGTAAATTACATAAGGATGAACAATGCCTACTGGAAATACAATCCATTTAAAGACAGAAGTTTTCCATATTAATTGTGATTTTTCGTGGACCCTACTGTAATTTTGATTGAAAACTGAAAGAATCCTTTAGGAATTAGTTGGAATGATAATAAATAATGGAAAGGTAAAGGAGAGGGCAGTTAATAAAGCATACAGTATCATGAGCTTTATTAATAGGGCCTCAGTGTACAAGAATACGGAGGTAATGCTGAACTTGAACAAGACACTTGTTATATCTTAACTGGAGTGTTGTGTATAGTCGGGGGGCTAGTTTATAGGAAAAACACAAACACATTGAAGAGTGCAGAGGCAGCTTACGTGAATGGTTCCAGGAATAAGAAACTTCAGTCATAAGGTTACATGGCCAACATGGAGGCTGTCCTCATTGGACAGAAAGTTTCTGAAAGGAGGAGATTTGATAGAAGCTTTCATAATAATGTAGGGATTGATGTGGTGGAACTGGTGTTGGACTGGGGTGAATAAAATCACAATGCCAGGTTATAGTCCAACAGGTTTATTTGAAAGCACAAGCTTTCGGAATGCTGCTCCTTCATCAGATGAAGTCACCTGCTGCTCATTTTACGTAACGAAGAAGCCGTACTCTGAGAGCTTCTGATTTCAAATAAACCTGCTGGATTATAATCTAATGTTGTGTGACTTCTGACTATGAAGGGATTTGACAGACTCAATAGAGAGAAGCTGTTCCTGGTCATAAGATGAAAAAAAGAATGAGAGGACATAGATTTAAAATGATGTGCAAATGAAGCAAGGATAGTCTGAGAAAAGAAGTTTCCACACAGGGTGCAGTTACGGTACGGAATGCACCGCCTGAAAATGGGGGAGAAGAAGATTCAATTAATTCATTTGAAAGGGCATGACAGGTCAAATCAATGCAGAAGGTAGGGAAAAAGCAAGAGATTGGGGCTAAGTCTTGATGCTCATTTGAAGAGCCAGCGCAGATATGATGGGCTGAATGGCCTCTTTCAGTGCAGGAAGAGCTTCTTTGTTTGAATGATGCCTTTTCATAAGGTGAAAATTGGTGGGAATCCTCCCAACCAAAGTTATAAATGAGAAGAACATTGAGATTTGAGAGTTGGAATCATAAAATATAATAATTTCATTTCTAGAAATGTTCCTGATAGTGACTGACAATTATTTTATGATAAATGAGAAATTAAAATACAATGGGAATGAAATACATGTTGTTACCCAGTGGGCTCAGTGATGCACTGCTACGCTTTAACTGACATTTCTAGACTCTAAACTCCATGATGAAATGCACTGGGCTATGTGTCATTAAATCATAAAGACAAGGATGGTGACACATTCACTCCTGAGTACAATGTTAGTTGATCTCAGCTGGTGTGTTAGAAGGAAGCTGGCTTCTACAATCAAAAAATAATAACCACTCAGCACCCCTGATCGAGAGAGGCAAGAGAGAAGAGGAACCCTGTTGCTTTAATCAGTGAACCTTGTTGGAAAGTGCACACATCATGACCACCACAGGAGAGTGAAAACCAGGATCAGCTTGTGTGTGTTTACAAGCAGGTCAAAATAAACCCCATCACTTTTGAAATCCAGACAAGTGGAAATTTACCTATTAAGAAGAACTTGAATGAGATTTGGTGTTTCACTTTAAACTATAACCTATTTTGCAAACAAATTCCATTCATCCCAGTTGAAACATCATCATAGAGAAGTTACAAAGTATCCATGTGAAGAGATCCACTTTCCAAAACAGAACTGGAGCATTTTATAGCACGGAAGGAGGTCATTCAACCCGTGGTGTCTGCACCACCTCCAGAATGGCTCATTCTCCAGCTCTATCTCCATAGCCCTCAAAACAGAGACCTTTGTAATTAGAACAAAGAACATAAAGACATACAGGACAGGAACAGGCCCTTCGGCCCTCCAAGTCTGTGTCGATCATCATGTTCTAACTAAACTAAAAAGCAAAACTTCTGCCTTTATTCAGTCCATATCCCTCTATTTCTTCCCTATTTGTGTAACCATCCTGAAGCCTCTTAAATGTCTCTAAGATGCCTGCTTCCGATTGTCCAACTCAGTATCCTATTCCTGGTTTGCCCCCAGTAACCCTTGGTCTCTTTAACCCCAAACCCCAAATGACTAATTCCATTTCCTGGAAACACCTGCCAAAGATTTGGTCAGAAATGTGGCTCTAGGTTTGGTCTCCTCAAGAATCCATGACCAGTGACAAAGAATTTCCAGGATGGACAATCATATTCTTTACTTAGTGATTGCTGACATTAATGATATCCATCTCCTTCTTATATTATACACTGTTTTGACCTCAACTGCTTTCTATGGTCGAGAATTCCACAGGTTCACCATTGTTTGGGTGAAGACATTTATCCTCATCTCTGTCTGAAATGGCCTACTCCATATCCTTAGACTGTGAGTTTCTGGTGCTGGACATCCCCATCATTGAGAACACCTTTCCTGTGTTTACCCTCTCTAATCCTATTAGAATTTTATAGGTGTCTATGAGATCCTCCATCATTCTTCTGAACTCTAGTGAATACAGTTATAGATGACTCAATCTCACCTTCAATGTCAGTCCAGCCATCCCAGGGATCAGTCGGTGAACCTTTGTCACACTCCTTCTAATTGCCCAAATATCCGTCCTTAGAGAAGGAGACCACAACTGCACACAGTACTACAGATGTTTTCTCATTAATATCCTGTACAATTGTAGCAAGACATCCCTGCTCCTTTACTCAAATCCTGTCACTATAAAGGCCAACTACCATTTGCCTTCTTCACTGACTGTTGTATTTTCCAATTTCCAATCATCCCAATTTTTAGCACTTGGTCCATAGCCACGTGTGCCTTGTCATCTCAAGTGAACATCAAAATGCTTTTTCAATACTATGAGGACTCCTGCCTCTATTATGTTCTCTGACAGTGAGTTCCAAATTCCTCCCGTACTCTGGGTGAATTAATGTTTTCCCTCATCTCCCCTAAACCTCTGCCTTAAATCTACATCCCATAGATCCCTCTGTCAAGCGGGAATCATTCTTCCTGATTACATTATCTATGCCCCTCTTAATTTTATACATCTCAATCATGTTCCTTCTTACTCTCCCCTGCTCTAAGGGGAACAATCTCGGACTGTCCAATCTCACTTTATAACTGAAAATCTCCAGACCAGGCAACATGCTGGTAAACCTTGTCCCCAGTCTCTCGAGTGTAATCACATCCGTTCCATAATGTAGATTCCAGAATTTCACACAGTACGCCAGCTGTGACTTAACCAATGCTTTACACAGTTCAGGCATCACTTCCCTGCTCTTAAACTCTACGCCTCAACTAATAAAAGGCAAGTAGGCATTGTAGACAGTGCAGATAACAGCATAAACTTACAAATGGAATTTGATAAACTGGATGAATTGACAAAACGGTGGCAAATGGAAACTGAAAGGACAATGGATACTCAAATTCAGAGACAAAAATACAAATTGCTGGAAACCCTGCAGCATCTGTGGAGAGAAATCAGATTTCTAAGGGTGACTCCACCTGAAACATTAACTCTGCTTCCTCTTCACCAATGCTGCCAGACCTGCTGAGCTTTTCCAGCAATTTCTATTTTTGAATCTGCACTAGATGGAGTTCAGTCTAAGCAAGTGTGAGGTATCCCACTTTGAACCAAAAAAAGGAGATATCAGGGTATTTTCTAGATGGTATGAAGGTAAACATAGTGGATGTGCATAGATATTTAGGGATTCTCGTGCAGAGATAAAATACCATGAACAGGTACAGTAAACAATCAAGAAAGCTAATAGGCCTTTATATTTAGAGGATTGGAATTGAAGGATGCAGATGTCACGCTGCAGTTATACAAAACTTTGGTTAGGCCCCACTTGGGATATTGTGGGCAGATCTCACTACTCTACCTTAGGATGGATATGTTGGCCTTGGAGCGAGCACAACTTAGATTTACAAAAGTAAAACCAGATCTTCAGGGATTAAGTATGAGGAGCAATTATATAAATTAGGGCAGCTTCCTCTAAAATTTAAAAGGCTAATTGTTGTGGTCTGTTCACCGAGCTGGGAGGTTGTGTTGCAAACGTTTCGTCCCCTTTCTAGGTGATATCCTCAGTGCTTGGGAGCCTCCTGTGAAGCGCTTCTGTGATCTTTCCTCCGGCATTTATAGTGGCTTGTCTCTGCCGCTTCCGGTTGTCAGTTGCTGTCCGCTGCAGTGGCAGGTATATTGGGTACAGGTCGATATGCTTATTGATTGAATCTGTGGATGAGTGCCATGCCTCTAGGAATTCCCTGGCTGTTCTCTGTTTGGCTTGCCCTATGATAGTAGTGTTGTCCCGGTCGAATTCATGTTGTTTGTCATCTGCGTGTGTGGCTACTAAGGATAGCTGGTCGTGTTGTTTCGTGGCTAGTTGGTGTTCATGGATGCGGATCGTTAGCTATCTTCCTGTTTGTCCTATGTAGTGTTTTGTGCAGTCCTTGCATGGGATTTTGTACACATTGCAAAACCAATGTGGTGTACAAAATCCCATGCAAGGACTGCACAAAACACTACATAGGACAAACAGGAAGACAGCTAACGATCCGCATCCATGAACACCAACTAGCCACGAAACAACACGACCAGCTATCCTTAGTAGCCACACACGCAGATGACAAACAACATGAATTCGACCGGGACAACACTACTATTATAGGACAAGCCATACAGAGAACAGCCAGGGAATTCCTAGAGGCATGGCACTCATCCACAGATTCAATCAATAAGCACATCAACCTGGACCCAATATACCGGCCACTGCAGCGGACAGCTGGAACTGACAACCGGAAGCGGCAGAGACAAGCCACTACAAATGCCGGAGGAAAGATCACAGAAGCACTTCACAGGAGGCTCCCAAGCACTGAGGATATCACCTAGAAAGGGGACGAAACGTTTGCAACACAACCTCCCAGCTCGGCAAACAGAACCACAATAATGAGCACCCGAGCTACAAATCTTCTCCCAAACTTTAAAAGACTAATGGATGACATGATCAAAGGCTTCAAATTATTAACAGGAAAAGACAGTATGGATAAAGATAAACTATTTCCATTACGGATTCTGGAACTAGAGACGTAATCTGCGAATTAGTGCCAGACTGTTTAGGAGAAAATATTGGGAATATTCAGCAAGTCTGCCATCATCTGTGAAGAGAAAGCAGAGTTAATGTTTTGGAGTTGAAATGCCCATCAGCCATGATTGAATGGTGGAGTGGACTCGATGGGCTGAATGGCCTTACTTCCACCTCTATGTCTTATGGTCTTATGGTCCAGTGACCCTTCTTCATAGCTGATTGTAGCTTGGAAAAGTTGGTACATATGCTGAAGATGGGTCATGGAAAGTGGGGAGGTGTAAATGAAGTCTAGAGAGAGAGAGAGAGAGAGAGAGAGAAAGTTGGACTGACAAAGTAATGGGTAAAGATTAGCCTGGGGAATCAATAGCTGCTGATGGGGATAATTATTGGCTGGCAATGGGTTTGTTGTGGAGGCAGCCCATGTGATGACAAGGGGGCAGAGAGCGGGCGGGAGGGGGATAGGGAGAAGGGCATAGGAGAAGGTGCTCAGGCCCTAAAATTATTGAACTTGACATTGAGTCCTGAGGTTGCAGAGTTCGAGAAGGATTTTAGGAAGCAGTTCTATGATCAATATTTTCAACTCTCTCCCAAAAATGGCAGTGGATACAGTTGTTAATTTTAAAAGTGAAAGAGATAATTTTTTGTTAAGCAAAGGTATTAAGGGATATGAGCCAAAAACAGGTACACGGAGTTAGACCACAATCCACGATCTCATTGAATGGTGGACTACGTTTGAGGGATCAATGGCCTACTCCTGTTCCTATGCACATTTTTGTCTCTCTGATCTATGATGCTTCCCATGGTGCTACTGTTCTAGAATCATGAACTTCCTTCCCTCATTTGCTCTGCCCAAGTGCATTATCATCCACTAATCCCGATTAAATTCCACTTTCCACTGATCAGCCAATCTGACCAGCCGTCTATATCCTTCTATAATCTAAGCTATCCTCCTCATTATTGACCACCTCACCAGCTATCATCTTTTCAGTGAACTTACGGAATAGCCCTCCTGTATTCAAGTCTAAATAATTTATATAAATCACAAACAACAAGCGACCCAACGCTGTTCCCTGTGAACTGCACTGGACACAGGCTTCCAGTGTCAAAATCCACTCCCTAATCATCCCCCATGCTTTCTGCCCTGGTAAGTCTAGCAGGAAGTCATTCTGGAGGTGATAATGTTCCTCTTCCTACGGAAAGTTGCCGGGTCTGCTGAGTTGTGTTTTCTGGCACATTCTGTTTTTATTCCACTTTAAAGAGAGCCAGGGTTGAGACACTGTACTGCTACAAATACAATTGTCTTCACAATAACACGTACTCATATCCTTCCACAATGTTTAAAGCTAAAGAAATTCAGTATTTTTCTTAAACATTGTCTTATTTCTTTCTTTTAAAAAAACATAATGTGCAGTTTCAAGAAGAGGACGTGCTGGTGTTCAACTGGGGTGAAAGTTAAAAATCAAACAACACCAGGTTATAGTCCAATAGGTTTGTTTGGAAGCACTAGCTTTCAGAGCACTGCTCTTTCATCAGATAGTTAGAGGGACATGATCCTTCCCCACTATCTTCCTGATGAAGGAGCAATGCTCCAAAAGCTAGTGCTTCCAGATAAACCCATTAGACTGAAACTTGGTGTTGCCTGGTTTTTAACTTTGCCCTGTTTCAAGAAAAGATCCCTCAATAGAAAGTCTTAACAGAGCCTCCTGCATTTCAATTTATTTCATAACTAAAAGCATTTAGCTAATGAAGAAGCAAAATTAATCACACAGAAACTTTAAAATATAATGACTAAATTTCCTTAGTAAATTTATGATATAACTTAGAAGGACACATTTTACTCAGTACTACTTAGAAATTTTTGTTACTCTTGTGAAAAGAAGCTTAGTCACAATCATGGATGACTTTAAATAAATAAACATTCTCCAGTCTGGCCTCTGGTTCCATTATGACACAAAAATGGACCAAACCTATTCAACATGTGGGCAGCACGGTGACACAGTGGTTAGCACTGCTGCCTCACAACGCCAGAGACCCGGGTTCGATTCCCGACTCAGGCGACTGTGTGGAGTTTGCACATTCTCCCCCTGTCTGTGTGGGTTTCCTGTGGGTGCTCTGGTTTCCTCCCACAGTCCAAAGATGTGCAGGTCAGGTGAATTGGCCATGCTAAATTGCCCATAGTGTTAGGTAAAGGGGTAAATGTAGAGGAATGGGTGGGTTGTGCTTCGGTGGGTTGGTGTGGACTTGTTGGGCCGAAGGGCCTGTTTCCACACTGTAAATAATCTAATGTGGCCTGGAAGTTACTGTTAGCTGACATGCCCTTTATATATTAATAAGATATTCTCTTGTCCTCTAGTCTCTCAAAAAGCAATTCCAGGGCTATTGTTTGATTAAAGGTCAGATCTCCGGCCCAGCACTGATTAGAGAAACACAAAAAAAGCATTTGATTCAAAACGGTGTCATCAAAACAAGGCAAGTATATGAGAATTAGTACATAATTGAAATTAAAATGTATTTTGTAGACATGATTAATTTTAGTTAAAGTTGCTCTGCACTTTAGGTGCATGCCAAGAATATACGCCTCTAAATTCCTCTAACCAAGCCCATTGATTCCTTCCAATGAGTATAAATGAGAAAAATCATATATCTAGGAAAACACAGGTTTCCATGACACATTCCTGGCTGGCACCAATGGCTCAGAGTGCAATTGTACTGACCCAATGGCCAAGGTATTAATGGCAAAGATAGTTACGCTAATAGGAAAGAGAAAACGCTGAGGTCTGAATCAACAGAGGATAAGCACTGGTGACTTACAGAGTTTGAAAGAAAGACATTAATACTTACCAACACACATCCACACAAACAAAACAGAAACAAAAATAGACCATAATAGCTTATAAAATCATGAAGGACAGAGATCGAGTGAATAGCCAAGGCCTTTTTCCAAGTGTAGGGGAGTCTAAAAATAGATGGCATAGATTTAAGGTGAGAGGGGAAAGATTTAAAAGGGACCTGAGGGGCAACTTGTTTCACACAGAAGCTGGTGCATGTATGGAATGAGCTTCCAAAGGAAGCAATAGATGGTATAATTACAACATTTGAAAAACATTTGGACAGATACTTCAAAAGGAAATGTTTAGAGGGATATGTTTACAGGCAAAAGTGAATATTTCAATTTAAAATACCTGGTTGGCATGGACGAGTTGGACTGAAGGATCTGTTTCCGTGCTGTGTGATGCTCTGACTCTAGAACGTGTTGAACCTGTTTCGCCACTCACCAAGACCAGAGCTGATCTGCTTGTGTTCGAAATTCCACATTCCATCTACTCCTGATTACTTTTGATTCCCTGCCTAACAGGAATCTATCTTACCTTCACCTTAAAACTATTTATTGACCGCCTCTCCGGCACCTTCCCAGATAGGGTGTTCCAAAGTTACAGAACTCTTTGAGAGAAAAAAAAAACTTGCCCTCATCGCAGATATAAAAGTTCAATCCCCTAATTTTGAAGCTATGCTTCCTTGGTCTGGACTGAATCAGAAGATGAAATATCTTTCCCACATCCCCTTTTTCAAGACCATTCAGGGTCTCATTAATACGAGATGAGTTGGTTAATGCCAGTCACCTTTCTCAGCAGCACTGAAAACAAGCCCAGTCTGTCCAATATTTCCTCATAAGACAACCCACTCCTTCCAGATATCAATTGAGCAAAGCTTTTCTGAGCTGACAGAGTGGAGAAGGCATTAGATATTATTTGGCACCCTCCTCCAAGGTGACGTTCATGTATGACATAGCTTCAGGGATATCACATTGAAATTACATTCAGTTCTTACTGCTGATTCCCTCTATTGTATGTAGAGGACACAAGTTGGGATAATTATCCCTGCATTGGTCATATGTAGTTTGAATTGGCCAATATTAAATGCAAATACACTGTCAGCATTCAAGTTAACAGAGCTGGAACACAAGAGCAGGGATGTACTGCAGAGGTTGTATAAGGCACTGGTCAGATCGCAGCTGGAATATTGTAAGCAGTTTGGGGCTCTGTATCAAGAGAAGGATGTGCTGGTGTTGGAGATGGTCCAGAGCAAGTTTTGAAGAGTAATCCTGGGGATGAAGGGCTTGTCACATGAGGGTGGCTGAGGAATTTTGGTCTGTACTTGGAGTTTAGAAGGATGAGGGGTGATTTGATTGAAGCTTCAGTACTGAGAGGCCTGGGTAGAGTGGACATGGGAAAGGTGTTTCCACTAATAGAAGAGACTAGGATCTGAGTGGGCAGCTTCAGAGTGAGGGGATGACCCTTTAGAACTGAAATGAGGAGGAGTTTCTTCAGCTGGAGGGCAGGGAATCTGTGGAACTCATTGCCACATAAGACAGAGGAGGCCAAGTCACTGAGTGTGTTTGAGACAGATACAGAGAGATTCTTGATTAGTAAGGGAATCAATGGTTAAGCGAGGTGGGGACAGCAGAATCGGGGATTGAGAAACATACCAGCGATGATCAAATGACAGAGAAGGTTCAATGGGCTGAATGGCCTAAATTCTCTCCTTTATCTTATGGTCTAATGGTGCTATGGCTGATCTGGGCAAACAAAAAACCTGGAAACATAAGTGTTTGATTCTTTGCTGTTTGCAAAATCCCGTGTGCTGTTTCCAAACTGAACCATCATACTCTCAGCATTTTCCAAACTATACAAAGCCATAAAAACATCCCATTTGGATTAAACACAAAAACCAGGCTACATAAAAACTGCTGCCAATTAACTTTACTATCTGGTCCTGGAACAAATGCCTAGAAATGAGGCAGTTTAAATATTAGATACACCAAATAATACTTTCTTGTTTGCTATTTTGAAAGGATGTACTCATTAATTTAAGTGGTTTAACACTCCTAATAAAAGAGTCAATTGAAGATTTTTTTTAAAAAGGAACACAAGACATTTGTATGCTAATATCTGTAAAATCTAATTTCAAGACAATAATCTTTATCAGAGCAAAGGAAAAAAAAGCTGAATGTGAACATAAACGTTATTAGAAAACTATTGCATTGCACTGACACCGTGGTACAGCGGTTTCAACTCCAGCACTGCTGCCTCACAGTGTCAGGGACTTAGGTTTGATTCACCCTCAGGCAAATGTGTGTGTGGTGTTTGCATGTTCTCCGCATGTCTGCATCAGTTTTCACCAGATGCTCTGGTTTCCTTCCACCATGCAAAGATGTGCAGGTTAGGTGCATTGGCTATGCTTGATTGCCCCACAGTATTCATGGATGTGCAGGCTAATTGAATTAGCCAAGGGAAATACAGGGTTACAGGGATTGGGTAGGGGAGTGGGTCTAGGTTGGATGTTCTTCAGAGGGTTGGTGTAAACTCAATGGGCTGAGTGGCCTATTCCACACTGTAGGGATTCTATAATTTGAAATCTGGTTCAAAGTCACTTGAATCTTGATGGTATCCAGCACTGGCTGCAACAATCCAAAAATGTGCAGGTTAGGTGAATTGACCATGCTATATTGCCCATAGTGTTAGGTACGTTAGTCCGGGGTAAATGGGTCTGGTGGGTTACTCTACGGAGGGTCGGTGTGGATTTGTTGGGCTGAAGGGCCCATTTCCACACTGTAGGGAATCTAATCTAAAAAACAATGCTCCTGAGCAAGATCGAGACCCACATGGATAATGATAAAATTTGCTGGAAATCTGAAACAAATGCAGAGAATACTGGAGAAACCCAGCAGGTCTGGCAGCATCTGTGCAGAGAGAAACAGAATTAATGTTTTCAGTCCAGGATGGCCCTTCTTCAAAACTACAAGTGAAATCCCAAAGTCTCCTTGAAACAGACCAAGAATGTTTAAGGGTGGAGAAGAATCAATCAGACATTTATTAACAGAGGCAGGGCCTGACATATTAAAGAAAGTGGCTGAGGCCAAAACATTGTGTGTTTTCAAGGAGGTAGTAAATATTTCTGTTGTGGTCAACTGGATCAAGGGACCAGGGAATGGCAGAATTAGGATATTGAGCTCAATGATCAATCCTGATCACAATGAATAACTGGCCCCTGCTCCTACCTTATGAACATAGAAATTAAGAGCAAGAGTAGACAGTTCAGCTCTTCGAGCCCACTCCATCATTTAACATGCTCTTATCTTGTTCTCACCTCTACTCTCCTGCCTCCTCCCCATAGCCTTTTATTCTGGTTTTCATCAGAAATAAATCCATTTCTTTCTTGAACCTGTTGATTGATCTTTGCTCCCACCGCACTCTGGGGCAGTGAGTTACACAGATTCACAAACCTCTGAGAAGGAGTTTCTCCTCATCTCAGTTTTGAACCTACCTCCTCTCTCTCTATATCTATGCCCTCTTGTTTGAGACTGTTTCACAAAGGGGATCATCTATTCCACATCGATATTATCAATCTCCTTTAGCATTGTCTCCACCTCAATCAGATTCACTCCTGTCATTCTTCCAAACCCCAGTGAGTACAAGCCCAAGCTGGTCATCTGCTCCTGGTATGATGGCCCTTTCATCCCTGGGAGCAACCTGGTGACCCTGCTCTGAGCTGCCTCCAGTATCACTGCATCCTTCCTCAAGTAATGAGACTAAACTGGACACAATACTCCAGGTGTGGTCTTACCAATGCCTTATATAATTGTAACAACAATTCTTTACATTTATAATTCAGCCCTCCAGACATAAATGCCAGGATTCTGCAATTCAGGCAAAGATACCCAGATCCCTCTGCACTGACACAATCTGAATCTGCTTCCCATTTAAATAATAATTTGGCCTTTTGTTTTTTCCGGCCAAATGGACAACTTCACATTTATCCCCATTAAACCTCATCTGCCAGATTCAGGCCCATTCTCTGAGCCTATCAATATCCAATGGCAAAATCTTTATCTCCTCATCACAGCCTGCTTTCTCATCTTTTTCGGTATTATGAAAGATCTTTGCGATGTTACACTCTATCCCTGTGTACAGATCATTGATAGAGATTGTAAATAGTTGAGGTTCAAGAATTGAACCCTACGGCACTGCCTAGTTACTGCTCACCATCCAGAGTAGGACCAGTTTATTCTGACCTTCTGCTTTCTGTCGGTCAGCCAATTCTCTATCCAAGCCAAAGCTGTACCCTTAACACACTGGGATTGAACCTTCTGGATCAGTCTTTTATGCAGCACCTTGTCCAAATGTCTTCCAGTAGTTTAGGTATACCATATCCACCAGATTCCATTATCCGCCTCATTAGTTACATCTCAAAGATCTCCAGCAAGTATGTTAAGTACATGAAATTGTCCTTCATGAAATTGTGCTGACACCAGTGAATTTAGCTTTCAAGTGTTCAGTTACCTCCTCCTTCAGGACTGACTCCAGTAACTTCCCTAATATAGAGATCAAACTGAATGGTCTAGTTCCCACTTTTTATCTATCTTCTTTAATGAATAAGGTGTCACAATAGCATTTTTTCAATCCATTTCTAGAATCCAGGGAACTTTGGAAAATCATAATTAATGTATCCACCCATATCTGCTTTATCTCCTTTAATTCCCGAGGTTTCAGGCCATCGGGGACTGGGATATATCAACCTTTAATCCCATCAGTTTATCTAGTATCTGCTCCCTAGTCATTGAAATTTCACCATATTTCTCTGCAGTAAATGCAGTTTTTGGTTGTGCCTCTGCTATTTCTGGGTTTCCCATTACTACCTAGGCATTTTCATCCTGGAAAGGGCTTACATTTACTTTTCACTGTTATCTTCTTTTTTATATACTGATATTAGTTTTTGGTGTCAGTGCTTATGGTTTCTGCTAATTTCTTTTATAGTTCATCTTAGCTCTTTTGATTTTGTTTTTAATAATCCTTTGCTGACGTTTAGAGTTCTCCCAATCCTCCAGAGTGCCATTTCCTTTTGCAGTATGCTATGCCCTAGTTTTTGCCTTCATAATTTCCTTGTTGAGCCAGAAAAAGGAGTTTTCACCTTTTTACAATTCCTCTTCCCTTCAGGAATATACTTTAATTGAGAGGTATTTAGGTTTTCCTTAAGCATTTGCCACTGTTCTTCAACTGTCCTGCCCTGTAGCCCAATCCACTCGGTTGGTGAATCTAAGGAATTCACTTCCTCAACAGGCTGTGGAGGCCAGGTCATTGAGTATATTTAAGAAGGAGATAGAACTGTTCTTAATTGTCAAGAGGATCAAACGTTACAGGAAGAAAGCAGGAGAATGGAGTTGAGAAACCTGTCAGTCATGATTGAATGGTTGAGTTGACTTGATAGCTGAATAGTCTAACTTCTGCTCCTATGTCCTATGGTCTAACCTTTTCCTTAGGCCTGAAGATTTACCTTTGCCCAACGCTGCAACTCTCTCCTCACTCTTTCAATCTGAATTTGAAACTGTTGTGGATACACTTTCCAAGAGGATTCTTAACTACAACACAATGCTTCTATGTAAATGATTGCTTAATAATTCTGTGGAAGACAGGAAACCTGGTAGCCTCAATTTAAGTTAATGACCATGAGACTGAGGATATTTAAGGAAAAATATTTTTACCCAGATGGTGGTAAGGATACATGATGGGAAAGGGTAGTAAAGGAGGCAACCATTGCAACCTTGAAGAAGCTTTTAGATGAGCTCTTGAAATGCTAGTGCATACAAGGCTATGGGCTAAGAGTTGAGAAATGGGATGAGAAGAGATAAGTGCCTGATGACTTGTGCAGACTGTGCTGTAACATTCTAAGGCTGCATGACAGTATTGTCAGTCTGAAGGGAGAATGCTTTTTCTCCTGATATCACTGGTGGTCAGTGGTAAGTATCTGTGCTCTAACAGCTGCAAAACAGCATTGTGGGAGCAGCAGAATTCCATTAATATCTATCACCTTACCCTGGAGATTTTCAAGCATAGTTTGGTATAACCACTCTCAATAAAAGTAATGGGATTACATTTTCCTGATGTAGATTAAATTCAAACACTTCAACAGGAACATTTTTGGAGTCAGTCAGTCAACATGTAGCTTGATATTGTGGGTCTGTAAATTAAATAAACATTGCTCCATACGATTCATTGTAAATTAACTTCAGGTCCACTGCTCGCACAGCAAAATCACAATTGCTTCCAAATTCTAGTCTTGTAAAGGACTTAAGCTTTCATAGCCTCCATCAGTTATTGTTCACAATTGCTGTGAAATCAACGATGCATGAAAAGCAATGACTATTAGTTCCTCAAGTTTCTCACTCTAATCATTTAGTCTTCCGTGGTATGGAATCATCTGAATCAACAATCAATTATCAATAATGCCTTTTTGTTCATGTGGAGGATGAACGCAACATTGGCTATGACAGCAAACCACTCTTTTGTTTGTTTTTTGCAATAACACCTTTGCATTTTGAGACAACTCGTTTCCATTTTGATATAACACACCTGTAGGACAGTAGGTAAAACCCAAGTCTTGGTGATAAAAATCATTCACTTCCAACTCAGAAAGTGAAGGGAACCAGTGTCACTCCAGGACTTAACAAAGAGCAAATTGACACTCAGTGCAGAACAGACAACATGGCCTGGTCCAACTTCTCAACTATCATGACCAGTCATGGGCAAGGCTCCTCACTTTGTTTGGTTCCTGATGGGATACCACAAAAAAATGTTTAGCCCGGACCAGCTCCCCTTAGTTATGCACCGGCCTCTGGTTTCTTACAAGAAGGGTAATTTTGAAGAGAACGAATCCTCTTCAAATACCTTTCTCCCAACCCCACCTGACTTTATGGCCAGTAGGCCTAAGGAGAATCCCAAGGCATTTACTATATATATTAGAAGCAAAAGGGTAGCTGGGGAAAGAAAGCCCACTCAAGGATAAAGGACGGAGGTGATGTGTAGAGCTGGAGGAAGTGGTTAGATCCTTAATAAGTACTTTACATTGGTATTCACCAAAGAGAGGGACACGAGGGATTTTAAATTGAGGGAAAGGTATGTGAATACTCTCAGGCAGGTCAATATAAGGAAGTGTTGGATGTCTTGAAGTATAATTAAGATATGTTAGTCCCCAGGGTCAGATGAGATCTATCCTAGGATATATGGGAGGCAAGGGAGGAAATAGCTGGGGCCTTAACAGAAATCATTGCATCCTCTTTGGCCTCAGGCAATGTTCCAGAGGATGAGAGGATGGCCAATGTCGTTCCTTTGTTTAAGAAGGAATACAGAGATTACCCAGGTAATTACAGGCTAGTGAGCCCGACGTCAGTGGTGGGGAAGCTTTTGGGGAAGATACTGGGAGGCAGGATTCATTCACATTTAGAAGCAAATGGACATGTTAGTGATAGGCAGTGTGGGTTTGTGCGGGCAAGTTCATGTCTCACCAATTTGTTTGAGTTTTTTGAGGAGGTGACAGGATGTTTGATGAGGGAAGCACAGTGGACGTTGCCTACATGACTTTAGTAAGGCATTTTATAAGGTACCTCGTGGGCAGGCTGGTACAGAGGGTAGAGTCTCTTGGGATCCAGGGTGTGCTGGCTAGATGAATACAAAGCTGGCTTGGTCATAGAAGACAGACAGTAGTGGTGGAAGTGTGCTTTTTGCACTGGACATCAGTAACTACTGGTATTTGGTAAAAATGAGGACTGCAGATGCTGGAAACCAGGGTCTAGATTAGAGTGGTGCTGGAAAAGCACAGCAGGTCAGGCAGCTCCTTGGATGCTGTCTGACCTGCTGTGTTTTTTCCAGCACCACTCTAATCCAAACTACTGGTATTCCAAAGGTATCAATTCTGGACATTTGTTGTTAATGATATATTTATATAAATGATCTGTGGGGAAAATGTAAGTGATTGGATTGGTAAGTTTGTGGACGACAGCAAAATTGTCAGAGTTGCAGATAGTGAGGAGGATTATCAAAGGATACAGCAGGATCAAGATAGATTTCAGTTTTGGCTAGAGAAATGGCAGGTGGAGTTTAATCTGGACAATTGCAAGGTGATGTATTTGGAAGATCAAATTCAATGGCTGAACCCTGAGAGACCTAGACACACAGAGGGATCTGGATGTATAGGTCGACGGATCCAGAGAAATGGCAGCACAGGTGGAGAAGGCACACAGCACACTGACCTTCATCAGCCAGAGCATTGGATATAAATGTTAGCAAGTTATGTTGTAGCTGTATGGAACTTTACTTAGGCCACATTTGGAATATTAGAGTCATAGAGATGTACAGCATGGAATCAGACCCTTCAGTCCAACTCGTCTATGCCAACCAGATATCCTGAATTAATCTAGTTCCATTTATCAGCACTTCACCCATATCCCTCTCAACCCACCTTATTCATATACCCAGAATATTGTGTGGCGTTCTGGTCACCACATTACCAGAAGGACATGGATGCTTTGGATAAGGTGCAGAGAAGGTTTACCAGGATGTTGCCTGGTCTAAAGGTTTGAATTATGATGAGAGGTTGGATAAACTCAGATTGTTTTCATTGGAAAGGCAGAAGCTGAAGGGTGACTTGATAGAGGTCTACAAAATTATGAGAGGTACAATAGGGTGGGTAGTCAGAGACTTTTTCCCAGGATAGAAAGGTCAGCTACAGGAAGGGCACAGGTTCAAGGTGAGAGGGAAACGGTTTAGAGGAGAAGTTTTCACACAGAGGGTGGTGGGTGCCTGAAACGCACTGCCAGTTAAAATGGTGGAAGCAGGCACGTCAACAACGTTTAACGTGTGCCTTGATAGACACATGAATGGGAGGTGAACAGAGGGATAGAAGCCATGCATGGACAATGAGTAGTGGGTTTAAATAAGGGCTAGGAATCAGCACAGGCTTGTTCCTGTACATTGTATATTAATGACTAAAATGCAGGAAATAAGAGTATTGCAACTGGAGAGTTAAGCTTAAAAATTATATCTTCAAACCAGACCATTAAGAATTAATCATTAAGAGTGAGTTGGATATAACAATGAGTAATTGAAACAAAGTGGAACAATGTGTAGAAATTGGTCTCATGTTAAAATCAGCCTGTTTTAGCTGGGAGGTAACTGTATAGCTCTGATTGTCTGTGGGAACCATTTTTATGTGGTTAGTATGGAGCCACATGCTCAATGGAATGTCTGGAAAAAGGACTGAAAGTACCACAAATTGGTGATACAGCATGCAACCAGAAAAATATTAACATCAGGGACTCTGTTCCATTTTAACAAGACAGGAACATTCCGTTTCCGAAAGCCTGTGTCAATGAACCATCCCCAAGTTCACAGTCTTAAACTAATGTATTCAAAGAATAACAGTTTAATTGCTTTAAGTTTGAGAAGCTGTGTGAAGTAGCAGTCTTTAATTGAAGTTATCATATCACTGGCATATTCGAAAATGTGACTTGTAGATAGTTTCCTGGAAAATTAGGAAAGCAGTACTGAAAACTGTGGAAATATGTGAAGGTAAGTATGAGTGTTTCCTTGAGAGACTTTTGAAAAATGTAATGAAATGAAAACGGAAGTAGAAACTGGTTGGAATACATTAGCCGAAGGTGCCCAATTGTGTTGGAGAAAGAAAACGGAAAGCTATGTGAATTGGTTAATGAGCTGTGGCATTAAAATAATTCCAACAAGAATGCAATGTACCTTTTACATTTAATATGGGGAAAGGGCTGTGGGTAGACCCAACACTGTGACTGGACAAAACAGATATTGATGTTGAAACCAATGATGAACTAGACTTGCCTCTTGATATTGAAAATCTAAATATGCCAGACCAAAATCTGCAAACAGACAGCAGCTCGGACTGTCATCTTGCAAAACAAAGAGGTCACCTTGAGAATGTCATTGATAGCATTTCCCCGACTGTTCCATCCCCATGCTGAGAGACAACGCTGGTCAGGGGTGCTACCCACGAGCCTGAACAGGTGGATAAAGCAGTAGGACCTTTGGGTAAAGTTAAAAAAGAGATCAAGTCTCTTTCCTCCAGTGAAGTTAAAGAAAATTAGATTGTATTCACAGAGTTCCCACTGACAGTGACAAAAAGACCATCCCTTACATTCGACTGAAATCAGTGTGAAAACAAGGAGTAGTCTGAAAGCATCACAGATTCAAGACTTTTAAATCTTATTTCATTGAAAAGTTTAAAAAGTGTAATTTTGTGAGTAAAAAATGTTTAGTGTTTTCTCAAAATATCGCACCACCTGATTTGGAAGAGAGCTATTTAAACTCAGAATTTGGAATGAGAAATGTTTTGTCTGTGCACTTGAATTGTTTCTTTTTGAAGATGTTCTTAAAAAAAAGAACTATGAAAGGTTTTCTTCACAAGATTAGAAATTTAAAACGCCAGTTTGAAATTATCAGGAGATTTTGACAGATTTAAACTGAATACATGGAAGTACGATGTGCCATCCCCTGGTGCATCGAACCTGTCCCTTTTGGGACCAGAAGGGATAATACTTTCTTCTGTCAGTTTTAAGTCCTTTATATGGTGAGATGTGAGATTCTGGACATTATTAATCCACTGGGCTTCTTCCTGAACCACAGTTTGTTTTGTTTGTTTTTGATCGGGTTTCAAGAATGCAGAAAGGGAGCTGGAAGTCTCGTGGAGATAATATATTTTAAAACAGGAGAGCCCTGAACCGACTACAATCACCTCGATCTCTGATATAAAAGTCACTGTTTAAAACCACCAAGCCTGGATTCAATTGCTTCTGAAATTGGGATTGATACAATTACTTGATGCAAGTTGTTAGTTCAAGCACACAACAGGGAGATTCAATTGAATTTTGAAGGGCAAATAAATTTAAATGTTTACATTTTAATTTAAAACTAAAACCAACGGAAACAGTCTCAGTGGTTTTAATTCATACCAGAATAAAATGGGATAAACTGTTGGGAAGAAGTTGATTGATCACAAATGAAACCTATCAGCAAAACAACACTGCGGGAGCTGTATAGGAAGAAATCTTTGAGTCTATTGTTGTCAATTTTGAACTTGGAATAATTCCAAAAGAAGTCAAGTATAATTTAGCAAGTTACGTTTGAGAAGCTTGAAAGTAATTTTTAGTAAGAAAGATCAAACAAAGCAAAATTTGGTAATGCTTGAAAACATGCAGTAATAATGTTTGTTTGTCTCTCTCTTTTACAGCTATTGTGAATACATGCTCTTTCCCTCACTCTTGATAGTAAAGTTTCTCAGAGTTCCTGAATCAATTACAGGTATAATGGTAATTAATGGGGGCCACACTTAAGAATAAAAGATTAGTAACAGGGAGAAAGTGACACACTATCAAATGGAGATGGGAATGACTCACTTACATGTCATTCAATAATTAACAGTATTCTTTTGGAGATATGTGAGCCTTTGCCCATGTGATTTTTTTAAAGGAACTGAATTAGCTGATTGGCCACCATCCAGAACATTGCGACCAGGTGAAGAGGCTGCATAGGCACCCTCCACCAACTTTTGATCATTTGAAAAAATATCACCTGAAAGTTAAGAGTGTGTTGCATGATTTTGGGATATCGATGAGAGTGTGCAGAGATGTTCATTATATCGATAAGTAATGAACATGCAGGAATGCATGGTGAAAGTGCACTGAAGCACAGGTTTCAGAGATATATGTACACTTGACAAAATGGTTAGTATGGCCTGGAAGATCACAAAAATATAATGTAAATGATTAGGCACTGAGACATAATCCATAGTATACTGACTTTCAAAAAATGAAAGTACTATTGGTGAGAAGGAAGTAAAAGTTACAATTGGACACCAAGGAGAAAATTACTGAAAAAATATCCACAAGGTGGGACCAAGTGAAAAAAAAGCTGGAGAATAATTTAAGTCTATGCCTAATGTATCACCAGTTAAGAATGACCTAATCTTAAACTTTATCACACGTATAATCAGGTTGTTACCATTGAACAGCATGAATGTGCTCAGGTAAGTGGTGTTCGTCTATTTTCAAAATATGAAGGTCTGGAGTGTAGTGTTCGGCTTAAAAATGGTATTCTTCAACAAGACCATTAAGGGTTAATTGTTAAGGGTTAATTGGATATGCCAATAAGCAATTGAAGCAAAGTGGAATAATGCATGAAAATATGCCTGGTGTAAAAAGACAGCCTGTTTTAGCTGAGAAATAACTGTACAATATTACCTGTCTGTGGGAATCATTTTTTATGCAGTTAAAATGGAGCCACCTGGAGATGTTTTCAACTTAGTTTTTGCACAATGGAATGTCTGAAAAAGCACTGAAAGGACCATGAACTGGTGATGCTAGCATTTTTTTAAACTCCAAACCCACACGTATCAGTTTTAAATGCTTCTTTTTACTGTCCCCAATATTAAAATTATATTTATGGCTATTTTTATATATGTCCAGCTGCATTCTTGTCCACAGTAAAATCCATTTTCCATAACTCAGCTTTCTTAACTTCATACATACAAATAATTGTACCACAGAGATTTCAGAATATTTGAACAGTCCACACGTGATTCTATTTTAGCAGAAAAGTAGCTACTACTTCAGAGAAGGCTTTGGCCCAATAGTTTCATTGGTAGTTTACTCACCTGAAGATCCAGGTCATGTTTGCAGGGTTGTGGTTTCAAATCCCACAATGGTGGCTTTTAAGTTTTTTTAAAAAATGAAGAGTTTAATTATGAAGGTAAAATTGTTGTCAATTGTGGGGAGAAGACTAGAGTGGTGCTAGAAAAGCAAATCAAGTCAGGCAGCATCCAAGGAGCAGGAAAATATACATTTCGGGCAGGAGCCCGTCATCAGGAATGATTCCTGATGAACGATTCCTGCCCAAAATGTCGATTTTCCTGCTCCTCGAATGCTGCCTGACCTGCTGTGCTTTTCTAGCACCACTCTAATATTGACTCTGATCTTCAGCATCTGCAGTCCTCACTTTCACCTAATGATGGGGAAAAACCCACTTGGTTCCCTAGAAAGGAAACTGCCATCCTTATCTGGCCTCACCTACAGACCAACAACAATGTGATTGACTCTTAACTGCCTTCTGGGCAATTAGGGACAGGCAAACAATGTTGGCCCAGCCAGTGATGCTTGCACTCTGTGAATGACTTTTTTTTAAAATCATGCCCACTGTTGCTAAAAAAATATCAATTGGTGTTATACATTTTTACTACCAGAGGTTCGAAAGTCCACTTTGGATACCAATGAAACAAAGCTCTAAACATCACCAAAAAACAGTTCAGATTTTTTTTTTGTTAAATATAATCATTAAAGAGTTCTGTAATGCATATTGGTCACTTCCTGTTTTAGTTCTTTGGGGCAGTCAGGATGGGTGCTCAATCTGTACTTCGCATCGTCCTTTCCGATAGTTGACCAGGCATTTTCCTTATTATATAAACAAATACTGTGGATGCTGGAAATCTGACCTGTAAACAGAGAATCCTGGAAAAACTCAGCACGTCTGGCAGCATTTGAGGAGAGACAAACAGTTCACATTTTAAGTCTGACATGACTGCCCTTCAGAATTGGATGATTAATATTGGACTCGAAACATTAATTCTTTTTCCCAATCGCCTTCCTTGTCAGGCTGCATTCATCAAGTACTATCTCTCAGCTTCCCATCTTTCCCCATACTCACTTGCTGATTGGCCCATTCCTCTGATAGTAACAATCCATGGCCCACATTCTCTGTTACTGACAATTCATGACCTGTCTATTTCTCCATCAGTTACTGCCCATGATTGGCCTATTTTCATCCTGGTAACACTTCCTAGAGCAGAATCATCCAAGAGGAAAGGCTTCCTTCTCAACCTATTCTGGGAACTGGACTCTGTTCCAGTCTCTGTGTAGGTTAGAATAGATTACTTACAGTGTGGAAACAGGCTCTTCTGCCCAACAAGTCCACACCAACCCACCAAAGTGCAATCCAGACCAATTCCCTTACATTTACCCCTTCACCTAACACTACGAGCAATTTAGCACGGCCAATTCACCTAACCTGCACATTTTTGGACTGCGGGAGGAAACTGGAGCACACCCACGCAGACACAGAGAGAACGTGCAAACTCCACACAGACAGTCGCCTGAGGCAGGAATTGAACGCGGGTCTCTGGTGCTGTGAGGCAGCAGTGCTAACCACTGTGCCACCATGCCGCCTATTTATTCATCTTGCATTTCCTCCACCTGGTTCATATGATAGCAGGGGCCCACTTTGCCCTTCTATTCCCCCATTTCACAACTACACAGGAGTAACTACAAATGTTCTACTTAATGTACTACACATTAGATTAGGTTTTGACTCAAACAACATAAAACTGCAAGATGGGAACCACAGTTATTACTTGGCCCTCTTCAGATAGCTGTGTAAATATATTAATAAATGGACATTTATGCTTTATGTAGAAAGGAGCCTGTGTCATGATAAATATTGTGCAGTTGCTGATTTCCAAACATCTGACATACAAACGCTTGCACTTATGAATGAGATCCTATATTAATATTAATTCTAAAAATCTGACATGCAAATGGTTACTTGTACTTATCATCATCTACTTTATATTGTACTGTGTTGTGTTCCAACTTGCATACAAATTAACTTACGAATGTACTCAGGAAAGGAACCTGTTTGCAACATAGGGACTGCCTGTCATTCTAAGATCACCACTTAGCAACTTTAAATCATGTTTCCCAGGCTTTTTGCATTAGCTATGTTAGCCTTATAATTGTTTCTTAGCAATCCTATGTGGCTCCTGACTTCACACTGGCTTTCTAAGTCTCTCAATCTAGATATAATGCCAGTAAAGAGCAGCTCTGAGCCTACCCTTTCCCTGTATTCACAAAAGGCATTCTCAAAGCAATGACCTTTTTTATTGCAGTCAAAATGCAGCAGCTTCATTAGATATGCCCTCTTTAAGAGCAAATTAGTTATTCTAGATGCCAAATAGACTGAAAATAATTTCAACATTTCTTGCTTCTTTACCTCTTTCTTTTTTACAGCCTTTTCCATTGATTTCCTTGATCTTTTTCTTTCACTGGAGTGTGCAGTTCAGACAAATCATGTCACCCCCATTTGTTCCAAAAACCCTAACTTTCCTTATTCGTTTTTCAAAAATGAATTTGATTGGAGATTCTTTTTTGGTTCATTTACTTATTCTCCTATCTTATGTTGAAGTCTTTCCTCAAAATCCTTATTTATCTCAAGGACAGTACCATTGATACTCATTGAGTTGAGACAAACTTACTTGAATAGGTTTGACATAGGCCAGGGAGTTTGCCTTTGTGTTTCTGGTTTGGCTGTGCAATTTCCCACAAGCCATGCTGCCTTCTTGCCATTGTTGGATTACTCGGTGTAACAGATTGAGGAATATTTGGGATACAGTATCACACCATTGATTTAACCAACCAGTCAATAGAATATTTTAACCAACTGAATCATCACTTTGCACTTGGGGTAGTCATTTAAATGCCATTGAGGAGTCGGGGCACTTCTTCCATTTTATATACTCGGGCTGTGATCTTGTTCAAGGTCAGACCTCACCAGGTGAGAATCCAAAAGGTTTCTTTGGAATCACATGGGCAGTGCTCAAAAAAGCTGGTGATTTCAAATAAACCTGTTGGACTTTAACCTGGTGACATATGAGTTCTGATCTTGTCCACCCCAGTCCAACACTGGCATCTCCACAACGTGTCCTTGTTCAGCACGAGACTCAAGAAACTGGGGCTGACAAGTAAATAATCAAGGACATTGGGATTTTAAATATTACCTTCAGTGCAATGACTCCTCCTGAAAGTGTAGCTCGTTTGCAAAGAAATGAAATACCTCAATCACAATTGTTTTAAAACAATATCGAAAAAACGCAATTGATTTGTAACATACAACCACTCAATCACTCAAGCTGAAACTGAGTTGAAATTAAAAGACTCTTGAAACTTCTATTTTAATCATGAAGTTGCTAATGTGTGAAAGATTAATAATACACAATGTGCCACATTGACCTTACTCAGCACATTGAACAATTAAAATTTAAATAATTGGTTAATAATTCTGTGCTTGCTATAATGTTACATGTCATGCAAAATGTTTGGATCAAACATGTTATAAAAATTGAATTGAATGATACATTGGAATTCAGATCTTGAATCTAAAAAAATGCTGTGATAATGTATGTATTTATCTGGAGGCAACAGTTGCTTGTCTGTAGTTGATAAGCAAAGGGCTGTGAATATTAGAATCCCCTAATACACAGGATCGGTGCTTACAGTTGAAGAGTGATCATCCTATCTGTAGTTTAAAGGTTGAACCCTTTGGCTATTTTTCAATTTAATTTGTCAGTAGAATTCAACTGAGAAACCTTAAGAAAACATTTGCTTCTATTGCATGGTAATGAGAAGGTGACAATCTATTTCTTTTGGAAATTAACTGCTACTTTTATTACTGTAACAAATACAGATATTTACAACTCAGTTGGGGTTCAGTTATTCTTCAAAGTGTTCATTCCACATTGTATTTAAAATGAGATTTTTACTGTTTGCTGCTCAAAGTTTTATCATAACCTGAGGTGATCGAAGATTAGATTCAGTGCAAGATATGGGAGTCAACCTAACACATTTATCCAGATTAAACAGTTACCATGGAAGCAGAGATCAGTCGATGAGACAGAGGGTTTCTATCACACAGTAGGTAGTCATCAAAAGAGATTTCACTACCTGATACATTTGGCTGAAGAACATGGTAATTGTTTAAATGCAGTTGCAAGGCTTTAATGGAATGACATCATTTTTACAAAATTAAGTAAGGTCATTGAATATAATACTTTATTCAAATGATGTGAAAACAGAATGATTTGTTTAAAGGACAAAGAGATTGCAATGAATGATATGGAGACATGACTTCTCAGTTCGCATTTGATGATTGTTTTATTTGATGAAGGAATGTGGACATTGCTGGTCAAGCTAGATATAAGGCTGGTACATGAAATACAGCAGTACCTGGAATGCAGGGACACCCACAAAGCTGTTAGCGAGAGTATTCTCGGACTTTGACCCAGTGACACTGATGGAACAGTAATATATTTCCAGGTCAGGATGGTGAGAGACTTGGAGGAGAACTTGCAGGTGATGGGATCCCCAAGTATCTACTGCTCTTGTCCTTCTAGATGGCAATGGACGTGGGTTTAGAAGGTGCTATCAAAGGAGTTTTAGTGAATTAGATTAGATTGTCAAGCATAAATTGTGTTGCCTTCTATCCTTATATAAATTATAAATGGGTAATGGGAAGGAAAACAGCTGTGGCCACACCTGGAACTAGCAAAGGGCTTTTTCTTCCCCCCCCCCCCCCCCCCCCCGTTTTAGCATATGGGCTCTACTGGTGAACAATGGGAAACAGTTCACTGGGAAATTGTATTAATCAAGCACTTACACAATAGATGTTGAAGACTTCTGAAATCCCAGAATTCTGTATGTC
The DNA here is from genome assembly GCF_020745735.1 of Hemiscyllium ocellatum. Lineage (NCBI taxonomy): Eukaryota > Metazoa > Chordata > Chondrichthyes > Orectolobiformes > Hemiscylliidae > Hemiscyllium > Hemiscyllium ocellatum. Next base: position 46,912,175 of record NC_083434.1, on the reverse strand, counting down.
TGCAGATTCCAACAATGTGGGATATAAATCGCAATGTCCAGCAAACATGACCATTCATCGCAATCATCTCTGAGAAACAGGAGTAATCACAGGCAGCCTTAAACTGTCCCCCAGTGGAATATCGTTGACAAGACAACTCAAACTCTCGTGGACTGCACAAACCTCTCACACCAAGCTGAAACTGTTCACCAACATCCTCTTACTTGCAAAACTGCCTTTTATTGGGTGATGTTGAAGATGGTCTTTGGGGACAGGGTATCAGTAATCCTCCTATTGTTACAATCTCTACCTGACATGGTTTGAACTGCATACATCAGGATAAGGTTCACTGTGACAAAGTTCCCACTTTGAACAGTGACAGGATGTTCATCATGCTGGACGTTGGCTCTCCCTTGGACAGAATCCTAAAACAGGATGGCACTAAGTGGAGACTGTGTTAGAGCTGCAATTACAATTACCAATCAAACAGGTGTTGATATAAAGTAGCTATACATTAATGTATATGTCCTTCTATTGTTAGTCTCAGCCACGTCACCTCTGTTACCTGAGATATGTTTCCTTTTTATTCCCCTCCAACTAAGTGCAGAGTGAAGAGCAGCTCCTGGTTGGCAGCAGTACTGGTGTACAGCTGGATTGTAAATACAGTGCCAAGGACAGGAATCCAGGGAGGTCCCAGCAGTGACAATACTTCTGCCATTGCTGAACATGTGGTATCATGGGCAGGGTGCCATCGAGAGACAGTGCGTACACCATGAGGTGAGCAGCAAATAATTGAGAGAGAAATCTCAGTAGAGCTCATGGTGGGAAACCCTCTACGAAACAAGACACTTAGCTGATTGTTGGTAAAATTCAACACCGTATTTCCTGATGATCAAGGCCTCATTGGCTCATTTTTCTCCTCCTGCTGGTAAACCTAACCTGAAACAAGGAGTACAAACAAGTTCAGGTCTGCTCTCTGTTCCTGGACCAGGAAATGCTGGTAAATCTGTAGCTGCACAAGAGCAGAACATATTGAGTTAGTCTCATCTCTCCAAAATATTTCAAGGATAATATTAATGAACACAAACAAACAGGAAGTGGTGATTTCTCTAAGCACCACTATCTAGTTCAGTCTCGTTCACTGTCAATTCAGATGACCAACAATAATTATGGATGCCTTTAAACTTGAGCAAAACAGATTGAATTAATTTTCCAGGCTACTTTTGCCAAAGTGTGTGCTCGAAGAAGTAAAAGCAAATTGGGAAATTAGGTTGAAAGGTGAGATTGTAAAGATGTCATTGCAGACTTTTGTAAAGACATTTATTATAACTCTCTGCAAGGATTTATCCCAGTGTGAATGACTCTTTAAGAAAGGTACATCATTTGCAATAAAGGCAAACATATGTTGTGCCTTCCTCACTGTTTGATGTTCCTACTCACTTTCAGTTACTAATGTACATGAATAGCCAGGTCCCTTTATATATCAAAATTTCCCAAACCATCAACATTTAAAGATATTATGCCATTCTGTTAATTCTAACAAAATGGACTATATTCATATTATAGCTGAAAATATGTTGCTGGAAAAGCGTAGCAGGTCAGGCAGCATCCAAGGAGCAGGAGAGTTGACGTTTCGGGCATGAGCCCTTCTTCAGGAATGAAGAAGGGCTCATGCCAGAAACGTCGAATCTCCTGCTCCTTAGATGCTGCCTGACCTGCTGCGCTTTTCCAGCAACACATTTTCAGCTCTGACCTCCAGCATCTGCAGTCCTCACTTTCTCCAATATTCATATTATACTGCATCTGCCATGCATTTGATCACTTGTGAAATTTGTCTTCGTCGTTATGATGCCTCTTTCCATTTCACATTCTCTTCACCACTCCCATTTTGTTTTGTGAAAACAACCAAATTGGAAATATTACTCAATTACCACATCAATATTAATATATAATGAGAGTAACTGGGTCCCAAGCACTGATCCCTAGTGTACACCACTCTGTAAATAACTTACTTTTTTCTGTCCATTAACCAATTTATGATCCATGCTGGAACGATCCCACCAAAACTATGTGCTTTGATTTTATACATGATCCTCTGAAGTGCAACTTTATTAAAAGCTGTCTGGAAATCTAAAAACACCAGGTTCACTGGTTCTCCCTCATCTATTCTATTATTTACATCTTCAAAAAATCACCAGTATGTTTGTAAAAAGCACAATTTCAACTTCATAAATACGTGTTGACCTTGTGTTCCTCTTGGTACTTTCTACTGGTCCTATTATCATATCCATTAATAATAGACTATAGCATTTTCCCTACTGCTGATTCTGAGCTGAACTGTCTGTAATTCTTGGGGTTTCTCCCTTTTGCTTTTTAAAAAAATAGTGGAGATTCATTTGCCATTCTCCAACCAGCTGGGACAGTTCCAGAATTGACAGAATTTTGGATAATAATGCATCCACTATTATGCCGGCCACCTCCTTTCATCATCTGGGATTAGATTATCAGATTTCCATCTCAAATTTCTCCAGCAGCATTTTTGTACCAATACCAATCTCTTTCAATTCCTCTTTCCCAATAGAATTTTGTTTTTTTAACAATTCTGGGAAGTTACTAGTCTTCTTCTGTGAAGATAGAATTAAAGTAGTCATTTAATTGCTCTGCCATTGCCTTGTTCTCCATGATCAACTCTCCCATTTCAGACTGCACACATCTTTTTCTGTTTACACACGGAGAAGCTCTTACAGTCTACTGTTATGTTCCTTGCAGAAAAGAAAAACTGAGTTTAGAGGTTAGCAAACTGGCATGAGCAGATGATTGGCTAAAAGGAAACAGCAGGTCAAGTGAGTGGGCAAATGGTGTACATTGTGGGAAGATGTGTAGTTGTCCATTTTGACAGGAAGTGTTGAAAAGGAGAATATTGTTGAAATGATGTGAGATTGCAGAGCTCGGACTTGCAGTGGGATTGAGTATCCTTCTGCATGAATTGTGAAAGGTTAGAATGCAGATATGAAAGTTAATGGAATGTGATCATTTATTGAGAGGGGAATCAAGTATAACGTTTGGGAGGTTCTGCCTCAGTTATACCGGGCTCTGGTGAGACCACATTTAAAGTAAAGTTCACAGAATGGATCACCTTATTGAAGGAGAAAAGCAATTGCATTGGAAGCAGTTCAGAGAATGTTTAGCAGACTAAAGTTGGGTGAGTTGTCTTATGAGGAATCATTAGACAGACTGGGCTTGTTTTCACTAGAGTTTAGAAGAGTAAGAGGCGATTGAATACAATCCCGTTGGGTCTTGCCAGTGTGGATTTGGAAAGGGTGTCTCCTTATCTGGGTAAGTGTTTAAAAACCAGGGACTGACAGAGGGGGCTTTGCTCTCCAAAGATCATGTGTTTTTGGAATTTTCCCTGAAAAGATGTTGGAAGTGGAGTCCTCAAATATTTTTAAGGCAAAATTAGACAGATTCTTACTAAGTAACGGGAAAGGTGAAAGGTTATCAGGAGTGAATGGGAATGTAGATTTGAGGTTACTTGTCTGGAAGAGATTTTATTGACCTAGGGTATGATGTTTTCATTTTTAAAAATATCATTTTCCAGTGGCAATCGTATTTGATGCTGCAGCGTTTTAACTTGCAGCAAACAAATTGAAGAAGACAGGAACTCCTGTGGGTGATTCAGAACTACAGCATGATGTCAATGTGCAAATTCTACTGCTCTAGGTTGGTACGTGTGCTGATCCCACACTGACTAGTCTCATCTTCACAACTACAAAAAAATCAGAGACAAAACCCGGTGGTATTTTTTTGCCCTGAGAAGTGACTCAGAGCTTTGATGGAAAACCAGTGTCAGTAGCAATGGTTTCTTACACAACATAATTTGGAAGAAGGATAAGTGGATGCTTGCGAGATGTATAAATGGCATCATAGAGAGATCGAGCTGAATAACTTGTTACGAGAGATAACCATCATGATGCCAAGAGAGAAAACTGTAACCCTAAGTCCATTTCATCGGAACCTCCTTCCAATTGGGAAGTCCATCGGGTTGACCTGTTCCCATTGCAGTTTCAAATGTTCTCGGCATTGGCCTGATCAGCTCAATCCCTGGCTGACAGACTAACTGGGGTTTTGGTCAAAAAAATGAAGGAAGCATATGTCAGGCACAGACAGTAGGGATCGAGTGATTCCCTGGAAGAGTATAAAGGCAGTCAAATTAGGGACAAGAGGGACATCAGGAGGGAAAAGTGGGGACATGAGGCAGCTTTGGCAAATAGGCTTAAGGAGAATCCAAACGGATTCTACAAATACGTGAAGGACAAAAAAGGTAACAAGGGAGAGAATATGGCATCTTAAAGATCAGCAAGGCCGCCTATGTGTGGTGGGGATGCAGGAGATACCAAATGAGTATTTTGCATCAATATTTACTGTGAAGAAGGATGTGGAAGATATAGAATGTGTGGAAATAAATAGCAGCATCTCTCGAAAAATGTCCATTTTACAAAGGTGGTGGTGCTGGATGTCTTAAAATGCATAAATGTGGATAAATCCCAGAAACCTGATCAGGTGCACCCGAGAACTCAGAGAAGATAGGGATGTGATTGCTGGGCCTCTCGCTGAGATATTTGTATCATCAATAGTCACAGGTGAGGTGCCAGAAGACTGTAAGTTAGCTAATGTCGTGCTACAATTTAAGAAAGGTGGTAAGGACAAACCAGGCAACAATACAACAGTGAGCCTGAAATCAATGATGGGCAAGTTGTTCAAGGAAATCCTGAAGGACAGAATTTATACGTTCAAAGTTTGGGAGAAGATTTGTAGTTCGGGTGCTCGTTATTGTGGTTCTGTTCGCCGAGCTGGGAGTTTGTGTTGCAAACGTTTCGTCCCCTGTCTAGGTTACTTCCTCAGTGCTTGGGAGCCTCCTGTGAAGCACTTCTGTGATGTTTCCTCCGGCCTCAGTGCCACATACGAACAACTCTGGCTCCTGCACAGAAGTGGCAGAGACAAGCCACTATAAATGCCAGAGGAAACATCACAGAAGTGCTTCAAAGGAGGCTCCCAAGCACTGAGGATGTCGCCTAGACAGGGGTCAAAATGTTTGCAACACAAACTCCCAGCTCGGCGAACAGAACCACAACAGAATTTACATGGATTTGGAGAAGAAGGACTGATTTGGGATAGTCAACATGGCTTTTTGCGTGGGAAATAGTGTCTCACAAACTTTATTAAGCTTTTTTGAAGAAATAACAGAGGATTGATGAGGGCAGAACATGAGATGTGATATATATGGACTTCAGTAAGGCATTCAACAAGATTCCCCGTGGGAGACTGGTTAGCAAGGTTAGATCTCATGGAACACAGGGAGAACTAGCCATTTGGATACAGAACTGGCTCAAAGGTAGAAGACAGAGGGTGCTGGTGGAGGGTTGCTTTTAAGACTGGAGGCCTGTGACCAGTAGAGTGCCACAAGGATCGGTGCTGGGTCCACTGCTTTTTGTCATTTATATAAATGATTTGAATGTGAACATAAGAGGTATTTTTGTAAGTTTGCAGATAACATGAATATTGGAGGTATATTGGACAGCAAAGAAGGCTACCTCAGAGTACAGTGGGATCTTGCTCAGATGGACCAATGGGCTAAGGAATGGCAGATGGAGTTTGATTTAGATAAATGTGAGGGGCTGCATTTTGGAAAAGCAAACCAGACAAAACTTATACACTTAATGGTAAGGACCTGGGGAGTTTTGCTGAACAAAGAGTTAAGGGTGCAGGTGTGTAGTTCCTTGAAAGTGAAGTCACAGGTGGTATGAGTGGTGAAGGTGGCTTTTGGGATGCTTTCCCTTATTGATCAGTGCATTGAGTATAGGGGTTGGTGGTCATGTTGTGGCTGTACAGCACATTGGGAAGACCACTTTTAGAATACTGTTTTCAATTCTGGTCTCACAGCTATAGGAAGGATTCTGTGAAACTTGAAAGGGTTCAGAAAAGATTTACAAGGATGTTGCCATGTTTGAGGTATTTGAGCTACAGGGAGAGGCTGACAGGTTGGGGCTGTTTTCCCTGGAGCATCAAAGGCTGAAGGGTGACCTTATAGAGGTTTATAAGATCATAAATCACACAACATCTGAAGGAGCAGCTGCTCTGAAAGCTAGTGCTTCCAAACAAACCTGTTATACTATAACCTGTGTGCTTTTCAACTATGTACACCCCAGTTCAATAGCAGCACCTTAAAATTTTAAAATCATGAGGGGCATGGATGGAGTAAATAGGCAAAGACATTTCCCTGGGGTGGGGGAGTCAATGACAAGAGGACATAGGTGAGAGGGGAAATATTTAAAAGGAACCAAAGGGACAACTTTTTCACACAGAGGGTGGTGTGTGTATGGAATGAGCTGCCAGAGGAAGTGGTGGAGGCTGGTACAATTACAACATTCAAAAGACATCTGGATGGATATTTGAATAGGAAAGGTTTAGAGGGAAAAGTAAGGACTGCAGATGCTGGAAATCAGAGTCTAGATTAGAGTGGTGCTGGAAAAGCACAGCAGGTCAGGCAGCATCCGAGGAGCAGGAAAATCAACGTTTTGGGCAAAAGCCCTTCATCAGGAATACAGGCAGAGAGCCTGAAGGGTGGAGAGATAAGTAAGAGGAGGGTGGGGGTGGGGAGAAGGTAGCCAAGAGTACAATAGGTGGATGGGGGAGAGGATGAAGATAGTAGGTCAGAGGGGAGGGTGGAGTGAATAGGTGAGAAGGAAGATTGGTAGGTAGGACAGGTCATGAGGATGGTGCTGAGCTGGAAGGTTGGAACGGTTGGGGGGGGGGGGGGAGTTGGGGAAATGAGGAAACTAGTGAAGTCCACATTGGTGCTGTGGTAGTTGGGTCTGTTTCAGTACACGGTTGAAGAGTTTCAGAACAGGGAAGATGACCTGGGGGTTGCAATGAGAGAGAGAGACTTAATGAGTTTCTTGTAGAGAGAGGAGGAGAACTTCTTCAAGGTAGGCATCCTTGGAAGAGGATTCACAGTAGATGGCTAAGGGAAAGACAACGGAACAAGGACATGCCGTAACCCAAAGGACTAGCCACACTACCATACATCAAGAGCATTTCTGAACTGACAGCCAGACTGCACTAGGACTCATAACAGCACACAAACCAATAGCCACTCTCAGACAACTCACTAGGACAAAGGACCCGATACCCAGCAGGAGCAAAACCAATGTAGTGTACAAAATCCCATGCAAGGACTGCACAAAACACTACATAGGACAAACAGGAAGACAGCTAATGATCTGCATCCATGAACACCAACTCACCATGAAATGACACGACCAGCTATCCTTAGTAGCCACACACACAGATGACAAGCAACATGAATTTGACTGGGACAACACTACTATTATAGGACAAGCCAAACAGAGAACAGCCAGGGAATTCCTAGAGGCATGGCACTCATCCACAGATTCAATCAATAAGCACATTGACCTGGACCCAATATACCGACCACTGCAGCGGACAGCTGGAACTGACAACCGGAAGCAGCAGATTCAAATCACTATAAATGGTGAAGGAAAGATCACAGAAGCGCTTCACAGGAGGCTCCCAAGCACTGAGGATGTCACCTAGACAGGGGACGAAACGTCTGCAACACAAATTCCCAGCTCGGCGAACAGAACCACAACAATGAGCACCCGAGCTACAAATCTTCTCACAAACTTTGATTCACAGTAAGGTTAAAATCAACTAGGCAAAAGTGAGGACTGCAGATGTTGGAAATCAGAATCTTTCCTGCTTCTCGGATGCTGCCTGACCTGCTGTGCTTTTCCAGCACCACTCTAATCTAGAGTTTAGAGGGATAGGGGCCAAGTGCTGGCAAATGGAATTGGATCAGGTGTGGATATCTGGTCAGCATGGGTGAGTGAGGCTGAAGGGTCTGTTTCCATGCTATGCATCTCTATGACTCCATGACTGTGCCACGTGTGGACCAGGTGGCACTCGAAGGATAGGATAGATTGCCAGTTTGGAGGTTTGTACACTCACACCCAAACCTCGGCATCACCTCGCGGTCATGTTCCAACAAAGTCTCCTGATCACCTCAGTGACCTGCCAAAGGAACCTCCTTTTTTTGTTAATTTATTCATGGGATGGGGGCATTGCTGGTGAGGCCAGCATTCATTGGCCATCCTATTGGATCAGTTACAGGCAGGACTTTCCAATGCATTGCCAAGTGTTGGGCATAGTGATGGCTCTGAAATGGGTACTTTTGGAGGTTGCATTAATTTCCGTCCAATCTGGTGACTTCATAAAGATTTTGGTGGAGGAAGATGGATCATCACAGGGCCATGCAAGGTGAAAAGTAATATCGAAAAAAGAACTTTCCAGAGGCTGGTATCCCGTCACCAAGTCCCTCTTTATTTACACTTGGAGAGTCCTAGACTCTGATGTAACTCCCTCAGAGCCAGCTCTCGGAGCGAGCAGAATATCTCACTCCTGTTTATTTATTTTTCCTTTTTTATTAAACAGTACAAAAATCCAGTGAACAATGAACAGAAAGCAGCAGTTCACAAAAAAAAATCACTATCTACAGGGGAAACGACAGCAAAGCCAAACCCTAAACCCTACCGTTCAACGCAGTTTTCAGGGAGATGAGGACAAACCTCAAATCCCACTTCCACTTAACAAACACAGGCAAGACAGTGCAATCAAATCAGAAATAGTGCAGAGAACATAGACCCAATATAGCTGTAAAAAAGACAGACACCCATCCACACAACATCAGGCTGTTCTTGACTTGCCTTCCTGCAGGACAGACATCGGCCTTCCAGTCTGCGGCAGCCCTGAGTACTGACTGACCCGCCCTAGGCCTGCTTTCCTCCAGGCTGATCATCGACCACCCAGCTCCCAGTCACCCATGGACTGATCAGCTCCTCCCGGCCCACTTTCCTCCAGAACGGTCATTGACCCTCCAGCCCTCAGACAACTCATGTACTGGCTGCCCCTCCCTTGACCAGCTTCCTTACGGGATGCTGTCAGCTGCCGATCCCCCAGCCACCCTATGTACTAACAGACACCCCCCTGGACCCCGTCACCCCCCAGCCAGCTTTCCCCCAGGCTGATCATTGACCCTCCAGCTCCCAGCCACCCCAGGTACTGACCAGCCCAATCTGGCCTGCACTCAAACACAATTATAAAACCCACATGCAGTAACAAAATTCACGAAATCCTCACACTACAGTTTCCAGTAACAAGGCAGAGTCCACACCTGAAGGCAGAGTCTACTCCAACAGGCAGCAAATGCCCACCTGCAGCATGCACTCAGGTGTTTGGTCTCTACCGAGGCCTGGCCCATCCAAAGGACCAGACCCACTCACAAGAACACAGAACATTGTAAAGGTGCAGTTACCTCACAGGAGTTTGGTCCACTCCAGGATGCAGAGTCCACTCCAGGATAGCAATTGCTCACCTCCCAGCACAGGGGATGTTCAGTCCTTACAGAGGCCTGGTCACCCACAAAGGGCCAGGCCTACCCATACAGGACCAACTCATCTGGAAAGATGTTGTATGTTCTCACGAGGGCTCAGTCCAAACATTGAAAAAGTAAAATCACATTTCAAACAAAAAAAAAGTGCTAAGCCTGGCCACAAAATCAACATTGTCCTTTCCTCAAAATATGAGAGAAAAGAGTAACACACGGACTGTAACCAGATAGTGAAACAACAGTTCCCTAATGAGAACTGAAATACATCTGAAACACATTGACTGTTTAAATCAGCCAGTTTAAAAGTCAGTCCTCAATAAAAAGGAATATCAGATAACAAACTGGCGATATAATTCAGCCGGTTCAGGAATCAGGTTTCGGGCAGCCAGCACAAATTTGGTCCCCTCCCTGACACAAAGTGGAGAGTCATGGATACTGATCCAGCTCTCAGAGTGAACAGAACCTCTGACACTGTCAGCCAGGACTCCCTGATTGGACAGGTTAACAGCCCCAATCAGGGAACTCAGATTCTATGTTGTTCTCACTACATCCACAATATTCCCAGCAGTCGTAGTGACACTGACTCGCTTCTGTGTGTAACTCGATTACAGAAATGCAATAAGCTCCACCTGGTTTAAGACAAGAGCCTTTTCTTGTTCAGAAGCTTGTGGTCTTTCTGTACCACCAAGTAGGCTACTAGACCCAGTCAAGGAAAGAGGATATTTCATAGGCTTGCTTGGGACCGCACGTGTCTTTAACCTGCATTATAAATACTGACCCACAAATGATCTTAAAAATGCAAAGGGTCAAGGTTCAGGCATATTAAGAGTATATTCAGTGGTGATAGTGGGACAGCAGCAAAGTAAGAGCCAATGATTCTTACTTGGTTGCTAGGTCAGACATAGTTTGGTGTCACCTCAATAACAGCCTCAGCTATCACTGGCCAGGGGCCAGAATCCTCCCCTAGTGGAGATAAGGAGATGGATTTCAGGTTCCCTACCACATACCTTGGCACTTTCAACTCTGCAGTGGAACGAGACAATGATGGCATTGAATGAGATGAAAATGTGCGGCCCAGCTGGTGGAGCTGGTTCAGTTGGGGCAAAGGTGGTGAGGGATCCTGACTGAGTAACTAAAAGGTACAAAGGCTATGCAGTGTTAGTGGTGTTGAGGGGTGGAGTTGGGGATCTGAGACCAAAGAGTGGAGATGGTACAGGCAGTGAGAATTGGATTAGAAGTCTTGGGAGCAGAGAGAAGATGGTGAGACTTCCTTGGTAAAGCAGAGGTCATTGACCTTCCGGCATTGCTGTGTGCGGAGGGCTCCTCCAGACTGGCAGAATTAGACCTAGTGCTCCACAGGATTTTAAAGCAGCAGGGATCCTGGGAAATCCCAGCAGTGCTGTGGCAAGTGGGTGGAGATGGTGAGTGAGTCACTGGAAGGACATGGTGCATAGGTGATGAGGTGTGTTTGAGAGATAGTGCAAGAAAACGTCCCAGAGATGTTCTCTGAAACACTCTGCGAGAAGGCGTCCAGTCTCCCTAATGTAGAGGAGACTGCATCGGGAGCAACTGATACAATAAATGACAAGTGTGGAAGTGCAGGTGAAACTTTGATGGGTGTGAAAGGCTCCTTTGGGGCCTTGGATGGAGGTGAGGGGGAGGTGTGGATGCAGGTTTTGCAAGCCTGTCCTACCTGTCCATCTTCCTTCCCACCTATCTGCTTCACCCTTCCCTTGGACCTATCACCAATACCCTCACCTCTATCCACCTATCGCACTTTCAGCTACCTTCCTTCCAGCCCCACTCCCCTCCCATTTACCCCTTCACCCTCTCGGCTCACAGCCTTATTCCTGATGAAGGGTTTTTGCCAGAAACGTCGATTCTCCTGCTGCTTGGTTACTTGACCTGCTGTGCTTTTCCAGCACCATACTCAACTCGAATCTCCAGCATCTGCAGTCCTCACTTTTGCCTTGATGGGCTGAGTGGCTTACTCCTGCTCCTATGATGTATGATCTTTTGGTCATTCCCCTTTACACCTCAAAATCATGTAGGCCTTTAGACGAAATCAGGGAAAGGCGGTGGTGGCGACAAATCACCAAATCACATGCCGGTGATGGTTGGCATCACACCATAAACAGCAGAAGCAACATTTGACAGTGATGCTTTGAGGATATCCCTGAACTGTTGCCGTTTTCTCCCTGATGGTCTCCCACTGCAACTGAGTTCTGAGTGGTGTGGTTGCCTTGGGGATTTGCTGTCAGGTGTGTGAACGTGATGTGGAGATGCCCATGTTGGACTGGGGTGGACTGTGTGTGTCAGTGTGAACAATATAGCTCAGGGAAAGGAGCAGAGTTTGTGTGAGAAATGCTGACACGTTGCTTTGGGAGAGGAAGTTATCATTGCACCACCTTTTTTTAAAAACAGGGTATTTGGAGGATTGTCTGAAGGCACTGTGAGGAATTCTTGAACAGTGCTCAGAAGACTTGCAAAAGAAAGACAAAAAGACAAATAAAAGAAATCAAAGGATTAAATACAAACTTTTCATGGAGACCCAGTGAGGACATATACAAACTGTTGGAACCCTGATGGGTCCAGTTGGCAGTGGTTCCAGTGGGAATAATGTGAGCAGATTGGAAACAGTACTGGAAGGCGATTGGAATATTTGTCTTGTTAGCATGTGAGACAGTTAGATTTTAATGTGAATGCACGAGATCTCAGAAAGAAATGTGTCACACTCTGTGTGAAACAATATCAGTGTGATCGATTTGTCAGCAAAAAAATTGCCACCTGAGTCAAAGAATAGTTTAAGCTGTCAACATTCCATGTTGTGGTGTGCAATGTACATTGGGAATAGGCAGATTGTGATCCTTTTACAGGACAGGGAATCCGAGAGATTGATGATAACTATCCAGAGACAAATCCCAAAAGGCAGTCGGGGAATTTAAATATAGTTTGTTAAATAAAACCTCAAGGTGCAAGAACAAATGTAAACCATTCAGCTCAACAAGACTTTCCCACCATTCACTGAGGTCATGGCTAATCAGATAATCCTCAACGCCACTTTCCTGCCTTCTGGGCAGGAATCAAAGCAACAAATGAAGGAATTGCAGTAAGGTTGTGGTTGCAACTCAGAATTTAACATGAATGTGAGTTTTGTTTTAATGTCTGTGGAAGTTCAAGTTGAAACAAACATAACTTCACCTGAATTTATGGCTTCTTTGTCAGGCAATATTGTTTAGACTCACCTTAGCCATTAAGCACACTGGAAGCTTTAAATTGTTGGTGTATTTGGTTAATTTCTTCACCATCAGTCCATGATTACTATGCTGTTATTTTACATTATTGATTTTTTTTAAGGTATCTGAATGTTGGCCCTTGTCTATCTGCTTAACCAATTAAATTTAAAGAATGAGAAAATACTACTGGTGGAGAAGAAAATTTAATTAATTAAAATCAAATAAGATCCAAAAGGAGATGTACGGAAAGATCAGGTTACCCAAGAGAAATGAACTGTAAGGGAAAAATACAGTTTCAAAACAATCTGTGAGAAAAAACAAACAGGAAGGATAACTCAGGAGATATTCGAGATGTTGTGAATCACGGAGGGTATGAAAATGCATCAAGGCACTTTACCTGAATGCACTTTATATAGCATTCATAACAAGGTTGATGAGTTAAGCACAAACCATCACAAATGAATATGATTTGGTAGCCATTATGGAGACAAGGTTACAGAATGGTCACGACTGGTAGTTAAATATCCAGGGGTACCAGTCTCTTCAGAAGGACAAACGGGAAGGTATGGGAGGTGGTGTAGCTCTGATATTCAAGGATGACATCAGGAGGTTCTGTGGGAATGAGAGAGACGCACAGTTGGTGTGTTGCCTCCCAGGTGCCAGGGTTCGCGATGTCTCGGATCATGTTTTCGGTATCCTTGAGGGGATGGGGAGTAGCCCCAAGTCATGGTCCATATCGATGCCAATGACATAGGTCGGAATAGGGATGGAGATTTATGGCACAAAAAGCAGGAAGCAAGGGTGGAAGCTTGGAGCTAGAACAAACAGTTGTTTTCTCTGGCTTGTTGCCCGTGCCAACTGGCAGCCAGGCAAGGAGTAAGGAGGGAGAGGAGTTGAACATGTGGCTACAGGAATGGTGCAGGAGGGAAACATTTGGCTTTCTGGATAATTGGGGCCCATTCTGGGGTATGTGGGACCTCTACAAACGGGATGTTCTTCATCTGAACCAGAGAGGTACCAATATCCTGTGGGGGAAATTTGCTAATGTTCTTCAGGTGGTTTTAAACTAATTCAGCAGGAGGGGGGGATGGGAACCTGAATTGTAGTAAGAGTACGAGGAGTTTGAGAGTAGGGAGGTCCGAAATAATGTTTCAGGGTCACAGGAGGGCAACGGCAAGCAAGAAGTTGGTCTGAAGAGTGTCTACTTCAACGCCAGGAGCATCCGGAATAAGGTGGGTGTACTTGCAGCATGGATAGGTACCTGGGACTTCGATGTTGTGGTCATTTCACAGACATGGGTAGAACAGGTATAGGAATGGTTGTTACAGGTTCTGGGATTTAGAGGTTTAGGAAGAGCAGAGAAAATGGTAAAACAGGGAGAGGTGTGGCATTGTTAGTCAAGGACAGTATTATGGTTGCGGAAAGGGTGTTTGAGGACTCGTCTACTGAGGTAGTATGGGCTGAGATTAGAAACAGGAAAGGAGAGGTCACCCTGTTGGGAGGTTTCTATAGGCTTCCAAAAAGTTCCAGAGATTTACTGGAAAGGATAGCAAAGATGATTCTCAATAGGAGTGAGAGTGACAGGGTAGTTGTTATGGGGGACTTTAACTTCCTAAATATTAACTGGAATACTATAGTTCAAGTAACTTAGATGGATCAGTTTTTGTCCATTGTGTGCAGGTGGGTTTTCTGACATAGTATGTAGATAGGCCAACAAGAGGCAATGCCACATTAGATTTGGTACTGGGTTATGAACCCGACCAGGCGTTAGATTTGGAGGTAGGTGAGCACTTTGGTGATGGTGCCCACAATTCGGTTTTGCTTACTTTAGCGATGGAAAGGTAAAGGTATACATCAGAGGGCAAGAGATACTGGTGGGGGAAAGGCAATTATGATGCAATTTGACAAGATTTAGGATGCATAGGATGGAGAAGGAAACTGCAGGGAATGGCCACAATTGAAATGTGGAGTTTATTTAAAGGACCAGCTATTGTGTGTCCTTGATAAGTAAGTACCGGTCAGGCAGGGAGGAAGTTGTCGAGCGCAGGAGCTGTGGTTTACGAAAGAAGTTGAATCTCTTGTCAAGATGTGAAGGCTCAGTTAGGGCAATTGAGAATTACAAGGTAGCTAGGAAAGACCTCAAGAAAGTGCTAGGAAGAGCCAGGAGGGGACATGAGGAGTTGTTGACAGATAGGATCAGGGAAAATCCTAAAACTTTTTATCGGCGTATATGGGATAAAAGATTGACGAGAGTAAGATAAAGACCAATCAAGGACAGTAGTGGAAAGTTGTGCATGGAGTCAGAGGAGATGGGGGAAGTGCTAAATGAATATTTTTCATCTGTCTTTTTCCAGTGTGAAGACTATGTTGACAAGGAGAATACTGAGAAACAGGCTACTAGAGTAGGTGGGATTGAGGTTCACAAGGAGAAGGTGTTAGCAATTCTGGAAAATGTGAAAAAAGATAAGTCCCTTGGGCTGGATGGTATTTATCCTAGGATCCTCCGGGAAGCCAGAGAGGAGGTTGCTGAGCCTTTGCCTTTGAGCTTTATGCCATCATTGTCTACAGGAATAGTGCCAGAAGACTGGAGGATAACAAATACTGTCCCCTTGTTCAAGAAGGGGAGTAGAGATAACCCTGGAAATTATAGACAAGTGAGCCTTAGTTTGGCTGTGGGAAATGTGATTATTAAGAATGTTGCCCAGTATGGACAGAAGGTCTTATAATGAAAGGTTGAGGAACTTAAGGTTGTTTTTGTTACAGAGAAGAAGGTTGTCAGGTGACTTAATTGAGACAAAGAAGATAATCAGAGGGTTAGATCGGGTGGACAGTGAGAGTCTTTCTCGGATGGTGATGGCTAGCATGAGGAGTCATAGTTTAAAACTGAGGGGTGATAGACATAGGACAGATGTCAGAGGGAGTTTCTTTACTCAGTAGTAGCAGCATGGAATGCACTCTCATTGGATAGGCATATGGATGATAATGGAATAGTGTAGGCTAGATGGACTTCAGATTGGTTTCACAGGGCGGCACAACATCGTGGGCTAAAGGGCCTGTGCTGCGCTGTAATGTTGTATATTCTATGTTCTATGAAATCAGGACAGTGCTCAGAGATGATATAGGTTTTATGGAGAATTAGGTTGAATCCATTTGGATGGAAATTATGAATTCTAAGAAGAAAATGTCACTGAGGGGCATAGTCTATCAGCCGCCAACTAACAACATCACATTGGAGTGGACAATAAGCAAAGAAATAACTAATGCCTGTAAAAATGGTATGGCAATTATCATGGGGGATTTTCATCAGCTTGGTCACGGTAATTCATTGAGGAGGAGTTCATTGAGTGTACCCGTGATAGTTTTTTTGGAACATTATGTAATGGAACCAACGAGGGAGCAAGCTATCCAAGGTCTGGTCCTGTGTAATGAGACAGGAATAATTAATAATGTATAGTTAAGGATCCTCTTGGAAGCAGTGCTCACTGTCTGGTTGAATTTAGAATACAGATGGAGAGTCTGAAGATAAAATCAGGTGCCAGGATCCTATGCTTAAACAGGGGGGCTACAATAGGACCTCGCTAAAGTAGATTGAAATAAAGGTTTTACCGTGGGACAGTTGACGAGTAGTGGAGGACTTTCAAAGAAAATGTTTAAAGTGCTCAGCAAAAGTATATTCCAGTAAAAAGAAAGGACTGTAAGAAAAGGGGTCATCTGCCATGGGTGTCTCAGGAAATAAGGGAGGCTATCACATTGAAAGAGAAGGCATAGAAAGTGGCCAAAATCAGCAGGAATCTAGAAGATTGGGAAAACTTTAAAAGTCAACCGAAAGCTGCAAAAAGAACCCAAAAGAAAAGTAAGATAGAACATGAGAAAAAAACCAGCACAGGGTATAAAGACAGATAGCAAAAGTTTCTATAAATATATAAAATGAAACAGAGTGCCTAAAGTAAATGTTGGTCCTTTAGAGGATGAGAAGGAGCGGTTAGTTACAGGATATAATGAAATGGCCGAGGCATTGAACAGGTATTCTGTGTCAGTCTTGGCAGTGAAGGACACTAATAACATACCAGCAACTGACAGAGAGACAAAAGGTAGGTGAGGACCCGGAAACAATCATTATTACAGAAGAGGTAGTGCTGGGCAAGATAATGGAGGTAAGGATAGACAAGTTTCCTGACTCTGATGGAATGCATTCCAGGGTCCGAAAAGAGATGGTGGGAGAAAAAATACAGATGCACTGGCGGTAATTTTCCAAAATTTATTTGCCTCTGGGGCAGATTGGAAAACAGCAAATGTGACACCACTGTTTAAAAAGGGAGGTGGACAGAAGATGGGGAATTATAGACCAGTTAGCTTAAACTCTGTTGTGGGGAAGATGCTTCAGTGTATTATCAAGGAAGAAATAGCAGGGCATTTTGAAAGAAATTGTCCCGTTGGACAGAGGCAGCATGGACACATGGAGAGCAGGTCGTGCTTGATAAATCTTTTGGAATTCTAGGAAGACATTTCAAGCAAGGTGGGCAATGAGACCCATTGGATTTGGTATATTGAGATTTCCAAAAGACCTTTGACAAGGTACCAAACAAGAGACTGCTGCATAAGATAAGGATGCATGGTGTTCTTGGTAGAGTATTAGCATGGATAGAGGATTGGTT
Source organism: Hemiscyllium ocellatum (assembly GCF_020745735.1). NCBI lineage: Eukaryota > Metazoa > Chordata > Chondrichthyes > Orectolobiformes > Hemiscylliidae > Hemiscyllium > Hemiscyllium ocellatum. Next base: position 46,894,839 of record NC_083434.1, on the reverse strand, counting down.
GACCATCAGGAAGCAAAGAGTGAGGTTAAATGGGTGCTATTGTGGCTAGCGAATAATGACTAGTGGTGTGCCTCAGGGATCAGTGTTGGTTCTGCAGTTATTTGCAATTTATAGAGATGATTGAGTTGGGGACCACGTGTATTGTGTGCCAAAGTTTGCAGATGAGTAGCAGAGCTAAGTGTGCAGTGTGAAACTTTACAGAGGAACATACATGCATTGAATGAGTGGACAAAGGTCTGACAGATGGAATACAATGTTAATAAATGTGAAGTCACCTATTTTGGTAGGAGTAACAGCAAAAAGGACTTGAATGGTAAAAAGTTGCAGTATGCTGCAATGCAGAGGAACCTGGGTGTCCTTGTATATTAATCACAGAAGGTTGATCTACAGGTAGAACAAGTAAATGGGAGGCAAATGGAATTTTATCCGTCATTGTGAAAGGGATTGAGTTTAAAAGCAGGGAGGTTATATTGCAAACGTACAGGGTGTGATGAGGCCACACCTGGAGTACTGTGTGCAGTCCTGGTCTCCTTACTTAAAGGATGTACTGACACTGGACGGGGTACAGAGGACATTCACTGGGTTGATTCCGGAGTTGAGGGTGTTGGCTTATGAGGGGAGATGGAGTAGACTGGAATTATATTCATTGGAATTCAGAAGGATGGGGGGGTGGGAGTCTTATAGGAACATATAAAATTACGAAGGGAATCGATAAAATTGAAGTAGAGAGGATGTTTTCACTGGCAGATGAAGCTAGGACAAGAGGGCAAAGCCTCAAAGTTAAAGGGAGCAGATGGAGGACTGAATCGGGAAGGAGCTTCTTCATCCAGAGGGTTGTTAATCTATGGAATTCCTTCCCCAGGGAAGTAATCGACACAACTTCAGTAGACATTGTTTAAGCTAAGGTAGATTTTTTTTTGAAAAATAATGGAATTAAGGGTTATGGTGAGAGAGCGGGAGAGTGGAGCTGAGGCCATGATCATATTGAATGGCAGAGCAGGCTCGAAGGGCCAGGTGGCCTATTCCTGCTCCAAGTTCATATGTTCTTGTGTTCTAACCTCGAAGAAACATTAAGAACAGTAGGAAGTGAGATTCCATGTTTTCAATTGTTCCTTTTCTGAGCCAGAGAGGTGCCTTAGTATTGCTTGCATAATTTTGTCCTTTTTTATCATGTATAATTATTAGGTTACTATGGTAGTAGCCCTAACTTGCTTCATGAATTAAATAGGCAACAAAATGCAAATTCAGGAACTTCTTAAATGTAACAAAGAGGTTGTAAGAGAGATGCTATTCATGTGAGGTAAACAATAGAGTACGGAAAATAAATTTTGAAAATTTGCATCTAATGGTGGATCTCGAAATCTGTCAGCTATCAGGAATGGTTCGGGTTGTGAACATCTCATTAAACTCAGCATAGCCTGGCATAGTGTTACTGTGAATGAATTTTTTTAAACTGAATTAAGTTATATTGAATAAAATAAAACAAGTTTAATCCTTAAAATTAAAAAAAAGACATTTTGACCAGAACATCATGAGCAAAGATTGCAATTAAAGTTTCATTAATTATAAACATAATTGCAGCCAATGCACTTACGTGGCTGGAATTTGAATCTACTTAAAATAAGCTAATCCTGCTCTAACTCAAATCACGGCAAAGCTTAATCTGAATTTTAGTTCAAATCAGCGTCACTCACTTTTCCCTTTCAACACTCCAGATTCCTATTTTCTATCATTTCTCACTTCCTCTTTACTTTATTCTTGATAGTGATCTCCTAGAACATAGAAAAGTACAGCACAGAACAAGCCCTTTGGCCCACGATGTTGTGCTGAGATTTAGTCCTAATGTCAAATATAGTAACTTAACCTATGCACCCCTCAACTCCCTGCTATCCATGTGCACGCCCAGCAGTCGCTTAACAGTCCCCAGTGACTCTCCTATTCTGTTCAATTTCATTACTAGCTGACTAAGTGCCCTTTTAACTTATTTCAGACTTTATTCCTATATATCAGTGGCTTCTTCCATTTGTCAGCGTTCAATGTTTCAAATTGGTTTTATTTTGACTCTGGCTCCTGAGTTGAATGTATCAAGAAGGAGCCGGATTATCACAAGACCACAAAATGTACGTGGTCCAAGTGATGAAATGTCCAGCCTTGCAGAACCACTGAAGGTCTTTATTGACATTGGGCTGATTGTTAGATACTGCTCGAAAGTGTTTAGTTTACAGAATATGAAGTATATATAAGCTTTGAGGGAGCAGATGTTTTGGCCGGTGGGTGGGGAAACTGGTTGTTAGTCCCCCAAAGTTGTAACAGGAAGTGGAGAGCCACTCTCTGGTTCTCTCAGCTCCACATACTTTCCAACGCCATCATTTTGGTGGCAGCTGAGTTTGGAATTTGGAGCTTGTGTGACAACCTGATCTTCCTCAAAGGTACTGAGCTGACCCTGCCTGCATTAGGACAATGCAAGGTTACATCGGGACCTCAAATAGACTCTTCTTTGCATAGGCAAGTGTCTGGCACCAACGTCAAGCCCAGGTCTTGGTAATATATCAAAACGACAGACAATGGAATTCTAGCCCCTGATAAACTGCCCTCCTCCCTCATCATGTGAAATGAAGAAAACTAATATACTATCAAACTATTAAAGATTGTCACTTTTGTTTGTTGATTTATATTAATGTTGATTAAAAATTAACATGACAAGTCGGGTCATTAACAAGACGTTTAATAACCTTGATCCCTCTCGGCTGCCGAGTGAGAAACTCCCACGGCCATCCTTGCAAGGTTGCTCCCCAGTGTTGAGATGGACCTCACTGAACTTGCTGCAAAACTTTGCTACAAATCCCACGATAGCCCACATCCCTCAAACTCCTACAAGCTCCTACGTTGTACTTTTCAAAAACATATTCTTGTCTGAAAAATACTTTACTATGCTCTCAGGACACAAAGAGTGCAGTTTAAATGCAAGTTCTTTTTCACGCTGGATGAGGATTAACTGACATTGAATTTCAATTGTTTAATATTCATTCAAACCTTGCAAACACAGTCAGCATTGGTCAGAAGAGATTGAAACACTTTTGTTAAAAATATTGGTCAAACGAGAGGTATTGACCCTGACAGTATTGGTTCTTTCCTTTCAAAGTCTTATCGAGGGAGCATTCTGCTTCTTTGTAGATTTATCTTTCAGCTCTGTCAACAGTATTGTCCTATTGAAGTAGGACACACACAACACAACTCTCCACAGAGAGCATTCAAACTCGATGAAAGAGACAAGTTTCCAAGCCAGCTGCAGTGATGACATACGAGGCAAGCTTTCAATTTTCATTCTAGCTTTCAGGATAATCTTCCCTGACAAACACGTTCCTTTTTTTTAATGTTTTTCCTGGAGAATCTTTGTAGTTGTTAATCATTTGGCTTGTCAATTATATGGTACCTTTTTTTTGCTAAGGTTCAACTGTCATGTGTCCTGATCACTCATTGATTAACCATGGGTGACAAGGCTTTGATTGCTCAGAGATGGGGTTTCAGACTCTGCCAACTTGAAATATTAGGCCAGCTCAGGACATGTGGGATAGGTATGGAGTGTGGGCAAAACATAGGTACAACAATCGACATTATGTTGTTAGTGGAGGAGTAATCCCACTAGTCTTGACTCATCACGACAGCAACTTGAAACGTCTTTGGTTCTATTACTCTTCAAACTGGGAGAAAGTGAGGACTGCAAATGCTCAAGATCAGAGTGCAGTGCTGGAAAAGTACAGCAGGTCAGGCAGCATCCGAGGAGCAGGAGAATCACTGTGTCTGGCAAAGGCCCTTCATCAGGAATGATGCTTGTGAGCCAAGGGGTGGAAAGATAAATGGGAGGGAGCTGGGCTGGGAGGTGGGGGGTGGGGGGAATGGAGGTGACAGAGTACGACAGGCGAATGGAGGTGGGGGTAATGGCGATAGGTCGGAACAGAGGGGGGAGTGGGCAGGTAGGACAGGTCATGAGGGCAGTGCCAAGTTGGAAGGTTAGATTTGGGATAAGATGGGGGTAGGGGGGATGAAGAAACTAGTGAACCATTTGGGATCAATGTGGATTTTACCAGTTTCCTCATTCCCCCTCTCCCCACCTTATCCCAGATCCATCCTTCCAATTTGGCACCACCCTCATGACCTGTCCTACCTGTTCATCTTCCTTCCCACCTATTCGCTCCACTCTCTGCTCTGACCTATCACTATTACCCTCACCTTCATCTACCTATCACATTCCCAACTACCTTACGCCCGAGCCCAACTTCCCTCCCATTTATCTCTCCACCCCCTTGGCTCACAAGCCTCATTCCTGATGAAGGACTTTTGCCCGAAACATCAATTCTCCTGTTCCATGGATACTGCCTGACTTGCTGTGCTTTTACAGCACCACACTCTCAATTCTGCTCTTCACACTGGTCAGAGCTAGTACAATCATACTTCAATCAATCCTATCCTGATCAAAACAAACAGGGTATTGGTGAATATTATAGTGGGGGTGGCAGAAGTGGGGGCAGCAGTGACAAACAGACTTTCTGAACTTCAGCAGCTTTGCTTTCAGTCCCAGCTGATCTGCAAAATTATTGAGCCCAGTTTGAGATCTTTTTTACCATTGAGAGAGACGAACGCAGACACTGTTGATCTAATATTGGAGATTACAAATTGACTCAACCTTAGACAATTTCTTCAGATCTATGGCATCAATTGCACCAGTCAGTGGTCTCAGCAACTAATGGGAGTTGACTGATTGGGAGTATGACCTTTTGTGTGCTCTGAGAAAGTAACAGTGTCAGGATGATATCAAATCTCAGCGATTAGATCATTTGGATTTTGGCTCAATAGAAAATGATTAAAAACCAAGTGGATACTATCAAAGGCTGCCTCATGTCACCTGATGTAATTGTAGCCATGCTCAACAGAAACCTATAAAAGAGATGTCTAAATTTCACGGCAAAAGACTGATTGATTCATTCAAATGGTAAAACTGACCACTCCTCTGAAATGTCCCACCACACCTTGAAGAAGCTATGACAGGATATTTCACTGAAAGTTAACTTTCATTTATGCATACTCAAATCAAGATCTTCACATTTCTGTATGGGTGAGACTCCTTGGCTGTGGTTATTACCAGAACAAAGAACTGTTCTCTTAATACCCATTCCAGGAAGAAAATATCAGAACAACTTCTGCCTGGGCTGAAGGGAGTTGGGGAATTTTGACCATGAAACATTGAAACATTTCTTAAATAAAGGATTACCTCCTTTGAGGGGGAGCACATTGGACAACTCCATAGGGAAACTTCCAGATCAATTTGTTGTCAGTTCCACCTCTCTTGCCCTGTATTTTGTTTTTATTTTTGCATGATCATGTAAGAATGTCTTTGGTGTAGATTTGTGGTCATATATTTTTAAATATATTTTTATACTTTTTTGACATGAGTGAGTTTACAAGAAAACCTCATCATGTTTGATTATTGCAAGATCTGGTTGGTTTGTTTTTTAATAGGTCCGCACAGGTTTTACTTTAAAAAAACTCAAACTCTGATAACACTAGCCTCAAGAATGAAGAGAGGAATTATTTCACCCCTCCATACTTGGCCATAACATTGGTGGTATCACCTTGTGAACAGAACTGGACATGACTGGATCCTTCTTAACTTCTTCCAGAAGTGGTGGCACAGCTGGAGAGTGGAACCCTGATGGGAATCAATAAGTTGCTTTTCTTTTTCAGTAAAGTGAGTATTTAACATTAAGTTATAATCACACTTATTTATTTCTGACTGCTCATTATAGCGAAGTTCAATGATGCATTATAAAGAATATGTCATGCTCATCTACATCTGTGCAGCTTAATTTAAAGGCGATAAATACTAGAATAACATTTAGAAGTTAAGATCTGTTAATTGTGTTATGATTCCATCTGCTGTTCTTCCTGAACAAGTCAGATTTCAGACTGAAATCTGGCTTGATGGATGTCATAGAATCCCTACAATGTGGAAACAGACCCTTCAGCCCAACAAGTTCATGTGACCCCCTGAAGATGACTTCTACGACTCTACATTTACCCCAGACTAATGCACCTAACCTACATATCCCTGAGCACAAGGGCAATTTAGCATGAACAATTCACCTAAGCTACACATCTTTGGATTGTGAGAGGAAATCAGCACAAACCCACGCGGACAGGGGGAGAATGTGCAAACTCCACACAGAGAGTTGCCCGAGTCTGGAATTGAACCCGGGTCCCTGGCGTTGTGAGGCAGCAGTGCTAACCACTGAGCCTCCATACTGCCCCATGTCTTTTAAAAAATTCAACAAAATGATCTTTCTTACAAATTTGGTTTTACTAGTAAAACAAGAGGAAAGAAGATAAAATAGAATAAACCAAACTATTTACCAATAACATGATTTGAAAAAAAGTCAGAACTCGAGGACTTTGCCAAACACTACATTGGACAAACAGGTAGAAAACTGGCCACCAGGATACATGAACACAACTAGCCACAAAAAGACATGACCCTCTCTAACTAGTATTTTCACATATGGATGAGGAAGGACACCACTTTGACTGGGACAACACATCCAACCTAGGACAAGCCAAGCAAAGATACGCACAAGAATTCCAAGAAGCATGGCATTCCAACCAGAATTCTATCAACAAACACATCGAGTTAGACCCCCATCCACCACCCCCTGAGAAAAGGAACAGGAAGTGACTTCACCACAGGAAATAACATCACCACAGGAAAGGTCAACACCAACCTAAAATAACCCAAATATATTAATAGAAAGCAGGAATTTTCAGCATTGCTTTGTATGCGGTCCTCTGAAGATGTTACCTAGTAGGGTAACAAAATGTCTGGAAATGAACCTTGTAGCTCAGCGAACAAACCTACATCCAAAACCTCAACCTGAGCTACAAATCTTCTCAAAACGCGTTAATTCAGAACTCAGTTAAAATATAATGCTTCAGCTATCCCAACAACATCCCCTTACAATATTCGAACAACAGAGATAATTCCCTTCTCTGTTATATCTATAGGTTTCATTTATGTGTTGTTTTTAATTCCTGTTCTTCAGCCTTAAATAGCCTCTTCCTCATATATTCACACAATTGAATAGGGCATTTTCAGCTTCAAATAAGCCCTTCAGCATTTTTTTCCCAAACATTTCCAGTTTGGAACTTTCAAACCCCAACTCTTATATGGAGGTAAGTTGTTTCCTAACTTTGCTGAATGACTCCTTTATCTGAGGGAATCTATTTCATTCTTATACTTTTAAGCAAGATATCTGCAAATTGACACAAAAAGCTTTCCAACATTTAGATTTTTCCACTAACCAAAAATCAATTTCTTGTCCTTTTAACTAAAAGCAAGCTAATGCTCTTCAATGTTTAACAAAAAAAGTAAAGAGCTGTGGATGCTGGAAATCTGAACCAACACCACAAATCACTGCAGAAACTCAATGGGTCTGGCAACATCTGTGGAGAGAAAGCAGAGTCAATGATTGGAGGCCAGTGACCCTTCTTCTCAATTCATCCTATATAAAAAGAAAAACCCACATTCCATCAAAACTCCCACTCTCCCTATCACATTCCACGAGATCTCCCACTCCCCCTGCAGAGCCTAGTTTTTACAAAATACAGCTCCAGGAAGACTGACAACTTGAACATTAAACCTCCTCATCCATACAGAAAAACCCCATGCCACTCATCCCAGACATAGAGTAGGCGATATTAAAATATAAGAATAAAATAATATTCTATGTATAATGATCAGAATAATATATACTGATTGCACACCTTACATCACAATTTTTGGGAACATCTTTAGCAATATGACCTTGTTTCAAAACAGACTCTCTGGGAGCCTCTGTCTCAGTCTTGATCCTAAATATTCTTCTGCTTGCAACCAAAGAAACTGATCCAAGACACTGCAATACAATTGGTTAAAATGGAGAAGATTGGTTGATTAGTGTGAGTTCACCTTTGGTGTGTTGGAGAATGACATCAAAACTGGCTCATTGATACCTTCACTGGTGATGGTTCAGCATTTTTACGCTTTCAAAACTTGTCTCGAAATGCTGGAAGAGAAACATTTTGCAGGAGATTTCGTAATTTTCCACAGTTTTGAGAGAATTCTGAAGAACAAGTTTTGTTGCGACATGAGGAGAATTCCCATCTACTTTGATTTATTCTAAACACAGGAATATTAAAATGCTTTAATGGGAAAATGGTCAAAGACCAGAAGAGTGTAACTGGGATTGATATCATGACCTTTTAACTCACACACTGAATGCTGAAGGCTTTTTAACAATTTAACAAGGACCTATATTTCTGTGCTCTTTAGTCTTGAGTCCCTGATCTACAAGATTGGTTATCATTGTTATAACCTTAGGCCTTTCCAATGGGAGTGAAATATTAAACTCACAATACATTTCTCCATTTTCCCACTTCAGAATGGGGGCTGAAGAAAAAATGGGAGGCCATTGTTTTAAAGTGAGATGTAAACAGGGCAAGGGTGGTGTGAAACAATAACTTAGACACAAGTATGACATTGTTACAATCACAGAAACATGGTTAAAAAACATGAAACAGAGACACTTCACACTACAGCAGAGGAAGCAAGTCAGAGTGAGTGCAGATATGTTGAGTGGCAGGACACAAAGGCAAGGGGTGTAATTGGTAAGACTGATGGGTTAATGGGGTGGATTGGCACATGGAGGTATGATATTCACAACAGAAACATCATTGTGGAAAGGGCTGGACTGGCAACTCAGCATTCTATGATATAGGACCTTTAGGAGAGATAGAGGAGGACGTGAAAGGGACCGAAGCTGAGCAAAAGTGAACAGAGAAGCATCTGGCAAGATAAGTGATATAAAAACTTATCCTGCGGATTTGAGGCTTGCACTTTTGGACTGGAGCTAAGCAGGAGAGAGCAGAGAACAGCCTGGGAAGGGAAACGTTTCTGATTCTGAGGAGAAAACAGAAAAGTGGCATCACAGGAGGACTGTGATTTGATTGGCTAAATCTGAATCTGTGTTAAATTGAATCTTGTTAATTTATTGATTACAATTTGTATAAGCAGAGATGTAAAAACAGTTTTTAAAAAAATCAAAATTAATTAAATAAAATAAGGATGGAGGGTCAGGTGATGTGTTGTTTTGGCATGATTTGGGAGCTGATGGATCCCATTGTGGATCCCAGTGATTATATTTGCAGTAAATGTTGTTTGCTGGAAGAATTCTGGTTTGGAGTCAATGAGGTAAAAACAATGACTGCAGATGCTGGAAACCAGATTCTGGATTAGCGGTGCTGGAAGAGTACAGCAGTTCAGGCAGCATCCGAGGAGCAGCGAAATCCACGTTTCGGGCAAAAGCCCTTCATCAGGAATAAAGGCACTGAGCTGGAAGTGTGGAGAGATAAGCTTATCTCTCCATGCTTCCAGCTCACTGCTTTATTCCTGATGAAGGGCTTTTGCCCGAAACGTCGATTTCGCTACTCGTTGGATGCTGCCTTAGAGTCAATGAGTTGAAGTTTGTGGGCGGCACGGTGGCACAGTGGTTAGCACTGCTGCCTCACAGCGCCTGAGACCCGGGTTCAATTCCCGACTCAGGCGACTGACTGTGTGGAGTTTGCACGTTGTCCCCGTGTCTGCGTGGGTTTCCTCCGGGTGCTCCGGTTTCCTCCCACAGTCCAAAGATGTGCAGGTCAGGTGAATTGGCCACGCTAAATTGCCCGTAGTGTTAGGTAAGGGGTAAATGTAGGGGTATGGGTGGGTTGCGCTTTGGCGGGTCGGTGTGGACTTGTTGGGCTGAAGGGCCTGTTTCCACACTGTAAGTCTAATCTAATCTAATCTACGCATCAAAAATTATGTCACATCAGGGAGGGGAAAGAGATACCTGGAAGCTATGCTTAAGAAACCCCTTAGAGTAACTAACTTGAATTCAGCCAGTGGTCAGGGACAGGAGGGTGTGGCTGTGAGTGAGGTGGGTAGAGGGATCTAGGAAGGAGAGTTGCAGGAGCCTCAGTCCTTGTCCTTGTCCAAAAGGTTCAAGAGTTTTGTTCCCTGTGTGGAAGGGAATGGGACTCTAGGGAGAATGAGCTGACTGACCACAGCACCATGGTGTAGGGAGCCATTCAACTGGGGGGAGAGAAGAGAAATGTGGTTGTAATTGGGTATAGCATAGTTAGAGACATAGACACTGTTCTCTGTGACCAGGATTGAGAGTGCCGAAGGTTGTGTTGCCTTCTTGGTGCTCGGGTTCCGGATACCTCATCTGGGTTGCAGAGGAACTTAGCGTGGGAGGGTAAAGATCCAGTGATCATGGTCCACGTAGGTACCAATGACATCAATAAGGCAGAGGTTCTGCTAAGGAAGTATGAACAGCTGGGAGCTAAATTAGAAAGCAGAACCAAAAATGTAATAATCTCTGGATTACTACCTGAGCCATGAGCTAATTGAACAGGGTCAATATGATAAAGTAGGTAAATGCGTGGCTCAAAGAACAGTGTGGGAGAAATGGGTTTGAATTCATGGGACACTGGCACCATTACTGGGAAGAAGGGATCTGTTCTGATGGGATGGTCTTCATCTGAACTGGGCTGGGCGCAGAGTCCAAGCGAATCACATAACAAGGGCTGTAGACAGGGCTTTAAAATAGGTGGGAAGGAGGGGGTGGGGGACGGGGAAGCACTCAGTTAGAGGGGAGATTAGAAATAAAGGAGGAGGTAAAAGTCCAGAACTCAGGAGAGGTCATTAAAATCTCCAGCACAGACACAAATATGATCGAGTGCCAGGAAAGGGTTAGCAATCAAACGTCAAGTAAAGTGGACAAATGAATGATAATGAAAACAGACATGGTCAATCCAGGGCTGAAGGTAGTTTATCTGAATGCATGCAATATAAGGAAGAAGGTAAATGTTCAGAGACAAACCTGGTAATTATAGGCCTGTAAACTTTACTTTGGTTGTGGGTAAAGTATTGAAAAGAGTTATCAGAGATAGGATTTATAGCCATCTAGAAAGGAATAAGTTGATTTTGTAAAAGTAGGCCATGCCTCACAAACCTTATTGAATTCTTTGATCAAACAGGTGGATGAGGGTAAAGCAGTTGATGTGGTGTATATGGATTTCAGTAAGGCTTTGATAAGATTCCCCACAACTTTTCACTTTATACATTAAAGCTCTATATGAAGGAACTGAGTGCATTCTGGCTCAGTCTGGAGATGATAAATAGATAGATAGAGGGACAGGTAGTATTGAGGAGGCAGGGAGGCTGCAGAAGAATTTGGGACAGGTTAGGAGAGGGAGCAGGGAATGGCAGATGGAGTGCAATGTGGGAAAGTGTGTGGTCATGCATTTTTCTAGGAAAGATAAAGGCAGAGACTATTTTCTAAATGGGGAGAAAATTCAGAAGCCTGAAATGCAAAGAGTCTTGGAGTTATCGTCCAGGACGCCCCACAAGATAAATCTGCAAGTTAACTCAGTAGTTAGAGAGTCAAATGCAATGATGGAATTTAATTTGATCTCCAGCCCTCACTTTCTCCTATTTATTTTGAGAGGACTTGAATATCAAAGCAGGGATGATTAGATTCCCTACAGTGTGGAAACAGGCCCTTTGGCCCAACCAGTCCACACCGACTCCGAAGAATAACGCACCCAGACCTACTTCCCTCTGACTAATGCACCTATCCCTATGGGCAATTCACCTGACCTGCACATTTTTGGACTGTGGGAAGAAACTGGAGGAAACCCACAGAAACACGAGGACAATGTGCAAACTTCACACAGTCACCCAAGGCTGGAATCGAACCTGGGACCCTGGTGCTGATGAGGCAGCAGTGCTCACCACTGAGCCACCGTGCTGTGTGCTTCTAAGGCTCTATAAGGCTCTGGTCAGACCCCATTTGGAGTATTGTGTGAAAGTTTGGGCCTCATATCTGGCCTTGGATCGTGTTTGAGGAGTTTCATGAGAATGGTCCCAGGAATGAAAAGCTTAGCATATGAAGAATGTTTTTGGATTCTGGGTCTAAACTCAATGGAATTTAGAAGGATGAGTGGGGATGTAATTGAAACATACAGAAGATTGAACAAGCTGGACAGGGTGGATATTGGGAAGATATTTCCATCAGTAGGAGAGACTAGCTCCAGATGGTACAGCCTTAGAGTAAAGGGAAGATCTTTTATAACCGAGATAAAGAGAAACTCTTTCAGTCAGAGAGTAGTGAATCTATGGAATTCATTGCCACAAAAGGCTTTGGAGGCCAGATATTGAGTATATTGAAGACAGAGATAGATAGGTTCCTGAGTATCTAGGGGATCAAGGGATACAGGGAGAAAGTGCAAGAATGGGGTTGAGAAATTTATTAGCCATGATTGAATGGTAGAGCAGACAGAGTGGGCCAAATGGCCTTATGCTCTTATGGTCTTATGTGTGATAGTGTTGCACTGTTAATTTAGGAGTTAATTACTACAATAAGGAGAGATGATATCTCGGAAGGGTCCTCAAATGTGTCTTTGTCGGCAGAACTTAAGAATGTAAAGGGAGCAGCTACTTTACTGAGAGAATGTTATAAGCCCCAAAGAGTCAGCGGGAGATAGAGGAGCAAATATTTAGACAGGTCACAGAAGTGTGTCAGAGTAATAATTGGGTAATTATATGAGGGGTTTTCAACTTTCCCAACATAAATTGGGATTGTGATAGTGCTAAGGGTTTAGATGGGGCGGATTTCTTGAAATGTATCCGGGAGTGTTTTTTTTGTAACAATACGTAGACAGTCCAACAAGGGATGGTCCTGGATCTTGTTCTGGGGAAGTAAGTCAGACAAGTATTCATTGTGGCAATGGGGGATCATTTCGACAATCGTGACCATAACCTAGTACTGTTTAAATTTGTTCTGGACAAGGATAAAAATGTCCTGTTAAAGATGGTTTTGGATTGTGCGAAGGCATATTTTATTAGAATAAAGAAAGACCTGGCCACAGTTGACTGGAAGCAGCTGCTTATGGGTAAGTCGACTGCTGAGTAATGGAGCTGGGGAGGGAGGGGGGGTGTCATTCAGAAAGGGGCTGGGAAGAATACAGGACCAGCATGTATCCTTTAGAGGGAAGGAAAATAGCAGCAATAAGTTCAGATAATGCTGGATGTCTAGAACATTTCAGGATGGGACAAAGAAGAAGAATAGGGTTTTTAGCAAGTTCAAGGAGAGCAATTCAGTTGTGGCCCAAGAGGAATACAGCAAGTGCAGGAGGAAAATTAAGAAAGCAATTAGAAGAGCAAAAAGGGGGATATTAATAGAACTTGCAAACAAGATTAGGGAGAATCCTAAGATATTTTAAAAATACACTAAAGGGGAAGAGGTTCATACAGGGTAATGAATCCAGCCAGGTGTTAGATTTGGAGGTCGGTGAGCACTTTGGTGACAGTGACCACATATCAGTTATGTTTACTTTAGCGATGGAAAGGGATTGGTATACACTGGAGGGCAAGAGCTATAGCTGGGGGAAAGGCAATTATGATGCACTTAGCCAAGATTTAGGATGCATAGGATGGGGAAGGAAACTGCAGGGAGTGGGCACAATAAACACGTGGAGCTGATTCAAGAACGGCTACTGTGTGTCTTTGATAAGTATGTACCTGTCAGGCAGGGAGGAAGTTGTCGAGCGCAGGAGCCTTGATTTACTAAGGAATTGAATCTCTTGTCAAGAGGAAGGAGAAGTCTTATGTTAGGATGAGATGTAAAGGCTCAGTTAGGGAGGTTGAGAGTTACAAGGTACCCAGGAAAAATCAAAAGAGAGAGCCAAGATGAGTGAGGAGGGGACATGAGGAATATTTGGCGAATAGAATCAGGAAAAACCCTAAAGCTTCCAATAGGTATATAAGGGATAAAAGACTAACGAGAGTAAGATTAAGGCTAATTGAGACAGTAATGGGAAGTTGTACGTGAAGTCAGAAGAAATAAGGGAAGCGCTAAATGAATAATATTCACACTAGTAAAAAACAATGTTGTCAAGGAGAGAAATGAGAAACAGGCTACTAGTTTAGATGGGATTGAGGTTCACAAGGAAGAGGTATTTGAAATTCTGGAAAGCATGAAAATAGATAAATCCTCTGGGCTGGATGGGATTTATCCTAGGATTCTTTGGAAAGCCAGGGAGGAGATTGGAAGGATGTGGAAGCTTTGGAAAGGGTTCCGAGGAAATTTTCTAGGATGTTGTCTGGTATGGAGGGAAGGTCTTATGAGGAAACGCTCAGGGACTTGAGGCTGTTTTCGTTAGAGAGAAGAAGGTTGAGAGGTGACTTAATTGAGACATACAAGATAATCAGAGGGTTAGATAGGGTGGTCAGTAAGAGCCTTTTTCCTCAGATGGTGATGACTAGCATGAGGAGGCATTAAATTGAGGGGTCATAGATATAGGACAGATGTCAGAGGTAGTTTCTTTGCTCAGAGAGTAGTAAGAGCGTGGAACACACTGCCTGCAACAGTAGTAGACTCGCCAACTTTAAGGACATTTAAATGGTCAATGGATAGGCATAGGACGAGAATGGGATAGTATAGGTTAGATGGGCTTCAAATTGGTTTCACAAGTCGGTTCAACATCAAGGGCTGAAGGGACTCCTCTGTGCTATAATGTTCAATGTTAACCAGGAAAATGTAGGACCCATTAGAGACTGAGGGGGCAACCTGTGTGTGAGGCTGCAGGATATTGAAAGGGTGTTAAATGAATACTTTTCTTCAGTTTTCACTGTGGAAAAGGAGAATGCAGGTACAGAATTTAGGAAAAGGGACTATGAGGAACTTCCACACTTTAACATAGGAAACAGGGAGATATTGGAGGCTCTGTCAGGCTTGAAAATGAACAAATCCCCTGGCCTGGATGAACTAAATCCCAGAGGCTTGGGGAGGTGAGGCAGGAAATTTCACATGTTGTGAGACAAACATTTAATTCCTCTCTGTTCATGGGGAGTGAAGTGCCAGAGGACTGGAGGATAACTAATAAGGTTCCATTTCTAAGAGTGTGATAGAGATGAACTAGTAAACTACAGACCGGCGAGGCTCACGTAAGTGGTAGGGAAACTATTGCAGAAAATTCTAAAGGATCTAATTAACTCATTAAGTTAATTAAGAATAATCAGCATGGCTTTGTCAGAGGGAGATCATACTTAACAAATTTGTTAGACATTTTTTAACATATGATCAAGTGCGTGAATGAGGAATGTTCAGTTGATGTAGTTTATATGCATTTTAGCACCAAGATTATAGGGTGGTTAATAGTCAAGAAGATGGTTGATGGTTACAGGAGAGTATTGGTGGGTTGGTCAGGTGGGCAGACCATGGCAGTTGGTATTTAACCCTGATCAGTGCGAGGTGATGCACTTTGGAAGAAGAAACAAGATGAGGAAGTGTTTGATGATGGCAGAACGCTGGGTAGCTCAGAGGAACCTCGGTGTAATTATTCACAGATCCCTGAAGTTGGCAGATCATGTGAATAGGATGGTTAAGATGATTTATGGGACACTTGCTTTTATTAGCCATGGCATAGAGTACAAGCGCAGGGAGGTAATGTCAGAGTTGTACAGAGCATTGGTCAGGCTACAACTGGAAAACTGTGTGCAGTTCTGTTCACCTCACTACAGGAAAGATGTGATAGCACAAGAGGGAGTTCACCAGGATGTTGCCTGGGATGGAGAAATTGAACTGTAAGCAGAGAACTAGACAGGTTGGATTATTTTCTTTCAAGCAGAGAAGCCTAGGGGTGGATATGACTGAAGTGTGTAAGGTTATGAGGGGTATGGACAGGGTGAATAGAGAGCATGTGAATAGAGTTCCCTTCAGGTGAGGAGTCAATCATGAGAGGGAATAGTTTCAGAGGGGATTTGGGAAAAAAAACATTTTCACTCAGTGGATGGTGGGATTAGCGCATCTTTAATGGTAGTTATATCAGTGCAGATTTGATGGTCAGAAGGGCCTTTTCTATGCTGTATGAATTGATGACTCTAGAATTGTTGAAGTCATGAAGGGTTGGATTGGGTCTTCCTGCAGTGTAACAATTAACATAGTGTGTACTTCCTGAGCAGCTGCCCTTGCTGTGAGGAGTTCAGGTTTGGGCCCTGAAGGGTGGAACTGCCTGTGTGAGTCAATCAATGATGGCTCATCCCTCACTGACAGAACTGGGAAAACAAAATCCCTCCTGATCCACTCCCACTGGATCACTTCACATTTGAAGGGGTGTCCATCCACTGGATCTTTGTTTATCCAAGTGAAAACAATAGATATTATTTGATTTTTAAAAAACTATGTGCTTAAATAATCCTACCTCTGTGACCATCAAGGGCATATCTCTGATCAGTTTGGGAATTATGTTGCAACAAGGCCCGTTGCAGAATACCTGACAGAATACCTTGCCAATTGTTGAAGACTCCATACTTTCCTTTTGGGGCAGATCATTCAAACCAACAAGACTGACCATAAATGTTGGCGAACCAACAGTGTACACATCCAAATGTGAAGTCAAGAAAACTTCACCTCTGAAAGCATTCCTTTATCATAAGGTCATTGACATAATGCCAGAATCCTTCCTAGTGACATTGTGACTTCTCTGTAATATTGTTATAAGTGGAGGGATGTCAAATTAGATTTAATTCCTGAATACATTTAATGTTACTTGTTAATTTGAACACAAAGTAATATTTCAATGTTTCTTTGTAGTTTTGTCATTGTCATCATGTGTATTTAAGCCGAGGGTTTGCAGGCACGGTGGCTCAGTGGTTAGCACTGTTGCCTCACAGTACCAGGGAGCTGGGTTTGATTTCTGCCTTGGACAACTGTCTGTGTGGAGATTGCCCATTCTCCCCGTGTCTGTGTGGGTTTCCTCCGGGTGCTCTGGTTTCCTCCCATAGTCCAAAGATGTGCAGGTCAGGTGAATTGACTATGCTAAATTGCCTACAGAGTTCAGGGATGTGTCAGTTAGATGAATTAGGCAGGGGTAAATACAATAGCGCCTCGACATACGAACGACCCCATTCACGAACAAATCGGTTTACGAAGAGGATTGTACATAAAATTTTGCTTCAACATACGTACAAAATTCAAGGTACAAACGAAAGTATGAACACAAAAAGCCCATGTGCGACCACGTGGTTTCATTGTTCTGCTTTGCTACGCGCTTGTTGAACGCAAAAGCTCTCGGGCCCCAAGTGATCTCATTCAGTTCGTCTTTGGCGCGTGCACTGTGAACAGCCATCCAAGCATTCTTCCGCTATCCAAACAATGGGAAAAATTGATTCAGTTCATGAACTTTTCGGTTCGCGAACCGGGTCCTGGAATGGATTAAGTTCGTAAGTCGAGGCGCTACTGACTAGGGTAGGGGAATGGGTCTGAATGGGTTACTCTTTGGAGGGGCAGTCTGGACTTGTTGGGTCAAAGGGCCTGTTTCCACTCTGTTGTGATTTTATGATTCAATTGCTTTACCAATCCCTGTCTAAAGTAAGGCATCTTCCATCTTCTTACAGAGACTGGCTCATTGGCTTTTCCTGCCTCTAGTCAACTTCTAGCTGTGTTGCACATAGTAAACTCATTGAGTCAGAGAGACATACACCACGGAAACAGAGCCTTCAGTCCAACTTGTCCACACTGGGCAGATATCCTTAATAAATCCAGTCCCATTTCCCAGCATTTGGCCCATATCCCTCTAAATCCTTCCTATTTATATACCCATCCAGATGCCTTTTAAATGCTGTAATTGTACTAGCCTCCTCCTCTGCTTCTAGCAGCTGATTCCAAACACATACCACTCTCAGCATGAAAAAGTTGTCCCTTAGGTCCCTTTTAACTCTTTCCCCTCTCTGCCCATAGGCATAAGCCTATGCCCTCTAGTTTTGGACTCCTCATCCCATGGAAATCAACTTGTCTATTCATCCTGTCAAGCCCCTCATGATTTTATAAACCTCTAAAAGGGCACCCCTCAGCTTTCAACATTCCAGGGAAAATAGCCCCAACCTATTCAGCCTCTCCCTGTAACTCAACCCTGGCAACATCCTTGTAAATCTATTTTGAACTCTTTCAAGTTTCATAACATCTTTCCTATAACAGGGAGATCAGAATTGCTCGCAATATTTCAAAATACTGGCCTAACCAATATCCTGTACTGTCACAACATGACTTCTCAACTCCTGTACTCAATGCAGTGATGAATAATGGAAAGTGTACCAAATGCCTTCTCCTCTATCTTGTCAACCTAACACTCCAACTTCAACTTGGTAATAAATTAATCATCTTCCTCTTTCTTTTCTGTCCCTTATGGCATACTGAACTTCTATCCACAGATTATTATTCCTTAAAAGAAAGTCTAGAATCCCTTCAATTCTCAAACCAGTTTCCATCTTATCCTACATCACTCCATCTTCAAAAAAGTTGCAATTTTTTAAAAAAGAAATCAAATTCAAAACTGAGCAATGTGGTACCTGTCAAATACTGACCTCTCTCTTGGTGTTCTGTCATTCCTTTAGTTTGTTGCAGAATTTAGAATCCTTTTCACAAGTGAATGCCTTATGGACAAGAACACTTGTGATGATAATTCAGTTGGCATTATTTAAAATACCTCCCATTCGTATTAATTGGGGGACCGATACAGTAATCCCAACTCCCCCCTCTCTGCCCATAGTTTCTTTGTTCTCACTCTCACCTCGTTTCTTCCTTTCTCTCACTTTTTCTAGATGATGCCGTATAAAATGAACCTTACCCTGCTTTTTTTGTTGCTCATTTCTTACTCTAAGTGATTTTTTTGGGCAGGATGGACAGATTTGAGTGGCCAATTGGTTTCTGCTTGTTTGATGCTCATCAGGAAGTTGAATTCCAACCCATTTAAGTCCATTAGCTCTTCAAAATGTCCCACAATGTCTATGATAATATTTATTCCATTTTGTTCCATTTTGTCAATGAATCTATTCAGTGCTTTACAACATCCTAATTCCACTGGTTGAAGATTGTAGAACCAAAACATAGTCAAAGAATTAGGGCCAGGTCATTCAGGCCAGATGGTCAAAAGCACTCCTCCACACAAAGAGGAGTGGAGGTTTGGAAATCTCTTCCTCAAACAACAATCAATGATAATTCAACTCCTAGATTTACATCTGAGATAGACACATTTTTATTAAGCAAGGGTAGTAAGGGATATAGGCCCAAGGCAGGATCATGGAAATAGGCCACAGGTCAGCCATGATCTTATTAAATGGCAGAGCAGACCTGAGGGGCTGGTCCTGTTCCTAGGTTCACAGAGGCAAAGCAGGTTGGATTTAATTCCTGGACATGTTGGGGGGGAGAGGGGACGAAACAAGAGAGGGTGAGGATGGGGAAGGGAGAGAAGAGTGGTTGGGGAATAGGGATGGGATGGGTGAAGGACGGGGTGAAGGAAAGGGAGAGAAAGAGCATGAGAGAGAGATGGGGATGGGCAGTGGGGGGTGGTTTCTTGTGAGGTAAGGGGGTTGGGGAAGGGTGGGGGGGAAGACTAAGGAAAGGAGGTGGGGATGAGTATGTGGAGGAGATGGAATGGGGAGTGGGAAGAATATGATCGGAAGAGAGAGGGAAAGGGGGAAAGAGATGGGTTGGGATGGGGGGAGGGAGAGGGTGGAGATGGGGGTGGGTAAAAGGAGACGGGGCATGTTGACTCTCCAAACATGTAATACCAGCAGCTGGATCTTCAGATACAAGTGAGAAAGTCCATTTAAATTACTTTTTTCAGACTTTTTCTGCACCAACATGGTGCGTAAGGGTGAATAGAGGACAATGGTGTTTGTTACAATAAAAAAATCCCCCCCTTGCCCTCCTCTGTCCCAACACTCTCTATCCCACCCTCCTCCAGTGTTCCCAGCTAAACCTCCTCCCCTCACTGTTACAGACTGTACAGACTCCAGACTCCAGCCTCCAGTTCATGGCAGGTTGCTTATCCATCCATTTGCTTAAATTAAGTCCTGCCCTTTACATTTTGCAAAGACTGCACAAACCTGGAACTGATGGCTTCAGCATTAACTCTCAAGCCCCTCACAGCCTCCTGTTAATATCTACACCAGCTGTAAATATCACACATTCATTACATTTTTTTTCATTTTTGTCCTTTCTGAAATACGCTGAGCTGTTAAAGCCTTCTGTATAAAAATGTCGTGAGAGCTACATTGGTCCAGGAATAAGTAGCCATCAGATTGGAAATGTAAACTTTCCACTTTGCATCTTTCTATGCCATTGTAATCAGGCCAAACATTGGCAAGTACAGGTTGAAAACACACAATTAGACTTTTAAAATCTTTTTTGAGAAATGTACATTGGTGACAGGACCAACATTTATTGCCTGTCCCTATTTCTCTCTTTGGGGATCGGGGGTGAGCTGCCTTCTTGAGTTGCTGCAGTCCATGTGCTCGAGGTAGACCCACAATATACTTAGCGATGGAATTCCAGAATTTTGACCAAATGAAAGTGAGGAATGGCAATATATTTCCAAGTCAGGATGGTGAGTGGCTTGAAGGGGAACTTGCAGGAGTGGCGTTCCCATGTATCTGCTGCCCCTTGTCTTTTTATATGTGTTAGATCAGGAGTTTAGAAGGTGTTGTCTAAGAAGCCTTTGTGAGTTGCCTCAGTACATCTTGTAGATGGTACGTAAAAGTGCTACTGTGCATCAGTACCAGTGGAGTGAATGTTGTGTGTCTTGGAAGTTGCCTTGATTGACAGCTGTGTCCTTGGAGACATTTACACTGCAATGAATGTAAAACGCTGTTGGACCAGTTTCTCCAATTTAATTAGTTTGAAAAAAAAAAGTCCAGGTTGGTTTGCTGCAACAGAAGTTCAGAGTTTCAAGGCATGTGCTCAGATGTAAAAGATCATGAAATTATTTAGTTTAACAGACATTTGAGATGATTTGGTATTGGATTTGGAAAGTGTTTTGATGTGTTGATGTAAGCTAGTTGCTATGGTTCATACTTCTGGATGCTGCAATGAGATTTTTGACAAGATCTAAATTAGATTTAAAAGTGATAGGTTTTAAATTCTTAGCCATTGATTTGCACATCCAGCAAAATCCCACTGTCTCAGTCCTGCAAGTTAGTGCCAGTGTATATTATGAGTTGAAATCTGGAATGGGATTTGACCAACTTTATACAATGAAAGTCAGGCACAACATTAGCAATGCGATCACAAAATGTTCCCAAATTGGAAGGTCACCGCCAGTCTTAATTAACCTGTCAGGGAGAAGGAAGAGGTCAGATGAGTCTGGCTCAAAGAGTATTCTGAAGTTCAGACTGATGTTCTCATCTTCCTGTCTACATAGGACTATACTTAATGACATATTTTGTTATATTCTAGAAGTAGTCATTTATTTTCTCAGCAGTTCTAGTTAGCAAGCTGTGGCAAAATTAGCCTAAGTAATCAAAATTCAAATTAGATGACAGAAAGAAAGAGAGAAAATGAAAAAAAAATGAAAGCAGTTTTTTTCAACAAGATTAGAAATTACTAGAAAAGCTCAGCAGGTCCAGTAGCATCTGTGGAGAGAAATAACATTTCGGGAGAAGTAACCCTTCTTCAGAATTTCACTGCTTCTGAGGGTGGCTCACTGGACTCGAAATGTTGACTCTGAGTTCTCCTCACAGATGCTGTCGGACCTGCTGAGCTTTGCCAGCAATTTTATTTTTGTTTCAGATTTTCAGCATTCACAGTTATTTGGGTTTTTTTTTCAACATTCTATTTTGATAAATTTCTTGAAATTAGTTAAACTTGGAAAACAAAGAAAGCTTTAGTGAAACAGATTGCAAGGGAGGATTAGACATGTAGGGAAAGAGGGAAATGGATTAATACAGAAGCTGTCTTGTTTCTTGATGCTCAGTTTCTGTGGGAATGAGAGTGGAGAAGTGGATAGAAAAGGTCAGGTGAGTCACAATGAAGAATTGAGAAGGAAATCATTATCTTATTACTATCAAACTTAATTTAGAATAATTATCACACAATAGCAAGCCAATGTTCCTGTTGGGTCCTTGACAACAAGTCTCATTTACCCACTCTATGCTCAAAATCCTGCAAATTAATTTCTCAATTTCAATTATAAATATATTAAGGATGAAAGAGTTACTGAGGGGAGAATAGGACCTCTTAAAGAGCAACAAGGGCATCTATTTGCGTAGCCACAGGAGATGGGCGAGATTTTAAATGAGCTTTGCATCAGTGTTTACGTGTGGAGAAATATATGGATTAAGAGAACGTGGGGAAATAAAAATTGACATCTTGAAAAATGTTTATGTTACAGAGGAGTTGTTGCTGGACATCTTAAAACACATAAAGGTGGATAAATCCCCAGGACTCTGTGTGACGCTCGGGAAATGATTGCTGGACCCCTTGCTGAGATAGTTGTATCATCAATAATGACAGGTGAGGTGCTGGAAGATTGGAGGCGGCTAACGTGGTGTCACTGTTTAAGTAAGGTGGTAAGGAAAAGTCAGGGAACTATAGACAAGTGAGCCAGATATCGGTGGTGGGAAAGTTGTTGGAGGGAATCCCATTACTGTGGCTTTATGCATGGGAAATTATGTCTCACTAATTTAATTGAGATTTTTGAAGAAATAAAGAAGATTGATGTGGGCAGAGCAGTGGACATGATCTATATGGACTTCAGTAAGGCGTTCGTCATGACTTCTAATGGTAGAGTGATAAGCAAAGTTAGATCTCATGGAATACAGGGAGAACTAGCCATTTGGATACAGAACTGGCTCAAAGGTAGAAGACAGAGGGCGTTGGTAGAGGGTTGCTTTTCAGACTGTGACCAATGGAGTGTCACTAGGATTGGTGTTGGGCCCACTGCTTTTTATCATTTATATAAGTGATTCCTATGTGAATATAGTGGACCCAACACCAATCCTAGTGACATTCCATTGGTCACAGTCTGAAAGGTAACCCTCTACCACCACTCTCTGTCTTCTACCTTTGAGCCAGTTCTGTATCCAAATGGCTAGTTCTCCCTGTATTCCATGAGATCTAACTTTGCTTATCACTCTACCATTAGAAGTCATGACGAATGCCTTACTGAAGTCCATATAGATCATGTCCACTGCTCTGCCCGCATTAATATAGGAGGTATAGTTAGTAAATTTGCAGATGACACCAAACTGGAGGTGTAGTAGACAGCAAAGAAGGTTACATCAGAGTACGACAGGATCTTGATCAGATGGGCCAATGGTCTGAGGAGTGGCAGATGGAGTTTGATTTAGATACATGTGAGGGGCTACATTTTGGAAAGGCATTGAGGGCAGGACTTACAGCTTAATGGTAAAGTTGAGGGAGGTGTTGCTGAATGAAGAGAACTTGGAGTGCAGGTTCATATTTCTTTGAAACTAGAGTCGCAGATAGATAGGTTATTTAAGCAGGTATTTGCTACACTTACCTTTATTGGTCAGTGCTTTGAGTATAGGAATTGGGAGGTCATATTGTGGCTATACAGCACATTGGTAAGGTCACTTTTGGAATCCTGCGTGCAATTCTAGTCTCCCTGCTTTAAGAAGGACGTTGTGAAACTTGAAAGTATTCAGAATATAAGAACATAAAAACTAGGAGCAGGAGTAGGCCGTCTGGCCCGTCGAGCCTGCTCCCCCTCTCAATAAGATCATCTCTTCATGGACTTACCGCACTCTCACTGTATCCCTTTAAAATGCTTTAAAATGTTTACCAAACTAGCACTTCACTGGGCAGGGAATTCCATAGACTTACAACCCTCTGGGTGAAGAAGTTGCTTCCCAATTCAGTCAGAAATCTGCTTACTCTAATCTTGAGGCCATGTACTCCTCGATTCACCTGTCAGCAGAAATATCCTCTCTACTTCCATCTTAGCTATTCCCTTTGTAATTTTATATATTTCTATAAGATCCTCCCTCATTTTTCTAAATTCCAATGAATATAATCCCAGTCTACTCAGTCTTTCCTCATAAGCCAACCCCCTCCTTTCCAGAATCAACCTCGTGAACCTCCTCTGCATCCCCTTCAGTGCCAGCACATCCTTTCTCAAGTAAGGAGACCAAAACTACACACAGTACCCCAGGTGTAGCTTCACCAGCACCCTTGTACAGCTGCAACATAAACCTCCCTGCTTTTAAACTCAATCCCTTTTGCAGTGAAGGACAAAATTCCATTTGCCTTCTGAATTCCCTGTTGTACCTGCAGACCAACCCTCTGTGATTCATGCACAAGGACACCCAGGTCCCTCTGCACAGCAGCATGCTGCAATGTTTTACCATTCAAGTAATAATCCTTTTGACTATTAGTCTTACCAAAATTTATTAACATTGTACTCCATCTGCCAGACCTTTGCCCACTCACTCACCCACAGTCCACTGCACACTTTGCTCTGCCACTCATCTTCATGTCATTTGTAAACTTTGACACCTTACACGTGGTCCCCAACTCCAAATCATCGATGTAAGTTGTGAATAATTGCAATCCCAACACCGATCCCTGAGGCACACCATGAGTCACTATTGCCAGCCAGAATAGTACTCATTTATCCCCACTCTTTGCTTCCCATTGGTCAGCCAATCGTTGATCCATATTAATACTTTATCCCTAACACCATGCATCCGTATCTTATGCAGCAGCCTTTTGTACAGCACCTTGTTGAAGGCCTTTTGCAAATCTAGCTATACCACATCCACTGGGTCTCTATTGTCCATCAGGAAAAGATTTGTAAGGATATTGCCAGAGTTGAGCTCTCAGGAGAGGCTGAATAGACCTTCCCTTGTAGCTGAGGGGTGACCATATAGAGGTTTATAAAATCATGAGGGTCATGAATAGGATAAATAGACAAACGTATTTTCCCCAGGTGGAGGAGTCCAAAACTGGAGGGCATAGATTTAAGGTGAGAGGGGAAAGATTTAAAAGGGACTAAGGGGCAACTTTTTCCAGCAGAGGGTAGTGCGTGTATGGAATGAGCTGCCAGAGGAAGTGGTGGAGGCTGGTACAATTAGAGCAATTAAAAGGCATATGAATGGGTATATGAATGGGAAGGATTTAGAAGGATATGTGTCAAATGTTGGCAATTAGGATGAGAGTAATTTAGCATATCTGGTTGGCATGGATGAGTTGGAACAAATGATCTGTTTCTGTGCTGTACAGAATTATTACTCAAGACTCTATATTTAGTGAATAGTCAAAGGAAGATAATATATTGGTGATGTTTGGAGTGAATGGTGCTTTGAACGAAAGAATTAATGATACAAGAAAGGGGTAGAGGACATGACAGGAACAGGAGAGTGATGAGGAATAACGGAGCTAGGGAGATGGAGGAGTCACTGACAGCCACGTTTTCTTGTATCATCCAACTCCAAATTCAACAAATTCAGCATGCAGCCATCAAACATTTGAGAATTGGCTTCCCTGAAACAGGGAAGAAACAGACTGAAAGAGATGCAGAATACATACAGAACAGGACATTGAGTGGGTAGCAAGTGGCCGTGTTGCTTAGCATAGTGATAGTGCCACGCTACACAGTAGAGGATATCCTCAAAGTGAAGATGAGACTTTCTCTCTACGAGGACTGTGCGGTGGTCACTCTTACTGATACTGTCATGGACAGATGCATCTGCAGCTGGCAGATTGGTAAGGACAAGGTCAGGTATGTTTTTCTCTCTTGTTGGTTCCCTCACCACCTGCCGCAGACCCAA
The DNA here is from genome assembly GCF_020745735.1 of Hemiscyllium ocellatum. Lineage (NCBI taxonomy): Eukaryota > Metazoa > Chordata > Chondrichthyes > Orectolobiformes > Hemiscylliidae > Hemiscyllium > Hemiscyllium ocellatum. Next base: position 46,869,140 of record NC_083434.1, on the reverse strand, counting down.
TCTAGCAGCTCTATCATTTCGGACCCAACCAGCTCAATGAGTAATGCTGCTGCTGAGTTGCTCTGGATGGTGGACACTGAAATCCCCCATCCACAGCACATTTTGTGCCCTTGCTACTATCAGTGCTTCCTCCAAGTGTTGCTCAACATGGAGGAGAACCAAGTCAGCAGCTGAGGGAAGACGGTATGTGGTGATCAGCAGGAAGCTTCCTTGCCCATGTTTTAACGAAAGCCATGAGACTTCATTTCGTCCAAGGACTCCCAGGGCAACTCCTTCCTGACTGTACACCACTATTCCACCACCCCTGCTGGGTCTGTCCTGCCAGTGGGACGGGACATATCCAGGGATGGTGATGGCAGGGTCAGCGACATTGTCTGTAAGGTAGGACTCGTCTAACTGAGCCAGGACTCCCAACTTTGGCAACAGCTTCCAGATGTTAGTGAGCAGGTCTTTACAGGATTGAAAGGGCTGTTTCTGCTCTCTGTTCAGGTGCAGAGGTCGTTCCGATCCATCTGGTTTCATTTCTTTGATGTGACTTTGTAACAATTGATACAACTGAGTGGTTTGCTGTGCCACTTCAGAGGGTAGTTGAGTGCCAACCACATTGCTGTGGGTCTGGAGTCACATGTAGGCCACACAGGTAAGGGTAAGAAATTTCCTTCCCTAAAGGACATTAGTGTTGGAAACACAGATTCCTGGTGTTGTATTCATCACTAGGAAACAACTGGTCTTCATGGACTTGAACGGAATTCAAATGATATTAAGGTTGATCTCGTCAGAATTGGCCAGTCACATATATTTAGTTAATTTTCTTTTGGACAATTGACTGGGTTTCTGGAAATTATTCTAAGGAACTGCTAACGAGTAAGGGATGATGATATATCAGTACTGCCTGTTCCTCAAGATAGCTAGGTAAGAATCTTAGATTCATTTCATTCATATCTGGAGGCTAGCGAAGATGATATCCAGTATCTATCAATCTTACATTTCCTTCTCCTGAATCACAATGCACATTGATACAAAGGGTTATTAAGTTGCAACCACAGACTTCTGATTTTAAATTTATTTTGTTATTGTTTTAAATGAGCTCCGAGTAGTAGATATTCTGTGTGGTTTCCCCTGAGGCACAGAGAATCAGGTAAACAGTTACAGCTGTCTATCAGTTGCACACAGGCTAATTCACCAGTTCATAAAATGAAAGGATTTTTAAATACTGTACTGACAAAATTGAATGATATTGAAGAATGAAAAGAATTGCTCACATTTTAATTAAAACATGAACGGCCTATATATTGCTGAATGTGATTATAAAATGGAAGCTCCAGTATATTACTTCACTGCTTGTTTCATTCACTCACTCAAATATTTCTACTGTCAAACTCAATTAAGGAACTAGCTATCTTAGAGGAGAACAAATGTCTTAATTACAAACAAAAATCAATTCCTGGTTTGGTTTCCTAAAGTGATTTGGTTGGAACATTTTCCAGGGAGTGACAATCACATACAGATTACCATTCCGCCTCCTTCCTTTTTACAAAAAGAGAGAACACCACATTTCTGAGAGGTCCCCATCAGAGACACAGCACCATATTTCCAGTCTAATGGTTCTCTCGGAGCACAGAGCTGACAGGGAAGGCAAATTTCAGTCTCCTTTTCACAGCAGTCAGCTGTTGCTTTCTGAAAAGTCAAAGGTGCTGACAACCACTGGCAGCCCATAGGTATGTCAACCAAGTGCAGTGTTAGGGTCCTGGGAGCGTATGGTTTGAGATGGGTAGGGAGACAGCATGCCAGGTTAGTGAGGTCTCAGGTGTGGAGGGAGCAGGGTGTCTCAGGGTCAATTGCCAGATGTAGAGGGATTAGAGTGCTAGCTAAGTAGGATTCTGAGTGAGTTGGATGTCAGGGTGCCAGATGGCTAAGATGCCAAATGAGCAGGTGACAGGATGTCAGGTTGGTCAGACGTCAGATTGCAAGGTAAGTGAGGTATAGGTCAGGCAGCATCCAAAGAGCAGGAGAATCAACGTTTCGGGCATAAGCCCTTCTTCAGGAATCCATCCTGCCATTCCTGAAGAAGGGCCCATGCCCGAAACGTCGATTCTCCTGCTCTTTGGATGCTGCCTGAAAACTGCTGCGCTTTTCCAGCAACACATTTTCAGCTCTGATCTCCAGCATCTGCAGTCCTCACTTTCTCCTCGAGGTATAGGTCAGAGCAGGTGAAAGAAATTGGGCCCAATATGGGACAGAGTGGGGGAGTTTTGGGTGTCAGGGGTTCAGATCCGGTGATGGCGGCAAAGGATGAGGGATCAGATTGGGTCAGGAGGGACATGGGAAAAATTAGGTGCGGCACAGTGGCTCAGTGGTTAGCACTGCTGCCTCACAGTGCCAGGGACCTGGGTTCGATTCCAGCCTCGGGTGACTGTCTGTGTGAAATTTGCAAGTTTTCTCCATGGGCTTCCTCCAGGTGCTTTGGTTTCCTGCCACAATCCAAAGATGTGCAGGTCAGGTGGATTGGCCATGCTAAATTGCCCATAGTGTTAGGTGTGTTAGTCAGAGTCAAATATATGGGAGGGAAATGGGTCTGGGTGGGTTACTCTTCGGAGAGTTGGTGTGCACTTGTTGGGCTGAAGGGCCTGTTTCCATACTGGCAGGAACCTAATCTTAAAAAAAAACAACTTTTTCCATCTAGCTTCAGTTCTGAGGCAGGATCACTGGGCCTGAACCATTCACTTTGGTTTCTGACCACAGATGCTGCCCCACCTGCTGAGCTTTTCCAACAGTTTCTGTTTCTGATTCTAATTTTCAACGTTAACAGTCATTATGTTTAGTTGACATTCCTGGGTTATCCCAGAAATCACAGTCTCCAGCTCCCTCTGCACTTTAAGTGATTAGTTTGAAACCAATAGACTGTAGTGTTAAGTCTTATGGTAGAGCTTTAAGGGACAGGCTCCCAATGTCAACACATGTTATGTCATGTGACCTAATGGAATAAAACTTTTGGTGTCTTTCTGAGCTCTGGAGTTAAAAAAGAAGTGCTGGAGAAACTCAGCAGGTCAGGCAGCATCTATGGAGAGAGAAACAGAGAATGCTGGAGAAACTCAGCAGGTCAGGCAGTATCTATGCAGAGAGAAATAGAGAGTGCTGGAGAAACTCAGCAGATCTGGCAGCATCTGTGGAGAGAGAAACAGAGTTCACATTTTGAGCTGGAGCTGACTCTTCTTCAGAACTGAAAGGAGCTCAAAAATGATGTTCTCTTTAATGTTGTGATAGATGGAGCAGGAGGAACAAGTGGAACAGATGGTGAGTATACTCACACAAAAGACAAAAGCGGTGTTAATGGGGTGAGGGAGTGAGAGAGATATCAGAAAGGTGTAAATGTTAGCTGTGGAAAGGAGAAAATGGGTCTGCTTGCTGAGATCAACCAACAAGACATGGCCAGGGGAGGGAAGTAAGAAATGTGAAGCTGAGAAATCATGCTCTAAAGTTGTGGAATTCAACATTGAGTTCACGAGACTGGAAATTGCCTAAGTAGAAAATGAGGTTTAGATTAGATTAGATTAGATTAGACTTACAGTGTGGAAACAGGCCCTTCGGCCCAACAAGTCCACACCGACCCGCCGAAGCGCAACCCACCCATACCCCTACATTTACCCCTTACCTAACACTACGGGCAATTTAGCTTGGCCAATTCACCTGACCTGCACATCTTTGGACTGTGGGAGGAAACCGGAGCACCCGGAGGAAACCCACGCAGACACGGGGAGAACGTGCAAACTCCACACAGTCAGTCACCTGAGTCGGGAATTGAACCCGGGTCTACAGGTGCTGTGAGGCAGCAATGCTAACCACTGTGCCACCGTGCCGCCCTTGAGCTTACAACAAGCTTCATTGGAACACTGTCACAATCTAAAAATAGAAATGTTAGCAAGAGAGCAAGAAGGTTAATTGAAATGTCATGCAATCTATGGAGTCAGGGTCGTCTTTTACAGACAGAGAGGAGATGTTCCATAAACTGGCCTTCCTTTCTGCATGTGGTCTCATCAATGCAGAGAAGACCACCCTGTGAGTAGTGAATGCAGTAGACTAGATTGAAAGATGTACAAATGAAATGCTGCTTCACCTGGAAGGTATGTGCAAGCCCTTGGACAGTGAGGAGAAAGCAAGTGAATGGGACAGTGTTACACCTTCTCCGATTGGATGGGATGTGCCATTGGGCAATGAGGGAGTGTTTGGGGTGAAGGAGGAGTAGACAAGGTTTAGTGGAAGGAACAGCTTATGTAGAATGCTGCCGGTGGAGGGAGGGGAGAAGAAGATGTGGTTGTTGGGGATAGAATAGATGTGAAGCAGAAACTGGGAGAACAGAACGGAGCATTTGCACGCAACAAGGCCTGTGAAAATGTAGTCAAGTTACCTGTAGCAATTGGTGAGTTTTTAATGGTTATTACAGAGATCCTGCCTTCCTATGTCATTGTTCCCAACATAGATCATGACCACTGGCTCTTCACCATCTTCTTCAGGATGTCCGACTGCCTTTCTTCCATCTTTCACCCTGGCACCAGGGAGGCCATCTTGGAGTCATGAGAAGTTCTAGGGAGAAAAAGATTGAATCAATGTGGGTGGGAATTAGAAATAATAAGGGGGAAAAGTCACTGATAGGTGTCGTCTACAGACAACTAAATAATCATCATGGTGGGGTGGGCAGTGAGCAAAGAAGTGACTGATACATGTAATAATGGTACGGCAATTATCGTGGGGATTTTAATCTACATATCGATTGGTCAAACCAAGTCGGTGAAGGCAACCTTCAGGAGATATTCATAGAATATATCCATCATTGTTTCCTTAAACAGTATGTAATGAGGGAACTCATGAGGGATGGGGCCATGCTGGATCTGGTCCTGTATAACGAAAAAGGAATAATTAATGATGTCATAATTAGGGATTCTCTCAGAAGGAACAATCACAATATGGGGTTGAATTTAAAATACAGATAGAGGGTGAGAAGGTAAAATTCATTACCAGTGTCTTTCGCTTAAACAAAGGAGACTACAATGGGAAGAGGGAGGAGTTGGCTAAAGTAGACTGGGAGCAAAGATTATATGGTGGGGCAGTGGAGGAACAGTGGAGGACTTTCACAGCAATTTTTCAAAGTGCTCAGCAAAAGTATATACCAGTGAAAATGGAGGATTGTGGGAAAAGGAATAATCAGCTACGGATATGGAAAGAAATAAAGGAGGGTACAAAATTGAAAACTAATGCATACACAATGGCAAATATTTGTGGGAAATGAGAGGATTGGGAAATCGTTAAAGGTCAACAGAAAGCCACAAAAAAATCTCTAAAGAAAGCTAAGATAGATTATGAGAATAAACTAGCTCAAATTACAAAAACACAGCAAAACTTTCTACAAATTCATAAAACAAAGATAAGGGTGTCTAGGAGAAACATTGGTCTTTTAGAGGATGAGAAGGGAGATTTAATAATGAGAAATGAGGCATTGAATAGGTAATCTATGTCGGTCTTCACAGTGGAACTTACAAACGAACATGCCAATAATTGATGACAAGGAGGCTACGGCAGTTGAAGACCTCGAAACAAATCATTATCATTAAAGAGGTAGTGTTGCACAAGCTAATGGGGCTAAAGGTAGACAAGTCTCCTGGCACTGACTGAAGACATTCCAGGGTACTAAAACAGATGGTGGGGTAAATAACAAATTCACTCGTGGTAATTTACCAAAATTCACTGGACTCTGGGATGATTCCAGCAGATTGGAAAACACCAAATGTGATGCTACTGTTTAAATAAGGATGTAGACAAAAGACAGGTAACTATAAGCCCATTAGCTTAACTTCTGTAGTGGAAAAAATGCTTGAACCTATAATTGAGGAAGAAATAGCAAAACATCTGGATAGTGATTATCCCATCAGGCAGGTGCAGGATGTACTCATGAAAGGCAGGACATGTTTAACTAATGATCTGCAATTCTTTGAGGACATTGTGAGTACAGTGGACAACAGGAAACCGAAGGATGTGGTGTATTTGGATTTCCAAAAGGCATTTGACAAGTTATCACACAAAAGGCTGCTTCATAAGATAAAGGTGCACAGCATTATGGGTAATGTTTTAGCAAGGATTGGGATTGGTGAGCTAATAGAAAGCAAAGAGTAGGGATAAATAGGTATTTTTCTTGTTGTTGATCAGTGGCCAGTGGTGTGCCTCAGGGGTCAATATTAGGACTGCAACTGTTTACAGTTTACATAGATGATTTGGAATTGGGGAATGAGTGTCATTTATTAAAGTTGAAAGATGGCTCTAAGGTGAGTGGTAGAGCAAAGTGTGCAGAGGACACTGACCGTCTGCAGAGGGATATAGAAAGGTTAAGTGAGTGGGCAAGGATCTAGTACAATATTGGTAAATGTGAGTTCATCCATTTTGGTAGGAATAACAGCAAAATGGACTATTATTTAAACGGTGAAGACTTGCAGCATGCTGCTGTGCAGAGGGACCTGAGTGTCCTTGTGCATGAATCACGAAACAATGGTTTGCAGGTGCAGCAGGTAATTAAGGCAGCAAATGGAATATTGTCCTTCATTGCTAGAGGGATTGAGTTTAAAATAAGGAGGTTATGTTGCAGCTGTACAGGGTGCTGGTGAGGCCTCACTTAGAGTACTGGGTACAGTTTTGGTCTCCTTACTTGAGAAAGGATGTACCTGCACTGGAGGGGGTGCAGAGGAGGTTCAATAGGGTTGATTCAGGAATTGAGGAGTGGGCTTATAAGGGAAAGCCCATTTAGACTGGGACTAAATTCATCGGAATTTAGAAGAATGAGGGGGAATCTTATAGAAACATTATAACATTATGAAGAGAATAAATAAGAAACAAGATAGATAAGATAAGAGGCTGTTTGTACTGGCAGGTGAAATTGAACTGGGGGCATTAACACATAAGAAGAATTGAGAACTGAGCTGAAAAGGAATTTCCTCACTCAGAGGGTTATAAATCTGTGGAATTCCCTGCCCACTTGAAGCAGTTGAGGCTAACCTGTTGAATGTTTTCAAAACAAAGATAGATAGATTTTTGAACGGTGAAGGAAGTAATGGTTGTGGGGCACGGGAGGGTAAGTGGAGCTGAGGTCATGAAAAGATCAACCATGATCTTATTGAATGGTGGAACAGGCTGGAGGGGCCAGATAGCCTACTCCTACTTCTGTTTCTTATGTTCTTATGTCTACTCCCGGACTATCCAATCATTAATCCTACTTGGGAATTCCACACCACCTGCCTGGATCCTTTCACTCTGTCTGAAAGTTCATTAGGCTGTGGAGTGTCTTAAAACTGCTCTCCATGAAACCTTCCGTCACCCCAATGTTTCTTCATGCCCTGAGCAGCTTCTCAAGATCCACAACCTGGAGCTTAAATTCTTTTAGCCAGATGCACCTCTGACAATGACCATCAAGACCAGCAGGAGGGTCGAAGATTTCCTACCCAGTGCCAGATGAGCACATCACAAGCCTGAGACTTTTATTTTTACTTCACCGACCTCCTGCTGAAAGATCGACTAGAAACAGCTCACTCCTGGCTGTGTGCCAATTCTCGTGGCCTCTGGTCTTCCTGTTTCTTTGGAAGAGTTTCCACCTCACTGCTCCTGTCAGTGACACTGACTGCCTGTCACAGGATCCACACTTCACCCTCACCTCACAATCAATTTTTTCTTGCAAGAATATAATTTATTCATAAAAAAATCTTTAAGTACATAAAATGGGCCCTAAATCAGTTCTGCACAATCTTTTGCAGTGGTCTTTCCCCACTGTGCCCTGAGGACAGCTGCCCCAGGCTTTAGTGTGTCCCTCAACACGTTGTCTCCTGGAACGTGGAATGTGCCAGTCTGCAGGACTTAGTCAGGGCTGGCTCCTTGTTTGGGAAGACCAGCAGGTTTCAGGCAGACCAAACAGCATCTTTGATTGAGTTGAGGTTCTTCTAGGCACAGTTGATGTTTGTCTCAGTGTGCGTCCCGGGGACAGATTATAGAGCAGAGTCCTGTATTACATTGATGCATTAGATTCATACAGTACAGAAAAGGCCCTTTGGCCTGCACCAACATGACTACTGCTAAAAGTGCACTGAGATTCATTGATTCATGCAGCGCAGAAATGACCTACTTAGATCAAGCCTCAACAAAAACCATTACATCCCTCTCCAGCCTGCCTTTGCAAAGACACATTCCAGAAGGAGATGTGTGACAGTCTCTGTCCCCCCCACCCCCTGCAGCTGCTGCGAGGGCATTGTGCAGTGGCATAGAGCGACCATACTGGGCATACATGAAGGATCTCACATGAAGATAGTCACTTTCTCCCCACCAGCCAAGCAATGTCTTGGTGCTTGTTGGAAAGTTCTGGTGATGAGGCATTCTGCCAAATGACTTTGACAATCCGGTCAGGGAACCACCCAACAGGATCCACCTTCTCTTTATCCTACAGGGTCTTGAGGACCCTATGTGCTGACCACTTCCTGATGGACGGTGCTCAAAGGTGTTTTTCTTTTGTAAGCTTTCACACAGTCCAACTACTCACAGTGTTCAGCGACACTGGGGCCAGGCTCATTCTCTCCAGTGCCGGGGAAGGTAGAACCTCAGGATGTAGTGACACTTGATATTTGTGTACTGAGGGTCTACGTACAACTGGATGCAGCCACTCATAAAGGTGGCCATCAGGGTGAGGGTGGAGTTGAGTAAGATCTTCCCCTCCCTTACCCAGAGTTTTGCCCATGCTGTCCCTGCAGACACTGTCCATCTTTGATCTCCAGATGAAGTGAAGGTGGTTTGCATGACTGCAATGGTGCCGGTTCAAGGAATAGGCCCAACCTGCACATGTACAACACCCAGCGTACCTCACACCTCACGACCAGGTTTTTACCTGAAATGGAGAGGGAGTGGTTCTTCTGAAAGCCCAATTTCTGCCCCACCTTGGCAATATGCTTCTCCCAAGTTTTAAAATATGCTTCATCCGCTCCAAACCATATTCCCACCTCCTTAAGACAGCCTGGCCTGACGGTGAAGGGGATGAAGGATGGATGAACCCAATTACTGACTGCCTCTCACAGGGTCCTCCTCTCACCCGCTCCTCTCCATAGAGTTCTGTTTCAATTTTTTAACACTAAATGCAGGGAAAGTGAGAGACCATGCCGGAATGAATATTTAGTTCATGCTCAATGTAAAGTACTCATTTTTCATTTTTACATCATAAATTTAATGCAATTAGTCATATCTGACTTATGATATGTGGCCAACTGTGGACATACAGAGCAATACCAGTTTATGCAGCATTAAAATCTTTGCACTACATCCCAAACCCTATGAAATACTTTGCTGACGAGTATAGCTTGTCTGATTGCAAAGCAATTGGAATGAGCCACAAAAGAAAAGTAAAAGTTAAAGCTATTTTCATCTCTGTTCTAACATTACATTAACGTGAAGGATTCAAAACTCCACATTTACCAATAGAGGTAAAAATAGCTGACTTAGTAAATCAGGTCAGTCCAAATTAAACCAAGAAAATAGAGACAAGCAAAATAAATTCATGTTTGTAAAAATACATTCAAAACAAACATTGGGAAGAGTTTTAATCAAAGACTTACAAATGGTTACAATAATCTGCAGGGCAGAGTCAGAGAGACAAAAACATTAGGAGCTCTTAATGTGTTTATCAGAAATTTCTCTGTTACTTTCATAAGGGCATCCAGCCGTATCTGTTAAATGTACCAGAGCTTCTTCAAAAATAATGGAGAAACAAATTTCAGCTGAAAATTTTAAGTGTTTATATACAAGTGTATTCCACAGTGTAATTTCAGGGCTCAGTTTGTTCAGAATGCAACTTGATTCTATAATGGGAAAACTAATGTACTGGAGGGATGAGTTCTAATTGACTAAATGGTTTTTGCTCATCATCAAGTTTTCTTATATTGCTTTGCTGATCATGTTAGGAATTGAAGGCAACGTTGCATTCACTTAAAAATTAATCACATACTTCTTTTTATTTAAAATTATGAAAAGCTGGTTCAAGGCAGATAAAAACAGACTGTTTAGTGTAGTTCAGGGATGTCACTGACATAAATGTAAGCAATTTGGAACAGAGAAAAGAAGAAAATTCCTTACAGAGTAAGCAGGGTATAGAATTCACTTGCAGGCTTAGTAACTATAGCATGAACTGCATCATTATTCAAAATTTAAGTGCATTGGACATTGGAGAAAGTAGATTAAAGGAACATGTGAATGGGGGAAGTAAATGTAATGATGACCATGATGCTGTTGTTGGTTATCAAGAAAAACATCTGTTTCACTGTCTTCTGAGGAAGGGTCACCGGACCCGAAATGTTCGCTCTGATTTCTCTTCACAGTTGCCACCAGACCTGCTGAGCTTTTCCAGCAACTTCTGTTTTTGTATCTATTTCACAGATGTCCTTTCAGGAAGGAATCTGCCACCTTTATCTGAGCTGGCCTACATGTGACTCCAGACCCAAAGCCGTATCCTTAACTCAACTGTCCTGTGGGAAATTAGAGATGGACCCAGCCAATGATGTCCACATCGCATGAACAATTTTTTTAAAAAAACTTAGAACTATTGACACTCATGGAGACAATGGCATGTACAATTGGAGTCGAATGATCTGTTTCCATGCTTTAACATTCAGTTGTAAGTCAGTACAGTTCTTACTTAAAATGGATTGTAGCAGGTTTTCATGACCTTAGAACGAGCTGTCAATTTATTGATTACCCCTTTTAGGTGCAGCAGTGTATGACCTTCCAGACTACAAGTATTGCTGTTGACAGAACATATGTCTAAGCCATTGTTGATATTTGCTGGCACATTCATTGTGCCTGATGCAATCTCCCCTGAGATGCAGGCTAGCTCCCATAAATACATATATACCGTAGACTCACTGTTCACTAACACACATCATTTCTCAACGGCACAAAATTACTTCCTCCAGACCTTTTGTCAAAGCATTGATACAAATATATTCAGCCCCAACTTTTCATGCAGGTGAAAGCAATAGGATAATAAATACAATTAATAAAGTGCAGAAATATTGGCAGCATCTTCTTCAGTGACTTACTCACAAATTTATTTCAATCAGTCATGGCATGGAGGAGTCTCTGGGTGAGGTTATGGGTTCGGGAGACATCATTGATGATTAAAAAACTTCTTTATTTCTTCTAATCTTTTTTATATATAGATCTACCAAATTCTTGGACAAAGTCTATTTACCTCACAGTTAACATACTTTAATATATTGTCTTAATGAGATTGAGCTCAAAACAATAGTTGTACAAATATGGTTTTAACAATTCAATTAGAGACTTTTTCTTCATGGAGGCTGGTACTTCAGCATCTATTAACACACCTGACTCCCCAGTGCCTGTCCACCATTGACACGGCACAAGCCAGGAATGTGATGAAACAACACTCAAGAAATTTGAGTCCATCCAGGATAAAGCAGCATATTTGACTACAAGCACGGTGGCTCAGTGATTAGCACTGCTGCCTCACAGCACTAGGGTCCTGGGTTCAATTCCCACCTGTGTGTGTGCGTGAAGTTTGCACGTTCTCCCTGTGTCTACGTGGGGTTTCTCCAATTTCTTCCCACAATTCAAAGATGTGCAGGTCAGGTGAATTGGCCATGTTAAATTGTGTTCGGGAGGGGTGGGTTTCTCTTTGGAGGGGCGGTGTAGACTGTAGAGAATCTAATCTGGTCCATTTTGAACATTCATTGCCTTCACCACTGATGGACAGAAGCAGCTGTGGATACCATCTATAAGACAAACTGCAGAACCTCACAATAGCTCATTAACACATTATCTTCCAAACCTTCTAGGGAACAAGGGCAGCAGATATATGGGAACACCACCACCTGCAAGTTCTCCTTCAAGCCACTCACCATCCTGACTTTGAAATATATTGCTGTTCCTTTACCATTGCCTGGTTAAAATCTTGTAATTCGCTCCTTAAGGGCACATGGACTGCAATGGTTCAAGAAGGCAGCTCACACACCCCTCATCCCCCTTCTCAAAGGATGGGCATTAATTGCCAGCCCAGCCAGTGATAACCATATCCCATAAATGAATAAGTAAAAATCAAGCTAGCTTTTGAGCTGATTATCGTAATTAACTAGGGAAAGCAAGGGAACATCATTCAACTAATCAGCTAACCTCGATCACTGATCAAGTAGAGTCTAACTGAGCGTGCTCTATACCAAACATCCTTAATCACAAGCCAAAGTGAGGAATTCTAACTTATCGCGATCTCTCGCCCCCTTCCCGGTGAGACTTGTAAGGGGGCAGTTAAAGTGGAATGAGGCATTTACTCAGTGCAGAAACACAGAAGGTTAATGTGTAGTTACAGCAAGAAATTAGCAAAGCAAAATGATATATTGTCCTTCATTAAAAGGGATTGGACGATATGAGCAAAGAAGCTTCATATTAAGTAGGTCCTCAGAGAATAGCTGGAGTATTGTGCTATATTCTTTCCAGGGAGTTTCATCAGACTGACAAAGGTATCATCAAATGACAAGGCATTGAGTTGGTGGCCTTTATTTCCCCCAGTTTAGAGAAATTAAAGGTGATATAATGGAAATATACAAACTTATAAAGGATAACATGATATTGAAATATCTAGATGTTTATTTGAACTTGCTATTATATCTCATTATTACATTCAGAGGCACTGAAGTGTCTGAGCTGGTCTTCACCTGTTGATTGCCATAAGGAGCATACTTCCCTCAGTACATCATGCTTCATGTCACCTGAGATAAGATGAAGTCGGAGACCTTTTCTACCCTCAGCTCACCTGCTACGATGGTGCTGATATGGTGAGCATGTCTCTTAAAGGTGTATTGACACACTGACCATGAGACATCCCACACTCAAAGGGTCTAAAGTGTCCATCTGACAGAGTCCGAATTTCTTGACCAGGAGAATGTGAATTTGCCTGCAGCCAGCAGCTTCTCTCCATGAATTTCCTGGTTGCGTTGAGTGGGAAGTTGGTGGGATGATAATGAAGTGGTTGAGCCTCTCCTTCCAATCCCAGATTTCTACCTCAACCTAACCATTCATCTGCCCTGGACGTAACCAATTATTTCACCCGGCTGCGATAAGGAGCTCCCTCTGCCCTTTCCCTTGCTGTGCCTGTTTTCTTGTCTGTCATGGGTCCTGCTCTATCAATCAGGTTTCCGAGGTCTCCTTGTTCAGTCCCTGCTGGAAGAATGCCAGCCTTCCTGCTGTTCATCTCCAGCTTCTGTGAGGCATTCTTCACACAGTATGCACGTGATGTCAAGCCTCGGTCATTTTGCACAAATGTTCAATGACTTCTTAGAAAGTATTCATCTCGCCAAAACCTAGAATTACCACCTGCCTGCTAAAACATATCCTAGTCATAAATATTAATGAGCAGGAACAATTCAGGAGAGGAGCTGAAATTGGGAATTGGAATCTTTTCCAACTCACAAATGACTTACATCACAAACCCACCATCTCTATCTGTGCCCTGCAGTCCAAACGTATACGTGTGGATTTGGAGGCTGAATAGGTAGATTGTCTCATTTGTCAAAACAAGTCATAAGAAAACAAAATAAAATTTTCAAGATAAGGCACTTCTGAATACCAGTGTCAAGAGTGTGACGCTGGAAAAACGCAGCAGGTCAGACAGCATCCAAGGAGCAGGAAAATCAACCTTTTGGGCATAAACCCTTTATCAGGAATGAGGGTTGTGGGCCGGAGGTCTGAGAAATAAATGGGAGGGGGGTGGGGCTAGAGGGAAGGTAGCTGGGAATGCGGTAGGTAGCTGAAAGTGGGGGAGAAGGTGATAGATCAGCAAGGAGGGTGGAGCAGATAGGTGGGAAAAGTGATGGACAGATCTGGAGGGCGGCGTTGAGTTGGAGGCTTGGAACCGGGATAATGTGGGGCGAGGGGAAATGAGGAAACCGGTGAAATCCACATAGATCCCATGTGGTTGCAGAGTTCCAAGGCTCAAGATGAGGTGTTCTTCTTCCAGGCATCGGGTAGTAATAGTTTGGCAAAGGAGGAGGCACAGGACCTGCATGTCCTTGACGGAGTGGGAGGGGGAGTTGAAGTTATCAGCCACGGAGCGGTGGAGTTGGTGGGTGTGGGTGCCCCTGAGATGATCTCTGAAACAATCTGCAAGTTGGCATCCTGTCTCCCTGATACCACATCAGGTGAAATGGATACAATAGATGACATTGGTGGAGGTCTAGGTAAATTTCTGTCAGAGCGGAAGTGGTGGAGACTGGTACAAGTGCAACATTTAAAAGGCATCTTGATGGGGATATGAATAGGAAAGGTTTAGAGTGATATGGGCAGAGTGCTGGTAGGTGGGATTAGATTGGGTTGGGAAATCTGGTCAGCATGGATGGATTGGACCAAAGGGTCTGTTTCTGTGCTGTACATCTCTATGACTCTATGAGACTATGTGGAAGGATCCTTTGAGGTCTTGGATGGAACTGAGGGGAATGGTGTGGGCGCAGGTTTGGCACTTCCTGTGGTGGCAGGGGAAGGTACTGGGAGGGGGGGTGAGGGCTGTTGGGGGTTGTGGATCTGATGAGGAAGTCCAAATGCTTATAGGCGTGGGGAGGGAAAAATATATCTGGTGGTGAGGTCCTTTTGTAGGTGGCAGAAGTGGCGGAGGATGATGCAATATATGAGGAGGTTGGTGGCGGTGGGATGGTGAGAGGATAAGGACTGGGGTAGCGGGGTGGTTCTGTCCTTGTTACGGTTGGAGGGGTGGGGGCTCAAGGGTGGAGGTGTGGGAAGTGGAGGAAATGCGCTGGAGGGCATTGTACACCACGTGGGAAAGGAAATTGCAGTCTTTGAAGAAGAAGGCCTTCTGATATTTTCTGTGGTGGAATTGGTCGTCCTGGGAACAGATGTGTTGGAGGTGGAGGAATTAGAAATAAGGGATAGCATTTTTACAAGAGGCTGGATGGGAGGAGGTGTAGTCTAGGTAGCTGTGGGAGTCGGTGGCTTGTAGTAAATGTCTGTGGTTAGTCGATCACCAGAGATGGTGATGGAGAGGTTGAGGAAGGGGAGGGAGGTGTCTGAGATGGTCCAGGTGAATTTGAATTTGGGGTCAAAGGTATCAGTGAAGTTGATGAACTGCTCAACCTCCTCGTGGGAGCACGAGATAGCACTGATACAGTCACTGATGTAGTGGAGGAACAGATGGAGGGTGATGCTGGTGCAGCTGCAAAAGATGGACTGTTCCATATACTACCTCTTTATTCTGGAGGAGGTGGGACCATTAGAAGGAGAAGTTGTTAAGGGTGAGGACCAATTCAGCCAGGTGGATGAGGATGTCAATGGAAGATGTACTGGTTGGGACAGCGTGAGAGGAAGAAACAGAGCGCTTAGAAGCCCTCATCATGGTGGATGGATGTGTACAGGACTGGATGTCCATGGTGAAGATGGGGGCCAGGGAAACAAAAGTCTTGGAGGAGGTGAAGGGCTCAGGTGATGTCCTGAACATAGGTGGGGAGTTCCTGGATGACGGGGGACAGGATAATGTCAAAGTATGCAGAGTGAGTTCAGTGGGACAGGAGCCGGCTGAGACAAATGGTCGACTGGGGCAGTCAGGTTGTGAATCTTGAGTCGGAGGTAGAATTGTCTGATTCAGGGTGCACAGACAATGAGATTGAGGGTGTGGATGGGAGATCCCCAGAGGTGATGAGATTTTGGATGGTCTGAGAGGTGATGGTTTGGTGATGGGAGGTGAGGTTGTGGTTGAGGGGGCAGTAGAAGGAGCTGTTTGCGAGTCGGTGCCTGTCTTCAGCAGTTTAAAGGTCAGTGTGTCAAAGTACCACTGCACTTCCCCTCCTCCCCCACCTTGTCTGTGGGTTTGATGGTGAGATTGGGGTTGGAGCAGTTGGGGTCCAAATGCCTTCTGTGTCATGCCAGCTTTGGTTCATTATTAACTTTTGGTTTTACATTATCATGTTGAATAGGTCACTTTCTCCTCTGAATTAGAATGAGGGTCAAGTCATGTAGATCCAACCAACTGGACTTGAGCATTTTCAGACCGCGGGATTTATTTGACAGACACATTGAATTAACTTATTTTATCTCAGGAAATACATCCATTTTGCCAGCATTACAAACATAATTTAAAGACAGCAATTTTCACCTTCAGCTGCTCGGTAACCATTCTTTTAAAAATCAGCTTTGTGAAGAGCGTGTTTCACTTTTGAACTAAGACTCATTTTAAAAATGACAATACACTTGGTTACAATTAGCAATGATAAAAAAAATGCTTATATAGTTATACATTTTGTTAGCCACATCCATCAGACATGCAGACATTTTGACATGCATTAGTATATGACAATACAGATCATTTGCTTACTAGCTCCCAAGTATGAGATGTGCCACCATCCTGTTCTGAATGAAGGTGTGTTATGGTCCTGTATTGATCTGAAAACTGAGTGGTTAAGAATTCCAGACCTTTTCTCCTGGACTGCAAGCCATCACCCCTGATTCTTGAGGACTTTGCAGAAATGGCAAGGATCAGTCATTACCAACCATCTGCTGGGTGTCTGACAACATAAAAGCCAAATAAACAGAAGCCGAAGGTCTTAAACCTGACCACAGTTTAAGACAATCAAGGTGAATCTTCTGTCTCATGTTCACATGACCATGTACTCTTCTAATCCTCAATTCCCCAAGAGAGTAAAAATCTGTCTTTTGCAACTTTTATCATATTCAGCCCTTTGTACAGGTTCCAAAGATTCATAATTCTTTCAGTGAAGAAATTTCTCATGATCTCAATCTTAAATGATTTTTCCTTCCCCTGATACACTGCCTATGTTCTTGTTCCTCAGCCTGGGTCAGGGAGTGAAAAAAATCCTCTCAGTGCGACCCTGCCAAAAGGTTTCAGAATGTTTTAGTGAGATCACCCTCACAGTTGATTAAACTCCAGAGGAAATCAGCCAAACCTGCTCAGCCCATCATCACAGAATAACCCTGTCATCCTGACAACCACCACCAATTCAAATGTATCGTTTCCCAGAGAGAGAGACACAGAGAGAGAGAGAGAGAGACACAGAGAGAGAGAGAGAGAGAGACACAGAGAGAGAGAGAGAGACAGAGAGAGAGAGAGAGAGAGAGAGAGAGTGTTTCCACACAGCTGAATACCTAACTAGTTCTGGATTGAACTGCTCAGCTAGAGAGCTGACCACTCTTCTTTTCATTCTCCAGGTCACTTCTAAAACATGACCACTTTGGCCTGAAGTCCCATCTGTTTACATATAAACAAAAGGCCTCTCAAAATCCTTTTCATCTCTGTGCCAAGCTAGTCACCTCAGAGCCAGGAGCTGTTTATGACCCCTCTGAAATTACCAAGGACACAGTATCCTTGAGAACTGGAACAGCTTTTAGAAAAACTGACCAGCTTAGTGACACTGTCCATCGCTGTTGTTCTGTCATGGTATACTTATACCTGGCAGGAGAAACTCCTTCCCAAAAATCAGCCTGGATAAAGCCGCCTACATAATGGGCACTCACCGAACATTTTCAACATCTACTCCCTCCACCAGTGACACTCAATAGCAACAGTTCATACCATCTACAAGATGCACTGCAGTAACTCACTGAGGCTCCCTTGACAACGCCTTCCAAACCCATGACCTCGACCTCATGAAAGTGCAAGAGCAGCAGATACAAGGGAACATCACCACCTGAAAGCTCCCTTTCAAAACCTGACTTGGAAATATATCACCATTCCTTCACTGTCCTTTCCTACCAAGACTTTGGGTGTACTTACACACCAAAAAAAAGGTTGTTCACCACTTGTTTATTGTGTGACCTGAGTTTGTGGTTGAGACAGACAAGAAGAATGCAAAGTCGAGTCTGTCTTAAGTCTTAGACTTTAAAGTAAAACGATGACTGAAACACTAGCGCTGATTCCCGTTACCAATCCAGGTAATTGTAAATATATTCAATGATGATCTTCTAGTTATTTTTGCAAAGGACTAAACTACCTTGTCAGTTCTGGTCTTTGCGGTTGTGAGTTTTTCAGGTAGAGTCTCATGTAGAATAATCTGACTCTGCCCAGACTGTGCTATTTATGCCCAATGCAAGTAACTTTAAGGTTGTTCAAGGGTCCTGAAGAACTTGCACAAAAAACCACCAGCCTCTCAAAGACAATTAGTGAAGCACAGTCAGCGCTGGTCTAGGGGTAACACTGGAATAGTGGTAATGTTTCTCGATTAGTCATCCAGAAACATGGGCTAAAGTTCTGGGACATGGGCTTGAACTCCATTGCAGCAGATGGTGAAATTCCAATTCAATTAAAAATCTGAAATTAAAAATTATCATAATGGTGACCATGCAAACATTATAATAAAAAACTACGAAATTCATTAATGTCCTTAAAGGAAGAAAATCTACTGTCCTTACTTGGTCTGGTATGTAAGTGACTGGTAGCCCACAGAAACAAGCTTGTCACTTAATTACTCTCTGAAAAAAACAAGAAAATACTCAGTCCAAAGGCTCAGAAGAGGGGGCCGCACACTGAAGACAGAGATGAGGAATTTGTTCTCAGTCAGGAGTGAATCTGTGGAATTCTTTTTCACTCAGTTGAGACCGATCATTAAATATATTCAAAGCTGAGATAGAGAAATTTTTAATCAGTGATAGATTGAAGAGTGCTGTGCGAACATTTCTGACATTGGAACATTTTTGCAGGCCAGGCAATGAGACACAACACAAGCTCGAGGAACAACACCTTATTTTCCACAGAGGCATTTCACAGCTCTGAGGTCTCAACACTGAATTCAGTAAATTCAGAAACAGACCACTTTGTGCCTGTTCTCCATTTTCTTACATTCTTTACCTCCTGCTGACTTTCAATGTTTGTGTCATCTTTACTTTCCACTTGGTAGCAAGGACCAATTCTCTCCCTTTCACGCTTCATTTTACACATTTTTACAGAGGAAACTTGATTATCCGAATATCAATGATCTGAAAATCGGATTATCCGAAGTAGATCTCGAGAAACATTACATCAAAGACGTTTTTCCAACAGTGATAGCACTTTTTGTTTACAGTGATTAAACAAGCATCATCTCCAAATGACTGACCGCCCACCCTCTCTCTCTCCCCACACTTTCCCTGGAGTTCTATTGAGGAGTGTACCTGAACCATCTCCCCCTCCACCACCCACTTCACAGGAATAATCTCTCCAACAGTATCCTGTACAGGGCAAATATGGAACCTGTCAAGAAATTGAAGTAAAAAGTTGTGTGAGTGGGTGTGTGTGTGTGTGTGTCTGTGTGTGTGTGTGTGTGTGGGGGGGGTGTGTGTGTCTGTGTGTGTGTGTGTGTGTGTCTGTGTGTGTGTGTGTGTGTGGGGGAGTGGGGGGGTGGGGAGGTGGGGCTGTGTGTGTGTGGCTCTGCGATAGTGTGTGGCTCTGCGTCTGTGTGTGTGTGTGTGTGCGTGTGGCTCTGCACATGTGTGTGTGTGGCTCTGCGTTTGTGTGTGTGTATGTGTGGCTGTGTGTGTGTGGCTCTGCGCGCGTGTGTGTGGCTCTGCATTTGTGTGTGTATGGCACTGCGTGTGTGGCTCTGTGTGTGTGTGTGTGTGGCTCTGCATGTGTGTGTGTGGCTCTGCGATTGTGTGTGTGGCTCTGCATGCGTGTATGTGTGGCTCTGCATGTGTGTGTGTGGCTCTGCGTGTGTGTGTGTGGCTCTAAGATTGTGTGTGTGTGGCTCTGCATGTGTGTATGTGTGGCTCTGCGTGTGTGTGTGTGTGGCTCTGCGTGTGCGTGTGTGGCTCTGAGATTGTGTGTGTGTGGCTCCGCGTATGTGTATGTGTGTGCGTCTGTGGCTTTGTGTGTGTGGCTCTGCGTGTGTGTATGTGTGGCTCTGTGTGTACGTGTGGCTCTGCGTGTGTGTATGTGTGTGCGTGTGTATGGCTCTGCATGTGTGTGCGTGTGTGTGTGCGGCTCTGCGTGTGTGTGTGGGGGGCTGTGTGTGTGTGTGTGGCTCTGCGTGTGTGTGTGTGTGTGTGTGTGTGGCTCTGCGTGTGTGTGTGTGTGTGTCTCTGCGTTTGTGTGGTTGTGTGTGTGTATCTGGCTCTGCATGTGTGTGTATGTGTGTGTGTGTGTGTGTGGCTGTGTGTGTGTGGCTCTGCGTGTGGGTGTGTGTGGCTCTGTGTTTGTGTGGCTGTGTGTGTGTGTGTGTGTGTATGTGGCTGTGTGTGTGTGTGTGTGGTTGTGTGTGTGTGTGTGTATGTATGTGGCTGTGTGTGTGTGTGTGTGGTTGTGTGTGTATGTATGTGGCTGTGTGTGTGTGTGTGGTTATGTGTGTGTGTATGTATGTGGCTGTGTGTGTGTGTGTGTGGTTGTGTGTGTGTGTGTATGTATGTGGCTGTGTGTGTGTGTGGTTTTGTGTGTGTGTGTGTATGTATGTGACTGTGTGTGTGTATGTATGTGGCTGTGTGTGTGTGTGGTTGTGTGTGTGTGTGTATGTATGTGGCTGTGTGTGTGTGTGTGTGTATGTATGTGGCTGTGTGTGTGTGTGTGTATGTGTGTGTGTGTATGTATGTGGCTGTGTGTGTATGTGTATGTATGTGGCTGTGTGTGTGTGTATGTATGTGGCTGTGTGTGTGTGTGGCTGTGTGTGTGTGTATGTATGCGGCTCTGTGTGTGTGTGTATGTATGTGGCTGTGTGTGTGTATGTGTGTGTGTATGTATGTGGCTCTGTGTGTGTGGTTGTGTGCGTGTGTGTGTATGTATGTGGCTCTGTGTGTGGTTGTGTGTGTGTGTGTGTGGCTCTGTGTGTGTGTATGTATGCGGCTCTGTGTGTGTGTGTATGTATGTGGCTGTGTGTGTGTGTATGTGTGTGTGTATGTATGTGGCTCTGTGTGTGTGGTTGTGTGTGTGTGTGTATGTATGTGGCTCTGTGTGTGTGTGTGTGTGTATGTGTGTGTGTGTATGTATGTGGCTCTGTGTGTGTGGTTGTGTGCGTGTGTGTGTATGTATGTGGCTCTGTGTGTGTGTGTGTGGTTGTGTGTGTGTGTGTATGTATGTGGCTCTGTGTGTGTGTGTGTGTATGTGGCTCTGTGTGTGTGTGTGTGTGTGTCTGTGTGCTATTTGGAGACTTACCCCACAGAGGCAGTAGCAGCATTCTTGTTGATGTGCTGGTGGATGCCCCAGACGGGGGGTGGACGGGGGGTGGCCATGGGCTCGCGTGCTTTGTGTTGTGGGGGGTGGAGTTTGACTGGGATGGGGGCGGTTTTGGAGTGGGTTGTGGGGGGTGTGGTTGGACCGGGTTGGGGGTCAGGTTTGGTGTGGGTTGGGCGTGGGGATGGACTGGGTTGTGGGGGGTGGAGTTGGAGTGGGTTGGGGTGTGGGGTTGGACTGGGTTGTGAGGGGTGGGGTTGGAAGACGGGTTTTGACCAGCTTGGGGGTGTGGGGTCTCGGTGCTGTGTGCTGCTGCAGTCTCCTGAATATGGAGCAGACTTTAAAACTCCGAGCCTCAGAGGAAAGGCATTTAATCGATTTTCAGAATAATCAATTATCCAAATGAAATAGTGCCTGCCCATCTCTTTCAGGTAATCGAGTTTCCACTGTGTATCCTTTGTTTCACCATTATGAACAGTCACTTTGTCTTTTGCACTGGGACTCTGCACCGTTACCCCTCTTCCCCCTGCTCTTCTTCTGTCTAAATTATAAAATAGAACCTATTTTTCATCACCTTTCAGTTCTGAAGTTGAGTCATACTAGTGGGTGGCACGGTGGCACAGTGGTTAGCACTGCTGCCTCACAGCGCCAGGGACCTGGGTTCAATTCTCGCCTCAGGCGACTGACTGTGTGGAGTTTGCACGTTCTCCCCGTGTCTGCGTGGGTTTCCTCCGGGTGCTCCGGTTTCCTCCCACAGTCCAAAGATGTGCTGGTCAGGTGAATTGGCCATGCTAAATTGCCCGTAGTGTTAAGTAAGGGGTATATGTAGGGGTATGGGTGGGCGGCGCTTCGGTGGGTCGGTGTGGACTTGTTGGGCCGAAGGGCCTGTTTCCACACTGTAAGTAATCTAATCTAGACTCATAGAAACATATAGAAACATAGAAGATGTGAGCAGGAATAAGTCATTTGACCCAGAAACCCTGCTCTTTCATTCATTATGATCCTGTTAATCATCATGCCCAGTATTCCAATCCTACTCTCCCCCCATTTTCCTTAATCCCTTCAGTTACAAGAGCTATATCTATGTCATGAAACCATAATGTTTTGGCCTCAACCACTTTCTGTGGAAGTACAGGCATCACGGTGGCTCAATGGTTAGGACTGCTGCCTCACAGTGCCAGGGAACCGGGTTTGATTCCAGCTGTAGGCAACTGTCTGTGTGGAGTTTGCACATTCTCCCCATGTCTGCATGGATTTCCTCCGGGTGCTGCGGTTTCCTCCCACAATCCTAAGATGTGAAGGTAAGGATGAATTGGCCATGCTAAATTGTTCCACAATGTTCAGGGATGTGTAGGGTCAGGGAATGTGTCTAGGTGGGTTCCTTTTCAGAGAGTTGGTATGGGCTTAATGGCCTGAGTCCACACTGTAAAAAAAAAGAATCCCACAGGCTCACCACTCTCTAGTTTCTCCTCATCTCAGTCTTAAATGTTTGTAACCCTTATCTTTAAGCTATGACCCCAGTTCTGGAAACCTCCATCACTGGGAACATCCTTCCTGCATATACCAGCTCTATTCATGAGAATTTTGTTAGTTCTATGAGATTCCCCTCATTCTTCCAAACTTCAGTGAATACAATCCATCAGATTGATTTTCTCCTCCTAGGTCAGTCCTGCCATCCCTGAAATCAGTCTGGTAACCCTTCGCTGCACTCCCCCGAGAGGAAGAACATCTTTCCTCACATAAGGAGAACAAACTACACACAACAGTCAGGACCTGGCCTCACCAAGCTCCTGGATAACTGCAGCAAGAAATATGAAGTCTGCATTTCTCTCCAAGATGCGAGTAGAAAGGGAGGACTGCAGATGCTGGAGATCAAAGTTGAAAAGCATAATGCTGGAAAAGCACAGCATCTGAGGTCAGGCAGCATCCAAGGAGCAGGAAATACAATATTTCGGGCATAAGCTCTTCATTCGGAATGTGCTTAATCAGGAATTTCCTGATGAAGGGCTTTTGCCCAAAACATCGAATCTCTTGCTCCTCGGATGATGTCTGACCTGTTGTGCTTTTCCAGCACCACACATTTTGACACTCCCCAGATGCTTTCAGACCTGTCATGTTCCTCCACCATTCTCTGTGTTTGTTTCACACTTTCATCCACAATATTTTGCCTTCCTTCAAGGGATTGAGAATAATGGGAAAAAGCAGGAAAGTGGAGTTGAGGAATAACAAATCAGCCATGGGTCATTGAATGGTGGAGCAGACTCAATGGGGTGAATGGCCAACTCCTATACCTTATGGCCACAGCTAAGGATGGGCATTAATTGCTGGCCCATCCGGTGACACTCACATTCCCTGAATGAATAAAAAGAAATAAATATTTGCTCGCAGATTGTAACGGAGTGTCCCTGCAGCGGGGTTTAATTTCCAGCTCTCCTGTTAAAGTGTATCTGAGGAACAGGCTCTGATCAAGGCTCCCTGTTTTGTGTCCATTAATGGACTACAGTGGCTTTTAGGAGGATATGGTGCTCAGAGTCGTGGATTCGACAAGCTATAACAAGACTAATTGTTGAAATTTTAATCAAAGCATGTCTGAGCTATTGTTTCACAGTCTAAACATCTGTTTAGCATGGAGTCTCATGGGCAGGATAGAAACTTTAAATCCATGCTCTTATTAATCGACACATTTCTCAAGTTGCTTATATGAACAAACCTTTTTTGAATCAAGATTTATTGACCTAGCAGTAGCTGTAAAAGCATTTCTTCTGAAATCTGTAGCCTGAAAAATTTCAAATTGAACACACTCACAAGAATTATGAGCAATGATTACAAACTGGGACACCAGACGTTCAAAGTCCAGATTGTTGTGATTCAAGGGCCACAGGTTAGACACTCTTAACTTAATTCATTATTTATGAGCAAGTAATTATTTTATTCAAACTGTTCAGACACATGATGACACAGCTGTTGGGGCAGGTGTCACTTGAACCCAGACCTTTTTGCCCAGAGATCAGAATCGAAACTATGTTCAGAAACAATTAGCCTGGGTTCAATGACATGATCATTACATCACCACCTCCGTCTGTTACCAACAAGTAAACTTGCGCTACGTGGATAATGAGTATCATTTAAGTAACATTAACAGGATTTGGAGAATAGACAACACTAAAGGATTGCTGACAGGTAACAGAAGTATAATAGGTAATTATTAAGCATAAATCAAATTAACTAGATAAATTATTATTTAGTTATCTCCAAAACTAATTAACTCAATATACTCTGAAATTTCCAAATCGTTAGACCAAACAATGTGACAGATCAAGCTGATTAGGTTTTCAACTGACAATTTTAAGGCGATATATTATCTTTACATGACAGAGAGAATATCCAATGAAGAATGAATGTTTAAATACACTGATAGAACATGATGAAACATGAGGTATTTTTAATGTATTTCCAGGTAATAACATATACCAGTGCAAGCACGAAGATATATTGCTGCTAGTTTCCTTTTGATTGAACACTCAAGAAATGTCTGGAATGGATAAATTTTGAAAAGTCTTATCCTTTACCATGTTTTTATCAATTGGCATGAGCCAAACCTATAATCAAGTGATGTAATATTACTCATTAAAGCAGCAACCATTGCGCAGAACACTTCACTTGATAACAGAAACCAGGAATGGTGAGTGCTTAATACAAACAAATTACAAGAAGGATTTTCAATCTGAATGTACTACATGGTGTAATCATGCTTCAAGACAAAACTGTCACTCTCATACTTGATTGGAAAGTAGGTCTAAGTCACTTGAAAGTTTCAAACGGTTTTATTTAATAGATTATGTGATAACTTACAGGAACAAGCCAACTTCAGGTCACATCCTCAGTCTGTCACCACTGCCATGTGATGTCATGCTGGTTCTTGGCTCTTTAGAATACTTAGCTCTTGAACATAGAACATAGATATGTATAGCACAGGAACAGGCCCTTCGGTCCACGATGTTGTGCTGAACGTGATGCCAAATTAAACTAATCACTTCTGCCTCTCCTTCTTCCTTATCCCTCCGTTCCTTGCACATCTATGTGCTTATCTAAAAGTGTCCTAAATACCCCGGTTATATCTGCCTCCAGCTTCACCCCTGGCTGTACGTTCCAGACTCATAGAACATAGAGCATTACAGCACAGAACAGGCCCTTCAGCCCATGATGTGGTGCCGACCACTGATCCTCATCTATGCACCCTCAAATCTCTGTGATCATATGCATGTCCAGCAGTCTCTTAAATATCCCCAATGACCTCGCTTCCACAACTGCAGCTGGTAACACATTCCATGGTCTCACAACTCTCTGTGCAAAGAACCCGCCTCTGACATCCCCTCTATGCTTTCCTCCAACCAGCTTAAAACTATGACCCCTCGTGTTAGCCATTTCTGCCCTGGGAAATAGTCTCTGGCTATCGACTCTATCTATGCCTCTCATTATCTTGTATACCTCAATTAGGTCCCCTCTCCTTCTCCTTTTCTCCAATGAAAAAAGTCTGAGCTCAGTTAACCTCTCTTCATAAGATAAGCCCTCCATTCCTGGCAGCATCCTCTGCCTGGTAAAACTCCTCTGAACCCTCTCTAAAGCATCCACATCTTTCCTATAATCGAGCGACCAGAACTGGACGCAGTATTCCAAGTGCGGTCGAACCAAAGTTTTATAGGGCTGCAACAAGATCTCGTGACTCTTAAATTCAATCTCCCTGTTAATGAAAGCCGAAACACCATATGCTTTCTTAACAACCCTCTCCACTTGAGTGGCCATTTTAAGGGATCTATGTACCTGCACACCAAGATCCTGCTGTTCCTCCACACTGCCAAGAATCCTATCCTTAATCAGCTTTCAAATTCGATCTTCCAAAATGCATCACCTCACATTAGTCCAGGTTGAACTCCATCTGCCACCTCTCAGCCCATCTCTGTCCTGCTACAGCCTACAACAGCCCTCTATACTGTCAACGACATCTCGAACTTTTGTGTCATCTGCAGGCTTGCTGATCCATCCTTCAATCCCCTCATCCAAGTCATTAATAAAAATTACAAACAGTAAAGGCCCAAGGACAGAGCCCTGTGGAATACCACTCACCACTGACTTCCAGGCAGAATATTTTCCTTCTACTATCACTCACTATCTTCTGTTAGCCAGCCAATTCTGTATCCAGACAGCTAAGTTCCCCTGGATCCCATTCCTCCTGGCCTTCTGAATGAGCCTACATGGGGAACCTTATCAAATGCCTTGCTGAAGTCCATATACACCTCATCCACAGCTTGACCCTCATCAATGTTTTTAGTCACATCCTCAAAGAACCCAATAAGGTTTGTGAGGCATGACCTGCTCCTCACAAAGACGTATTGACTGCATTTAATCAAGCCATGCTCTTCCAGATGGTCATAAATCATATCCCTCAGAATCCTTTCTAACACCTTGCAGACGGCAGATGTGAGACTTACTGCTCTGTAATTGTTGGGGATTTCCCTATTTCCTTTCTTGAAGAGAGGAATTACATTTGCCTCTCTCCAGTCCTCAGGTACGACTCCAGTGGAGAGCGAGGATGCAAAGATCTTCGCAAGTGGCGAAGCAATCACATTTCTCGTTTCCCAAAACAGCCGAGGATAAATCTGGTCTGGGCTTAGCGACTTGTCAATCTTAATGTTTGAAAAAATTTTCAGTACATTAACTTCCTCTATCTCTATCCATTCCAGCATGTACACCTGCTCTTCAAAGGTTTCATTCACCACAAAGTTCATTTCTTTCGTAAAGACAGAAGGAAAAAACTCATTTCGGGCTTCCCCTACCTCCTCAGGCTCCACACACAAATTCCCTATGCTATCCCTGATCGGCCCTACTCTTTCTTTGACCATTCTCTTATTCCTCACATAAGTGTAAAATGCCTTTGTGTTCTCCCTAATCTGTTCTGCCAAGCCTTTGTCGAGCCCCCTGCTGGCTCTCCTCAGACCATTTTTGAGCTCCTTCCTCGCCTGCCTGTAATCCTCTAGAGCTGGGCTTGACCCTACCACTCCTTGTGTAAAAAACCTACCCCTCACCTCTGCTTTGAATTTTCCCCCTTTCACCTTAAATGCATGCCCCCTAGTATCAGATATTTCAATACTGGGAAAAAAATTCTGACCGTCAACCATATCTATGCATCTCATTATTTTATACACTTCTATCAAGTCTCCCCTCAGGCTCCATCGCTCAAGGGAAAACAACCTGAGATTTTCTGGCCTTTCCTTATAGCTCAGACTCTCCAATCCAGGCAGCATCCTGGTAAACCTCTTCTGCACCCTCTCCAAAATCTCCACATTTTTCCTGTCATGTGACAACCACAATTGAATGTAAGACTGTAGGTGTGATCTAATCAAAGTCTTACAAAGCTGCAACATGACATCCTGTCTCTTATACTCAATCCCCCAACCAATGAAGGCAAGCGTGCCATGTGCCTTCTTTCCCACCCTATCTCCTCGTACAGCCACTTTCAGGGAGACATGGACTTGAACCTCAAGATCCCTCTATACATCAATGCTGTTCAGGGTCTTGCCATTAGCTGTATAATTTTCCTTAACATTTGATCTCCCAAAGTGCAGCACCTCACACTTGCCCAGAATAAACTCCATCTGCCATTCTCCGTCCATATCTGCAACTGATCTATATCCCACTGTAAGCTTTGACAACCGTCTACATTATCCACAACTCCACCAATCTTTGTGTTGTCTGCAAACTTACTGATCCTGCCATCTGCATTTTCATCTCAGTCATGTATAAATATCACAAACAGCAGAGGTCCCAGTATGGATCCCTGCGGAGCACCACTAGTCACGGACCTCCGGCCTGAAAAACACTCTTCTACCATTGCCCTCTGCCTTCTATTGGCAAGCTAATTCTAAATCAACACAGCCAAGCCACCATGGTGCCCATGCATCTTAATCGTCTGAATGAGCCTACAATGAGATACCTGAAGCATAATGCACTAATACACTTTCCCCTTTGCCCTGGTTCAGATCTCTAATATCCACGGTTCTTTGATTGATTTATAGCCCCTTTTCTTCCTTTATTCACCCAAAATAAAATCGCATGCACTAAAAATGAAATCATATGTACATTAATTTGTTGCAGAATTACACACACAGAAACAGGAATGATAAAATGAACGAGCTTAAGAGTCTAAGAAGCTAAACAACACTGAAGTGGTTGAACAAGCCTTTCAGATTGCAAGACTGCATACTTATTTGTTCTCACCGTCTGTGTTTGTGTCTGTCTGTCTGTGTAGGTGTCTGTGTGTGCGCATGCTTTATTCTAATATATTGATTACTGACTAAATTGGGAAAAAAGATTGTTTTACAATAAAAGACGGAGGAAGGGATTGATGGACTTTTAAACAAGAAAGCTACTCAAGCTCATTCTAAGTTGTGTTTATTCTGTTGCTTTGGAAGCAAATGGGGAAGGTGCCAGATCAAGTGGTATGTCTCCAGAGCAACTGTACATATTGAAATTCAACTGGCAACAGATTTCTGATTGGTTTTGTGAGATCATGGCCAGTTTGTGACACTAATCATGATAGTCATTTTCCTGATTTTTTTGGTAAAACTTTAAACAATAAGGCTACTCCATGTGGAGATTCAGCAATGCAGCTGCTGCATTTCTTTTACAATTATTTAAAGTGCTGTTTTAGCTGTGGCTCAATGTTTTATTATTCATGAGCTTTATGCACAGGGCATGTACCTGTTATGGATTTCATACTTCCACAGCTTATAAAACACAATTCAGAACTAACTCACTACCCACAGTAATCACCAATTCACCCAGGAGGCATATCGCATATTCAATTTTTAACCAGCGCCGTTAACGAAGGGTGATTTGGTTTCTGAGTCTTGGTGTCACCTCTTCACAATTTCAAACATTGAACTGTGCGTTTTCCTTGAATTTTTAAGTTGGCATCTCCACCTTGATATTTTAGGACAAAGCACGGCTGATCACCATGTTGTATTCTTGTTTTCTCTTCCATATCACAAGGAACTAGCACTCCCCTTCTGGACTGAGTAGCAACATAGTTTCAATTTGCTTGAAAACCACAAAGAGTTTAACTTCATAGACAAACCCCTCACTTGCAGCATCAGTACACAACCTCTTTCTAACATGCTACCGCTTGGAGTCTTCATGGCTCTTGTCATGTGGTGTCACCCTGGTTCTTGCTCACAAGCATACTCAGCTTTTAAAGCAGTTACATGACATGACATGTTGTGTTTTATTGTGTAAATCATAATTGGGAGTTTTATCAGACTAATATTATAGAACGGAAGGTAAAAGATAGCTTAGAGTAGGGACTTGTGAATAGTTGTTAGTTAGTTATTCTCTGTTATCCTTCAAGAAATAAAATTGTAAATATTTACCTTAAATAGTTCTTGGCCACTCAATATTTTGCAGATTACTGCATGGGATCAATCTTTTCTGTGTTGCAGGTTTTAAATTAAGCAGGAGAGTTTAGTTAAGAAGAACTGAATGAATGAACAGGACACAATTGGACTAAAATGAAACTGTTTAAATGATCATAAATTATTCAATTTTTTAAAAAAAGATTCAACACTACATTATTTGGCAAAGGAGATACAGGTCAGCAAGCTCAGAAAATGCAGCTAACATTTGAATGCACGTGCCCGAAGAATTCGCCTGACCCTCTGAATTGCTAGTTCAGTGCCATTTCCCCGACGCCACCAACTTCTCAGCCTCCCTCAATCAACATCACTTAAAGGGATTTTCTGGTCATTATCATGTTTCTATTTGTGGGAGTTTGCTGTGTGTAGATTGACTGTTGTGATTCTACATTAACACAGTGACTACACTGTCAATGTATTTAATTGATCTTAAAAGTTTTAGGAATTCCTGAGGTTGTGAAAAGTTCCTTTACTTATTTTCTTTTCACTACCGACAGAATCGCAGATTTGGTACATCACAGAAAGAGCACCAGAAACTGATTGCTTACCTTTGATTTTTAAAAAAATCCCATCTGTTTTCAATGTTTTCTCAGGCTCTTGTAACATTGTAAGTTACACTGCAAACGACTGGATACTGAGGTAAGGGATACCATTGCTGAGCAGCTAGATTGATGCAGATGGATTAAAAATGATCAACATGGTTATACACTGGGCTGCTCCGTGTTTAATTGATTTCTCTGAATTGTGCAGGAAATTATTAATTGTAAAGGAACACATTGGTGAGTAGAATCAGTTACATTCTCCAGGCCAAAATTTGTTGAAGTGACATGATGGGGAACCCTGCAACCTCTACACCTTCTTGCTAATTCAGTCCGTCTTTGAATTGGTGGAGTCCATATTGTAAAGTGTTGACAGAGATTTGTAGGTTTCCCTAACTGGAATCTGTCAGAAGTACCTCAAGAAATTTCATACTTCAGGGATTATTGGACACAGTGGGGAAATTGAATGTGAATTCCTGAAAGATATGTCACACCTTGGCTTGTTCCTTGGAGACACAAATGACCCTCCATCGTCCAATCAGAATAGGATTCGGCCTTTAAACCATGTTATCAACCAGGCCAGACTCCTTCAAAATAACTTAACAAGGTAGCCTAGACTCTTAATTCTTCTTATTTCAAAGGCAAATGTGAAGTGGATATTCCAGGTGGTCAAACCACTTGACTTTGAGCAAAACAGAATTTATTTAAACACTACAGCTGAAACAAACAAAAAGAAAACAGAATTTAGAATCACTTAAATGTCCTGATACAACAACTTAACTAAGGAGCTGTTCCAATCCACTAACATTCCATAAACACACCCTTTGGCTAAATGTTAAATTGAAACACAAATTCTTACAGGCAGGAGGAAACAACTTCCAAAGAGATTTCAGAGAGAAAGTCAGTCAGGAATCATCTGTTGAAGCTTGCAACCTTTCCTGGATTCCAGCATCTTATAACTGCCACAGCTAATCCAAACCAGGAAAAAAACCTGAGCTGGAAGAACTGGCCACTCCCCTTTTACTGGCCATTGTTGAACTAGACTCTTCCCAGAATCCCTCAGCACCTCGGTCTTTACAACGTCTCTTAAAATAAATTCCAAGCACAAAATAACCTCGTTAAAGTGACAACACTATCACAGCCTGCTCTATCATTCACTAAAGTCATAGCTGACCTGGTTGTTCCATGTTCCTATCCCCACCAAATAACTCTTGAGTTCCTCGTCATTTAAAAATCTAACTCAACCTTGGATAGATTTAAAGTGCCAGCCTTCACTACATAACTGAGAAGTAAATTCCTTAGATGAACAACCCATTGATTTGAAAAGTTTTCCTCATCTTTACCCTGAAAGGGAAATCTCTTGTTCTTAAACTATATCTGTTGTTTTAGTCTGACCCCAAGAGGATACAATAATCTATGATGCAACAATGCAAGACCACCTCTCATTCTCATAAAATTCAATACCTCTTGGCTCAACCTGTTCAATCTTTCTATATAAGATAAACACTTCATCTTTTAAATGAGATGAGTGAAGTTTCTTTGAACTGCTTCTAATGCATCCTTTTCAAAGATGGAGACCAAGACTATGCGCAGTTCTCCAGATATCATTTCACTGACACGGTGAACAACAGCAGTAAAACTTCAACACTTTTATAATCTGTTCACTTTGCTATAACTAATCATATTCCAATTGCCTTCTTAATCACTTGCCGTACCTACAGACTAACTTAATGTGATTCTTGGACCACACCATGCAGATCCCTGTGTACCACTGAGTTCTGTAATTCCTTTATACCACTGCAATCTCTCGCCATTTAAATTGTAAACTGTGAACTGTACAGTAAATGGAAAATTGATGTGCAGAGAGATCTGTGTTCATGCCTATTGTTCCCTGAAGGTGGCCAACGCAGGTCAATAGAGTGAGGGTTAAGAAGGCATACGGCATGCTTTCCTTCATCAGATGGGGTCTTGCGTACAAGGGTTGGTAGGTCATGTTACAGTTGTATCAGATTTTGGTTCAGCCACATTTGGAATACTGGTTCTGGTCGCAACATTACCAAAAGGATGTGGATGCTTTGCAAAAGATGCAGAGGAGGTTCACCAGGATGTTGCCTGGTATGGAGGGTGCTAGCTAAGAAGAGAGATTGAGTAGATTAGGATTATTTTCGTTGGAAAGACAGAGGTTGAGGGAGGATCTGATGGAGGTCTACAAAATCATGAGAGATACAGACAGGGTGGATAGCAAGAAGCTTTTCCCAGAATGGGGGCCTCAGTTACTAGAGGTCATGAGTTCAAAGTGAGAGGGGAACAAAGTTAGGCGAGATATGCGTGAAATGTTCTTCACACAGAAGGTGGTGGCTGCCTGGAACGCATTGTCAGCGGAGGTGGTAGAGGTGGGCATGATAGTTATTTAAGATGTATCTGGACAGGTACATGAATGGGCAGGGAAGAAAGAGACACAGATCCTTAGAAAATAGGTGGAAGGTTTATATAGAGGATCTGGATCAGTGCAGGCTTGGTGGGCCAAAGGGCCTGTTCCTGTGCTGTAAGGTTCTTTGTTCTTTGTTTTGTTATTTGGCCTCGCAAGTCCACACTGAGTCTATCCCTGTTACCCAGTATTCCCCAGGGTCATGCCATCTATCCTGGGAGGAAACCAGAGCACCCTACGGAAACCCATGCAAACAGAGGGAGAAAGTGCAAACTCCACACAGGCAGTCATCTGAGGTAGAATCAAACCCAGGTCCCTGGCGCTGCGAGAAAGCAGTGCTGAACACTGAGCCACTGTGCCACACCGTGCTAATAGCTGTTTCTTCATAAAAGTATGTTGGAATAGCATTAAAGTAAACAATCTTTGAATTAATTAATTATTAATTCATAAATAATGACTTTTATTAACTAATAAATCCTATTGTGCTCATTGAGCTTTACCATAACTAGAAAGCTTTACTAAACTGAATAAAAGCGGACAATTATTAATACATTGTCTGGACTTAAAATGATAGATGAGCAAAACATTCACCAAGCAAGCACCTAACTGTTTTCTTTGACTTTTTTTCAATATGTTATTCAAGATTTTTCGGAGTATAAATAATATAGAAATAAATGTTGAATGGGAAATAGTTTTTTTTTGAGAATTTGATTTTAAAGTAAGCGTTTACAAAATAAAATGCTAAATTTCAAAAAACCAGTTTGGTTTAACACTTGCAAAAATAGAAATTGCTGGAAAAGCTCAATAGGTCTGACAGTATCTGTGGAGGGAAATCAGAGTTAACATTTCTGGCCCCATTTGGAGTACTGTGTCCAGTTTTGGTCCCCACACCTCAGGAAGGACATACTGGCACTGGAACGTGTCCAGCGGAGATTCACACGGATGATCCCTGGAATGGTTGGTGTAACATACGAGGAACGGCTGAGGATCCTGGGATTGTATTCATTGGAGTTTAGAAGATTAAGGGGAAACTTAATAGAAAGTTACAAGATAATACATGGCTTGGAAAGGGTGGACACTAGGAATTTTTTTCCGTTAGGTGAGGAGACTAGGGCCAGTGGACATAGCCTTAGAATTAGAGCGTGTCAATTCAGAACAGAAATGCGGAGACATTTCTTCAGCCAGAGAGTGGTGGGCCTGTGGAATTCATTACCGCAGAGTGCAATGGAGGCCGGGACGCTCAATGTCTTCAAGGCAGAGATTGATAAATTCTTGATGTCTCGAGGAATTAAGGGCTACTGGGAGAATGCGGGTAAGTGGAGTTGAAATGCCCATCAGCTACGATTGAATGGCGGAGTGGACTCGATGGGCCGAATGGCCTTACTTCCACTCCTATGTCTGATGGTCTTATGGTTTTATGGATGAATGATCCTTTCTCAGAACTCAATTAACTCTGATTTCTCTGCACAGATTTGGCTAGATCTGCTGAGCTTTTCCAGCAATTTCTGCTTTCGTTTCTGATTTACGGTATTTGCAGTTGTTTCAGTTTTATTTGCTTTCACACTTAAATGGTTAAAAAACATGCATTTTGTGGTGCAATTCTTTCAGTAAATTTTGGGAATTCCAGTTCCTTTTTAAAAGTTGCTGATCTTTAACACGAATGACTCTTCCTGCGTGTACATGTTGATAATTTTATTGCTGCAGGGGCTCTCAGATGGTGACTTGAGAGACAGTAATTACAGGATCAGGTAGAATGGCACTCTTGTGACTTTATAACCAGGTACATATCCAAAAGAAAGATAGACATGAGCTTGCCTTTCCTACTCTCAGGGCCTCTCATTTTCCTTTATTACCACTTGATTATTTTTAAAGAGAATTTGCTGTAAGCAAATGGAAGAGCCAGTTTGGAAAAATAAATCTATAGGATCTCTGATATTAATCAGCAAGGGCTTCAACTTGCATTTCATCCAATAGACAGCACTCTAATGATGCAGTATTACTTTATGTATCAGTTTAACACATACATTAAGCAGGGCTTAATGGCCTTACAAATGATAAGCAACCGTCTTACTAACAAGTGAAGACCAACATGGAATATTCTGAATGCCTGTATTAAGCTCTGTCAGTTAGGTATAATCAACAACTTTTTCTGATGAATTCAATGGGAAATAGTCCACTTAACATGAGATTACGTAATACACAGAAGAACGGTGGGAGTGCAGAGTTTGCTCTGTGTTGAACAAACTGGTCTAGGCTGTGGTCAGGCGATAATTCATTTCAGTAGCATTGGGCGGGGGATGGACAAAATGTTCTTGATCGTTGTTCAGTGACAGCTCATGGAACATGACAGCAAGTAACAGTAGAATCGGTTTTAATTCGAATGATCCTTAACACCAGATAAGGTAGGGAGGTTTCCAGATGAAGTTCACACATGATTTGCACGATGTGAGATGAAAAAGGAACAAGTGTCCCTTTGAAGCCCCTTTCTCAAGATACAATAATGTTGATTTTTATTGATCCCAGGCTCTCTTGAAGTGAAAATGTTCCAGGAGTATCCAATGTTTTTTCTGCAGTGTCACCAAATATAAAGTGCCATTTTTGATCTTTGCAGTTGATTTTCCAGGGGAAATCCGCAATTTGCTGCATGCTCAATAGGGTTTTCAAGTCCCTTTTTCCTACTTACAGTGAAGTTGGTGCATTACGTCTGTCTTTTTTCCACCATTTCATGCAAGGAACTCAAATAATTTGGACTGATGCATGCCAAAGGTGCATTTTTAGAATTATGTTTGAGGTTTGCTTCATTTTCAAGATGCTCTATTTATTTTGTAATACATTTTACCTGGAAATCACAAGCCTCTATGATAATACAGAGACTGACATTACTTTCTTAAAATTTTATTGTACTGATGAAAAGGAGGTGGCAAGTTATTAAAAGAAAATATATTTTTAACTTAAAAATTGGATGAATTGCAAGTTTGGTTTTTCTTTGCCTCATCTCCTCTGATCTACACATCCAACCCTGTGGATGAACAATCAATGATGGACAACTTCATGGTCCACCTTATGTCCTCACATTATTTTGCGATGTTTATCAGACTCCATATCCCGTCTTTGGACTGTTATGATTATTGATTCAGCACCTATTGTTATGTCTCTTCTTAGGCATTTACCAGCTGCATCATATACTTATTTGTTACTGCTGACTTTTCAGTAGCAATTTGATCATGTAATTCATATCCCTTGCTGATCTTAGTACAGAAGATTGAAAAGGATGATAATTTTTAACAATTGTTATGATAATTGTAATACCAGCAATCACATAAAGATCCTTACAAGGTTATACATTGTTAAGCCTGAGATCATAAAGCTAACAATTCTGGAACAGCTTTCCTCTTATCCAACTTCCAAAGCAGTAGCTATTTATTTTCTCGAGATCATAGTGACCCTGTTTCAGAATTGTCTCTGACCCCCACCCCTTGCTATGGTATATGTCTCCCAGTCCTCTTGTGAGGTTATCTGTTTGTTGTTCTAATTGTCTTGATGACACAAAACAAGTTTCTTCAGGGTGCCCATTGATTCAAGTCTCAGTATCCAAGGCTAACTGCCTTCAGAAATTTAATTCCCAATATTGAATACATTTAAACTTCTATTCTCATATGTATAGGTGTCTATTCTAATGTGTAATTATAATTATTTGAAAACCTCATTTCCAATTGGTCAAGCTTTCCCTTTCTATTTCATATAAAAATCAGAAAGCTAACATTAGATGGTTTTGTTCTGTGCTGCCTTTTCAGACTCTTCATGCTTCCATTGTACTGCCCTCTTACTAATCCTCAGAGGCATTTTGTTCTCTGGCTGTGAAGGCCATGAAATGCTGCATCAGCTAAAAATTCCTTTAATTGTCTGTGTCAGTTCAAAAGAAAACCCCGAATGTTTGTCATATTCAGCCATGGTCAGCCACAACGAAGACCAAGTGGGACATAGGCCAATGACCAGCAATTTGCCACCTCACCCTCAACTCCTAAACAGCTGTGGGGTGGGGTGGAGTAACAAAAATGGTCTCCAGGCTATTGGCCAATTGATGGCAACTGAATATATTCATCCTCCTGCTCCTGCTGCTCCAGCCTCAAGTCTCCAGCCTACCAGGTTCCACTGGTCTTACTGTTCATAAAGAAGGAGGAAGAGGCGTTGGAAAGGAATAAGGTACCACCTGTACCAGATCCCTTGGTCCAGCACAGGCCAACTGCAAGCTTCTCAACTCTGTGTTACTCAAATCACAATGTTAATCTTATTACTGTATTGGGTGTCAGCAATTGGTAATCATTCTCTTGTGTACAGTTAAACATAGGGCGGCACGGTGGCACAGTGGTTAGCACTGCTGCCTCACAGCGCCTGTAGACCCGGGTTCAATTCCCGACTCAGGCGACTGACTGTGTGGAGTTTGCACGTTCTCCCCGTGTCTGCGTGGGTTTCCTCCGGGTGCTCCGGTTTCCTCCCACAGTCCAAAGATGTGCGGGTCAGGTGAATTGGCCAAGCTAAATTGTCCGTAGTGTTAGGTAAGGGGTAAATGTAGGGATATGGGTGGGTTGCGCTTCGGCGGGTCGGTGTGGACTTGTTGGGCCGAAGGGCCTGTTTCCACACTGTAAGTCTAATCTAATCTAATCTAATCCTCAAAACCCAGATTTTTCTTCATCAGTTTCATGAACACCCTCATTCACTCCTTTACTCAGTCCTGATTTTCATCTCATCACTGAGATTTTCCATCCCCTGCCTCCCCCATGACACTTGCCTGTGTTCCTAACTGTTTAAAATGTTGCTCTTTCTCTCTGCCTCAGTTTTTAGTTCACTTCAGAGGATGTGTTACAGAGGTTGGTTCCTGATCCTGGCACTAGCTGCACCTCAGAGTCATAAACCAGAAGTGGCTGTGATGGGAGTTCTGTCATGATCTTCTCAGAGGCAGTCAATTAAAATGTTTCTAGTAAGAGCAGTGTGCAGTTTAGGATGGTGTCTGGGATCTGGTGTCAGGACATCCATACAGCCTGGCCAATGTGCAGTTACCTTTGATGTATGGGTCCTACTGAAGAGCAACACCTTGGAGG
Source organism: Hemiscyllium ocellatum (assembly GCF_020745735.1). Taxonomy (NCBI): domain Eukaryota; kingdom Metazoa; phylum Chordata; class Chondrichthyes; order Orectolobiformes; family Hemiscylliidae; genus Hemiscyllium; species Hemiscyllium ocellatum. The sequence goes on along the minus strand of NC_083434.1, from coordinate 46,831,428 downwards.
TGTCTTCAATAGGAGGGGAACAATGCATTTGTTCTTTGACATTACATATTTCACAAAGAGACAGATTCCTGTTCTGACAGATATCTTGAAATTTTATTAACTGCAACAGCTAAAGCATCACAGACTTCCACATACAGCCAGGGTTCTGTGGTTACTGATATGACTGTATATTAGATACAAATAGTTGAAGAAACATTACTGATTCCATGACACAGAGAGAGGAACTGAAGTTGAGGCAGGTGCCTTTAGTCTAGAAGGTGGACTCGACACTCTTAAAGCTACAGCGTATCTGTCATCTGGAATTTGTGTCTTAATACAGCAGGGTGAAACTGTAATGTTAGTCAGATCACATGAAAAGGCAGCAATGGCATGATTGAGGAAGCCTAAAGACTGCAATTTACCATCAAAAACTGTGTGGGAGCCTTCAGATACCATACAGCTCAAACATCCTGCTTCAAAGGCACTTAGCACTCAACTTCCCAGCACTTGACACATGGGGTGGTTTGGGGGATGGGTGGAGGAGTGGGGCATGCCCAATATTTGGAAAATTCCTTTGTAAGGACACTGTACGCTTGCAATCGTCATGCATATTCTGCTGTCAGTGATCACCATTTAGAGAAAAGTATAATGTCAGCATTTGAACCATGATGTCAAAAGAGAACTGCTGAAATCATGTGGTCTTTGAGCACTGGAAGAGAGTCAAGCACTACAGGCATCACAAGGAATGATTAGACACACACTCTGGGCCTTTGTTCTACAGAGTGAATCATGTTGGCTTTGAAATTCCCAATCCCTTCTGCTATAGATATGACTGACATATTAATTGGCCAAGAAACGTTGGTGATTGGCATTGTTCAAGAACTATTCTGTTGTAAGAACATAAGAACTAGGAGCAGGAGTAGGTCGTCTGGCCCTTTGAGCCTGGTCCACTATTCAATAAGATCAGGGTTGATCTCTTCATGGTCTCAGCTCCACTTACCCGCCCTCTCACCATAACCCTTAGTTCCTTTACTGTTCAAACAATTATTTGTCTTAGCTTTGAAAACATTTACTGAGAAAGCTTCAACTAATTCACCGGGCAGGGAATTTCACAGGTTCACAACCCTCTGGATGAAGAAATTCCTTCTCAATTCACTCCGAAGTCAGCTCCCCCTAATTTTGAGGTTAAGCCCTAGTTCTACCTGTCAATGCAAACATCCTGTCTATTCTATCTTATCTATTTCCTTCATAATTTTATATGTTTCTGTAAGATCCCTCCCATTCTTTTCAATTCCAATGACAGATTTGGTTATTTTGGTTTAACAAGAGTGAAAATTGAACAAAAGTGTAATGGACAAAATATTAAACATTTGGAAATCTAATAAATTTTGAATTAGAAACAATTTCCCTCAAGCTGCTAAATAAGATTTGGGAGTGACTTCTAAAAAAAAAACTACTGTCAGTTTTTCTGCCTTTTAATGTTTTTAATTTAACCATTTGGATCTGTTATCTCACACTTCCAGGACAATTGGGACTTGAACCCTGGCCTTATTTCTCAGAGGTTGGGTCACTATCATGGCACAATAAAACCAATATTGTTATTTGCCAGTTATTTTAAAATAATCTGTGCAGATATGTAACACCCCTCCCCCAACCACCCTGGGGAGGTGGGGTTTTAACCCAGATGTTCAAAGATAGGGATGACACTACCACAGTGCCGTACACACCAGTGCACTATCTGCCTTTTAGCCTCACTTTAATTGGCAATTCTGACTATTTGACAAATTAGGAATAATATTATGAATCTGCACAGCTGGTGAGGAGTTCTGCATCACCTTCTGTCCAACCCCCATTACCCTCAGGAAGGGATAGAAATTCAGGCATTTATTGCTCACTACTTTTTTGACCATTCTGTTTAATGGTTAGAAAATAATGGTCTGTGTGTCAGACATTGTGACACATTCTCCCAGCAGGCAAAGATTCCCATCTGAAATACAGGCTCATAAAATTAGCTTTTTTGATCTTCTTTTGCAGCAGCTTGCATCAAAGAAATGAAAGAAAATACATATAAATATATATATAACTAAAGCTGCAGGTGGGCAGTTTCACTTCACTAACATTCTCACTCAGCAGATCAGGGAAAAGAAAGATTGGGAGTTACCCATTTACATAAATACTCATCCCAGATGTTTGTTCCAAATTAAGAGGTTTAATTTGTGCTGTTTAATGTTTTGCAGCTAATGAAACATATTTGCGGCTAACTGGATACTTGTTGGATTGGAGCTAGAGTATGTGGAGACCACGTTGGGCAGATACAACTGTATTGGAGATTGCAGAAGCAATTTCAAAGAACAGTTCAAGAAATGAGAAATGAGGACAGATTGAAAAAAGGGACTGCTCTCCTTAGAGACAAGAAGCCTAAGAAGAGACTGACAGAAGTTTTCAAAATCATGACCGGACCAAACAGAGTCGATAGGGTGAAGAGACAAAAAAATTGCAGATGTTGGAATCTGAAGTAGCCAAACATGAAGCTGGAAGAACACAGCAAGCCAGGCAGCATCAGGAGGAGGAGAAGTCAATGTTTCGGGTATTAACCTTGCTTCAGGATCAGATAAAATAGGATGAAGGTCTTCCTGCTCAAACAAGAACAAAAACAAAAGGGAATTGATTTTAAATCATTACAGATGAAGCAAAATTGATCTGGGGAAATAAAAAGATTATCACACTGCAAGTAGTTAGTGTGGAATGCATACTGCCTGGAAATGTAGTGGAAGTAGGTTCAATTGAGACATTTAAGAGGTCATTGGATGATTATTGGGATAGAAATGCCATGCATGGAAATGGAGAAACAGCAGGAGATGAGCATTTTGTGATAGGCCCTTTTGAAGATCTGGTGCAGGCATGATGGGTGGAATTGTCTCCTTCTGCACCAGAACAATTCTGTGATTCTGTGAATCGAGGTTTTAGCCCAACTTTACTTTTGCTTCTGGATTTTTCACAAATGCAAATGAGGGGCTTTGAAAGTTCAAGAATAGGTGTTGGATTCCCCTTTATGCTTCCATTAAACTGATGGGGTGGATCTCAAGGTCTTTGGAGGATCTGTCAGGTCATTTACCAAATGACAAATGGGAATATTATCCCACAATTTGAGAGTGTGCCACTTGTTATCATTTTCAGAGATGTTACCAGGAGGAACCCAAATGAGTTACAGTGTAAATACAACAGGAAGATTTATTGTTCATTCTCCAGTTTGCTCTCCAGATTACGTGGTGTGTAAAAACTATTCACAGGGAGTGAAGATTTGTCAGAAGCAAATATTTGTATTTCTTGCAGGAACAGAGTATTTGAAGAGCAGACAATGTATAATTACCTAATGAATATTTACAGTTATCACTTATTTATAATAATGTTCATGATACGTTTCCTTGTAAAAGCAGAAACGTAACAATATCATTTTGAATATAAAATAATTTCTTAGAATATTCCTTTCCTAACATCACTCTCTTTTAAACAACCAAACTGATACAGCAGAAAGTGGGATAACCAGAAACATATTAATAAGTGTTCGAAATTGAAACAAAATCTTCAAGCTTCAGGGCCTGTGAACTAATGTCTGTGAATTGTAACCTAGCCTTTCCCAGTCAACAATTTGTTAACTTGAGATCACTCATTACCACAGAGTATTCAGAAAAGATTTCTACCCTTTGAAACCATTTTTGGGAAAGATACAATTCTTGTAACATCTCAGTTTTGTGTTTGCAGGTTATGTTTTAATTATTTTTGTTAATGTACAATATTTAGAAAAAACACATTCTGTGCTTTCTTTGATTTGCATGATGAAATAGGGATGAGGTCAGGTTTATTACAGAACAGTGAGGAGATCTGGACCCAAACCTAATCTGCAGTCTTTAGGTTTTCTTGATAAAAGAGCAATGAAATTGATCTTTTCATGTTGACCTGGATCTGCATAGCATCATTTATCACAGAGTGAGGAAATGTCTCCTGAAGACAATTATAAATGATTATGATGAAATATAAATTTGCCTTCACCACATCAGTCACTTCCATCAATGAAACCAAAATCTTTATATGTGTTGGAGAGGCTTTCAATGGCAAGATTTTGCTGTGACCTTCAATGTTCTGTTTTCTGTTGTCAAACAGAGGTAAGTCTGCTGGTGATTATGTTTGATTTTCAAAATCCAAGATACTGGTCTGATCCACCGAGTCACATGATATTATCATCAGTAAGTCAATATGAGCGCAAATGGCGCTCTGACACAGAGGTTTTCTTTGAGTGATATAAAGCAATTGCACATGATCAACCATCTCAGAAGAGGTTAAGAACACATATTGCAAGGAAACAAATTGAAGGGTTAAGGTGACAGTCCATCTGCTGAAAGTGTAGGAGTGCAGTAGAAATGAAAAGCAGGACATGTTTAACTGGGGGGAGATGATGTAATGTTCCCAATTTTACAGTCTGCATAAAGTCAGAATCAAATCCTTTGCCACAGTCACCAAAGGGGTTTCTCTTCCTGAGCACTGCCTTCCATTGTTGAAAAGCACACCCAAAAGGTTTTTTGATCTGTTACTTACATTCAGAGTCATAGAGTTGGACAGCACAGAAATAGACTGTTTTACTCCTACTCATCGATGCTGACCAGATATTCGCAATTATTCTAGTCCCATTTGCCAGCACTTAGTCCGTATCCCTCCAAACCCTTCCGGGTCATAGACCCATTCAGACGCCTTTCAAATGTTGTAATTGTACTAGCCTTCACCACTTCCTCTGGCAGCTCATTCCATACATGCACCACCCTCTGTGCAAAAATGTTGCCTCTTAGGTTCCTTTTAAATCCTTTCCCTCTCACCCTAAACTAATCTATCTTTATCTCTATCCTATCTACCTAAGACTCCAATTTCAAGGAACAATGAATCTGCACTCCAAGGTCTTTTTGTTTAGCAACACTCCCCAGGTCCTTATCACGAAGTGTATAAGTCCTGCTTGATTTGCTTTTCCAAAATGTCGCCCCTCACTCCTTGGCCCATGGGCCCATCTTATCGAGATCCCATTGTCCTCTGAGGTAACCTTCTTCGCTGTCCACTACACCTCCAATTTTGGTGTCATCTGCAAACTTACTAATGATACCTCTAATGCTCGCATCCAAATCATTTATATAAATGACAAAAAGCAGTGGATCCAGCACCGATCCTTGTGGCATTCCACTGGTCACAGGCCTCCAGTCTTAAAAGCAACCCTTCACCACCAGCCTCTGTCTCCTTCCTTCAAATGAGTTCTGTATCCAAACGGCTAATTCTCCCTGTATTCCATGTGATCGAACCTTGCTAAACAGTATCCCATGAGGAACCTTGGCAAACGCCTTACTGAAATTCATACAGATCACATCTACTGCTCTGCCCTCATCAATCCTCTTTCTTATTTCTTCAGAAAAACTCATTCAAGTTTGTGAGACATGATTTCCCCCGCACAAAGCCATGTTGACTATCAACTAATCAGTCCTTGCCTTTCCAAATACACGTAAATCTTGTTCCTCGTGATTCCCTCCAACAACTTACCCATCATCAGTGTCAGGCTCACTGGTCTATAGTTCCCTGGCTTTTCCTTACCACCTATCTTAAATAATAGTATCAATGTTAGCCAATCTCCAGACTTGGACCTCACCTGTGACTATCGATGATACAAATATCTCAGGAAGGGCCCAGCAATCACAACCCTAACTTCCCACAGAGTTCTGGGGTACACCGGATCAGATATGGGGAATTATGCACCTTAATGCATTTTAAGACATTTTTCAAGAGTTTACCATCTATTTCCACATATTTTGTATCTTCCATGTCCTTCTCCACACTAAACACAGATGCAAAATATTAATTTTGTATCTCTCCTCTCCGCTCCCCCCTTCCCCTCCCCCAGTTTCTTGTGGTTCCACACATTGGTTGCATTGCTTACAGTTGAGGGGCCCTATTCGCTCCCTAGTTACCCTTTTGTCTTTAATATATTTATGAACTTCTTTTGGATTCTCCTTAATCCTATTTGCCAAAGCTATCTCGTGTCCCCTTTTGCCCTCCTGATTTCCCTCTTAAGTACATTCCTACTGCCTTTATACTTTTCTAAGGATTCCACAACAACACTGCACATGATTGAGTTAAAACAACAAGAGTTATTTTTAACTTCACTTTTAGATTTCATCCTGATAGATTTTTTTGTCAATGAGGTCACAGGCTGCTTGGAGGACTATAATATTAAGCAGAAGACCAGTTGGATCTGCTACCAGGTTCTGAAATAAAAGTCCGAGTTTTAAATGCTGATTCAGAGAAAATAAATATCACTGCGCTTGTAATTTCTGAGCAATGTTCTGTTCCAGAGTGTACGAGTGAATGTATTTGGGCTGTCTTATAACATGTCTCAAAATGTTTCACAAGAACATTCTCATACATATTTTGAGGTTGAGCTGATATTGGGACAGACAAACGCAAAGCTTAGTCACAAACTTTGGTTGTGAACATCTGAAAGTAGAGGCTAATGAGGCAGACAGGTTTCGGAAAGGGATTCTGGAGCTTAGCACCAAACACTTGTGAAAAGATTATCCTCAACATTGGAGGCAATAACACTGGGGCATGTGTGAGGAATCAGGGATCTCAGAAGTTTGAAGGTGTAGGGTTGGAGGTGACGACAGGAATGGGGGGGGGAGGTGACATTCTGGAAGGATTTAAAAAGAAGCAACTTTGGAATCGAGCCTTTGTCAGATTGGGAACCATTTGAAGTGAGTGAGCATCAGGCTGATGGGTGAATGGAGCTAGTTTCTGTTGAAATAAACTTAAATCCATTGAGATTATTAAAATCAAACATTGGAGTGGACTAAATGATTGGGTCTATCATTTTGTTCATGTCACAAATGGTGTACATTTGGCTTTATCACAGACTCCATATTCTCCATTTAATCTCCAGAAAGAAGATTCTGTAGAGACACTCCTTGAACCATTAAGGTTATTGAATTCAACTCAAGAATATCTATACATCTGCAGAATGTTTGCTACTCATTGTAGCCATGTGTCATGTCGTGACGGAATAACACCATTTGGACAGCACCAGTAGAATTGTCAGATACAACGTTCATTACATTGGAACTTCTCACTTTCTGGCAGGTTGTGTGTGGTCACAGTTAAAATATTCAACTTTTACACAGTGTCCCTTTGGTTTTCCATTGATTACAGTGCAGGTTCTGAGAATCTGTCATGTATTCCTGCCTCAGGCAACTGACTGTGTGGAGTTTGCACACTCTCCCTGTGTCTGTGTGGGTTTCTTCCGGGTGCTCTGGTTTCCTCCCACAGTCTAAAGATGTGCAGGTCTGGTGAATTGGCCGCGCTAAATTACCGTAGTGTTAGGGATATGGGTGGGTTGCGCTTCGGCGGGTCGGTGTGGACTTGTTGGGCCAAAGGGCCTGTTTCCACACTGTAAGTAATCTAATCTAATCTAATTAAATTGCAGGGAACCAATACCTGGCTATCCATCACTGGTGTTCTGAAATGAAAGAATGTTAATTGTTGTAGTTTTCTTTTCCCCAGTTCCCATCAATTTGTAACTCATTGATCTCCATACATTTTACATATTTCCTCATAAAGAGACCCAGAAGAAACAATTTTAACTCTCATCTGGAAAGAATCCTGGCCAGTGTGTAATGAAGGATTACTTGCTGACCCCCTCGTCCCTTTTAGAATTGCACTCTGTTCCATGCCATGGAGCTTGCATATGTGATAGCACCTAGAGGGGGCGTTAAAGTGAACTCACAAAGGGAATGAGTGATTTCAACAGACAATTAATTGGGAAGAGAGAGGATTGTTTTCAATAGCGTTTTGGAGAAGATTCCTGCTCACCATAATATGAAAGAGGAAATAGCAATAGAGAAATCCTCATCAGAATAAAATCTTAATCTGAAAGGAGGTACAACTACGTGTGGAAAATGAAGCTGAGTTCAAGTCACTTGTTGCCTTTGTCTAACCTCCAGCAAAACTGCAGTTCCAAACATATCACAGGGAACTGTCTTCCTGTCCATGATGCTTTCTGATCAGATTTGATTTGAAAATGTGTTTGCGTTCATCTGAAGGTGCACTGATGGAAATGTATAAAGTAAATTCCTGATGAAGGGCTTATGCTCGAAACGTCGAATTCTCTATTCCTGAGATGCTGCCTAACCTGCTGTGCTTTGACCAGCAACACATTTGCAGCTGTGATGGAAATGTATAACAAGTTGTGCCAACCTAGGGATTCAATAAAAGGTGACCTGAGCAAGGTAAACAGCTGGATTAGACTGAGTATAAAAGATAATTATTTTGAAGGTCAGGTGATTTTATTTTCTTGATCCTGTTGTGATTGTATTTGTTTCTGATAAATATTTCCCACTGTAAACCTTACTGTCAATATAGTGTCATTATTGAGAAAACAAAACATGCTTTAAACATGAAGCCGCTTGGCTTCCATCGTCCTGATCCTGCCCATATTCCGAGCTCAGGGGCTAGCATTCGTGGCTCCGAATCAGAAACCTGTGGACTCCAGCCAACCGTGAGATGGTCAGAAAAGTTCTTATCATAGTGTTTTTTTTTGAAGAAGGGAATATGTGGAACTACCCTAGTGCCCTGGTTAATGTATGCCTTTCAATCAGCAGCATAAGAAGAAGATTATTGCTTTGTTTTCAGATTATTGTCCATGAGAGCTTACTGTGTTCACATTGACAGGCACATTCCTGACATCACAACAGTGATAACACCATATCGTTGATCATTGGCTGTAAAAGTTTGGGAGATATAGTGAATTTGTGAAAGATCTTGTACAAATCCAGATATTTCTCTTCCTGTACCCCCTCCTCTTCTCTCACAATACGCCCCAGTCTCTCTGCAGAAAGAACATAGAACAACACAGCACAGAACAAGCCCTTCGGCCCTCCATGCTGCGCCGACCTGTCAACTATTCTCAGCTCGTCCCCTATACTATTCCATCATCATCCACGTGCTCATTCAAGGACTGTTTGATGTGGCTGAGTTAAGTACATTGGCAGGTAGAATATTCCACTCCCTTTACCACTCTCTGAGTAAAGAACCTGCCTCTGACATTTGTCTTAAATCAATCACTCCTCAATTTGTAGTTATGCCCCCCTCGTACAAGATGAAGTCATCATCCTAGAATACACTGACATGTGTTTCAGGGACAACAATGAGGTCCAAATGCACAGCCACTGGGACTGTTGCCTTTAGGGCTCTTCTACTTTCATCTCTGAGTCAAGATCCCACTCTAACTTTCAGAAATAGATTGTCTGTGCTGTGTGTGCACACCCCATGATGGCTGGGATGACATGGAGCAATGAGGATAGGTCATAGAGTCATAAAGATGTACAACACCAAAACAGACCCTTCGGTCCAACCCGTCCATGCCAACTAGATATCCCAATCCAATCTAGTCCCACCTGCCAGCACCCGGCCCATATCCCTCCAAACCCTTCCTTCATATACCCATCCAAATGCCTCTTAAAATGTTGCAATTGTACCAGCCTCCACTACTTCCTCTGGCAGCTCATTACATCATACCACCCTCTGCATAAAAAATTGCCCCTTAGGTCTCTTTTATATCTTTCCCTTCTCACCTTAAACCTATGCCCTCTAGTTCTGGACTCCCCAACCCCAAGGAAAAGAATTTGCCTATTTACCCTATCCATGCCCCTCATAATTTTGTAAACCTCCATAAGGTCACCCCTCAGCCTCCGACGCTCCAGGGAAAACAGCCCCAGCCTGTTCAGCCTCTCCCTGTAGCTCACATCCTCCAACCCTGGCAACATTCCTGTAAATGTTTTCAGAACCCTTTCAAGTTTCACAACATCTTTCTGATAGGAAGGAGACCAGAATTGCACACAATATTCCAGCAGTGGCCTCACCAATGTCCTGTACAGCCGCAACATGACCTCCCAACTCCTGTACTCAGTACTCTGACTGATAGAGGAAAGCATATCAAACGCCTTCTTCACTATCCTATCTACCTGCGACTCCACTTTCAAGGAGCTATGAACCTGCACTCCAAGGTCTCTTTTATTCAGCCTCTCCCTAGGACCTTACCATTAAGGGTATAAGTCCTGCTAAGATTTGCTTTCCCAAAATGCAGCACCTCGCATTTATCTGAATTAAACTCCATCTGCCACTTCTCAGCCCATTGGTCCATCTGGTCCAGATCCTGTTGTAATTTGAGGTAACCTTCTTCGCTGTCCACTACACCTCCAATTTTGGTGTCATCTGCAAACTTACTAACTCTACCTCTTTTGCTCACATCCAACTCATTTATGTAAATGACAAAAAGTAGAGGACCTAGAACTGATCCTTGTGGCACTCCACTGGTCACAAGCCTCCAGTCTGAAAAATAACCCTCCACCACCACTCTATGTCTTCTACCTTTGAGCCAGTTCTGTATCCAAATGGCTAGTTCTCCCTGTATTCCATGAGATCTAACCTTGCTAACCAGTCTCCCATGGGGAACTTGTCGACTGCATTACTGAACTCCATATAGATCACATCTACTGCTCTGCCCTCATCAATCTTCTTTGTTACTTCTTCAGAAAAACTCATTCAAGTTTGTGAGACATGATTTCCCATGCACAAAGCCATGTTGACTACCCCGAATCAGTACTTGGCTTTCCAAATACATTCTGGATTAGTGTTGCTGGAAGAGCACAGCAGTTCAGGCAGCATCCAAAGGGCAGCGAAATGTTATTCCTGTCCCTCAGGATTCCCTCCAACAACTTGCCCACCACCGAGGTCAGGCTCACCGGTCTATAGTTCCCTGGCTTGTATTTACCACCCTTCTTAAACAGTGGCACCACGTTTGCCAACCTCCAGTGTTCCAGCACCTCACCTGTGACTATCGATGATACAAATATCTCAGCAAGAGGCCCATCAATCACTTCTCTGGTTTCCCACATCTTCAACAGTTCTGACAATCTGCTCACCAACTGGAGGGAACAAGCAGCTAAAAACGACAACTAAATGACAATGACACTAAAAGTGACAAGATAGCGTCACTGTAGCAGAGCAGAATCACTCGAAAACATTACTTTGGTGATTCAGTCACAGGACGAGTAACAGAGAAAGGTGAATTAGTTTGGAATAGAAGTGTATAGTCCTCTGAGGCCAATCTGCAGGACATGACAGAATGGGACCACTCTCCCATCTGTTTCATAAATCCGAAAAAAGACAAAAAATTTTAAAATTTAATTATGTAACATAGTCTTCACTGGCAAAACCAAAATGTGTCATCCTTTCCGAATTGTCCCTTTCCGAAGTACATCAGAGGGCAGCTAGGAGTGAACCATATTTCTATGGATCTGGAGTCACATGTAGACCATCTAGATAAGAACAGATGATTCCCTCTTCCCTAAAGGTTATTAATGAACCAGTCGTGAAACTGTCACTGATGATAACCCAGCCAGCGTTATAAAAACTAATCTTTGAATGGCAGGATTCCTCCATTAAAATGACATTTTATCCAATGTCATGGTGGGATTTGAACCCATGTCCCAAAGCTTTAGGCTAATACCATAGGATTACTCCACTGATGGACCACAACATTACCCTCTCTACCAGCAAGGATCGTTAATACATTTTTTTCCCTTAGTGGGCTATGTGAGGACAGACAATCAAAAACTTGTTCAACATCCTCAAGTCGAAGAGAGTTAGTATAAAATCATCTCTTTTCTATATTCCTGTATTTATAATAATGTCCTGTATAAGAGAAAGAACTGTTTTAAATAAAAAGAAAACAGAGATTGTTAAACATTTGCTGTACTCTTTTGAAGCGAGGAACTCCATACTCTTTGCAAGTGTTATTTACACAGCGGCTTGGTCAAGCATTAGTTGGAAATCAGGGAACTGTGTACCAGTGGAACTTTGGCTGGCAACAAGTTGCTGATTGATCTGTGGACAAGTCACTAGTTATTGATGCCAAAGGCCTCCTGTATGCCAATGACTAGGTAGCTAACCATCTTGAAAGGATGGGAAGGCGAATGTTTGGGGGTAGCTATCAGAACTTTGTAAGGGCTAGACCTGTCTCCTTTTTCTGCAGCAAGAAATGCCTTAAGTCTGAAGAAAACCAGTTCAGAATAAAGAATACAGCACAGGAACAGGCCCTTCAGACCTCCAACCCTGCATCAACACATCTTGCCCTTCCATACTAAAACTGTCTTCACTTATAGGATCCATATCCCTCTATTCCCTTCCTGTTTATGTATCTTCTTGAATGCTGCTGTTATATCTGCTTCCACCACCTCCTCCGGCAGCACACTCCAGGCACTCACTGCCCTTTGTATGAAAAACCTGTCCTGCACCTCTTTTTTAAAACGTTGCCCCCTGCTCCTTGTCCCCTCGTAATTGATCCCTCCACCCTGGGAAAAAGCCTCATACTTTCCATTCTATCCATACCATTCACAATCTTTTAAACCTCTATCAGGTCACCCCTCAGCCTCCTGTTTTTCAGTGAAAACAAACCCAGTCTAGCGAACCTTTCTTCATAGCTAAAATCCCCCATACCAGGCAACATCCTGGTAAACCTTCATGTACCATTTCCAAAGCATCTACGTCCTTCTGGTAGTGTGGCGACCAGAACTGTATGCAATATTCCAAGTGTAGTTAAAGGTCTGTAATGCTGCAGTATCACTTGTCTATCATTATACTCAATGTCTGTTCCAATGAAGGCAAGCATGTCATCGGCCCTTTACATTCCCTTATCTACCTGCACTGCCACCTTCAGTGATCTGTAGACCTGCACACCCAGATCTCTCTGCTCATCAATACTCCTGAGGGTTTTGCCATTCACTGTACAATTTTCACCTATAATTGATTTTCCAAATGCATCACCTCACATTTGTCCAGAGTAAATTCCATCTGCCATTTTTCTGCCCATGTCTGCAACTGATCTATATCCTGCTGTATCCTTTGACAATCCTCCTCACTATCTGCAACTCCACTAATCTTTGTATCATCTGCACAGTTACTAATTAGACCAGCTCTATTTTCCTCTGAATCATTTATGTAGATCACAAACAGCAGAGATCCCAGCACTGATCCCTGCGGAACACCACTAGTCCATTCTAAAAACATCCTTCCCCTGCTACCCTCTGCCTCCTATCACTAAGCCAGTTCTGTATTCATCTTGCCAGCTCACCCCAGTTTGCCATGAGGGACCTTGTCAAAGGCTTTACTGAAGTCCATGTGGACATCAATCATCTTCGTCACCTCCTCAAACATCTTGATCAGGTTAGTGAGGCGTGACCTCCTCCTATGCATAACCATGCTGTCTATCGCTAATAAGTCCATTTGTTTCTAAATACAAATGAAACTTGTCCCTGGGAATCTTTACTAATAATTTCCCTATCACTGACATGAGGCTCACTGGCCTGTAATTTACTGGATTCTCCCTGCTACCCTTCTTAAACAATGGGATAACATTCGCTATTCTCCAGTCCTCTGGCCCCTCACCTGTGGCCAAAGAGGATACAAAGATGACAGTCAATGCTCCAGCAATTTGTTCTCTGGCCTGCCTCAATATTCTGGGATAGATCCCACCAGCACCTGGGGACTTATCCACCTTAATACTTTTTAAGATGCACAACACCTCTTCCTTTTTGTAGCAACTTAGCTTAGAGATTCAACACTGCCTTTCCTGAGATTCTTTGCTTTGATGAATACCAACACAGAGTATTAATTTAGAGGTTCACCTATTCTTTGGCTCCACACATAGATTCACTCCAGTGTCCTTGAGTGGGTCAACCCTTTTTTATAAATATACATATATAAAAGCCTCGGGATTCTTCTTAATCCTTTTTTCCAACAACTTTTCAAGGCCCATTTTAGCCCTTCTAATTCCTTCTTTAAGTTCTTTCCTACTTTCCTTATATACTTCCAGGACTTTGTCAGTTCCCATCCTCCTAGACCTTACGAATGCTTCCTTTTTCTTTTTGACCAAGGTCATAACATTGCTGATCATCACGTAACATATCATACCTATCCTTCATTCTCGTGGGAATGATCTGCTTCTGAACTCTTATCAACTGCTTTTTGAAATATTCCCACATAACCTCCAAGCTGCCTCCAATTAACACTTTCCTCCTCTTTCAACATTAACGGTATCAAGGCTGCATCCATTTTGGACTCTGAGGCTTCCTCAACACTAAACAGAGAGGGAGAACCTCTGGCTTCTGTCAGGCCTTCTGGTTATTGGGAGGGGCCACGTATGATTTGCTTCAACCCCATTTGTGAGATAATTGTGTTTAGATGATCCATGTGTTTGTTCAGAATGGTATCACTCGCCTGAACTTTGTAAGTCATAGAAGTTGACCTCAGGTCAACCTCAGCTTGTACCCAGAGAGGGGTTCTGGCACCAAACCTCGTCCCCCTAATTAAATTCTCTCTCTCGCTTAGAGGCAACATGTAGCTGGGAATACCAGGTCTGGGAGTATCAGGCTTAACCTGGTGCAGAGACTTCCCCATCAGCAACTCTGCTGGAGCTGACCATGTTGTTGCATACGATGTAGTCCAATAATCAAACAGGAACCTGGACAGTTTGGTGTCAAGTGATGCAGTGGAATGCTACTTTAAGCTTGCCTTTAATGTTTGGACCACTGTTTCTACCAATCCATTGGACAATGGACGATATGGAACTGTCCTTATGCACTGTATGCCATTCAACTTCGGAAAACACTCAAATTCTCTGCTGGTAAATGACATCCCATTATTCGTGACCAATACATTTGGGAGTCTGTATTGTGAATAATGCTTGCAACCTCTCAATCATCATTCCCGAGTTTGCTGTACAATCTTTTTGAATGGGCATCCAATCATTTTGAATGGGCAGCCACAATGACCAGGAGCACTGTGCCCATGAAAGGACGGGCATAGATGGCATATAACTGGGTCCCACAGATTGTGACCACGGCTGGTGGCAATTTTTGTCCTTGGCACTCCGGGTATTCCCCAGCAACGCAGCTAGTCAGCTCCAATCCTGGCCACCATACATAGCTTCTTGCTAGCATCTTCATCTTGGAAACCCTTGAATGATCCTGGTGGAGTTCAGCCAGTATCTGGTGGTCACCTTTACTCAGGACAATCGCTCTTGCTCCCCATAATAATGTCATCCTCTACAGTGATCTGGTCTTACCAGGTCCAGAAAGGTTTCTATTCATGTTGTGATGCCTCCTTCTGTCTCCCCCTTTACCAGCAGCTGTTTTTGCTATTCTAGGATAGGAGCTTTTTTGTATCCAAGGTCTGATATTGTCAGCAGTAACTGGAAGGATATCCAGGCAGTTTAAAAATCAAAATGGACTCTTCTGGAGGAGGCATCACCGGTGGAGTATCTGCCAAGGGAAGCAGCAAGGCAGCTGTATTGGCCACTTGGCCTCCCGGACGGTGTTCTAACTTGTATTTGCACACGCTAAGAATAAGGGCCCACTGCTGAATTCTACTAGAAGCAATGGGCAGCATCACCTTGTCTTCCATTAATAGCCTGAGCAGGGGCTTGGGATCTGTTATTACAACAAATTCCCACCTGTGAAGTTACTGGTGAAATTTCCTCTGTGTATTTATGTTCAGCATCAGCCCAAGATTGGGAAGCATACCCTATCAGGTGTTCCTCTCTGCTGGGCCACCAGTGAGCCAACATTATCCTGATACCGTTTGGGGAGGCATCGCATCTCAGCATTACATCTCACTTCAGATCATAGTGGGCCAACAACTCAGATGACGATCACCATTTTTCACTTCACTGAAGGCCGCTTCTTGGCTATGCAACCATTCCCAAGGCCAACCCTTTTTCAATAGCAGGTGTAAGGGTGCCAAGATGGAGGACAGTTTACGTATGAATTTTCCGTAATAATTCGTGAATCTAAGGAAAGACCCAAGCTCCAGTACCTGGCGTGGGAGCCTGGGTTCCTTTGATCACCCTCATTTTGTCTTCCAGCGAATGTAACCCTGTTTTGTCAAATCTGTAACCCAAGTAGATCACTTGAGATGCCTGGAAGAGGCATTTTTCCTGTCTGAGGTGTATGCCTGCCTGGGTGAAAGGTTTGAGCACTATGTCCAAATTCTTCAAGTGCTCTTTATTGGTCTTTCCCATTATGAGGATGCCATTCAGATAAATGACAATCTGGATTAGCCCTTTGAAAATGTTCTTCATGGTCTTCTGGAAAAGAGCACAGGCTAATGATACCCCAAATGAGAGTCTAGTCATTTACATTGAGCATGAACTAAATATTCATAACTGGGTGTTAATTGCAACTTACTTCTGGGACTCCTCAACCAATCGCAATTGCAGGTAGACCTGGCCATGTCCAGCTTTGTAAAGGACAGCCCCCATAAAAACTCTACATAGAAGTCCTCTCTGTGAGGAATTATGTATTTATCTATCCAGCTGTGAGAAGCTGTTTACTGTTTATTTAATATACTTACAAAGATGAACTGAGCCGTCAAGTTTCACGATCAGGATGTGTTGCCCATTCTGCAAACTGCACTGGTT
This sequence comes from Hemiscyllium ocellatum, assembly GCF_020745735.1. Taxonomy (NCBI): domain Eukaryota; kingdom Metazoa; phylum Chordata; class Chondrichthyes; order Orectolobiformes; family Hemiscylliidae; genus Hemiscyllium; species Hemiscyllium ocellatum. The sequence goes on along the minus strand of NC_083434.1, from coordinate 46,814,891 downwards.
AGACAATTCCTCCATTCATCAGCCTCCTGATTTTCACTCTACTTTTGTCCACACTGGACAGGCCTTGCAAAATCACAGATTTGCTTCCTCGTCAACATGTAAAGAGGCTTTGGCTCCTTTGATTGTCCCAAGCCCTTCCTGAAACTCTCCTGGGTATTTCGCCAGGACATCATTGAGGCAGCCATTTTCAAATCGAAAATGTTGAGCCAATCGAGGTGAGTCTTTCTTGACCAATTTTGCCCCATCAAGCTTAGGCCTGAAACTTTTACTACCATCAGTGGGAACTGCACCAATTACCTCTCCTAGGAGATAGGAACCAAAGTCACACCCTTGATTTGCAAAGATTTCCCAGTGTATGTTGTCAGTCTAGTTGAGGTCTTACACAAAGTTAAGGTTGGAGACCTGAGTGAATCTTATTAAAGACCAATTCTGCATCTACAGAGACAGCTGCATCAGTGTTGACCTCCATAGGAACTGGGTGACCATTTAACTAAATATTCATTTTAATCCATTCAGATTTGGACATAGCTAAGTAAATTAATTGTTCCAACCCACGTGCAGGGGAACGTTCCAGGGTGTGCACTCTCCTGGGTACTGGTCTACACATTTTCTTACTCAACTCAGGCCTTGTAGCACACCTTTGCCATCTTGAGTCTCCATACTAGCAGCAACTACAATGGCTTGCTGACCCAGATCCTGAAGAACATTTCAGCCACATGGCTGAGGCTTGGCTTTGTTGTGAGGTTTTGTTGTTGGCTGGCCTGGGGTTGCTCTGCTCGGGACATGCCCTGTGTGAGGCTCTGCAATTGCCTAAACTCAAGTGGTGTCCCCCAAGATCACTTGGACAGTGTGATGGAGTCCACTTCCATTGGGAAGTGCTGTAGTTCCCATGCTCCACTTGCTGCATTTTCTAATGATAAAGCCAGTTGTAGTGCCTGTTTGACATTCAGTTGGGCTTCATCTAGTTGTTGTTTCTGCAAGGCTACATTATTAATCCTACATACCACACATCTCTCAGTACCACATTCAGGGTTAACTCAAAATCACACGTCTCTCCTAGCTGTCTTAACCTTATCAAAAATCTTGGTAAGGATTCCCCCAATTCTTCAACAGCTGAATAAAGCTAATAGTGTTTCAGAATTGAGCATAGAACATAGAACAGTACAGCACAGAACAGGCCCTTGAGCCCACGATGTTGTGCTGACCACTGATCCTCATGTATGCTCCCTGAAATTTCTGTGACCATATGCATGTCCAGGAGTCTCTTAAAGTCCCCAATGACCCTGCCTCCACAACTGCTGCTGGCAATGAATTCCATGCTCTCACAAAACTCTCTGTGCAAAGAACCCGCCTCTGACATCCCCTCTATACATTCCTCCAAACAGCTGAAAGCTATGACCCCTCATATTAGCCATTTCTGCCCTGGGAAATTGTCTCTGGCTATCGACTCTATCTATGCCTCTCATGATCTTGTATACCTCAATTAGGTCCCCTCTCCTCCTCCTTTTCTCCAATGAAAAAAGTCCTGGCTCAGCCAACCTCTCCTCATAAAATAAAACCTCTAGTCCAGGCAGCATCCTGGTAAACCTCCTCTGAACCCTCTCCAAAGCATCCACATCTTTCCTTTAATAGGGCGACCAGAACTGGACACAGTATTCCAAGTGCGGTCTAACCAAAGTTTTATAGAGCTGCAACAAGATTTCATGACTCTTAAACTCAATCCCCCTGTTAATGAAAGCCAAAACACCATATGCTTTCTTAACAACCCTGTCCATTAGGGTGGCCATTTTAAGGGATCTATGTATCTGCACCCCAAGATCCCTCTGTTCCTCCACACTGCCAAGAATCCTATCCTTAATCCTGTACTTAGCTTTCAAATTCAACCTTCCTTTGGAATTGGAGGAGGTTTTGGGTAATATTCCTTAACCAACTCCGTCAATTCTTGGGGAAGGTTTCAGTTTCTAAAACCTCTGGGAAAGGTAAGTCTCTTATAACTGAGAGTACTGTGGGTCCACAAACAGTCAGAAGGATTACTTGTTGTTTTTCATATGTCCCAATATCATTTGCCCAGAAAAAAAAGTTACATTCTTTCCACATACTAGGCCCAGTCTTTAGCAGAATCAAATGAGTCAAGCTTCGCAAATTAAGTCATGATGCCAGAAATGCTTACCCAAAGATGACCGTTGCAATTGAATGTTCTTCAGGCACGTCCTGTTTTCTCCAGTCTCCACTGAAATAACTATACAGAGGCTGGCATCCAGTCACCAAGTCACCCTTTATTTACACATGCACAATACACTGGCTGTAAGCAGCTAGCTCAGAGTCAGTCCCTGAACTGAGAAGACTCTAATCCCCTGGTTATATATGTATTTTTCAGTGGTGGCTGCTTGTCAGTTGAATATAGCTTAGTGAAAGCAAAGAAAACCAAAAACACAAAAAAGGAGAAGAAAAACAGAAGGCAATGTCTCCTTGCTCAAGGGAGTACACAGTACTGGACAGCTGATGGCAGTACACAGCTGGTGACCCAGCCAGCTCAGAGTCAGTCACCAGAACAGAGGAGATTCTAAATCTCCTGGTTATATTTCTTTTTTACATTGTTTCCTGGTTTTTTATTTATTTTATTAACCAGTACAAATTACAAACAAACAGTTAACGAATACAAGAAACAGCAATTTACAGGGAAAGGGATGGCAAATCTCCTGGTTATATTTTTTTGCACTGTCTCCTGGATATTTTCTTTTCGCACTCATGTCGTGTGTATGCAGGTGTAGGATCTCCTGCTTATATGTATTTTATATAAATTAACAGAACAAATACCTTCCCTGGGAAAGGGTAAAGAAAAAGATAATCTCCTCCTCCAAAAGCAGAAACCAACTGCAGCAGTGACACACTGACTGTGGCCGAGTCAGCTCAGAGTCAGTCCCCTAAACCGAGGCAATCCTAAATCTCCAGATTATATTCTTTCTCACTGTCTCCTGTTTTTTTTAAAACAGTATAAAATATAGTTGACAATAAACAGAAAGCAGCAGTTCACAAGAAAGACCACTATATACAGGGGAAAGGGCAACAAAGCCAAATGCCAAACCCCATCGTTCAACCCAGTTTTCAGGGAGATGAGGACAAACCTCAAATCCCACTTCCATTTATCACAAAGGTAACAGTAACAGACACAGGTAAGACAGTGCAATTAAATCAGAAATAGTGCATAGAGCACAGACCCAATATAGCTGTAAAAAAGACACCTGACACCCATCCGAACAACATACTGATCAGACTGTTCTTGACTTGCCTTCCTGCAGGACAGACATCGGCCTTGCAGTCTCCGGCCGCCCTGAGTACTGACTGACCCTCCCTAGGCCTGCTTTCCTCCAGGCTGATCATTGACCACCCAGCTCCCAGTCACCCGTGTACTGACCGGACTACCCCGGGCCGCTTTCCTATGAGCTGGTTGTTGGCCCTCCAGCACCCGAACGCCCCGCGTACTGACTGACCCTTTATCTTGGCCAGCATCCCGACAGACTGGCCATCAGCTGTCCAGTTCCTGGCCTCCCTGCGTACTGACTAGTCCCCCCTCTGTCGGCCTTCCTACGGGCTGCTGTCGGCTGCCTGGCTCAGCCTCCCCACATACTGACTAGCCTGCCCTATACTGGTTTTCCTGTGAGGACGATTTCAGTTGCCTAGCCCCACCTATCCTGCATACTGATAGGCTCCTCCCAGCCTGCTTTCTCCCAGGCTGGTCATTGACCCTCCAGCCCCCGCCAGAACGTGTACTGGCTGCCCCTCCCTTGAACAGCTTTCCTATGGACCCGCTGCCTAGCCCCCAGGCACCTCCCCCAGCCCAGCCCGGCCCGGTCAGTGACCCTCCAGCTCCCAGCCACCCCAGGTACTGACCAGCCCACTCTGGCCCGCACTCAAACACAATTAATTACAAAACCCACATCCATTAACAGGATTTACAAAAGGTTGTGAAGGTTTGTAGCTCAGGTTGAGGTTTAGGGTGTGGGTTTGCTCGCTGAGCTGTAGGTTTGATATCCAGACGTTTCATTACCTGGCTCGGTAACATCATCAGTGGCGACCTCCAAGTGAAGCGAAGCTGTTGTTTCCTGCTTTCGATTTATAAATAAATCATATAAATAGAAAGCAGGAAACAACAGCTTCGCTTCACTTGGAGGTCGCCACTGATGATGCTACCTAGCCAGGTAATGAAACGTCTGGATATCAAACCTACAGCTCAGCGAGCAAACCCACACCCTAGAATTTACAAAATCCTCACAATACAGTTTCCAATAACAAGGCAGAGTCCATGCCCAAACTCCGGGCTGTAGCAAATGCTCACCTCCATAGAGGCTTGGCCCTTCCAGGGAGAACCAGGCTCACTCTCAGGAACACAATACATTGTGAAGTGGCAGTTTACTCACAGGGGTTTGGTCCAGTCCTGAAGGCAGAGTCCATGCCACATACACCGGTGTTCAGTCTTCAAAAGCATTGTCCATCCAAAGGACCAGGTCCACTCACAAGAACACAGTACATTGTAAAAGGTGCAGTTAACTCACAGGAGCTTGGTCCATTCCAGGATGCAGCAATTGCTCACCTCCCAACACACACACAGATGTTCAGTCCTTACAGAGGTCTAGTCACCCAAAAAGGGCCAGGCCTACCCATACAGGACCAACTCATGTATGTTCTCACAAGGGCTCAATCCAAGCATTGAAAAAGTGAAACACATTCAAAAGAAAGAAAACCAGAATGCAAGAGTTGAGCCCTGCCTCTAAATTAGCATAAGCCTTTTTTTCAAAGTAAAAGAGAAAAGAGTAACACAAAAGCTATAACCAGGCAGTGAAACAATAGTTCCCTTTTGAGAACTGAAATACACCTAAAACACATTGGGGTGGATCAGCCAGTTTAGAAATCGGTCCTCACTAACTAAAGGAATACCAGTTAACAAGCTGGTTAAATAATGCAGCCAGTTCAGGAATCAGGTATCCCCCCACCAAAAACAGAAACCAACTACAGCAGTAACACGCTGACGGTGACCTAACCAGCACAGAGTCAGTCCCCTAAACTGAGGAGATTCTAAACCTCCTGGTTATATATTTTCTTCTTTTTCTCCCCCACACTACCTCCTAACAGCGAGAGTGCTAATTTTTCCCCAGCATCCATGTTTTTTGTGTATGAGTAAGTGTCAGACACAGTGAAAAACAACAAGTGTGTCAACCTCTATTTATATTTCACCATCAGGAAGAAAGGAAACACCCGAGTGGCCAGTGACAAGCTGTGCACTTCTCAACAAAGGGTAATGCATCTCCTGGTTATATTAGTCAGCCAGGTTAACAACTCCTTTCAGGATCCGATCACTACAAACTGCATAGCATATTAATTCACTGCTTTCACATTTCTGTCAGCAGACTCCTGCAGTCTTCCAGTGAAGTGCATTAAAGTCTGAAGGATTTAACACTTTACAACCTTCGTGACCCAACACTGAACTCCACAAGACAGAAAAGAAATTGATTTGACTTAGCATCATTGTCACTGCCCTGCATTTTGTTTCCACATTCCCACTCCTCCAAGTTTTTGTATTTCTTTGGTTTTGTAATCAGCAGACCTCAGCTGTGTTCAACTTTCGACTGTATCCAACCACAGCAGAACTTTGAAGAATAATTCTGCATTGAGTACCCTCCCTCAGGAAACCTGGCCAGCTGCCAACTCTCCCAGGTGGATATCCAGATTTTGGGTTGTAATTTCTAGGACTGTTTTGGAGCACAACTGATAGGAAAGAAACAAAAACAGCAATTGCTGGAAAAACTCAGGCAGCATCTGTGGAGAGAAATCAGAGTTAACATTTCAGGTCGAGTGACCCTTCCACAGACCTGGATAAGAAGGCAAATTTGGATTGATCATGGAGAGTTATCAAGCTGTGTCACAGAGCACAAACAAACCAATAAATCTCCTAAAACAAACATTGGAATTTGTCCATTATTGATAGAAGCAGTGATGGGATTGAAGACTCCTGACTTCGGTAGGACCAGAGCCTGGACTCAGGAACTTGGGCTAATAGCTGTGGTGGAGCTTGGTTCCTGCAAGGGTCCTGTGATAGGCCCACAGCAGGGACTCAATGGTAGTTGAGATGAGCTCCCACCATGGTCTGGAAGTGAGGTTCTGCCTGGGTTTGGAGGGGAGGTCCTGGCATTGTCTGGAAGCAAGGCCCGGTGTTGAGGGACTGTAATGCTGAACATTTTTTTTTCAAATTTATTCCTAAGGTTTTGTACCCAAGATGCACTTGAAGGGCTGTAATTCTGAATATTTTTTGAAATTTATGCCTAAGATCCAGTACCTTGGAACTAAGATGACTTTGTAAACATTTCACTGATCACATATGAGTACATGTGACAATAAAGCTAATTCTAAGCATAATTCTATTAACACCTAACTTGGACCATTAACACTCTTTTGCCTTTTTGTCTATGATCTCTAATATCGCTTTGTCCTCCTCCACTCCCTTGACATCCTTTTCTGTTCCACATACTCCTCCCATCCTTTCCACAACAAAAATCCCTACATTTTTCCACCTGTCTCATTAGCTTTGAAGTGTCATATCAGACCCGAAGTCCTGTTCCTCTCTCCATAGATGCTAGCAAACCTGTTGAGTTTCTCCAGCACATTTTGCTTGTATTTCAGATCTCCAGCAGCCACAGAGTTGTGCTTTTATATTGTGGAGCTTATTATAACATGTCAATCAAAAGAAACTCTGAGACTACCTGGCAGGTTTGTCAGCATCTGTACTGCATGTCTGTTGAAAGAAAAGATATCTGATTGCCCCAGGGCACACCAACAAAACAGAGAGAGGGTAAAGGCTCAGTAGGTTTAGTTAAAAGTCGACAATGAAATATAAACTGGCGGATGTAACAAAAAGCATTTCCAAGACAGGATAAGACTGAACCAAAGGGTGTGAAAATAGCTAATGAGAAAAGCTGTGAATATCAGGAAATCTGGAATAATAACCAAAACAATGGGAAGACACAGCTGGCTAAATCGACCAGTCAAAGAGGAGATAAGTGACCACTTTGAGTGTAAAGCAATCTTCCCTGGGAATGCTGTTAGTGTGTGGTCATGCAACAATCAGGAACCTGCTTTGCAGCTGTGTACAAAATCAAACTTCACAGGAAGGAACATTGATGCTGACATCCTGCAAAGGCTGTGCTTTGCAAAGTTCCCATGCCCAGGCCAATTTGTCTGACCTCTCCCTAGATGCCACTGCACCTGCTGGATATCCACTGCTCAAAAACACTGAGGGAAAGATAAGGTATGACACAGGACCTAATAAATTAAAGCTGGATGAGTCATTTGGCCCATCTGCCCTGCTCCACATTTTCTAAGAACTTTGAGGGTCTGATTGTAGTTTGTACTAACATGCAAGGCCAAGGGCTAGTGTGGGAAAGTGGGGCTAAGTGACAGTAGCAGGACATCTTTGGTGGTACAGACTTGATTGCCTGAATGGCCTCTTCTGTATTCAATGATTCTATAAAGATATGAATTCTGGGGTCTTGTCCACTTGTCATGACCCTTGACCCTCATTAATAAAAAATCTGACACTAATTGAATAACGTCAATGCCCCAGATTCCATTGCGTCCCCACAAGAGAATTCCAATGGTGAATGAGCCTTGGAGAGGAAAAACAAATCATTAATTTTGGACTTCAAATGGAGATCCTTAATTTTCAAATGGTGTTTCTAGTTTTTGATTCCCTCACAAGGGGAAAAAAATGTTCTTATTATCCACCTACTACATCCACTGGGGATTTACTCCAATGGCATACAGATTTCTCAAAAACAATCAGCAACATTATGTGTTAATGTTTCAGTGAAGGACCATTGCATTAATTGAAAAAAAAGGTCTATCAAGCCAGATTTCAGTCTGGGATCTGACTTGTCAGTCCTAACGTCAGCTGGGACTATGACAACTTCTTAACTTGGGCTGATTGTATTTTGTCTAGACTGTATTTCTCTCTCCCACCTTCTGGGAGGCAGCTGGCTGGTTAGATATAATAGAAATGTATTACATATTGATCAAGCCTCTCTGACAAACTCCTGGGCTTTTCCTATTAGCCCTTTTGCAATCAAAGTGTTGCCTCAGGGAAACTGGATATTATGAAGTTTCTTATCCTCATAGATGTTTATTGGAGCCTGGCCTATCCATTATCTCCCAATTCAGATTCAAACTGAGCACAGGTCACCTGATTCCTTGAGGATCTTCCAGATGTATATGTACTCCCTTTAAGAGAATTTACCTTTCAAAGCTCCATATATGACTGGAAATGCTATAGTTCTAGTACGTCGGATGAATCCTCCAATGTTTTTGTCCAATGTGTACAAGGGGGTTTCCTGACATAGTATGTCAAAGGGCAGACAAGAGGGGAGGCCACACTGGATCTGGTGATTGGTAATGAACCAGGCCAGGTGTTTGATTGAGTTGTAGGTGAGCACTTTGGAGAGAGTGACCATAATTCAGTTACGTTTAGTTTAGCAATGGAAAGGGATAGGTACATGCCACAGGTCAAGAGTTATCAATGGGGCAAGACCAATTATAATGCAATTAGGCAAGAATTAGGATGCATAGAATGAGGTAGCAAAATGCAGGGGATGCAGACAATCGAAATGTGGAGCTGGTTTAAGAAACAGGTATTGCTTGATAGGTATGTCCCTGTCAGGCAGGAAGGAAGTGATAAGGTAAGGGAACCGTGGTTTACAACAGAAATTGCATCTCTTGTTATGAAGAAGAAGAAGGTTTATGTGTTGATGAGGCAAGATGGTACAGATGAGGCGCTGGAGTGTTACAGATCAACTAGGAAGGATTTAAAGAGAGAGTTAAGAAGAGCAAAGAGAGGACACAAGCCATCTTTAGCAAATAGAATAAAGGAGAACCCTAAAGCTTTCTATGGGTATGTGAGGAATAAAAGGGTGATTAGGGTAGGAATACGGCCAATGAAACATAGAAGTGGGAAGTTGAGTGTGGATCCTGTAGAGATCGGAGAGGTGCTAAATGAACATTTCTCATTGGTGTTCAGTCAGGAAAAGGAGAATATTGCAGAGGAGAAGAATGAGGTACAAGATATTAGATGAGAAAGGATCGAGGTTAGTTATGAAGAGGTGTTATCAATTCTAGAAGGAGTGAAAGTAGACAGGTCCCCTGGGCCGGATGGGATTTATCCAAGGATTCTCTGGGAAGCTAGGGAGGAGATAGCAGATCCTTTGGCTTTGATTTTTGAGTCGTCATTGTCTACAGGTTTTGTACCAAAGGACTGGAGGATTGCAAATATTGTGCCCTTGTTCAAGAAGGGCAGTAGAGATGACCGAGGTAATTATAGACCAGTGAGCCTTACTTCTGTTGTAGGAAAAGTATTGGAAAAGATTATAAGACATAAGATTTATAATCATCCAGCAAGCAACAATTTGATTTCAGATAGTCAACATGGTTTCGTCAAGGGCAGGTCGTGTCTCACAAACCTCATTGACTTTTTTGAGAAGGTGACCAAGCATGTAGATGAGGGTAGGGAGTTGACATAGTGTACATGGACTTCAGTAAAGCCTTTGATAACGTTCCACACAGTAGGCTGATGGAGAAAATGCAGAGGCATGGAATTGAGGGTGATTTAGCAGTTTAGATTAGAAATTGGCTTTCTGAAAGAAGGCAGCGAGTAGTGGTTGATGGAAAATATTCAGTCTGGAGTCCGGTTACTAGTGGTGTGCCACAAGGATCAGTTTTGGGACCACTGCTGTTTGTCATTTTTATAATTGACTTAGACGCAGACATAGGTGGATGAATTAGTAAATTTGCAGACGATACTAAAGTCAGTGGAGTAGTGGACAGTGTGGAAGAATGTTACAGATTGCAGGGGGACTTGGATAACCTGCAGAATTGGGCTGAGAGGTGGCAAATGGAGTTCAATGCAGCTAAATGTGAGGTGATGCACTTTGAGAAGAATAGCAGGAAGGCAGAGCACTAGATAAATGGAAATATTCTTGGTAGTGTGGATGTACAGAGGGATCTTGGAGTCCATGTGCATAGATCCCTGAAAGTTGCCTCCCAGGTGGATAGTGCTGTTAAAGAGGCATACAGTGTGTTAGGTTTCTTTGGCAGAGGGATAGAGTTCCGGAAGCGCAATACCATGCTGCAACTATAAAAAACGCTGGTGCGGCCACACTTGGAATATTGTGTACAGTTCTGGTCACCCCATTACAGGAAGGATGTGGAAGCATTGGAAAAGGTGCAGAGGAGATTTACCAGGATGTTGCCTGGTCTGGAGGGAAGGTCTTATGAGGAAAGGTTGAGAGACTTGGGTCTGTTCTCATTGGAAAGAAGAAGGCTAAGGGGTGATTTGATAGAGACATACAAGATGATCAGGGGATTCGATTGGGTAGACAGTGAAAGTCTTTTTCCTAGGATGATGACGTCAGCTTGTATGAGGGGCATAGCTACAAATTGAGGGGTGATAGATTTAAGGCAGATGCCAGAGACAGGTTCTTTACTCAGAGAGTGGTAAGGGCATGGAATGCCCTACCTGCCAATGTAGTCAACTCAGCCACATTAGAGAGATTTAAGCAATCCTTAGATAAGCACATGGATGATTTTGGGATGGTGTAGGGGAACGAGCTGAGAATAGTTCACAGGTCGGCGCAACATCGAGGGCTGAAGGGCCTGTTCTGCGCTGTATTGTTCTCTGTTCTATACAATGTTGTTACTCTGCCTGATGGCAGTCTACTTTGGATTTGCAAGTTGCACACACAAAAGTCAACCAGAGTGCTGGAAAAGCACAGCATGCCAGGCAGCATCCGAGGGGCTGGAGAATCAAAGTTTCAGGCATAAACCCTTCATCATTCCTGATCTCTGATCTCCAGCATCTGCAGTCCTCACTTTCTCCCAGTTGCCATAATGTCTACTTCACAACTTTTAATGTGATTTCCTGTTTTAAATAAACCAGAATCAATCAATTATAGATAAGTGATTGAATGTTAACTTTTACCATTGACGTGACATGAATCAGAGGAGGAAAGAGTCTGACTCTGATGTAAGGTAAAACTTGCATGTCCAACTATTCCTTAAAGGAAGATAACGGGAGGACGATTACACCAAAAGCCACAATCAAATGTTTCCTTTCATGTATTTTTCAATTTTTAGTTTCAATTTCCAACTTTCAGGTTCCTCATTTTTATCTCCCAAGAGATAAAAGTGCAGAATATAAATGGGTATGTGATCAGGATTGACACAATATCCTCACTCAAACTTCACTTTAACTTTTTGTCATGTATTTAAAATGTCTTCATCATGTGGTTCCAAACTAGTTGATAAATCATATTGTTCACTTATCTAAATTGAATTCTCAAAGGAACAGTAAAGAGCAATTTTGATCTTTTTATCAAGAGCAATAGTCTTTTAGTTTTCATAGTTTCAAACTAAAACTCTTTGCTATTACATATTAAATTGCATTGACTCTTACCATAGATAATGCTTGCCTACTTAATCAGTGCAATGTATAATATTCCTCCACTTTTCAAAAAATAATTATTTTGAAGTGGCAATTTTGACAATACATTTGGAAGCCATTTTGCAAGATCCCACTCGATACAGTGAAGAGTGGTCCATCAATCTCTTTTTGTTTTTGTCAGGATTCTTGAAGAGAAGAGACAGGAGATGCCTTGTTTCAGTTCGTGTGTCGCTGTCAGAGAGAGTCTTAGTGTCTGGTGGGCTTCACTGGTGTTTGAATGGAACTGTGACGTCCAGGGTCACACAGACAAATTCTTTAACGTGAAAATCTAGGAATCAATGTCTGAGATCCAGTGCTCCTTCAAAAGTCCCATTTATGTCTCACTATGAAACTTGAATTTGAGATCTGGGAAATTGTATGAAACTGGGAGTAACCCAATGGGTATCAAATAAACCTATCAGGGAAGTTACGAGCTTTTTAAGTTTTAGGGTAGCTAAACTTTAACCACATAAATTATCTTCCAAATCATTCTCACAAATGGAATATTGACCTTCATTGTGAGAGGGACAGAGTTCAAAAATAGAAAGGTTATGCTGCAATGGTATCGTGTGCTGGTGAGACCCCACCTGGAGTACTGTGTGCAGTTTTGGTCTCCTTACTTGAGAAAGGATGTACTGGCACTGGAGGGGGTGCAGAGGAGGATCACAAGGTTGATTCTGGAGTTGAGGGGGTTGGCTTATGAGGAGGGACTGAGTAGACTGAGATTATACTCATTTGGATTCAGAAGAATGATAGGGATCTTATAGAAACATATACAATCATGAAGGGAATAGATATAATAGAAGCAGGGAGATTGTCTCCACCAACAGGTGAAATTGAACTGGGAGGCATAGGCTCACAATTAGGGAAAGAGATTTAGGACTGAGTAAAGGAGGAGCTTCTTCACCTAGAGTGTTGTGAATCTGTGGAATTCCCTGCCCAGTGAAGTAGCTGTGCTACCTTGTTGAATGTTTTTAAAGCTAAGACAGTTAGATTTTTGAACAGTAAAGGAATTAAGGGTTATGGTGAGTGGGCGGGTACGTGGTGCCATGATCTTACTGTATGGTGGGGCAGGCCCAAGGATCCAGATGGCTTATTCCTGCTCCTATTTCCGACGTTTTAATGTTCTCTATGGCATTAACAAACTACTTGTAGTTTTGAGATTTAATGATTCAACAAAAAAACAATTCCATAAGTTTTCTTTTCTCTGTTTTATCTCTCTCTCTGTAAATCCAACTTTTCTTCCCATCACTTAATTTTTGCTTTCTATACCTGATCTAGCATTAAGTTCAATATTTTTATATTTCCTGGTTCAATTGTACTGCTCATGAATAACTCTTTATTTTGATTTGTAGTAAGGTTGAGGTTGCACTTTACTGCGGGTTCCTTTCGACCCTTCGGTCTGAACCAAATTGGAACTCTACCGTAACGCTCACAGACAGCAGGTCCAGCAATATAAACAGCCAGGCTCCAGGCTGCCTACCTCGAAGCTCCCTCTGCTAGCATGGAGAGTGACCAACAATGTTCCTAGGTTGGCACACACCAATTGACAGTGACACATTGGCTTCCAGTTTCAGAAGTTACTTCCTGGCACAGACATCAGAGATTTCAGCAGCAGCGGGAATAATTGGAGGGAATATAGGGGAGCAAATCCACAATGTTGCAACTGGAGATGTTTGAGAGTCTCTGCAATTCCAACAGGAATGGTGGGAGCTTCAGAGGCGGGTCAGGGATGGTGATGGCATCTCAACATGGACACCCTTTGATGGTGTGCTTGTATATAAAAGACTATTTTATAACTCCTTGCAACAGAGAGCAGTTGGGGCAGAGTCCTTGCGTATATTTAAGGCTGAGATAGTTAGATTTTTGGTGAATAGGGAAATCAAAAATTATAAGGTCAATGCAATATGAGAAAGGTTGGATCAGCCTTGATCCTATTGGATAGCAGAGGAAGCCTGAGGGGCCAAAAAGGTCTACTCCTGTTCCTATTTCTTACTGTCTTATTATTATTAAGGGTTATTAAGGGTGGGTTTTTCAGGACAGATCATTGTTTCAGGATCATTTGGGATGTGTGTACAACCTTTCCTAGCCTCCCTCTTGGGTACTGTAGCCTTTGTCTCTGATTGCTGTCTACCCTGACGTGGGGGTGAGTCCCTGATAAAACTGGAAGCCCAAGCATACAGAAGTAGGGTCTTTCCAACCCTGGAACCTCAAGAGAATCTTAAATAGTTAATGAACTGTCCGACTCCATGGATGGGTTTCCCAGACTACCTCCAGGAGATTTCTGTGATGGCAGAATGAATCATAGAGCTGCCCTTAGGTCCTGACCCCATCCCCCACCCCCACTCGCCCACTCTTTATCTCCCAGCCCTTCCTTCTTCATGGCCCTTTCCCAAGGACCTGGGTGAATGCGATCCAGACAGTTATCTGTCTTGTCTGGGATAGCCTGATCGAAATGGCATCTTAGATAAAGCAGACACTCTAAATACTGAAGCCCACTGGGTGTCTGAAGGCAGCTGCAAATGGAATAAATGGCTGGAATTATTCATCAATCACTGACCACAACATCTGGACAAATCTCTCATTGAAAAACCAGGTAGGTGTAACCTCTTTACCTCAAAAAGTAGGAGAGAAGAGGAACAGGTGACAGACACCAGCCCCACAAAGAGCAGAAGAGAGAGGGAGTGGATACTGAATAGAACAGCATGAGAAATGAAAAATGTGCAAGAGTGAATTCCCAGCAAAGTCTGACTGTGATGGTCAGTCTCTGAGGGCACCGAGAATGGAAAAGCGTGAGAAGAACCGCAGCAATGGAAGGGAAATACAAACAGGAGTTAGAGAGCCCCCTACCCCTCCACCTAGTTCTACCAATCAGAGACACTGTGTCCAGTGTGTCTGCACCAAACTGTGTCCACACAGGAAGTGGAGGAGCTGCTGAAGGAGATTAACACAGTAAACCTAGAGAAGATGCTTCCCCTTGTGGAGAAATCTAAACAAGAGGTCACAGCTGTAGGGAGAGGAGTAGAACATTTAAAACAGAGATGAAGAGAAGTTATGTCTCTCAAATGGTCATGAATCTGTGGAATTCACTCCCCCAGAGTATAGTGTGCTGGGCTTTCTGAGTGACTGCAGTCCATAAATCATTTCCAACTCACTCTTCAAATTGGATAAAAGTAATGAAAAATCAGAAAGGTTCAAACAATGGGGAAGGAATTTCTTTTTCCAAAGTGTAGTTAAAAGTCTGCAGCTGTGGAGGTTAGATCAAAGAGAGTATTTAAAGGGGAGGGAGATAGATTTCTGAAATATCATGGAGTTGCGGGATATGAGGAGCTGGTAGAGAAGATGGGTTGAAGGTTGGGACAGAGCAGACCTGATTGTATTGACCTTGGAGGTCAAATGGCACACTCCTATTTCTAACCTCCTTTCGCTCACTTTGCCTTATTGAAATAACCTGATAACATGTTAAACACATTCACTTAAAATTTGTCACTTAACATTAGCAACAATTGTAGTCTGACCCCATCAGAGTGAAATATCTTATAATTAACAGAGAAAAAAACAGTGAAAGGGTTTGATAAACTTATATATTTGCTGGAATTTTGTCATCATTGACAATTAGTTATCATTGGGCAACCTTCCTTTTCCTAAGAAGATGGTAAATACAGTGGAGGTTAAGTCTATCTTCAGCCTCATTCAGTGATGGCAATCTTGGTAATGTTTACTGCACATGGAGACATTGGGCTGAGAAGGTACTGTATACAATTCATTGTGCTCCTTTTCCTTGAGCACTCTCCTAAACCAGCTGAACTTTTCATTGCTCCTTGTCTCCCCAATGACCTTCCAAACAGTCAGTCACCAGAGGTCATGACCATCCATGCTTGTCTCCCAGCTGGATTCTGTATTCAATAAATGTGTCCATTTTAGACTCATCCAGAAGATGTGCTGTTAGCTCACTCATTACTTATATGGCACAGTCATTCAGCACACTGAACTTCCAGTTAGAGATCAAATTAAACAGAGTTTATGTCATTACTGATTGTTTTTAGGTGTACCAAATCTTTAGAAGATGATCTTTAGATAGATAAAGAACAATTCACAAAAAGAAAACCAGAAAAAGCTGGATAAACTCAGCGGGTCTGGCAGCATCTGGGGAGAGAAAAACAGTTAACATTTTGAGTCCCAGTGATTGCTCGTCAGAAAGATTTGCATTTATCTAGCATTTTTCTTGACCTCAGGATGAACCAAAAGGATTTATAGCCAGTGAAATACTTTTGAAATATTGTTAAAATTGTATGAAACAATAATGAAAGGACCTTGCAACAAAAAGTTTAAAAACCCTTGCCTGACTTTAACTTTGTGTGAGTCGGGTCATTCAATATTTTCAAATCCAACCCAGCTTTTGTTTCTTTTATATTCTTTTAGGCTTTCCACAAGTTTCTGTTGAGTGAAAGTGCTTACAGTTCTTTGCATAACTTTAGTCTCCAAGTTAGAAAGATGATGTTGAAGCAATATGTGTGAAGAGTGTAAGCAATAAGAGATTATAAGAAAAAGCTTTCTGGACTGGCATTCATTTCTCTTGGAAACAGGAGGCTAAAGGACTGCCTGATGGGGATTGTGATGACATTGGAAGCAATTGGGAGGTTAAATACAGAGAAAATATTTCCACATATAGAAAACTGAAAGACAAAATTAAAATAGAATCACTAGTATATCCAACCAGGAACACAAAAGATTCATCTTAACCCAGAGAGTGTTGAAATTGTGGAACTCATTCCCACAAACTGAATTTGAGGTGAATTGAACAGATACATTGAAGGAGAAGGTGGGTAAACACACATGGGAGAAAGAAACAACAGGGTTTACTGATGGGGAGAGATGATATGGGTGCAATACTAACATCAATTGTTATGGATGAGGCCAGACTCCCTAAAAATATTTTAAGAAGGGAGCCTAGACCCGAATGTTTTCTTACTTTAAAGGCAGATGTAAAGTGTTTGTGTTCCAAATGCAAAACAATTGGTCAAACTACTCAATTTTAAGCAAACTATAATTTATTCAAACATTATAGTTAAAATACAACACAAGAAAGAATAACTTAGAATTATCTAACTCTGTTGGAAAACTTTACAGTATAATTAACTATTACATAAACACACCCCTTGGCAAAAAGGTAAATTCAGAAATCAGATTTTCTCACAGACAATGTCTGCTGTGGAGAGAGAAACCCCAGCTCCTAGCCGTAACTGAGAGAGGAGAAAAATAGCTTCTACTTCTTCAAATCTTCAAATATAAAAGCTCAAAAAAAAGCCTAGAAATCCTGGTCTGTTGGAGCTGGCCACACCCAACCAGGCTGCTTCTATTGTTCCAACTTTAAGACAAACCCCAAGGCCTCACAAGTAATTTAAATTACCACAAACTTCTCATTACCTCTTGTTCAATCCATCTCTTAAAAGAAAACAGGACAAAATACACCTCTTAAAGCCACAGCATTTCACAAATGGAAAACAATTCAGCTAGCTTGATCTGCTTCTGTGCTATGGATTCGATCTAATTTTCTTGATCACAATGTAGTTAATACCCAATCTGTTAGACTGAATAATAAGGCTGAATTTAAGAATTCAAATAAAAGCAAAATACTGCAGATGCTGGAATTTGAAACAAAGAACTCATTCTGGAATCAAAATGTTAACTTTGTTTCTCTCTCTCCACAGACATTGCCAGTTCTGCTGAGTTTTTTTCAGTGCTGTCTATTCTTATTTTAATTTAAGATTAATTCAAGTTTTACAGCTAGGAGAAAGTAAAACATTTAGTCTGTGACTCCCCAAATCAGCTTATGTTAAAGTATTGCAGTCGGACAAAACCAATTACTGGTAAACGATGGGCACTAATTCTCAGTGTGTATAATTACAAATTGGAACACTGTCTGGGAGGCCAAGTAGAGAATGTGGATACATTCAGCCACCTCCCACCTCCCAGATAGACCCTGGTGGTACCACCACTGGAACAGTCCGTCACGTGTTTTAAACTTCCAGTCACAGCTGACAGCATCAGACTTTGGATATAGAAAGAGCTGGACCTGGTAAAACTGAAACAGCTGGTGGAAACCAAAGAGCCATCACAACCAGAACGGAAACCATTTTTAGACTCAGAGGGTTCAGATCACAGTAGACGATTGCATATTGTTATGGAGGTCACGTGTGATTCTCCTGAGCAAAGGTTACACTTTACCAGGGGTTTCTGAAATGAAGATATTGGAGATAAATGATGTCTAGTGGCCAGGTTTGAATACAGGCATAGTTGTGTTGGTGGGGCAGTACCCCAGAGTGCAAATGAAGACAAAAATTCCACCACATTTATGAGAATGGCTGGGTAAACCCTGGCTGCAAATGTGTTGCTGGTCAAAGCACAGCAGGCCAGGCAGCATCTCAGGAATAGAGGTAAACCCTGGACCCAGTTACACATCGATGGTGCAGATCTTTTAATGGGCTCGATGTTCTTGATCATTGTGGATGCCCATTCAATGTGGCTTGGTGTACACAAAGTTCATTCGTCAAACACGGGGATGATGATAGAAAAATTGCAAACATTCTTTGCAACACGCGGACTGCAGGAATTGTTAGTTATAGATAATGGACCATTGTTTACCAGCAGTGAATTTGAGTATTTTCTAAAGTGGAATGGGATTTGACGTAAAGGGACAGTTCCATACCATCCATCATCCAATAGTCTGGCAGAAAGAACAGTCCAAACATTGAAGGCCAGTTTAAGAATCAGCTTATGGCTTCACTCGATACCAAACTGACTCAGTACTCGTTTGACTATTGGACCTTTTATTTATGCAGCGACAGGGATAGCCCCAGCAGAGTTACTAATGGGCAGAAGATTCCACACCAGGTTAAATCTGATCTTCCTGGACCTGAGTGGGGAGGGTGAAATAACATCCTGAATGCCAAGCCGGATACAAACCCCGTTAAGCAAGGGAGGCAGTTTACTTTAGGAGAGAATGCTTGGTGTAGGGACATGGAAATGGCTTTGCATGGGTAAGAGGCAAGGTCATCACGAGATGAGGTCAGGTGTTGTATAAAGCTTGAGTCGGTGTGACGGTCATGAACAAGCATGCGGACCATATGAAAGCTGCAAACTCTGAAATGGTGCAGGAGCAGAATGTGCTCAGCTCCTCTGATCGGACGGAAAGGCTGGTAGAACTCATGGACTCGCCCTCTCTGTCAAGTATCGAATAGATCTCAGAATCTGAGATAGACAAGGCAGATCTTGCCACACTGATGCCTTTGCTGCCAGAAGAAGAAAATTAATTTCTCCCGAGACACTCCAGGTACAAGAGACGAGCTCCTGTGCATTACACACTACCATTACACGCTACCATTACACGCTACCATTACACACTACCATTACACGCTACCATTACACGCTACCATTGTCTGACATAGAGTCAGAGGACCCTGACCCGGTGCAAAAAACCCGGAGCTCCATAAAAAATCAGCCTATGTCCTCGGACCCACAGGGGGGTGGATGGAGTGATTGTAATTAGCTCAGCCAGGTGGACTTCATAGAATAGGAGTTCCTTGATTGGGGCTGTTAACTAGTCCAATCAGGGAGCCTTGGCTGACAGATAGAAAAAAGAGTGTCAGAGGTTCTGTTCACTCTGAGAACTGGTTCTGAGGGAATTGGATCAGTGTCAAGGACTCTCCATGGGAAATTAAGGGTGACTTGGTGATGGGATACTGGCCTCTGTAGAGTTATTTCAATAATGTTAAAGTTCATTTTTAAATACCCAAAATTTAGAAAAGAAAGCTAAAGTGTAATTCAACACAGGGATTTATGTAAAGTAAGCTGTTTAATATCAGCCACCAGATATACCCAGTCTTGGATGTTTAATTCCTTTCACTGTAACAGAACTGAATAGCAGGTACAATGAAGCAGTTGATAGTTTGAGATAGTTTTCAACCCTGACAGAGAGGTGACATGCAGAATATTTTATTCATGTCGTTGGGGAGGGCTTAAAGTGACCCAACAGGGCTATAGGTACCAGGAAAGAGTGTTAGAAAGTAATATCAGGCTATCTGGGATCTGGGAGAGGGTTGGAGCACTAAACCAAGGAATTGTAATTTAATGGGTGGAGCTGGAGTAAGGGAGAAGGTAATCAAGTTTAAGTCAGAATTACACTGTATGTGTGTGAATGCACAGAGTATCGTTCATGAGATTGGGAAGTTACAGACACTCATCTAGACAATATCCAAGCTTAAGTTGACAAATGTCAGGAAATGGCCATCTTCAATAAAAGGCAATCTAATCACGGCCCCTTGACTATGAATAGTGTCACTATCACTAAATCTCCCACTATTGACACCTTGGGGTTTGCCATTGACTAGAATCTCAAATGGACAACCATACAAACACAGAGGCTCATAGGCTAGCAATGCTGCAGCATTAACTCACCTCCTGACTCTACAAAGACTGTCCATTATCCACAGAGCTCAAGTCAAGAGTGTGATGGAATACCTCCCACTTGCCTGGATGGGCACAGCTCCAACAACACTCAAGAAGCTTGACATCATCCAGGACAAAGTAGTCCGCTTGATTGGCAACACATCCTCCAGCATCCACTCCCTCCACTGTTATTGATGCTCAATAGCAGCAGTGTGTACTATCTGCAAGATACGCTGCAGAAATTCACCAAAGCTCTTCAGACAGCACCTTCCAAACCTACAAACACTTCCGTCTAGAAGGACAAGGGCAGCAGATACTTGGGAAAACCTTCCCCTGCAAGTTTGTCTCCAAACCACCCACCATCCTGACTTGGAAATATATCATCATTCCTTCAGCATCACTGGATCAAAACCTTGCTGCTCCCTCCCTAAGGGCATTGTGGGTCTTGTACAGCACATGAACTGCAATGGTGAGAGAAGGCAGCTCACTCCTCATTTCTCAAGGGGCAATTAGGGATGGGCAATAAATGCTGGATAAGCCAATAGTGCCCCTGCCTCCTGAATGAACATTAACAATAAAGATACCAATAGAAAATAACATTAGTCACTCTAGAGTAAGAACAATCAGCTGGTGTACAGTGCCCATCACTAGGGCACGAACAGACTCAAACCAATTATTGGTGAGAAAAAAGGAGATCCTTTGGGGAGAATAACTAAATCCAGAACTTCCTGGATAACAAAGAATGTAGAACCAAGTTAAAGAAAAGTATATGTTTTTACCATAGATGCCAGGTGGCAAGCACAAGGGAGAACCAAATGGATTACAGAAGGTCCAGAGGGCATTTAACTCGCAGACAAAAGACATAGCTGTGGTGTTAGGTTTGTCCTTACTGGTGAGGCAAATGGTGCCCAGGCCATGGTGACAGAGGAGAAAACTCAGTCACTGGAATAGTTTAAAATTGATATACAAGACGTGCTACTCGATAGATTGTTGCTACTGAAGGTTGAGAAGATACTCAGACTGGCTGAGAGGTGTCCAAAGGTATTGAAGAAAGTGAGTGTGGAAATTGAAAAGACATGAGCCATAACCTTTCAGTGTTCCCTCGATTCAGGAAAGCAGTGTCAGGGGCCTGGAGATTGACAAACATGACAGCTTTGTTCAAAAACATTTGTAAAGATCAAGCCAGCAAGTACAGACTTAGTCAGTTGAATTTTGGTAGTGGGGCGGATTCTAGTGACAACTATTTGGAATGGAATAATTCAGGGAGGTTAACATTGAGTCACTTTCATCCAAATGGAAGCAAAACCTGAGGCTTAAGCCTTTTTTAATTTCCCAAAGCATTGACACTACAGATTATTATTGTGACTGTCCTTCACATAGCCTCTAAGTTTTGGAAGGTTCCTCTGTACTTTAGTAGTTAGAACCAAACACTTTTCTCAAGTGCCATTAAACACAAAGCTACTGAGTGCTAACATGACTTTGACATGTTTTTCTCAACTGATTGGGCTCCATATCTCACTCTGTGTTTGCTTGGTTTTTGATGCTCTACTTTGATTGAACACATTTAAATGTTTAGAGGTGAACTGATGAAGCTGTTTATCAGATGAAGTGCTTTCTCTTGAAACCCTGTTAAGAATGCAGAAAAATTGCTGGAAGAGTTTATTCCAATAAAACAGCAATTTTCTACCTTTTAAAAAGCTTTATTGTGATTGTGAATTAGAACTTGTTGGGAAGAAAACCAAGCTACAGCATGAAAGGGAAAGTGAGGTCTAATGGAAGAGATGCTATAAATTTCAGTTGCTAGTGAGATTAAGAATATCAGTGAATCAAGAACCTACCTGAAGATGCATGATGTCAATGCACATGAAAAATCATTATTCCAAAGTACACAGGCCTTTAAACAGTAACTGCTCCAACACCTTAGTGACATTGGGGCTTTCTGTTCATATTTCATTGCATGTATTTGTAGCTCTTGAGTTCCTAGCTTGTGCTGATGGATAGTCATAGGATAGGCAAGGGAACTCTTGCTGTTCTGGTAGGATAAGAATATTTAGCAATTTGCAGGTTTTGAGAAGATTTGTAGCTCAGGTTGAGATTCTGGATGTAAGTTTGCTCGCTGAGCTAGAAGGTTCAGTTCCACACATTTCATCACCTTGCTAGATAACAACTTCAGTGGGCCTCCGGGTGAAGCACTGTTGATAATTCCTGCTTTCTATTTATATGTTTGGGTTTCACCGAGAACTCTATCACCAAACACATCGAGTTAGACCCCATCTACCACCCCTTGAGAAAAAGAACCGGAAATGACATCGCCACCAGGAATGATGTCACCACAGGAAATGACATCGCCAGCCCAAAGAAACCCAAACACATAAATAGAAAGCAGGAATTATCAACAGTGCTTCACCCGGAGGCCCACTGAAGATATTACCTAGTAGGGTGACAAAACATCTGGAAATGAACCTTCCAGCTCAGCGAGCGAACCTACAGCCAATATTTAGCAATATTGCATAACACACAATTTTAACCAATAGCTGGTGACAGTGGTCTGGGGACATTTAGACCCATTCATTCATCTCATACAGAAGAACAGCGTGAATGGGAGAATGTGATATTCCTACTATTAAATCCATCAACAGACAAGTGTTGAGCACACACCAACATATCCCCCTGCTAGTTTGGCCCTCCAAGTGTAACCCAAGGTCACAAAATAGACCTTCCTATCTAAATCTCAAATACTGGTTATTTTTAGTTTCACTGATTTGTGGATACATAAGAACAGCAGTTCTGGAGTTCTGAAGAAGGGTCACTAGACCTGAAACATTGATTTTTATTTCTCTACACAGATGCTACCAGACCTGCTGGACTTTGCCAGCAATTTTTGTTTTGGTTTCCATTCCTCATTTCCAGCTCTGCAGTTCTTTTAGCTATTAATTTTTTATTACAGCATCTTAGGTTTGCTTTGCTATCTAGGTCAGTGTTGAGTGATCCATTCTGCTTGGTTCAGGTTTGACTGTCTTCCAGAACATTTGACATTGAGAGTCAATGAGGTTTAAAAACCTGATCTGCACGTTATCGTCCCTTTACTTCAGTCTTATTGGAGCCTTCTTTACAATATTCCATTGGAATTTCTATAACAATCTGCAGATATGCACTTTGTACATTTTTTATCACACATTGATTTTAATTAAGAAAAAATATCCAAATTGATTTCAGTTCACTGACAAATAGGAGGGGTCATCTCAAGTTACTCCAATCACCTAAACCAGCTCACCTTCCCCCAGTAAATTACATATTTTATGATTGTCCTTTATAAGACCTGACAAGGAGGATTCCTGGCCCCAGAGCTTCTGTTATTTATATTATTGAATTAGTCCAATAATGGTTTTATACTGTACTTAGACAAGTGTATTGATCCTTACTTAAACAAATGTACTGTAAAAGTAAACTTGACTAAATTAAAACTTCTGAGGGCAATTATTTTTCTTTATTTCACCTCAGCAGCTATTGCAAAGCAGTACATATTTTAATTTTTCCTGAACATCATGGTGAAATGTCACAAAAAAAACAAGTTGTGTAAATCAAACTAAAGGGCCAAGGGTGACAGAGAGTGTGTGGTGTAGACTGGAGGCAGCAGTACTGAGAGACCATTTTAAGAGTCCAGGTGGCACTAAAGAGGGATCATCATAAATCAAGATTGTAGATGCAAAAGCAATTAATGTGTTGGCTTGTGATAATTGCTAGGCAGATACTGGAGGCATAGCCTGAACATTAGACATTCTCAATATAGTTTCCCATCACACACAGCTTAAACATTCAGATACTTTCAAATTTGCACTTTCACATTGATTTCAACTTAACTTTCATTTCCTGAAAATCTAACATTTCTATTTTGCGGAGTACTTAGCTGCTCTGGCATCTCATTACCCGACACTGGCAAGTCACTTTTAAAGCGTATTTTAACCAGCTCTTTTTGATTGTATCTCATTTATTTCCAATATGTCTTCAGGAAGAAAAAAACCTTGATTATCCTTTCAGCTATAAAACCAGACAGAGACGTGACTACACAAAGGCAGTGTTACTGGTACAGTCCGATGTGACTTATATAATCAACCACTTTGTAAGAATGAGTGCCATAATTCTCCTGAAGAACACTGCAATGGATTTGCAATGGATGGTCAGAGCACCAAACATTCTTTCCCACCTCTCATTCCTGTTTGATTGAAACTGTGGAACTATCAATTAACGCGGGAAGCAAATTAAAAATAATCAGACATAGCTGGAGGTGCAAGCACCTTTACTCAGAAAGAAACCCTGCTCTCATTTCCTCACAGGGCAGGTTTGGTTTCATTGTCGAACGGACATGACATGATTCTGCATTTACGCATTTTAAAAAAAAACGTTTTTAAGAAATTGTCTCAGAAATCAGAACCTGAAATTCAGCCAAATGACTGAAAATTCAGTAATCAGGTCTGCTTTGGACCTATCCCTCCAGCCCTGTATTACAGCTCCCTAAAAACATGGAACAGGAAGTCAGTACAAAATAAAATCATAACTGCAACATCACTGAGTTACCATTCACAATAAATTCATCATGAACATATTTCATCAATAAAATAGAGAAGCATTGTGGACAGTTGAGTAAAAAATATAAAGGTCTTAGAAATGGTTGGGCAGAGGATCCCAAGTATGTTCCCAGGATTGAGAGTCTTCAGCTACAAGGATAAATTGGAGCAGTCTGGATTGCTTGACAATTGACGTTTTCAAAATGATGATTGGTTTTGTCAGAGTATAGAGATATTTGAGTGGGTCAATAATTTGGGGTCAAAGATTTAAAATCACTGTCTCGAGACTGAGAGAGGAGCTGAAGTGATAATCTAATTTCACACTCAGAGGTATCAGGATGTGGAATGTCTGCCTGACAAGATGGCAGTAGAGATAGAAAGAGATTTGAGGATACACTGCAGGCTTTCAGATGGAAAATGATAATGTGCAACATTCTGTAACTGTTACTTCAAATAGCCAGCACAGCAATAATGCTTCTGCACTGTAAATGTGGATGATTCTATGATTCATTTTTAATTAGATAGCCCAGTGCCACAAGAATATCATTCAGAAAAACAGAAGTTGGTATCATCACCCTGGAGGATTGACCAGCAGATGGTGCACATCGTAATTGTGGAGGATTATACAGAACAACTTCGGTTATCTGAACATAGATTATCCAAATTTCAGATTATCTAACCAAGATCTCAAGGTCCCAATGCTTGGGTAAACTGTGTTATCTGAACATTTGATTATCCGAGCATTTGGTTATTCAAACATTTGACTATCTGAACAAAGTACTCTGCTCCTGTTGTTCTTATAATCAAGGGTCTTCTGTATTTCGTGAGTGGGTGGTAAATATTCCTGGTCCTAGGTATTCTGTTAGCCAGTGCAAATGAACATTCATATTACCATGGAAAAAGTCCCTCCACTGACAGGAATCTCTTGAATATACATTGGCTAAAAGTGAAAATGTAATACAATTTATAATGTGATTTCATTTCTTGTGTTTTTCTTCAATAATCTCAGTTGAGAGCAAAATCTGACAGCTCGATTAATTTCTCCCTTCCTTCAGCTTGGAGACATGTAGATGAATGTCCTATGGTGACTTGTCTACCAACCTTCCAGCATAGCCTGCAGCATTTGTCTGACCTCCACTTGGTAGCATCCACAGTGTGGGACTGGCATGGCAAGCAGTTCAATGTTGAGAAAATGATGTTGCTACTGTGCTGTTTTACATCATGTGTGGAATTGCTGAATTACTACAGAAGCTGAAAAGATTTTAAAATTGACTTATTCAAATACTGGGTCTTCAAACTGAGACCATGTTGAGAACGTTAAAGAAAAATCTAGATAGGATCATTATCAGCCTTCTACTTCTATTTGATTTATCGGAGATACAGACGATCATTAACACATCATAATTAATCTGCACAGAGATAAACTATCATCACGTCTCCTTGCATTGTCAAATGGTTTCTTAAATATTCTATATAGAAGAGAATGATATTCCATTTTGCCTCCATTGTATCTGAAACTTTATTTCCCAAATTACTCAATCTTTCATGACCTCCTATCAGGTTTGATACATATACAATGGTGAAGATGCAAAAGCATTTATGAGCACAGCACTACAACTGAGAACCCAAATCTATCAGGAAATAATTAACAGGCAGTGATAGTTCTCTCGGAGAATGAAAAGACTCAGTGGGTGACCTGATGGATTGGAAAAGGGTAGATAGAGAAATGCATTCACTTGGGGAGAGGTCACAGCTAGTGGCCATGAACAAGAAACGGTCTCTAATAAATCTAACAAGAAATTCAGGAGAAAAGTCTGTATACAGAGAGTGATAAGAATGTGAAACTCTCAACAGAATAACTGAGATATTAACATAGATACAATTAATAGAGTAGTTAGACAAATACTGGAGGACAAAGGAATAGAAGGGTATAAGGATGAAGCAAGGCTCATGTCTGAGTCAACACCATGAACATAAGAACTGGAAACAAGAGTCAACAGTTCAGCGACTCGAGTCTACTTTGCTATTTAATACTCTCATGGTTGATCACATCTTGGCCTCAACTGTTTAAAACATGGAGTATGTGGATGGAAAATCTTGCTTTATGACATAAAATTGTGATTCCATTTAAAGAGAACATCCCATAACTAACTCCACCATGACACAAGATTACTCACTTTTAAATAAAAACAAATGATATTGTACATAAGAAGAAAGAACAACTCTCTTAACACTATTGTGTACAACTCCTTATGTTGTGAATTCACTCCAACTTTTAGTTCTTCCCAAGAATTTGCTTAGACATTTCAACAATCTTGAAGGATAATTTATCTTTCATTAAACTAACCCAATGGTATGCCACAGCTCCCAACAAGTCACTTTAATTTATGTAGAAACATATAAAATAGATATAGGAGTAGGACATTCAGCCTTTTGAGCCTGCCAGACCATTCATTATGATTATAGCTGCTTACCCAACTTAATAGCCTGTTACCACTTTTCCCCTATTTTCTTTGATCCATTTAGCCGAAGTGTTAGATCTTACTCTTAGTTGAAATCATCCAATATTTTGGCCTTGATCGATTTCTGCAGTCGTGAATTTCACAGGCTCTGGGTGAAAAAATTTCTCTTCATCTAAGGCCCAAATGGTTGAGCCCATATCCTTAGAATGTGACATCCAGTTCAGTCACTGGAAACATCCTTCCTGCATTAATCCTGTCCAGGCCTGTTTAAATCTTGTACTCACCCACTCATTCTACTGAACTTTAGCAAATGTAACCCTAATTGATTCAACCTCTCCCAACATGTCAGTCCTGCTCCCACAGAAATCATCAGTCTGATAATCCTTTGCTATACTGCCTCTATAAAGAGACAAAAAATTGAAATAATATTCCAGGTGGGGATTCACTAAGGCCCTGTAAAATTGCAGAAAGATATTCCTGCTCCATGTAGTCAAATCTTTGTTAAGAGCAATATATTACTGTATTTCTCTTCTTGCCTTCAGTAACATCCAGGTCTCATCCCATATTCCCTTTTCTCACTTTATAGCCATAATAATGTTTTATTCCCAAAGTAGATAATCTCAATTTTATCTGCCATACATTTGTCCACTCACTCAACATGTCCCTTTCTGTGAGTCAGGAGGTCCAACTTCAAGGTGAAAGTGAGGACTGCAGATCCTGGAGATTAGAGTTGAGAGTGTGATGCTTGAAAAGCACAGCAGGTCAAGCAGCATCCGAGGAGCAGGAAAATCAAAGCTTCAGGCAAAAGTCCTTCATCATTTTTGCACAAAATGTCGATTTTCCTGCTCCTTGGATGCTGCCTGACCTGCTGTGTTTTTCCAGCACCACCCTCTCAGGTCCAACTTCAAGTCCCAGATGCTCCAGAAGTGTGTGCTAACATCTCTGACTAGGTTGAGAATAAATATCACAATGCAGATCCAGCGTTGGGCATGTTAGAGCCATTTGTCCTGAGCTGAGATTAGCCTTTGTATGCCATGAGTTGTGGTTGCATTTTGGAGTTCAACCAAGTTCCTTTCCAGTTGGGCTTCCTGAGTTATCCTTCTCTGAGAGGGCCACCTCAGCTTGTAGCTGAGTGACCACAGAAATTGTTTTCGAAACCTCTCAGTTGTGGATTTCTCCGCTCAAATATAAGCCTCATTGGATTGATGCTTGCAGACTTAAATGACAAAAATGTTCCTGGTTCCCAGTGGTCAACCTGCTGCTGGTTCCACACTTGATTGCTATCTCTGGCAGATGCTATTCGTCTGCTTGCTCCAAGTTAATTATCCAAGATGACTGCCTTCACGCTAACTACAAACTGCCTTCTGTGACAAGACTCTGAGAAAATCATTATAGATTTCTTCCTCTATCTTTGACCTCAGCAAATCTGACAGTAATCTTCCCCTCGCAAATTCTATGCTGAGTGTAAGCCACTTTACATTCTAATAAGGTGAATGATAGAGTTTATACTTTCTTTGCTTCAGAGGGAAGCCTGACTAAGAGCTCAGTGCGGTGTGGACTACACCCAAATCAAAAATGCAAGTCTGTGTGAGAAAATGAAACAGAATATATGAAAAGAATCTTCAAACTTTCCAACATCTCCATGACAATGTGAGACATTTTGGATAGTCTCAAACAAAATGCAAGTTAAATATTTTACCTTTAGCTCAACTCTTTGATTTTGTAAACCATATGATTTTTTTTATTTCTAATGGAGTTGTAAATCTTTTTTTTTCCAGAATGTTTAGTTTTTTTTATTTTTCTATGAAGATAAAAATAGACACAGGGATGTAGAAGATGATTAGGGGACTCAGCCATTTAACACTTCTAACTCTGACCTTAAAGATAATTAGCTGTTAATTTTAATTTTAATTCAATTCAAATGCATTTGAATTGATGTTACCTCAGAGTTTCGCAATCAAATGATTCCACTGATCTCACATGTAATGTGTAGCACTTTAACATTCAACTTGGAATTTTTATTTAAAACCTAAAAGTTGTTTCCTAAATCATATGAATTATGAATCAGATATTGACAAGAAAATATAATGAAGCACTTCATAATGATTCTGAATTTTACACTTAATCATAATTTGTTTTCACTCTGTCAGATTTCATCCTTCTTCCTGAATAGCTTATGAAATCTGACCATCAGCGAAACGCTCACATCTGAAAAATGTTAGAAAAGAGAAACATTCTTGTATGTGAGCATTACTCATGTCAAGACAAGTAATTAAACTGAAATGCTTTAGGAAATATGCTTGCAAATGTAGTTCTGAATCTAGCCAATATTGCTTCACTTGTATTGGTATTTCTAAAAAAAGTAAGTGAAATTTTACTGACAAGGTTTCCAAGAAGATTTGTTTCCAAAAGGAAAAAAACGTTGATTTTTATCACATTATTTACTATAGACTCTAATATTGTTTGTTCATCGGAAAAAGGAGCTTTTTTTTGTCTCATCTTTTTTATATCTTGAAATAGCTTTCTCCTGCAGCAGCAACAGCTAATCAATCACTGACAAAATAAAACATTTGTTTGTCTTATTTTTCAAATTGCCAAAGAGAAACAGGACAATCTGCCATCTTTGACATTTCAGACTGTGTCAAAGAAAGGATGCATATGTCAAGGGATTTTTAATTGTAATTTGCTGGTTTAAGGATCATCACAACCTTGGAATATTATCCCAGTGTCTCTCTCCACAGATGCAATGTGATCTGATGAATGTTTCTGTTTTATTTCTGATTTCCAGCATCTGCTGTATTTTGCAAGTTCACACTTTGAATTTCTGGCATAATCTTGGCAAATATTGCATTTCTACATTTTTCACTTTCTCTCCTGTACGCTCTCTTTGGTTCCCTCTGTTTTGTAGTTTCTCTTTCCTTATCTCCTCACCCCTCAATCCGATCCTCTCTTTCTCCACTCTCTCATTCTGAATCGCTCTATTCCCCTTTTCCTCTGTGCCCTTCTGCTTCACGCAATCCTCCATTTTCTTTACCCATAACCCACTCTGCTCCTCAGCTGTCATGGTTCCCTCTCTGTTTGTATCTCACTCAATCCTTCCTGTTCCATCACTAACCCCTCTCTCTCTGGTCCTCTCTTTCTCTATCATCCGCTATTTGTTTCTCTGCTTCTCTCTTATCTAGGAATAGAGGTCAATTACATATTGAAGAGGACAGTCAGTTCTTTAGCAAAGTGGTTTAGATTAGATTAGACTTACAGTGTGGAAACAGGCCCTTCGGCCCAACAAGTCCACACCGACCCGCCGAAGCGCAACCCACCCATACCCCTACATTTACCCCTTACCTAACACTATGGGCAATTTAGCATGGCCAATTCACCTGACCCGCACATCTTTGTGACTGAGGGAGGAAACCGGAGCACCCGGAGGAAACCCACGCAGACACGGGGAGAACGTGCAAACTCCACACAGTCAGTCGCCTGAGTCGGGAATTGAACCCGGGTCTACAGGCGCTGTGAGGCAGCAGTGCTAACCACTGTGCCACCGTGCCGCCCACAGTGCCACCGTGCCGCCCACGATTGAGATCAGGCTAAATTATCAAGGAGAAATTGACGACTGCAGATGCTGGAGATCAGAGCTGAAAATGTGCTGCTGGAAAAGCGCAGCAGGTCAGGCAGCATCCAAGGAACAGGAGAATCGATGTTTCGGGCATGAGCCCTTCTTCAGGAATGAGGAGAGTCTCCTCGTTCTCCTCATTCCTGAAGAAGAGCTCATGCCCGAAACATCGATTCTCCTGCTCTGTAAATTATCAAGGAATCAAGCTATTAAGAAATTATCGTATTTCTCAACTAAGTTAAAAATTAAAAGCCAGTAATTTTTTACAAATCTGGTTTTTAGTTTTGCCCATCTTTCCAGCAAGGCATGATACAAAGGAAAATGAATGTGAATAAAATTAAAACAAAATGTATTCACATTGAGGGAGAAAAAGAGATAATTAGCTGTCATATGTTTACTAACTAGCCACTATAGATGTGAAACTGATTTCATGAAACTGTAAAAACAATGATGATTGAAACAGATAAACTTTGGTTGGTTCAGTGATTGGTGTTGTTGCCTCACAGTGCTAGGACCTGGGTTCAATGCCATCCTTGGGTTACTGCCTGTGTGGAGTTTGCACATTCTCCCTGTGTCTGCGTGGATTTATTTTGGGAGCTTCATATCATCTCACAGTCCAAAGATGTCAGAAATGTACAAAATAGCTTGAATCATTCAGAACTGTTTAAAAATAAAGTTTTTGTTCCAAGTGCAAAGCTTTTCAATGCCCTCAGGCATAGAATGAAGCAATCTGCTTCAACCCAAACTTCTGCCGTTCCAACGTTAACAGTTGGGGCTGATAGACGGAGGGTAAGCATGAAAAGGTCCAGCAATACCAACTGTAGATAGGTTTGAAAGTTTGAATCAGAAACTTTGCACCTTGGTAATTGCAGTTTTTTGTGAAGATTTGTAACTCAGGTTGTGGTTCAGGTTATAAGTTTGCTCACTGAGCTGTTAGGTTTGTTCTCAGACATTTCATCACCTTGCTAGGTAACATCATCAATGAGCCTCCGGTGAAATGCTGGTGTACTGTCCTGTTTGCTATTTATGTACCTTGGTCTGTTGTGGTGGGTGATATCATTTCTGGTTCTTTTTCTCAGAGGTTGGTAAATGGGGTCCAAATCGATGTGTTTATTGATGGAGTTCCGTTTGAATGCCAGACCTCTAGGAATTCCCGTGTGAGTCTTTGTTTAGCCTGTATCAGGATGGATATATAGTCCCAGTTGAACTGGTGTCCCTTGTTGTCTGCATGTAAGGATACTAGTGATAGTTGGTTGTGTCTTTTGGTGGCTAGTTGGTGCTCATGTATCCTGGTCACTAGTTTCCTGCCCGTCTGTGCGATGTAAAGTTTGTTGTAGTCTTTACAGTGTATTTTGTAGATGATGTTTGTTCTGCTGGTTGTTGGTACAGGGTCCTTTAGATTAATCAGAAGCTGTTTCAGTGTGGTGGTAGGTGTGTGAGCTACCATGATGCAAGGAGCCAGAGCAGTCTGGTCATCATTTCCAAGATATCCTTAACGTGTGGTAGTAGGGCTACAGACTCTGGATGTGTTCATCAGGTGTTTATCAGGTGCCCGTTGTTCTTCACTACATTATATAGGTATTTTTCTTCAGCATCTTGTAGGTCCTGGGTGTTACAGTGTGTTGTGGCTCATTTAATTAATGTCCTGACGCAGTTCCATTTGTGGGATGATTGCTCCTGTAGTTGAATATCTGGTCTGTGTGTGTCTCATTCCAGTAGACACTGGTCTACAGTTCTCCATTGACCTTTCGTTCCACCATGACATTGAGGAAGGGGAGTCTGTTTTTGTTCTCTTTGGTGAACTTTAAACTTGTAAGGATGTTGTTTGTGTGTTTGTGGGTTCCTTCTAATTTGTTCCATTTCGTGATGACAAAGGTGTCGTGCACATAGCGGACCCAAAGCTCGGGCTGGATTGTTGGAAGGACTCATTCCAACCTCTACATAACTGACTAGTAGAGGAGCGCCAATGCAAACTGAAACACCTAGTAATAGTATCAGGCCACTCCGTCCAATCCACCCAAGAATGTCTGAATATCAGCAACGACACCAAAGTAGAAGACGATAAGCTCATGATTTCCTGTGATGTGACAGCCCAATTAATATCACGCTGGCCAAAGAAACCCTGGCCTCACTGCTAGAGGAACCAAGGACACAAACACATGATAGAGCCAACTCCATCAGCAAGGATATGGAGGAGCCAGTGTTGGACTGGGGTGGACAAAGTTGAAAATCACACAACACCTGGTTATAGTCCAAAAACTTTAATTGGAAGCACGAACTTTCAGAGTGCTGCTCCTTCATCAGGTAGCTGTGGAGCAGGACCATAAAAACAAAATTTATAGCAAAACATTATCGGGCCATGCAACTGAAATGATATATTGAACAAATCTAGATTGCTGTGAAGTCTTTCATTTTTTAGAATGGGTTACAGGTTTCAGTTCATTAATATGTAAATCCCAGAACTTCTTTTAAATCACATTCTCCAGATAACTTAAGGTTTTATAAAACGAGGTGACATCTCATGCATTAAAGGTAAAAGGTTAGAGTCTGTCTGTATCCCAACCTTGAGTCAGACTGGTTCTATTTCCAAAGTGGAATTTATAAAATATTAAATGATTTGACTGCTTGCATTGACTACCTGCAGATTATGGGCTTTTTGAGCAAAATAGAATGTATGTGCAAATACAAAATCACCTCATAGACTTATATGAGGGTGTGTGTGCATGAGAGAGAGAGAGAAAGCGTGTGTGCGTGCATGTCAATGTGTGTGTGTTGAGTATAAGTGCGCATGAGAGAGTGTGTATTTGTATGTGTGCATGCTTGGTAAAGTATGTGTATGAGTGTGATTGAATATAAGACTGTGACAGGGTGCATGCAAGGATATGAGTGTGCGGGAGTGTACGTGTGTATGCATGCAAGAGAGCGTGTGTATGAGAGAGAGAGTCCACGTGAATGCATGAGTATGTAAATGTGTGTGTATGTGTCTAATGTAGTGGGATCTCCTGTAGTGTGACATGAACCCAAGGTCCCGATTAAGGCCATCCCCATGGGTACCGAACATAGCTATCAGCCTCTGCTTGGCCACTGTGCATTGTTCCTTGTCCCGAAGTCCGTCTGAGAGCATGGTCATCTGGAGATCTGAGACTGAATGTCCCTGACTGTTGAAGTGTTTCCCAACTGGGAGGGAACATCCCTGTCTGGCAATTGCTGCGTGGTGTCCATTCATCCGCTGTCATAGCATCTGCTTGGTTTCGTCAATGTACCATACCTCAGGGCATCCTTGCCAGCAGCGTATGAGATAAACAATGTTGGCTGAGTCACATGATTACCTGCCACGTACATGGTAGGTGGTGTCGAACATATAATGGTGGTATCCATGTTGATATCTGACACGTCTTGCATTGGTTCCATGACAGGGTTGTACGCTGTTGTGGTTCATGTTGACTTGTTCTAATCCGACCCTGCTTTTCCAAGAATTTAGAAACCTCATCCTTAACGATGGATTCTAGAATTTTACCAACAACTGAGGTTAGGCTAATTGGCCTATAATTTTCCATCTTTTGTCTTGATCCTTTCTTGAACAAGGGGGTTACAACAGCGGTCTTCCAATCATATGGGACTTTCCCTGGCTCCATTGACTTTTGAAAGATCTCAACCAATGCCTCCGCTATTTCCTCAGCCACCTCCCTCAGGTTCCAAGAGATCAATTGTGTTCTGGGATTCTGTAGTCTGAGGTACAGACAGACATTTCTGTGGCCAGCAGCGAAAAAGCAGAATGGTGTGTTGTTTCCCTGGTGCCAGGATCAAGGATGTCTCAGAGAGGATGCAGAATGTTTTCACGGGGGAGAGGGGTCAGTAAGAGGTTGCTGTCCACATTGGAACCAATGACACACCCAGAGAAGGGAAAAGGTTGAGATTCTGAAGGGAGATTACAGAGAGTTAGGTGGAAATTTAAAAAGGAGGTCCTCAAAGGTAGTAATATCTGGATTACTCCCAGTGCTACGAGCTAGTGAGGGCAGGAATAGGAGGACAGAGCAGATGAATGCATGGCTGAGGAGCTGGTGTATGGGAGAAGGATTCATAGTTTTGGATCATTGGAATCTCTTTTGGGGTAGAAGTGACCTGTACAAGAAGGACAGATTGCACCTAAATTGGAAAGGGACTAATATACTGGCAGGGAAATTTGGTAGAGCTGCACGGAAAGATTTAAACTAGGAAGGTGGGTGGTTGGGGGTGGGGGGGGGTGGGGTGGGGGGGTGGTGTGTGTGTGTGTGTGTGTGTGTGTGTGCAGTAGGAACCCAGAGAGATAATGAGGAACGGGATCAATCTGAGATGGGTACAGTTGAGAACTGAAGAGTGTCAAACAGTCAGGGCAGGCAGGGATAAGGTAGGACTAATAAATTAAACTGCATTTATTTCAATATAAGGGGCCTAACAGGGAAGGCAGATGAACTCAGGGCATGGTTAGGAACATGGGACTGGGATAACATAGCAATTATGGAAACAAAACTCAGGGATGGGCAGGACTGGCAGCTCAATGTTCCAGGATACAAATGCTACAGGAAGGATAGAAAGGGAGGCAAGAGAGGAGGGAGAGTGGCATTTTTGATAAGGGATAGCATTACAGCTGTGTTGGAGGAAGATATTCCCGGAAATACATCCAGGGAAGTTATTTGGGTGGAACTCAGAAATGAGAAAGGGATGATTACCTTATTGGAATTGTATTCTAGATCCCTAATAGTCAGAGGGAAATTGAGAAACAAACTTGAAAGGAGATCTCAGCTGTATGTAAGAATAATAGGGTAGTTATGGCCAAACATAGACTGGGACTACCATAGTGTTAAGGGTTTAGTTGGAGAGGAATTTCTTAAGTGTGTACAAGAAAATTTTCTGATTCAGTATGTGGATGTACATACTAGAGAAGGTGCAAAACTTGACCTACTCTTGGGAAATAAGGCAGGGCAGGTGACTGAGGTGTCAGTGGAGGAGCACTTTGGGGCCAGTGACCATAATTCCATTAGATTTAAAATAATGATGGAAAAGGATAGATCAGATCTAAAAGTTGAAGTTCTAAATTGGAGTAAAGCCAATTTTGATGGTATTAGGCAAGATCTTTCAAATGCTGTTTGGGGCAGATGTTTGCAGGTAAAGGAATGGCTGGAAAATGGGAAGACTTCAGAAATGAGGTAACAAGAATCCAGAGAAAGTATATTCCTGTCAGGGTGAAAGGGAAGGCTGGTAGGTATAGGGAATGCTGGATGACTGAATAACTTGAGGGTTTGGTTAAGAAAAAGAAGGAAGCATATATCAGCTATAGACAGGATAGATCGAGTGAATCCTTAGAAGAGTATAAAGGCAGTAAAAGTATACTTAAGAGAGAAATCAGGAGGGCAAAAAGGGGACATGAGATAGCATTGACAAATAGAATTAAGGAGAATCCAAAGGGTTTTTACAAATATATTAAGGACAAAAGGGTAACTAGGGAGAGAATAGGGCCCCACAAAGATCAGTAAAGTGGCCTTTGTGTGGAGCCACAGAAAGTGGGGGAGATACTAAATGAGTATTTGGCATCAGTATTTACTGTGGAAAAGGATATGGAAGATATAGACTGTCGGGAAATAGATGGTGACATCTTGCAAAATGTCCATATTACAGAGGAGGAAGTGCTGGATGTCTTGAAACAGGTAAAGGTGGATAAATCCCCAGGACCTGATCAGGTGTACCTGAGAGCTCTGTGGGAAGCTAGAGAAGTGATTTCTGGGCCTTTTACTGAGATAGTCACAGGTGAGGTGGCGGAAGACTGGAAGTTGGCTAATGTGGTGCCACTGTTTAAGAAGGGTGGTAAGTACAAGCCAGGGAACTGTAGACCAGTGAGCCTGAAGTTGGTGGTGGGCAAGGTGTTGGAGGGAATCCTGAGGGACAGAATGTACATGTATTTGGAAAAGGCAAGGACTGATTAGGGATAGTCAACATGGCTTTGTGTGTGGGAACTCATGTCTCACAAACTTGATTGAGTTTTTTGAAGAAGTAATAAAGAGAATTAACGAGGCAGAGCAGTAGATGTGATCTATATGGACTTCAGTAAGGCGTTCGACAAGTTCCCCATGGGACACTGGTTAGATCTCATAGAACACAGGGAGAACTAACCATTTGGACACAGAATTGGCTCAAAGGTAGAAGACAGAGGGTGGTGGTGGAGGGTTGTTTTTCAGACTGGAGGCCTGTGACCAGTGGAGTGCCACAAGGATCAGTGCTGGGTTCTCTACTTTTTGTCATTTACAAAACTGATTTGGATGTGAGCATAAAAGACACAGTTAGTAAGTTTGCAGATGACACCAAAACTGGAGGTGTAGTGGACAGTGACGAAGGTTACCTCAGATTACATCAACATCTGGACCAGATGGGACAATGGGCTGAGAAGTGGCAGATGGAATTTAATTCAGATAAATGTGAGGTGCTGCATTTTGGGAAAGCAAATCTTAGCAGACATTTACACACTTAATGGTAAGGTCCTCAGGAGTGTTGCTGAACAAAGAGACTTTGGAATACAGGTTCATAGCTCCTTGAATATGGAGTTACAAGTGGATCACATGGTGAAGAAGGCGTTTAGTATACTTTCCTTTATTGATCAGAGTATTGAGTACTGGAGTTGGGAGGTCATGTTGCAGCTGTACAGGACATTGGTTAGGCCACTGTTGGAATATTGCATGCAACTCTGGTCTCCTTCCTATCGGAAAGATCTTGTGAAATTTGAAAGGGTTCAGAAAAGATTTACAAGAATGTTGCCAGGGTTGGAGAATTTGAGCTTATAGGGAGAGGCTGAACAGGCTGGGGCTGTTTTCCCTGGAGCGTTGGAGGTTGAGGGGTGACCTTACAGAGGTTTACAAAATCATAAGGGGCATGGATAGGATAAATAGAAAGTCTTTTCCCTGGGGTGGGGGAGTCCAGAACTAGAGGGCATAGGTTTAGGGTGAGAGGGGAAAGATATAAAAGAGACCTAAGGGGCAATGTTTTCACAAGGAGGGTGGTACATATATGGAATGAGCTGTCAGAGGAAGTGGTGGAGGCTGGTACAATTGCAACATTTAAAAGGCATTTGGATGGGTATATGAATAGGAAGGGTTTGGAGGGATATGGGCCAGGTGCTGGCAGGTGGGACTAGATTGCATTGGGATGTCTGGTCAGCATGGACGGGTTGGACCAAGGGGTCTGTTTCCATGCTGTACGTCTTTATATCTCTATAACTCTATGACACCACAGCAGACCAAGACACATAAATAGCAAACGGGACAGAACACCAATGCTTCATCGGAGGCCCACTGACGATGTTACCTAGCAAGGTGATGAAACTTCTGAGAACAAGCCTACCAGCTCAGCGAGCAAACGTACAAGCTGAACTCTGGTAAATTTCTGAGATGTAACTCTTAGAGTCGTAGAGTCATTGAGATGAACATCGAGGAAACTGATCCTTTGGCCCATCTCGTCCATGCTGACCAGATATCCTTATTAAATCGAGTCCCATTTGTCAGCATTTGCCCCATATCCCACAAATCCCATCCAGATGCCTTTAAATGTTGTAATTGTACCAGCCTCTACCACTTTCTCTGGCAGCTTGTTCCATACATGCACCACCCTCTGCATGAAAAAGTTGCCCCTTTTAAAGCTTTCCCCTCTCACCTTAAACTTATACTCTCTAGTTTTGGAAAGCCTTTTTCACTATCCTATCTAAATGCAATTCCACTTTCAAGGAACTATGAACCTCCACTCTCAGGAGGTTCAGCAACACTCCTCAGGACTTTACCATTAAGTGCATAAGTCCTGCCCTGATTAATCTTTCCAAAATGCAGCACTTCACATTTATCTAAATCAAACTCCATCTAAAACACATATGTCCATCTTAACTTGCCATTGGAAAGTCAAGTCAAGGCAGGAGTATCATAGTAAATGATAGGTCCATAAGGAGTTTAGGGAACAGACGGACCTTTGAGTTCTGGTGCATGGTTCTCTGAAAATGAAATCACAGATAGACAGGGCAGTGCAGAAGGCTTTTGGCACACTGGCTTGCATCAGTCAGGGCATTGAGTACAGAAGCTGGGAAGGTATGTTGTTATACAGGATGTAAGTGAGGCTGCACTTGGAGTATTGTGTTCAGTTTTGGTCACCTTGCTCTAGGAAGGATGTTATTAAATTGGAAACAGTGCAGAAGAAATTTACAAGGATGCTGCCTGTACTCAAGGGTCTGAGTTATAGGGAGAGTTTGGACAAGCCGGGATGTTTTTCTTCAGAGCGTAGGAGACTGAGGTTGGGGGGATCTTATAGAGATGTATAAGATCAAGAGAGACATGGATCGGGTGAATGCACTCAATCTTTTTTCCCAGGGTTGGGGAATCAAAGACTTGAAGGCCTCAGTTTAAGGTTAGAGGGGAAAGAATAAAAGGGAACCTGAGAGGCAACTTGTTAAATATGAAGGTAATATGTATATGGAGTGAGCTGCCAGCAGAAGTGGTTGAGGTGGGTACATTAACAACATTTAAAAAGCATTTGGACAAATACATGGATAGGAAAAGATTAGAAGGATATGGGCGAAGTGCAAGGGTTAGCATGGATGGACATTCTGGTCGGCATGGACCAGTTTGGACCAAAGGCCTGTCTCTGTGCTGGTGGACTCTATGAATCCATGAAAATAAAACTGATGGTTTGTACCTTCGGCACTGAAGGTTATCTGTCTGCATGGGCCTGAATTCTTTCTCAGTGTCTAATTGCCTGTTGTGTTCACCCAAAAACTAGACTATCTTGTTGGCACTGCTTTTGGATTGAGCACACCAGATGGCAGGGCGATTTTGAGATCATTAGTATATCACAGAGTTCTCAATGACCTTTTAATTAATGTCAGGAATAATGAGGAGTTATATGCAATTGTAGAGACAATCCATTGCTTTATTCAACTGCTCTGGCAACTGCAACAATGGTGTTTATTTCTATCAATGTTTTACTTAATAATTCTATGTTGAAGGATGACATTCAGCCCATCAAGGCTATGTTGGACTTTGATCAGGCTATCCAATTCCTTTTTTGAAAGTTATGATTAAATTGGCACATTCCAGTTCACAATCACCACAATGACTTTAGTGTAAACAATCAAATACCATCATTCCTGCTGTGGGATTCGTGTCCAGCAAGGTATCTTTCCCTGATGTGGCAATACTTATGTCTTTTATCATGACATAAGAAACTAGGACATGGATAAAGTAGTATTGAAAGATATAACAAATGTTTCTTCCAGCTAGCTATGAACTACAATTATTGGATTCACAGGCATATAAGTGTCTGGGCTAGCACTAGGCTGTTTTGTTCCAAAGATCTGTGGGTTTTCAATGGCATGTCATGCTTCAGGTGATCCCAAATAATATGGAACCTGTGTCCTGAGATCACATGGTATGATGCAGTGATGGTATAGGAACATGGACAAATACAGAAAAACTAAGAAGAGGAGAAGGCTCTTTGAGCTTGCTTTGCCATTTAATATGATTGTGGCTGATCATCCAACTCAACCCCTTCTTCCTGTTTTCCCTCCATACCCTTTGACCTTTTTAGTCCTAAGAATGATACCTGTCTCATTCTTGAACACATTCTGCTTTCAACCATGACCGTGGGCATGCATCTGAAAGGAATATTGGCATATCGACTGTGAGACACTATATAACAATTGCAACAGCAAAGGTTGAGTCATGACAAACTCACCACAGCATCTCCTCATTTTAGTTAGCTGACATGGTAAGCTGAAATCCTATTTGCCTCCTTTTACAAAGAAAAGCAGGATTGTTATCTTTAGTATCTTGAGCAATAATTCATTCTCAAACAAAATCACAACAGGTCAGGTCAGGTCATTATTGTGTTTATATTTTTGGGAGTTTGCTGTGTGCAATTTGGCTGTTGTACCTCCAATATTACAATAGTGTCTGTACCCAGAAATACCTTATTTTCTGTGAAAGAATATGGGGTATCATGAGATCATGAAAGGCATTCATTGTCTGAGCACAGTGTGTGTGCTCTTTGGGTGTTGGTACATGCTCAATACAGACATCCGAGCAACTGTTAATTGATGTTCATTTGATGTTTGTTGTCACACTGTACATGGTGGTTACGCAAATCCTCCACTAATTAACAATAGTACAACCCCACCCCCACAGTGACTGGACCCGCCCTGATCAACTGCAAGTTCATCCACTGAAGACCATAGGACCTGGGAGTAGAAGTAGACCATTCAGCCCATTGAGTCTGCTCTGCCGTTCAATGAGATCATGCCGGATCTGATAAACATCGATTCCATTTTCTTGACTTTTTCTCATGACCCTTAATTCCCTTACTGATTAACAGTCTGTCTGTCTCAGCCATGAATATATTTAACAACCCAGGCTCAGAAGCTCTCTGCAGGAAAGAATTCCACAGATTCACTACCTGATTCTGATGGAAGAAATTCCTCCTCATCCCGGATTTAAATGGATTGTCCTTTTCTCTGAGATTATGTCCTTTGGTCCGAGACTCTCCCACAAGTGGAAACAATCTTTCCACATCTACCCATTCAAATCCCATAAGAATCCTTTATGCTTAGGCCACTATGATGGATCAGTGGTTAGCACTGAGGCCCCAGAACATCAGGGGCCTGGGTTCAATTCCAGCATTGGGCAACTGTGTGTGGTGTTTGTATGTTCTCGCCGTGACTTCATGGTTTTCTTTCAAGTGCTCCAGTTTCATCCCAAAGTCCAAAGATGTGAAGCTTAGGTGGACTGGTCATGCTAAATTACTCATTGTGTCCAGGGATGTGCAGGATAGCTGTGGGAAATGCAGGGCAATAGGATAGGGTGATGGAATGGGTCTGGGTAGCATGTTCTTCAGAGGAACTTGATGGGCTGAATGGCCTGCTTCCACAGTGTAGGGAATCTATCCTGTGATTCAATAAAGTCAGAAGTCACACAGCACCAGGTTATAGTCCAACAGGTTTATTTGAAATGGCAAGCTTTCGGAACACCGTTCTGTCCACCCCAGTCCAATACTGGTACCTCCACAACATGGCTACCATAATTCAATAAGATTACATTGCATTCTTCTGAACTCCAATGAGTACAAGCCCAATTTACTCAACTTCTCCTCATAAGACTGTCCTTCCATATCTGTCATTAGCCTAATGCACCTTTTCTGAACCGACTCCAATTCCACTATATCTTTGCTTTGATACGTGGCCCATACCTGGTCACAGTATTCCAGCTGTGGTCTGACTAGTAACTTGTATAGCATTAGCAAAGCC
The DNA here is from genome assembly GCF_020745735.1 of Hemiscyllium ocellatum. NCBI lineage: Eukaryota > Metazoa > Chordata > Chondrichthyes > Orectolobiformes > Hemiscylliidae > Hemiscyllium > Hemiscyllium ocellatum. The sequence goes on along the minus strand of NC_083434.1, from coordinate 46,772,980 downwards.
TCCTGATTTTCGTACTTCTTTTCCTTTAAATTAAAGTCCACCACTTCATTTGTCTTCATTTTCATCCACTGCACTTGGATGCCAACAATTTGTGATTCATGAATGAGGATTCTCAAATTCCCCTGATCCATAACTTTCTTCAGTCTATCGCCATTCAAATAATATTCAGTTTCTCTAGTCTTCCTGCCAAAGTACATGACTTCACACTTCCCACATTACATCCCCTCTGTAAAGATTGTATCTTCGCTTAACATGTCTTCAAGATTCCTCTTGATGAAATCAAATATCCTCGCTGACTCATGGGAGTCTCGAAATAGAGGGTGTTTATTGAAGTAAGCTCAGATGCATTGAGATACACTGAGGTACAGTCAACTCATTAAAGCAAGCACAAATGTTCTCATCACTCCATCCACACAACCCTTCAAACCCCATTTTCCCCACATGGGGCAGAGCTCAAAGGTCACACATTAGCCTTATCAATCGTCTGAGAACTCATCAAACCAAAATCAAAGCTGATAATTTTGATTACCGGCAACAGCCTCAGAAGAGGCATTAACAGCAAATTATAACTCTTTCTCTTTGGTTCCACATTAATATTATTAACAGGTGGTCAAGAATTAATATTAACAACAAATGTCCTGTGGTTCTCAGTATCGATTCTTACATTTTCACAACAACGTAATCAGCAATCATTCTTCATTTCTAATTTGCAAATCTCTGCTTTGAAGTCTGAAGAAAAAAATGATATAAAGGGAACTGAAATCTCCTTTTGTGTGAGCAAGCTGATGGTGGCTGCAGTCTTTTCTTGATAAGAGAATAAAGCAGAATTGAAAGCTTAATTGGAAAAAGAATAATTTAATTTTTTTTATTTTAGTAATCGCAGCTCTATCAGATCATTTGTTTTAATGGCTATCAGCTAATGAATTTAGGAAGTTGTTTATCCATCTTTAATCTCATAAACCCTATTTAGTTGGGTAACAATTCAGAGACTGTGTGTATCTCTGTGTTTTAACTCTTAAACTTCTGGCATGTTTGAGGGCTACCTTTCCAGTCACAGACACCTATCTCCTGACTAACATCGGTGGAGAGAGAAATACAGTAAGCTTCTCATGTCTAATATGACTCATCTGCAGAACTGAAAAGTGTAATTGAGCAAATTGGTTGTTAAACTCACTTTCTTCACTTGCCATGGTGTAATTCGAATTTCCAATTTCTAAATCAATGTCACACAACTGCAAAAGACTTTTATATTGTTTTTGATTTTGGGACCTAAATTTTGAGTGACTTGATCCTGAACCAGCCTTCTTAAGGAATCAGAAATTTCTCAATTTCCTTACTCTAACAGGACTAAATAGCAGGGGAGGTTGGGGGTGGGGTGGGGGGTGGGGGTGCTTTTGGGGGTGTGGGGGACAAACTGGAAGTTTAAGAAGGAAGTTAAAGGGAAAGTTAGAACAAGGGAAGTCAAGAAAGACAACTGAAACAATGGAGCAGAAAACTCAGAAAAGGATCATGCTGTAAGGTCAAGTGAAATAAGGATTGAAAGGAAGGGTGAGAGGAGTAACAAATTAAAAATATTATATATGAATGCATGAAGCATTAGAAATAAGGTGGATGAGCTTAAGGCTCATTTGGAAATTGGCAGTTATGATGTTGTGGGGATAACTGAGACGTGGCTTCAAGTGGACAGGGCCTGGGAAATGAATATTCAAGGCTATATGTGCTATCATAAGGACAGACTGACTGGCAGAGGGGGTGGGGTGGCCCTGTCGGTAAGGAATGACAGTCCCTTGTGCGGGGGGAACCTAGAATCAGGGAAGTAGAGTCAGTATGGATAGAGCTGAGAAATTCTAAGAGTAGAAAGACCCTCTTGGGAGTTATCTAGAGGTCCCCAAACAGTACTCTGGATGTAGTATGTAAGTTGAATAAGGAGCTGAAATTGGCCTGTCGCAAAGATATTATTACAGTTGTTATGGGGGATTTTGACTTGCAGGTAGACTGGGAGAATCAGGATGGTACTGGACCCCAAGAAAGGGAGTTTGTGGAGTGCCTCCGACATGGATTCTTAGAACAGCTTGTGCTGGAGCCGACCAGGGAGAAGGCAATTCTGGATCTGGTATTGTGCAATGAACCGGATTTGATCAGGGACCTCGAAGTGAAGGAGCCATTAGAAGGTAGTGACCACAATACAATTAGCTTTAATCTGCAGTTTGAAAGGGAGAGGGTAGAATCGGAAGTGACAATATTTCAGTTGAATAGGGTAACTATGGCGCTATGAGGGAGGAGCTGGCCAATGTTCAATGGTGCAAAACCCTAGCAGGGATGGCAGTGGAACAACGATGGCAGATATTTCTGGGTATTATGCAGAAGATGCAGGATCAGTTCATTCCAAAAGGAAGAAAGATCCTAAGGGGAGGCAGGGCTGGCTGTGGCTGACGAGGGAAGTTAAGGACCATATAAAGACAAAAGGGAAAAACTATAACATAGCAAAGATGTGTGGGAAATCGGAGGACTGGGAAGCTTTTAAAGATCAACAGAGGGTAACTAAAAGGAAATATGCAAAGAAAAATTATGGTATGAAGGTAAACTGGCCAAAAATGTAAAGAAGGATAGTAAAGACTTTTTTAGACATGTGAAAAGAAAAAAAATGGTTAAGACTAAAATTGGGCCCTTGAAGACAGAAAGGGGTGAGTTTATTATGAGGAACAAAGAAATGGCAGAAGAGTTGAATTGGCACTTCAGATCTGTCTTCACTGGGGAAGACACGGGCAATCTCCCAGATGTAATAGTGACTGAAGGACCTGAACTGAAGGGAATTTATATTAGGCAGGAAATGGTGTTGGAGAGATTGTTAGGTCTGAAGGCTAATAAGTCCCCAGGACCTGATAGTCTGCATCCCAGGGTACTGAAGGAGATGGCTTGAGAAATCATGGATACATTGGTGATCATTTTCCAATGTTCTATAGATTCAGGATCAGTTCCTGTGGATTGGAGGGTGACTAATGTTGATCCACTTTTTAAGAAAGGAGGGAGAGAGAAAACAGAGAATTATAGATCAGTTAGTCTGACCTCAGTGGTGAGAAAAATTCTGCAGTCAATTATAAAGGACAAAATTACGACACATCTGGATAGCAGGAACAGGATAGGTCAGAGTCAGCATGGATTTATGAAGGGGAAATCATGCTTGACTAATCTTCTGGAATTTTTTGAGGATGTAACTCTAAAGATGGACGAGGGAGATCCAGTGGATGTAGTATAACTGGACTTTCAGAAAGCCTTTGATAAAGTCCTACAGAGGAGGTTAGTGAGCAAAATTAGGGCACATGGTATTAGGGGCAAAATACTGACTTGGATTGAAAGTTGGTTGGCTGACAGGAAACAAAGAGTAGTGATAAATGGCTCCATTTCGGAATGGTAGGCAGTGACCAGTGGGGTACCGCAGGGATCAGTGCTGGGACCGCAGCTTTTTACAATGTACTTTAATGATAAAGATGAAGGTATTAAAATTAATATTAACAAATTTGTTGATGACACAAAGCTGGGTGGCAGGGTGAAATGGGAGGAGGATGTTAGAAGAATACAGGGTGACCTGGACAGGCTAGGTGAGTGGACAGATGCATGGCAGATGCAGTTTAATGTGGATAAATGTATGGTTATCTTCTTTGGTGGCAAGAACAGGAAGGCAGATTACTACCTAAGTGGGGTCAAGTTAGGTAAAGGGGAAGTACAAAGAGATCCAGATGTTCTTGTACATCAGTCAGTGAAAGCAAGCATGCAGGTACAGCAGGTAGTGAAGAAAGTTAATAGCATGCTGGCCTTCATAACAAGAGGAATTGAGTACAGAAGCAAAGAGGTTCTTCTGCAGCTGTACAGGGCCCTGGTGAAACTGCACCTGGAATATTGTGCGCAGTTTTGGTCTCCGAATTTGAGGAAAGACATTCTGGCTATTGAGGGAGTGCAGCGTAGGTTCACGAGGTCAATTCCTGGAATAGTGGGATTACCTTACACTGAAAGATTGGAGTGACTGGGCTTGTATATGCTTGAGTTTAGAAGGCTGAGAGGGGATCTGAGTGAGACATGTAAGATTATTAAAGGATTGGACAGTCTGGAGGCAGGAAGTATGTTTCCGCTGATGGGTGAGTGCCGAACCAGAGGACACAGCTTAAAAATAAGGGGTAGGCCATTTAGAAAAGAGTTGAGGAGAAACTTCCTCACCCAGAGAGTGGTGAGTGTGTGGAATGCTCTGCCCCAGAAGGCTGTGGAGACCAAGTCTCTGGATACTTTCAAGGAAGAGTTGGATAGAGCTCTTAAGGATAGTGGAATTAAGAGTTATGGGGTTAAGACAGGAACAGGATACTGACTGAGGATGATCAGCCATGATCATAATGAATGGTGGTGCCAACTCAAAGAACAGAATGGCCTACTCCTGCACCTATTGTCTATTGTCTATTGACCCAGAGCTGTTTGCGTTATTCTGGTCTTATATCTAGCACAATATTTCTTAACTGGTAGAAAGAGATTTAAATGCTGGGACTGCTGTTACATGTCAACAAAGGAGTATTTTAAACCAATTTTGTCAAAGTGCTATCTTGTACAAAAGTATTAATAGTTCATTTTTAGCAGACACAGGGAATGGAGGAACTAAGAGAGTAATCCCTGGAAAATGGACTGCACTTGCTGCATGTGTTTAAAGAAACTGATGGCAGAATTGTAACAGATCTATCCATTCTGGTCTCATTAGTTAATCCTGTCACATGCGAATCATTTTCCTCCCCACTATACACTCCAATTAATATCAGTTTTGAAAATTTGCTTTTTTGCGAACAAGTAATGTAGCTGTTTAGGCCATCTTACAGACAGGTTAGTTTCCAGCTTGGATGCTAAAGCCAGTGTTAGGAGGCATATTGGCAGATTCAAGGTGCCAAATGGTTTTTTTCAGCTGGTACCACACTTGAGCCAGTATGGTGTTGGATGTTATTCTTGTGTCAGTGGGTGTGGGATATCAGAACTAAACCACCTTCTGCTAATTTCACTGAGGGATACAGAGGCAGTGCAATGAATGGGGAGAAAGGGGTTGAGAAACTTATCAGCCATGATTGAATGGCAGAGCAGACTCGATGGGCTGAATGACCTAATTTCTGCTCTTATGTCTTATGGTCTTATGGTCTTAAAATTCCAGGTCCTGACATTTCTCCCTTGGCTTGAATATGAAACTCAAGTTGGTAGTGTCAGTACATCGATGACATCAGACCAGTACTACATTCGTTGGAAACTCACATCATAAAGAGCAGCAATATCTTGGGTTTCCCTGCATGGAAAAGTCATCTGGTTTCCATAAATGCAATCAGTGAGTCTCGCAGCTCATTGTCATGAAGATATTCTCTGAGTTTTATGCTTATCTAATATTGCTGCTTGTGAGTCTTAGAGTCATAGCATCATAGAGTCCTAGAGTCAATGACTTATTTACAGCAATATTAGATAAGCATAAAACTCAGAAAATGTCTTAATGGCAATGAGCTGTGAGACTCATCGATCATATTTATGGCAACCAGATGATGTTTCCATGCAGAGAAACCCAAGATATTGCCGCCCTTTGTGATGTTAGCTTACAACAAATGTAGCACCGGTCGATATGGAATATTCAATCTTGGTCTTTTGCAAAACTATTCTTCACTATTGCAATGAAAAGTGATGACCATTGTCCAGCAATATAATGGGGAATTGGTCATTTAAGGGGTTTTCTGTAAGGCATCTAGCCTCAATGTGCACACATTTCAAATTCCTCACAAACCCAAGGTTTTGGCGATGTAGGGATTGGCCTTCATAGAGGTATTGCTTTGTCTACAACACACAAAATCTGAAAGTCAATGTTTTGGATCTGACTTCTAATCACATCTCTCAAAAAGAGAGTCAAATTGATCTCAAAATCCAAATAAACCATTTTTATTTATTCTTGAGACATAGATGTCACTGATTGGGTCAGTATTTTAGGTCTGTGCCTAGTTGACCCTTGAGAAGGTGGGGTGAGCTGCCTGCTTGAACTACTGCAGTCCATGTGCTGTAGGTTTACCCACAATGGTGTTCAGGAGGGAATTCCAGGATTTTGACCCATTGACAGTGAAGGGAATGATGGTATATTTATAAGTCAGGATGGGGAGGGGCTTGGTGGGAAACTCGCAGGCGATGATGTTCCCACGTATCTGCTGCCCTTGCCCTTCCAGATGGAAATGATCATGGGTTTGGAAGGTGCTGTCTAAGGAGCTCTGGTGAATTTCTGCAGTATATCTTGTAGATTGTACACAGTGCTGCTATTGACCGTCGCTGGAGAAGGCAATGGATGCTTGTGGATGTGGTGCCAATTGAGCAGAGGTATTTGGAGGCATTAAGCCAATAGAACAGAAAATTACTGAACTTATAAACAACGAAAGCCACAGAAGCAAAGAAAATAAGATCAGGAATAGACCGTTCAGCCTTTCAAGTCGTTACATCATTCACTACGACCAAGGCTGATCATCAGTCCTCTGTTGTCATTTTCTTTCAATATACGTTGATCCCTTTAGCCCTAAGAACTAGATAACATCTGGAAACATTTAAATTTTGACCTAAATCTCTTTCTGTGGCAGAGAATTCCACAGGCTCGCCACTCTCTGGATGAAGGAATTTCTCCTCATTTCTGTCCTAAATAGCATCTTATGTCCTTAGACTATGAGCCTAGGTTCTGGATTCCTCAGTTATCAGGAATATCTTATATAAAAACTGAAACAATTGCGGATGCTGTAAATCAAAAACAAAAAGCAGAAGTTGCTGGAAAAGCTCAGCAGGTCTGGCAACATCCATGGAAAGGAATCAGAGTTAATGTTTTGGGTTCAGTGACCTTTCTTCACCAGAGGAAGGGACCCAAAATGTTAACTCTGATATCTCTTCACAGATAATGCTAAACCTGCTGAGCTATTCCACGTTTTTGTAATCAGGAATATCCCTCCTGCTTTTGCCGGGTCCAGTTCTGTTACAATTTTAAAGGTTTCTATAAGGCCACCCGTCGTTTTTCAAAACTTTAGTCACCCACTGAGCTAATCTCTCAGCATCAGTCAGTCCTTCCACCCCAGGAATCAGTCTGGTCTGGAGTTTCACATATTTTTAAACTTAACTTTCTGAAGGTAATGATTTTCTAAAAGTTCTTGCCACCTACAATCTGTCACACACTTTGCAACTTACTTTCAGTTATGTCCACCCAGGACTGTACTGGATCGCAAGCTGCAATGAGTGTCTCTTTCACTAGATGCTGTGTCTGATTTATCTTAAACCACATGGAATGCACAGTGTGCTGCAGGTAGTAAAAAAAAATCACATTTGAAATAGTTTAATATATCCCTCTGACAGCTAGATCTGAAGACTAAGTGATCCACAGAGGGTGTCATTGACACCTCCCACACAAAGACTTTCTGGCTGAATTAACACATTAATGTTGTATGCATGTCAAAGGCAAAATGTTATCTCCTGGAAACTGTGTGTAATGAAACTGGGCAACCATTTCAGAAAGCCTTCAATTTAAAGTGTTTCAGGATGGACTATAGAGATTCAGACTCAAAGCTGGATTTACCTTTGTCATTGCATGGTGACAGTACTGTGGAATTTCTCACAGGATTCGAACACTTCACAACATTTCTGCACACTCTGCTTTATTTTAAAGCAACATTGTCAAAGTCTTGTCTCTTACAGAAGTATTACTTGTTCATTTTTTAGTAGACAGCAGGGAATGGAGGAGATAAAAGAGTAAGCCCTGGAAAATGGACTGCACTTGCTGCATGTGTTTAAAGAAACTGATGGCAGAATTGTAACAGATTAATCCATTCTGGTCTCATTAGTTAATCCTGTCACATGCGAATCATTTTCCTCCCCACTCCATACTCCAATTAATACCATTTTTGAAAATTTGCTTTTTTGCGAAGCTGTTTAGGCCATTTTATAGACAGGTTAATTTCCAGTTTGGATGTGAGAAATCCTATTTATTTAATATTTAAATCTGTAGCTCCAACATCTGGATAATTCTATAGAAATCAATCTCATTTCTCCAATTGTGTTGTTAGTTTTCAGGACAGGCAGACCTGAATTTCAGAAAGATATGTTCACAGTGAAACACAAAATGTAACCTTTTACGTAGGCATTGCATTTACCTTTATTCAACAGGACAGAGTAAATTCAGCCAGGAAATTTCATTAATAAATTTGGATAAATAATTGAAAGGACAAAAATATGGACCTAGGGAAAACTGAGTGAGGGAAGGGGGAATTCACATTGGACTTACCAAACAGGTCCCAATCACAATGAGTCTAATTAGCTTCTTTTGGTGATATACTGTCTCATATTGTGACATATCACACAGCAAAATGTAATACTGTACAAGTCATATAGGTCAATATCATGTTGTAATACATTATAATGTAAATATTATATTGATATATTATATTGTGATTTTATTATTATTCACAAATTATTCAAAATTTTGTTGCAATAGATTTTAAACCAGCAAATCAAATTGTGCTATGCTTTAGAATGAAATGATATTGAAAGTGCATTAAACACTTCTCTTCAATGCATCTCCTGGTGGATTATGTCTTCATGTTAATGGGGTCCTATCACTGAATAAGTGATTGAAGCCAGCTGCTATGTGAAGGCACTGCATCAAGGAAAAAGATGGAGGGGATCTTGCAATGGAGCTGACTCATTCACAAGCCATTTAGCAGCCAAATTCAGAATTGGCATTGACAGAGTCTGAGCAAACAAGTCGTGGTATGAGAGAGTGAAAAAGAAACACAAAAGAGGTTCTTGATAATTGGGAACAACCTATTACAGGTGCTTGATCCTGGGCTCTTCTAAGCTTGACAATTGTTGATCCTCATCCATTCTCCCTCTTGTCACGTGCATTTTAATAATGCATTTGACAAGATCCCACAATGCAGTTTGCTCAGAAAACCAAAAGACCATGAGACACTTGGGGAATGTGCTGAGTTTGATTCAAAATTGGCCCAGTACCAAGAAACAGAGGATAATCATCAATGGATGGTTTTCCACAAGGGTCAATGTTGGATGCTGTTTGTGGAACATATTAATGATTTACACTGCATGATTGGCAATGATCAGCAGTACTGTACTGCATCCTCCTAGGTCATAGATAGGAAAGGTAGCAATTAACATATTACACTTCTCCTCATTACTCTCAAATTAGTTTCGTGGTCTCACATAAAGTATTGTTTGTACAGTAAAATCCATGATACTTGAGTCAAAAGTGACTTGCCAGAATGTTTGGTTGGTTAAGCTAAATCTATGTGGTAATTCTCAAGACAACAGTTTACTCTCACATGCAGCTTACACGTTTGGATAACAGAACCACACCGTTTTTAATACTCCTATGATGTCATGACATGGTCACATGTGAGTTTGTAGAAAGATGGTACATCATTACGCCTTGCAAAGAATTGGTGACATATCTGAATTACCCAGATCAACCACCCATCACACAGGATGACGAATTGGAGAGTGAAGGTACTATGTTAGTGCCAGACAATGACCACACATCCACATAAAATGATACACATCCATCCGCAATGACAGTCAATATATTGCAGAGTGAAACTACACAGCCAACTCATGATGACTGTATAAAGATGAAATCTGCTCATGTCATATTTCCACTAAAGTATTATCTTAATGTGTACAGATAATGTACCCATGTGCATCATTGCACATGTTTATCAGAAAAGGGTTCCCATTCTTTCGGAGATAAAGGAAGGATAGTTATACTGCTTTGTACAGATTCCAGTCCATGCCAATAGAGTATATTGAAGAAATTTAGATGACATCGTGTGCGACACACCAGCAGAAAGGTGCCTGCCTCATCTTCAATAGTATTTTCAGAAATAGTTACTATAGTTGCAGTAACAATAGCAGGCAAAAACTCGGGCCTTGTGTAGGTTTGACATTATATTGCAGTGTAACTTATTAGTACTGTTTAAAAATTCAAGACATCTGTCTCATTAAGAACGCAATCATCAGGGCCTAGGTTATAAAGGCAAACATATCATTTTGGCCAGTGGTGCTTTATCCGCTGTGGTATGAGTGCAGGACAAGATGGCAGAAGGTGAGATTGGAGGTACATAAGAACATAAGAACTAGGAGCAGGAGTAGGCCGTCTGGCCCTTCGAGCCTGTTC